>NC_138777.1:108041155-108641155 GCF_965119305.1 Pelophylax lessonae | reverse complement strand
CCCAGAAGCTGTGGAGGGATGACGCGCGCACCGGAAGTGACGGTGGGGCCGGTGCAGTGCATCGCGGGACCGAAGAAGACGGAAGAGGACGCAGAAGAGGATCGCGCTGGCTTCAAGCTGCCCACACCTGAGATGGCAGCGCTGGACAATACTTTTTCAAGGTAAGTATTTCTCCTAAAAGGTAAGTGCAACCCGGGACAGATCAGAGGCTAGCCATTGTGGAATGTACTAGCCCTGACTGTCCCGGGGGTATTTTTATTAAAAAAAGTATTCCCAGGGTGGAACTCCGCTTTAAGTACCATCTGAGTGATATCTTTTCGGTCAATTCCTATAGGGAGGAGCAACAGGTGGATTAATAGATTGATTGAAAGGCTTTCAGACATTGTTTGTCTGAAAAGGAAATTCCTAGATCAAATTCCCAACGAAGGAATGATTTATGTTTTGTAAATGTACACTTTTGATGCAATAGATTATAAACTAGAGAGATGCCTTTCTGTGAGAGCTGAGTGGAAGCGAAGTATGACCAGATCTTTGTGGGAAGATTGTAGAATGGATTGGGTATTTTCAATACACAATGCCTTATTAGGCCTAGATAGAAAATATACGCAGAAAAGGGATGGTTGAATTCCTGCCTCAGGCAAGGAAATGGTTTATTGTTGGGCTTGGAGTATATGTCTTGAATTAATTTGATACCTCGTTTAGGCCCCTGTGCTAAAGAGAGATAAGGTATTAGGTGCTTTAGTGACTCAAAAGGTATAGGTGAAGAGCAGTTATTTGGGGATGTTGTGGAAGAATTTACTATCCTTTTCCATGCTTGTGCTGACACTTTCATTGAAGGAGATATGGCGGAAGGGTTGATCACCCCCAAAGGGATCTCTAGAATTCAGGTTTGTAGGTTAGAGCGAATAAGCAAGCAGGATTCTATTTGGCCCCATAGGGTTTCGGGAGATGGTTGAAGCCATTCTCTCAATTGTGATACCACTGTGGCAAGGTCTTCAAAGTAAATGTAACTGGAGCCTCCCGTAGACCTATGTTTAATGAGTTTTGAGCGGGGTTTCTTACCTTGGCATATGTATTTACTTAGCATGGATTGTAGAAGTCTGGAAAAATTTACGAGGAATAGGTATAGGGAGGGTTCTGAAGAGATAGAGTATTTGTGGCAGGTGTATCATTTTAAAAGAAGCCAATCTGCCTGACCATGACAAGTTGTGTTTTGCTAGTTGGTGGAGGTCTGTTTGTAGTTTTGAGGCTAAGGGCTGTAGTTGGCTGCAAATAGGCCTTTCACTGATTTGGTGAGTTGAATGCCGAGGTATGAGATTTTGCTATTTGCCCAGATGAAGGGGAATTGCATTTGTAACAAGTTTCTAGTGGTGCCGTCTAAACCTAGGTCCATGATGAACAACTTGGTTTCATATACCTTGTAGTAGGATATTTTGCTAAATTCTTTTAGAGTTTTATTTACAGTCTCTCACAAAAAATCTGCCAAAAATCAGGAGTATCCCACCAAGTTGGAAAAGGGGGGAAAAGGGAAAAAACAAATGTACAAATAAATTAAGTGCAAAATATACTGACATCTTTGTATGATACACATACAGTATCTCACAAAAGTGAGTACACCCCTCACATTTTTGTAAATATTTTATTATATCTTTTCATGTGACAACACTGGAGAAATTACATTTTGCTACAATGTAAATTAGTGAGTGTACAGCTTGTATAACAGTGTCAATTTGCTGTCCCCTCAAAATAACTCAACACAGCCATTAATGTCTAAACCATTGGCAACAAAAGTGAGTACAGTTAAAATGTCGAAATTGGGCCCAAAGTGTCAATATTTTGTGTGGCCACCATTATTTTCCAGCACTGCCTTAACCCTCTTGGGCATGGAGTTCACCAGAGCTTCACAGGTTGCCACTGGAGTTCTCTTCCACTCCTCCAAGACGACATCATGGAGCTGGTAGGTGTTTAAGACCTTGCGCTCCTCCACCTTTCATTTGAGGATGCCCCATAGATGCTCAAAGGGGTTTTTTGTCTGTGGACATACTTTGCCAGTCTATCATCTTTACCCTCAGATTCTTTAGCAAGGCAGTAGTCATCTTGGAGGTGTGTTTGGGGTCATTATCATGTTGGAATACTGCCCTGCGGTCTAGTCTCCAAACGGAGGGGATCATGCTCTGCTTTAGTATATCACAGTATATGTTGGCATTCATGGTTCCCTCAATGAACTGTAGCTACCCAGTTCCGGTGGCACTCATGCAGCCCCAGACCATTACACTCCAACCACCATGCTTGACTGTAGGCAAGACACACTTGTCTTTGTACTCCTCACCTGGTTGCCGCTACGGACGCTCGACACCATCTGAACCAAATAAGTTTATCTTGGTCTCATCAAACCACAGGACATGGTTCCAGAAATCTATGTCCTTAGTCTGCTTGTCTTCAGCAAACTGTTTGCGGGCTTTCTTGTGCATCATCTTTAGAAGAGGCTTCCTTCTGGGACAACAGCCATACAGACCAATTTGATGCAGTGTGCGGCGTATGGTCTGAGCACTGACAGGCTGACCCTCCACCCCTTCAACCTCTGCAGCAATGCTGGCAACACTATGTCTATTTCCCAAAGACAACCTCTAGATATGACGCTAAGCAAATGCACTCAACTTCTTTAGTCGACCATGGCAAGGCATGTTCTGATTGTAACCTGTCCTGTTAAACTGCTGTATGGTCTTGGCCACTGAACTGCAGCTCAGTTTAAGGGTCTTGGCAATCTTCCTATAGCCTAGGCCATCTTTATGTAGAGCAACAATTTCTTTTTTTCAGATCCTCAGAGAGTTCTTTGCCATGAGGTGCCATGTTGAACTTCCAGTGACCAGTATGAGAAAGTGAGAGCGATAACACCAAATTTAACACACCTGCTCCCCATTCACACCTGAAACCTTGTAACATGAATGAGTCACATGACACCGGGAAGGGAAAACGGCTAATTGGGCCCAATTTGGACATTTCCACTTAGGGGTTTACTCACTTTTGTTGCCAGTGGCTTAGACAATAATGGCTGTGTGTTAGTTAATATTGAGGGGACAGCAAATTTATCCTGTTATACAAGCTGTACACTCACTACTTTACATTGTAGCAAAGTCTAATTTCTTCAGTGTTGTCCCATGAAAAGATATATTAAAATATTTACAAAATGTGAGGGGTGTACGCCTTCTCGGCATCCAAAGATAGGAGCAGAGAAGGCGTTCCCGAAGGCTTTAGCTTGATAAATAATATTGATGAGCTGTCTGGTGGCATCAGATGATTTGTGATCTTTAGTGAAGCCTGTCTGATCTCGATGTATCAGGAGAGGTAGGATGTTATTTAGTCGTGTGGCGATAGTTTTGGTGTAAATCTTCAGATCCAGGTTTAGCAGGGATATTAATCTAAAATTTTGGGGGTAAGTCGGCTCCTTCCCTGGCTTTGGGAGAGTGATTATTAAAGCTTGTAGCATTTCAGAAGGTAATAGGGAAGAGGAGGCAGCGTCGTTATAAAGGGAACAGAGCTGAGGGGCCAAAAATTGGGAGATATGTTTGAAGTATTCACTAGTCAGTCCGTCAGGACCAGGTGCTTTCCCTCTAGGTAGGGATCTAATAACAGATTGGATTTCTTGTTCTGTAATTGGCTCATTGAGGTATGCGAGCTGTGAGGGTGATAGGAATGGTAGGTTCATCTGGTTAAGGAAAGAATTGATGTCTTCCATAGAGGGCTGATAGATGGAAGAATCTTGTCTAATATTATATAGATCGCTGTAGTATATGCTAAAAGCATCCGCAATGCCTTGGGGGGTTCAGTGTTTTGTCTTTGGAGTGGGGATGGTACAGGTCAGCTATCTTAGTTTTGAGTTAATGGCCTTTAATACGATGAGTCAAAGCTTTAGCGACTTTGTTGGAAGTGCAGTATGTGGTAGCTTTCAATTTGCGTTGCATCTCAAAAGACTCTAAGAGAAAAAGTCTTAGCTCTTGCCTTAGAAACATGAGTTGAGCTGATAAGTGTTGGTGAGGGATGTAATTTATTTTGTTGTTCTAGATTTTTGATTTGGGACATGAGGGTATCTAGACGCTACATCCTTTCCCTTTCCCACGAGAGCCTAATTGTATAAATACTCCTTTAAATGCTTTGTGTGCATTCCACACCATACCAGGGTCAGAAACTGTATCCACATTGGTGTTGAAAAAATCAGATAATTGGTCGGAAAGATTTTGGGCATTCAACGGGTGTTGAAATAGAAAATTATTTACACCCCAGACAAAAATGTTGGGTTGCTGGGGAGAGTCAGCGATAGTGATGCTGATAGGTTCATGCTCTGACCATGATATGGTATGAATATTAGAGGATTGGACTTTTTGCAGTAGCACTTTGTCTGTAAGAAAGAGGTCTATACGTGAATATGATTTGTAAAAGGGTAAAAAGTATGTGTAGTCACGTTCAGTTCCACGGTAACATCTCCAGACATCGAAGAGATCTTGGGCAAGACATTTCTTTAAATTAGATTGATGGTACTTGGTGGCAAAGGATGAGTCAAGGGGCGCTTTAGGAACAATAATAAAGTTTCCGCAGACTATTAGGTGACCCTGTTGGGATTGCTTAGCAACCTTCTTAATGTTGCTAAGGAAAGACATTTAATGCGTGTTTGGAGCATAAATGTTCATCAGCATGTACGGAGTGTTGTTTATAGAACATACAAGAACAATATATCTGCCATTGGGGTCCAGGATCTTGTTGTGGAGCTGAAATGCTACTGTGTTTTTAATGGCAATCATAACTCCCCTTTTTTTTGATGAAAAGAAAACTTGGAAAATGTGCGGGTAGTGTTTGAGCATGGAGCAGTGGCTGATTTGGAGAAATGCATCCCCTGCACACAGAGTATGTCACATTTGCGTGTGTGGACTGCTTTCCACAGTGAGTGTCTTTTAGCTGGATGGTTAGGCCATTGGTGTTAATTGAAAAAATGTTAATAGGCATTATTGTTGGAGAGAATGTATATAGTGGATGTTGAACACTCACAGTATGCTGTATCTGTAGGGAGTATAACTCAGTTGCGGGTCTGAAGAGGTTTTTGCGAAGGTATATAGTCTGATGAGACGAGGGCTGTGATAGGTTAAGTTCAGGACTGAGAGAAACTGAAAAAAAAGGAAGGCTGGTTCACGTGTAAAGCAAAAAACAAGTGAGCGTTAAATTACACATTGATAACTGGTGAAGTAACGTAGCGGAATAAACAATCTAAGATCAGTGAATCCGCAGTGGAGGAACAGTTAGTTAGGTGGTATTAGGTTTAGAGCTGTGGGCTGAGGAGAAGTAACTTGTGCCCCTATTGGCCTTCCATAAGGCCGAATTATCCAGGTTTTGGTTGGTGCTTCCCATGGTGGTTGCGGCGGTTGGAAGCAGGATTTCGCGAAGCAGATGGAGTGTTTGGATCACAAGGTGGGTCCAGGATGATACCCTATTTGTAGAGGAATTTCATCCCTCCTGTAAGAGTAGTGACGATATGAGAAGTGCCTCTTTTGATGATCAGCAGTGTTGCCGGGTAATGCCATCTGTATTGAGTTTTATGGTTGTGAGTGTATTTCGATAGTTCTGGAAAGAGTTGAACATTCTTATAAGGTGCAGGAAGAGGTGGCATAGATCTTGCAGTGGTAAGCAGATGTTCTTTTACATCAAAGAAATGTACCTGCATGAGTACATCTCTGGGCCCGAATCTGCTAAATGTGGCAGCTTGGAAATACGGTGTATTTGGTTGATTGTTATTTCAAGTGGCGTGGGGTCAGGTAAATTGGCAGTCATTAGATTTCGTGCATAATTAGGGAGGTCATTAGGTGGAACAGACTGAGGAATTCCATGCAACTTAACATTTTTGCCATGGGACCTGTCCTTTTGGTCCGCCAATTTTGCCTTGATCCATGACTGGTCATCTTTAACTTCCTCTGATGAATCCACTAAATCATTGACTGTGTTGGTACAGTCCTCCATTTTATTTTTAATGTATGACACTCTCTCTCCTAAATTATGCAGATCTGATGAGAATCCAATTATGAGAGATGAGAGGTCTGTTATACGTGAGGTCTGGAGTTATAGGAGCATCTCTTTTAGCGTGTTGTCTAGTACTGGCTGCCCAGTTGTGGGGAAGGACGCTATAGAAGATTGCAGGGCCTGATTGGACTGCAGGGGGTTACATTCCTGGATCTCTCTGGCTATTGCATATGGCGGTGCATCAATCCTCATGCAGGCCTGACACTGGGCTACCCCTCTCTGAGTGATTAGGGCACAAGGGAATCTGTTGTGCCTCCGTGTCTCCCTGAATTGCATCAGGGAGATCAGTGTAGGCAAAGGAGGATCGGGAAGCCCTGCGGCGCTGGCTTCAGGAAGAAAGCTGTGAGCTTTTTGGGCCGGTGATCCTCTTTCCCCTTCTGAGACATGGTGGCAGAGGGTGTCTGGGTTGAGGTGAGGCTGGATGGCTGTGGATGAGCTGCAAATGGGACCCGCCATCGCTCCTTCAGTCTCCTCAGCCAGTGGAGCTCTTGGCTCAAGCATCCATCTTGAGCACAAGCAAACCACACCCCCACAATGCACCTTCACTTTTAAGGGGTCAGTAATGGTTGCTCCAAATCAGAAACTCCTAATTCATATTGATCTCTCCAGGGCTCTCTCTATATACACTATATTGTAAAAAGTATTGGGACGTCTGCCTTTATATGCACATGAACTTTAATGGCATCCCAGTCTTAGATCGTAGGGTTTAACCACTTGCCTACAGTGCACTTTCGCCCCCTTCCTGCCAAGGCCAATTTTTAGCTTTCAGCGCTGTCACACTTTGAATGAAAAATTGCGCGGTCATGCTACACTGCACCCATATGAAATTTTTATAATTTTTTTCACACAAATAGAGCTTTCTTTTGGTGGTATTTAATCACCTCTGGGTTTTTTATTTCTTACAAAAAAAGAGACAGAAAATGTTGAGAAAAAAAAAAAGTTTTTCTTATTTTCTGTGAGTACATTTTGAAAATAAATAAATGTTTCTCCTTCACTGATGTGCACTGATGAGGCGTCACTGATGGGCACTAATAGGCTGCACTGATGGGCACTGATGAGGTGGCACTTATGGGCACTGATGAGGTGGCACTGATGAGGAGGTACTAATATGCCACACTGAAGGGCACTGATAGGCAGCATTGATGAGCACTGATAGGCGGCACTGATGAGCACTGACAGGTGGCACTGATGGGCGGCACTGACAGGCGGCACTGATGGACACTGATGGGTGGCACTGATGAGCACTGATGGGCATCACCATCAGTGCCCACAATCAGTGCCCATATTGCTGCCAGTCAGTGCCCATCAGTGCCTAGATGAGCAGGCACTGATGGGCACTGACTGGCAGTACTATGGGCACTGATGGTGGGCACTGATGGCGGGCACTGTGGGCACTGATGGTAGGCAGTAATTGGCACTTTATTTACATTGTAAATTGTATTGTATTTGTCTCCCCTATGAGGAGGAGCCGCTGATCGGCTCTCCTCACCTCACACACTGACAGTGTGAGGCGAGGAGAGCCGAATAACGACACTTCCTCATTTACAAGTGATTGGCTGTGATTGGACACAGCCGATCACATGGGTAAAGAGTCATGTCATTGACTCTTTACCGAGATCGGGATCACGCCGTGTCCTAGCAACACAGCGTGGTCATGATCGCCAAGAGGCTGTTCTGGTGCGCCGTCATATGGCAGCGTCCCAGAACAATAGCTCCACCGCTCCACCGTCATTTGCAGCTATAACAGCTTCAACTCTTCTGGGAAGGCTGTCCACAAGGTTTAGGATTGTGTCTATGGGAATATTTGACCATCCTTCAAGAAGCAGATTTGTGAGGTCAGGCACTGATGTTGAAAAGAAGGCATGGCTCGCAGTCTCTGCTCTAATTTATCCTAAATGTGTTCTATCAGGGAGGGGTGCAGGCCAGTCAAGTTCCTCCACCCCCAACTCGCTCATCCATGTCTTTATGGACCTTTCTTTGTGCACTGGTCCAAATCATTTGTTGGAGAGGGGATTATGGTGTGGTGTTGTTTTTCAGGGGTTGGGCTTGGCCCCTTAGTTCAAGTGAAGGGAACTTTTAGGGTGTCAGCATACCAGGACATTTTGGACAATCATGCTCCCAACTTTGTGGGAACAGTTTGGAGATGGCCCCTTCGGTGCACAAAGCAAGGTCCATAAAGACATGGATGAGCATGTTGTTCAGGTTGTGGTTCCTTTAAGGGGGATGATAGGAGAAGAGCTCTGATTGTTCAAGGAGAGCTATGAAAAAGGGCAGGAAGTAGCCAGCAAGTCAATGAGGTGTTAAGTGGAGGTGGAGACAGTGTACTATGGACTGCTTGATTGCTGCGTTGCAGTGACATTTTCTGGACCCTTGAAGCAAGTAGGAACTTTAAAGCCCTGTTATGGGACATTTACATGCTGCTGGTGAGCTGAAGAAAAATAGTTATGGACTGTTTTGTTAGTTTATGCTCAAGAAAAGCTGTTTGTTTTCCCCTTTTGACAAAATAAAGACTGTTTTACAAGTATAGCTTGCTAGTGGCCTGAAACCCCAAAATATCACATTATTTTATTTCATTATAATCAGGGCACTGGAGGTATACAGTAGCTGCAGGGATTTGAACCAGGAACCCTAGTGCTGGCAAGGCAGAAGTCTTCACCACTAAGCTGAGGTTATTGTGGCCTAACTGGAATATTTATGAAGGCGTAGAGAGTTTAAGGTGTGTGATGTTTTTTTTTTATTGTTTTTTTTTTTCGCAGTTAGGCGCTGTGACAAAAAAGAAAACTCTTGAACCTACTGTCAGCAGCAACTGGCAGGGCACATAGGGAAAATTTCAATTAAAAGAACTCAAAATGGATGAGTTCCACTACTCAACCACTAAAATCTCATATAAACTTTAACATGATAATATGTTGCTCTATACAGGCAGTAAAAAAAAGACCTGGAGCGGACTGTGGCTCAGACCATGAGCTTCTTATGACAAAATTCAGGCTTAAGAAAAGAAAGTGGGAAACACCACTAGACATTTCAGATATGATCTAAATCAGGTCCCTCTGAATACTCAGTGGAGGTGACGAACAGATTTAAAGGATTCGATTTGATAGACAGAGTGCCTGAAGAACTATGGAAGGAAGTATGTAAAATTGTACAAGACACAGCAATTAAAACCATCCCAATGAAGAAGAAATGCAAGAAAGCAAAGTGGCTATCAAATAACTGAACAAAGAAGGAAAACAAAAGGCAATGGAGAAAGGGGAAAATATACCCAACTGACTGAAGACTTCCAGATGATAGCAACAAGAGACAAAAAGACCTTCTTAAACAATTAATGTAAAGATTTAGAGGAAAACAACAGAATGGTAAAGACTAGAGAGCTTTTCAAGAAAATTGGAGATATCAAGGGAATGTTTTGTGCAAAGATGGGCACGATAATAGCCAAAAATGGCAAGGACCTGACAGAAGCAGAAGAGATAAAGAAGAGATGGCAAGAATGCACAGAAGAACTATACAAAATAGATCTGAATGTCCCATATAACCACGATGATGCAGTCACTGACCTTTAACCTGGATATCCTGGAGACTGAAGTCAAGTGGGCCTTAGAAAGCATTGCTAATAACAAAGCTAGTGGAAGTAATGGTATCCCAGTTGAGTTATTTAAAATCCTAAAAGATGATGCTGTAAACATGCTGCACTCATTATGCCAACACATTTGGAAAGCTCAACAATGGCCACAGGACTGGAAGAGGTTTGTTTACATTCCGATACTAAAGAAGGGCAGCATCAAAGAATGTTGAAACTACCATGCAAACACACTCATTTCGACATGCTAGCAAGGTTATGCTGAAAATTCTTCAAGCTAGGCTTCAGCAGCATATGAACCAAGAGCTACCACAAGTACAAGCTGGATTTCGAAAAGGCAGAGGAACTAGAGATCAAATTACCAACATTCACAGGATCATGGAAAAAGCAAGGGAGTTCCAGAAAAAAAGTTTACTTCTACTTTATTGACTACAGTAAAGCCTTCGATTGTGTGGATCACAACACGATGTGACAAATACTGAAAGAAATGGGAATACCAGACCACCTCACCTGTCTTCTGAAAAACCTGTATGCAAGTCAAGAAGCAACAGTTAGAACAGGACATGGAACAACTGACTGATTCAAAATTGAGAAAGGAGTGCGACAAGGATGCATATTGTCACCCTACTTATTTAACCTATATGCAAAATTAGGATCCATGAATCAAAAAACAAAATTAGGATCGCAGGGAGAAATATCAAAACTTGAGATATGCAGATGATACCACACTAATGGCAGAAAGTGAAGAAGAACTGAAAAATCTCTTAATGAAAGTGAAAGAGGAGAGTGTAAAAGCTGGGCTGAAATTGAACATTAAGGTCATGGAAACTGGTCCCCTCACTCCTAGGCAAATACGTAGAAGGAGAAGAAATGGAAACAGCGACAGATTTTATCTTCTTAGGCTCCAAGATCACAGCAGATGGTGACTGTAGCCATGAAGTAAAGAGACGCTTGCTTCTTGGGAGGAAAGCAATGGCAAACCTAGACAACATTATAAAAAGCACAGACATCAACCTACCGACAAAGTGCCATATAATCAAAGCTATGGTATATACATTAGTAACCTATGGCTGTGAAAGTTGGACCATAAGGAAGGCTGAACGCCAAAGAATTGATGGTTTTGAACTATGGTGTTGAAGAATACTCTTGAAAGTCCCTTGGACGGCAAGAAGATCAAACCAGTCAATCCTGAAGGAAATTTACCCTGAATATTTACTGGAAGCACAGATCATGAAGCTGAAACTTGAATACTTTTGCCACTAATGTGAAGAGAGGACTCATTGGAAACGACCCTGATGCTGGGAAACATGGACAGAAAAAGAAGAGAAGAGGACGACGGAAAACAAGATGGATAGATAGCATCATCGAAACAAGGAACATGAATTTAAGCAAGCTCCGGGAGGCAGTGGAGGACAGAAAAGCCTGACGTGCTATGGTTCATGAGGTCACGAAGATTCGGACACGAATAAACGACTGAACAACAACAAAAAAAATGCTGATATAAAGGTCCTTTTTAGGGGCACTTTGTGTTATGGGGTGACAATGCTCTGCCCCTTCCTCCACAATCTCCTTTCTGTAAATCACCATCACATGCTCTCCAAAATAACACTATAAGCTATATATAACCAACTGGTGTGGTGCTACACTGTGCCAATTTCTGCACTTTCCTTACTTCTAAATCTACGTATCCAAACGAATATTAGATATCATCGGTATCAAATAGTTTGTGCTAAATAATCATATAATATATGTACATATATACAGAAAACAATATAAAAACATATGTATAAAACAGAATGTAAATCCACACCACTAATATTACATTTAACACTATCTTAGTCTGTGTATAAGTCCAATCATAGGTGTGAAATTAAAGTGCTTTTCAATTCCTTTCTCAATAATGAATCTTCCTTAAGAATTTATAATATTGGTATGGATAAGTGGATTTAGAAGTAAGGAGAGTGCAGAAATTGGCACAGTGTAGCTTGACACCAATTGGTATATATAGCAAGGGGACACATGTTTATGAGAGTGTGGGGGTGTGATCAATACACAGTGTATAGTGTTGTGCTCATGCACATTGCCCGGGTGTATTCCACTGTTATCACCATTTAAAGCGCACATTCCATGTAAATGTAAGGACAGCACTATTAAAGGCTCATCACCACTCAAAGGCAAAGATGATTTAAATATAAAAAAAAGAAAAGCATTGCTTCCATAGGTCCTGGCCTTCAATACTTCTGGGAGGTAGCATCCTAGTGTATAGCTGCTCCTCTCTCTGCCACATCTACTCTATAAAACTTGAATATTTTGTCAGAAGTGGACACTTTACATATTAGCTAAGGTGACATAAAACCTGAGCCTGAATAAAAAGTGGAAGACTGTATCCAGAGTCCTTTGCTAAGGAGTATCAGATATGGTACCAGTTTTAGTGCATATCCAAGGCTTATTTTCCTATTAGAGATAAGCAAACTTATGAAAATGTTGATTCGTTTTGCAATTGCAAAACATTAAAAAAATTATGGTCCTCAGAAATTTAAGATGCCTGAACCAGAAATCTCAAAAATGCGAATTACAATTTCCCCGGAGTTCTTTTGGGGTTGGGTGACAGCTTTAGAACGCCCAGACAGCATGTAGAGATGCAATCATAGGCAATGTAAACATAGGAAGTAGCCAGATATGGTACGATGCTATTCTTAGTTTGGGCCTGGCAGATAGCAATAGCTTTAAAGTGCCATTTTTAATAACTGAATCCCAAAAAATAACACTAAAATTTAAATTAATAAAATTCAGGCCTAATTTAACACTGTCTGAATCTTGGTATCAAATTCTACCTCCTATCTCTGCCCAGAAAAATCTCTTGACAGAGAAACAAAGAAAACAAAGTAATATTTGTGTAACACAGCCATAAGAAGTATCACTCAAGTACCACATTGAAGTGTATGAGTTGATGTTTACAAGTAATACAAGTCAGTCTTCTAAGCTGTCCTACAATCTGATTGTGGTTAGCATCTTTTGGTTAATGGGAACAATGTTGATCCCCAGACAATGCACAACTGGACCAGCTTTTGAGCAAAGTCACCATTCACTAGGACAAGTTTGTTTGAGTCCTTGTAGGACAAGTAAAAGCCTGTGCCATATGCAGCATGCCAGGATCAATGTACCCAGTGTTCCCAGGAAATGGGTTCCCCATTTTTGACAATCTATTCTAATTATATATTGTTTGTTGATAAGACTTATATAGTTGTTGCTGCTTAAATGAGCTTTGGAACTAGCTATATTTAATTTTTATGTATTCAGTAAAGTTACCTTCGATTTGCACTTGTGTCCATTGTCATCATCTCAGTGGCGTATTTACTTGGCTATTACATATTCTAGCAAAACCATGTCCATTTATTTAAAAGGGTACAATTCTGAAGTCTAGAAAGATTTTAGTGCTGTGACGTGTGTGTAACACATGTGGAGTGGTTAGAAATATTGTATGTAAAACACAGCACATTATACCGGGGCAAAAGGTCCAGAGTATACAAAATACAGGACGGCGCACAAGTTAAGTATCCAATAGTATAAAGCGTACAGTGCAGAATACAAACTTGAACAATCTGAAGTATGTATTAGAAAATCTGGCATGCACAGCAGAGCCTTCCAAAATATATAATGTAAAGAAAAGCATTCAAAATGGGTCTGTCCTGAGTTACTAACCAAAGCATAGAGAGTTAAATGGTTTGACCTATCTTACCAACAGCGCAGAACAGAGTCAAGTGGACTGAAGTACAATTTAAGTAGCATACAGCACAGCCCACATATATAAGTAGCACATAGTATATTGTAAAGTAAGCCCAAATGTCCAGAGATGAGCAATCAATTTTGCACAACCTGCACAGCAAAAATAACGATTTTACCTTCACCAAATTTCATTAAAATTGGCTTCTTATTGCATTGGTCATCACTGGAGTAGTGGTCTCTTACATGGGTGGTCAGTAGTGATAAACAAATCTGCCTGGATTCAGTTTCCTGTGCAGCGAACCAAATTGAAGTTTATAGCTGCAAATCTTGTTATTAGGTATAGCGGGTTGAAGGAGAATCTAGTGCTCCAGCAATGTCACAGATTGTGCTACAGCTACTGCAGAATCTAATGTCAGGGAGCAAACCAGGGCAGATCATATCAGATGGGTTCTCAGCTGCTAAGGGAGATCCAGGCACTGGGATTAATATCATAGGGTAGGGTTGTAGCACAAAGTAAACTTCATACCATATATATTTTCTTTCCATGCTTCCTGAATGATGCATTTCTCAATCACACACACTGCAATTGCTGTGGGAAGTCTTGCCTTTGCTCACAGTACATCCTGCTAGCTATAATCCATGGTCATGGCTTGGTTATGACCTACACAACACGCAATAACACAACACTTGTGCAGCTATATCTGTAGCAGAAAGTGGCTTCCATACAGATTGCTGTGAGAGGGGGATTCAGCAGTATGTAGGTTCATGTAGGGGGTCCCAAGAATGGAGCTCCCTGAAAGGGAGTTATCCCTGTTGTATGCATGTCTCTTTCTGGTTTATTAGCATACATGTGGTCATTGACATCTCATACCCCGGGTTTTTCCTGTTGTGCATGGACTTGGAAATATGATGCTTTTTATCGCTAAATTGAAAAAAAAAAAAATGATCAATTTAGATGCAGCTTTTCACGTGACTCATGGATACAAATGTGGCTTTTCGACCATTTTACATTGGACACCATTGTTCTAACCCTTTTACTGCTCTGTCCAAAAAAATGTTTTGAACTTGAATTTGTCCTTTTAAAGGATTTGGTTAAACCTTAGTTTAATGGAAAATTTAATCTTAAGATACTACATCATAATAATTGAGATGTTTCTGTTGTGAACACTCTGGAGTAGTGGCAAAAGAGATATAACTTTACTTAAGTTCCCTTTCTATGGCATGTAGGAATATGAGAAATACAGTGGGCAAGCTGTGAACTCAACAGAGTGGTGGCATGGAAAGCTGTATTCTGCAGGAAAAGGCACTTTCATCTTTTAAATATTTAAATGTAAAGAGTCTATCATGCCAAAATGTCTTTCTACTTTTGGATAGAGTGGGAAGGGACTAGAAATCTTGTCTGGTTTTTACTGCTATCATGGATACACAGAGATTTAACCCAAGTTCCTGCCCAGCTAACAATGGTTTCACCAGACAGGAAATTAAGGAAAATCTGTGACAAAGACACAAACAGAAATTATAATCCAATGAGGGTCAAACCCCTCCCTTACACTATTAACCACTTGCCGACCGCCGCACGACTATCTACGTCGGCGGTCAGCCCCTCACAGGCAAACTAACGTAGGGCTACGTTGCTTGCTTGTGAGGGTCTAGGGAGCGAGCGCGCGCCCCCGGGGGCGCGCTCCCGCTCCCGCGTGGTCACGGACCCCCCCGCGCGTGTGACCAGCGGACCCGATGTCCGCCGGTCACTCGGCGATCGTCGGGGGAGAGGGAGAATGTCAGGCAGCTTGTGTAAACAAACTGCCTGTCATTCTCCTCGCTGCAAAGACACTGATAAAACGGATCTGGTATGTAGATCCGTTGATCAGTGTCCTTACAGCTAGAGCCACAGCCAATCACAGTAGAAACCACGCCCCTAGGGACACACACAGCCCCTCCCTTCCAAATAAAGTTAACCCCTTCACTACCAGTGTATTTTTACAGTAACAGTGCATATGTATAGCACTGATTACTGTAGAAATGTCACTGGTAACCCCAAAAGTGTCAAAAATGTCAGTCAAGGGTCCGATCTGTCCGCCGCAATGTCGCAGTACCGCAAAAAAAATCGCAGATCGCCGCCATTACGCGTTAAAAAAAAAACAACAAAAATGACAAAAATCTTTCCCTTTGTTAGTAAACGCGATAACTTTTGCGCAAACCAATCAAAATACGCTTTTTGCGATTTTTTTTACCAAACATATGTAGCATAAAACAAATTGGCCGAAAATTTTTAAAAATTTTGATTTTTACATTTTTTTTTGGGGGAATTTCATATAAAAAAATGTGAAAAATATTGCTATTTTTGCAAAATTGACGCTCTTTTTTTGTTTATAGCGCGTGATCAAAAAATCGCACAGGTGATCAAATACCACCAAAAGAAAGCTCTGTTTGTGGGAAAAAAAGGACGTCAAATTCGTTTAGGTACAGCGTCGCACGACCGCGCAATTGTGCGTTAAATTCACGCAGTGCCGAATCGCAAAATACCCCCTGGTCGGAATGGGGGTAAAATCTTCCGGGGCTTAAGTGGTTAAAGAAAGTTGGAAAGTTTCCCTCGCTGCTTATCTGGTAAAAAGTCAGCAGGATAGAGTTTGAGAGTAAATCTCTCTAACAGAGACCTGAAAAGTTGCAAAAACCTGACAAAAGTTCTAAACCTCACACTCAATTCAAAACTAAGAAAGAAAGTTTTGGCTGAACATACATTCTAAAGCATACTTTCACCTGTGACCAAAAATCACAATAATTATTTTCCTCGCCCTCAACCTTTACCGTACCTGATGTGGGAGGCCTAGATGAGGAAGATGTTGCTTTGGCCCACCCCACCCCACCTTCTCTAGTCTGCAGATTCCTGTGACAACACCACAAATCTCAGGAAGCTACAGAACCAGTCTCCCTGAATTTTATGCATGCACGATGGAGAGCCAGCTGTGAGTCATCATGAAGTAATAGCCAGCTCCTGAAGATCTGAAGTCCTAAGAGGAATCGGCTGCAGGAAAGTCAGCACTGGATTTCTTGGGCTTGTACATATATTTTTCTTTTAAAGTTAGCAGCTACAGTTTTTTAAAATGCCTGGGTGATGCGCTTTAAATAATAATTGAAGAATCCCCCGGCAGTGGGGATGACTTACTAAAGGAAAATAGGCTCTTCAATTTGCAAGGGAATTTTCTCCAGAGCTTAGTGAATGTGGTGAAATGTCACTTTGCAAAGAAAACCCCATTGTGTGCAAGGAAAATAAAATAAAAAACAGCATTTTTACTTGGAAATGATTGGTTGATATAAGGCAGTAGAGCTTCACCTCATTCATTAAGTTCTGGGGCAATTTCCCTTGCAAAGTGAACATCCTATTCACCTTTAGTAAATCAACTGAAAAGTCTACTAGGCCTACAAGTAGTTATAGGCATGTATCAATTTCTATAAAATGGCACATTGCAACCAACAAAACGTGCAGCAAAACCAGTGCAAGAATTGGTATTTTATAAGCTTCGGTTTAAACTAACTTTAAAAACTGTAAACCAAAGTCTGAATAAAGTTCATGCTGAGGCCACCTGAAAAACCTGCCTATTACTACAGCAAACAGAATCCAGGCTTTTTCTGCCTCCAGCTCACATCCATAGACTCAGGCACTGCAAAAGCTTAGTGTACCAGCAGGGCAACTGCCGTCTACATTAGAGACATGATAGCAAGATACTGATTAATAACAGGAGGGGGTGTTAATCAGAAAAAGCCATATGCTATTAAACTTAAGATGAAAGTGGAAATGATAATCATTATTTCAGAAAAGATGCAGTTAAAAGTGTAGTTGAACAGCAAGCGGCATCTTTTTATCATTACAACGCCTTCCTGCAAAACCTCTTTCCATTTTCTTTTCTGATGATTTTTTTTTTTTTTCATGAACATCTGATTCATTTCATCTTTAGACATTTCTCCAAAATCCCCCTCCCATTCATCCATTACATTTGATGTTGTTTTTTTTTATTTTTTTGAAGCGCAACTTCTAAATATGCAATTAATTCCTATTAATTACAGCCTTCAAATGTGCAAAATTATCCTCTATTAAGATAATCATGTTTATTTTATCTGAAAATTGTTGGTTTTTCATATTTGAAGCCTATATATAAAGTTGTTCTGCTTGAAGTTTGCCTCTGATATTCGGCTAGCTGTTTATAAAGAAATACTGTGGTCAGACAGAGATACTGTTTCTGTCTGAGATATACAAGGCTAGACTATACAAGAACAAGACATAGACTAGCATGAGATGTTGTATGGGTGCAGCATAAGAAACTGTGTCCCCTCCTAATCCATAATGCTGCACTCAAGATTGACTTGCAGAGGACTCTACCAAACTAGACACTCAAACCAGATGGAAAGCTACATCCAACAATCACCCTCCCTCCCACAGCTGATCTGCTCTCCACACAAAATAACTTGGCACTAGCTTGGCACCAGTTTTGCACTGAGCATCTTTTTTCCTTCAGCTGTCAGGGATTGACCACAGAGCCATTTAATGGAGGAATTCCATATGGGCTCCTTCTATTCCTACTCCTGTCACTGCAGCACCTTGTCTTTCTATGTTGCTGCAATATAAAATGAGGAGAATAAGTAAAAAACGTTGCACAAACTGCTCAAACCAATTGAACTATATTGACATTTAAATTACTGTGTGATCCCAGTTAGCTTTGTAAGAGGTTTCCACCGGTGATCAGAGTTGTCTAATGTCATGCTAAGGTCAAATAGTAGCCACACACATATCCATTAAATCTTTCAGTCAATCATTCTGTGTGGTGAAACTGATTTTATTGAATAAAAACCTAGAAGCAAAAACATACCAGTCTATCAATTTAGGGAGTTCTTGATCTATTTTAACTGCCAAGTTGTTTAGCCAATGGCAGAATTGATTGAACAGGCATCTGCATGTGCTTCAAAGAACCTATACACATTGAGTAAATGATCATTAATATTGATAAATGGTTTCTGATCATATTTTAATCAATATTTTCAGTCAGTTGCAAAGTACTAAACAATATCATTCAATATAAAGAAAAAAAGGATTGCCACACTTTCTGACCAGCCCAGGCGAACAAACAATAAGGAGCAACCTCAGCCTACATTTCTTCACCACACCACACACTCTGATGAATTTTGCCCTGCCCTCTGGGTCTTTGTCGTAGGGCAGGGCGAAATGCATCAGAGTGTGTGGTGTGGTGAGGTGAAGAAATGTAGGCTGAGGTTGCTCCTTATTGTTTGTTCACCTGGGCTGGTCAGAAAGTGTGACAATCCTTTTTTTCTTTACATTGAATGATATTGTTCAGTACTTTGCAACTGACTGAAAATATTGATTAAAATATGATCAGAAACCATCTATCAATATTAATGATCATTTACTTAATCTGTATAGGTTCTTTGAAGCACATGCAGATGCCTGTTCAATCAATTCTGCCATTGGCTAAACAACTTGGCAGTTAAAATAGATCAAGAACTCCCTAAATTGATAGATTGGTATGTTTTTACTTCTTGATTTATATCAGGATAACCTGCACCCCATGGATAACCTGCACCCCATGCTCTGGGACCCAAGAATATACTTTCACCTCTACTTTGAGTGGAGCCAAAAGCAATATAACGACTATCACTCAATATTTAACTACAGCCCTAGATTCTGATAACACATTTAGCAAATGCATATCAAATGCTGTTGTTTTCTAGAAAGTTTAGGGACACAGTAGGTTGTGTTCAACGGACATTTTTAGTACTCAGGGGTTTTCACCCATGCAGGGTGAGAGATTCCGGGGTAGCCCAGTTGGAGAGGAGAGGACTGCTTTCAATTCTAATTCCTGGAATTTGAAGGCTCAGAGAGACTTTTGGTGGCAAAGAGCCTTTATACCCTGATTACAGGGACTTTGATCCACTTGTAAGTAAGGCTGGACTAGCAGCATGGGTCTGTGAGCTGGAGTATGAGGCAATTTACTGCTGTGTGATTTTGTTGACTGTCTGGAGATTGAAATTCTGCTGAAATCCTGCGACTTTGCCTGTGCCCTGAGCACATGGGGCCTATTACCCAGGTGTGGGACTGGTATTTCAGTGGTAACCCTTAATATTGTATTTCACTATACCAGGCCAGCACTATGGACTGTTGGTATTTTGTTTTGCTGAAGAAAGCTGTATTATCTTCCTGTGTTTTTAAAAAGGAATAAGGACTCTTTTACTTATAAAATGGCTGGTTGGTGATCTAGACTCTGCATTTTACAGTTGATACAAGAGAAGAGAACTTCACTGTCACTTTACTGTGCTGATGTCTCATAGATTGTTACAAAAAAACTAGTGTCAGTTAATATGTTTTAAATTATTATAAAGTTTATTTGCAAGTCATTTTTGATGTGGCTTTTACATGTTTTATTTTTGGCATCAATATTGTATTGTATAGTATGTACTGTAGATTCTCCATGTATGTATGTATGTAGGTGGTTTTCAGTTAAGCACAATGAGCATTCTTTTGATAGACTGAGAAAGTAGTATTTTCAATTAGATTGGACTTACTGACAGGTTTGCAGTGAGAGTAAAGCTGGCCATGCATGATTGGAACAAGGCTTGCTGGTACCGCCTGTCAGGATACAATAGCTAGCAGTGGGAGATTCGTCTATCCGTGCTCTTTAGTGTGAAAGGGGAAAGATATAGATTTCTCTCATTCAGCCTGCTGGGCTGCATGAGACAACTCTTTATGTGTATGGCTAGCATCAGAACAACAGAAAGCCTAGGGCTACACACAGGTGACAAAATCTCTTTTCTACTGAGAGATTTAAATGTGCATCCTAATCCAATTTTATTTTGACTTTCCTGTTCCTCCCCATCAACATACTAATACAATTTTTAAATAAATCTGTTCCATTTTTAAGTTGTACCTTATTTTAGATCCAGTGATCTAATCATTGACTATCTGTGCTTCCCTAAGGTAGATCATGGCTGGTGGTAGGGGTTGGCAGGGTGTTGTACATAGCACCTTTCCTCAGTATTTCTCTCAAGAGCCCTCTGCACTGATGCAAGTGGTGAGCTGGCGCTTGGACGTAGTCATGCAAATATCAAAATGCTTTGAGGGATTGATGTCAGTGTGGAGGTGTGTGAATTCCTATGCAGGATGGACTTGCATGCAGATTGCCCTAGGTAACACCCACATGCAATACTAAAGCCTAGTACACACGCAACGATTATCGGCCGACCGATCGTCCTTCTTTTGTCCAGAGTGGTGTTTTGTTGGTTGGAATGTGCCTAGACTGCACAAGAATTTTCTCGCCCGACAAAATTCTACTTCAGAAGTGATGTCATGTGTTGGTTTGCTTTCTTTATGTTCTTTCTTCTCTGAGCTTGCCCAGTCTTGCTAATTAGATTTTTCCCTGTCGAAATCTGTACTGACTGCACGAAAATCGGCCGTGTTTTGACGGCGGACAAAAATTTTATAGCCTGCACACCAGATTTTTTTCGGCCGAAAAGTCGGAGTCGGTTGTCGGAAGCATCATACTAACAAGCCGAAAATCGGCAGATCGGTCGTCGTACGAAAATTCCCTGCCGATTTTCACGTATGTACGAGGCTTAAGCCTCTGTGAATTGAAAGAACTGAAGTTCAATGAATGAAAAGGCAGCCCAGGGACAGTCAAGCTGGAGGGGACAGAGCTAGATGATGGTGAACATCCTTAAGCCTGAAAATGAGGCATATCTGACTGCAATTCCTAATGCATTTTATGAGAAGCTCATGGCATGCAATGAAATCAGAGCAGTGTTTGTAATACAGGAGAAGAGCCTGTACAACTGTACAAGAGATAGCTGGAGTTTAGCTGAAACTGTTATTTACCAGGAAGGGATGGAGAACATTTGGCCTGGTGGAACCAAACACAGCCCTTTTGTGGTAAGAATAGTTTCCTGTGGGCTAAAGAACGTATACCACACAAAGCGTGCTGCAGTGGTTGGTGTAACACATCTTTTCACATATACTGTATATGCTAAAAAGGATGGGGGATTGTATGGGTTTTATGGGTTGAAGGGTTAGCTATTAAGTACTTTATGAGCTGAAGATGAGGTATGTTCTGTGATATTAAATAGCCTAAACAAAAAAACATGGCATCATCACAAATTTTCCATATCATTCAGCTTTTTTTTTTTTTTAATAAATGAGAACAGCATATTTAATATTTTTTGCACTCTTCCTACATTGACTTCCTCTGGGCCACAAATGAAGTCATCACTGGAAGGCTTCCCTCTACCAGGTGCTGTGGTAACAAGTCTGAAGAGGAAGCAAATAGTTATATAACACTGGCCAGCTGTTAGGACTTTTTCAGACGAGCAGCAGCCCTAACCTCTTTTCTCTGAAAAGCCTTCAGCAGTGAAATGCTTTTCAGATGGCAGTTGACAGGTAGCTGACAGGTATTATCCTGCCCACTGCCTGTTTTTAACATTGAACCGCTGCACCGCAAACGTTCAACGTTGAACGCAAAATCTTTATCTGGGTCACAAACAGCAATCCAAACTGACAGAGGATACCTACCCATGCTGTTATTTTTATGTTTGTTATATATGGCACTGAATAAAGTACAATACATGTTAAATTGACTTGTCCAATAAGTGTGCATAAAAAGTCTTAGGTAAAGATTGGGTCACATGACTGAATTGTAAATATTAACATTTTACAGAATTATGGGTATCCTTAAAAGAGAAATATGGGTTTCTGCTGACTGTCAGTCAGCAGCTCTATACTCTGCAACCCCCCCACCCCTCCCCCCTGCCCTCAATGGAGCACTGGGCTGTGGAGGGGGCGGGAGAGGCCGGCTCTGGCTCCCAGTGGTTAGCTGAGAGGCTGAGCCTGGTACCGGTCTATGCATGTTGCCATCTCATCCCTTTTAACCAGGACACACATTAATTACACAGATTCTGTGGCTGATTAGATGGTAATTAAACTCACTTAGTGCCTTATTTGCATTATATTAGCCTCAGAACCTGTGTATTTATTATGTGTCCTGGTTTAAAGGGATGAGGTGGCAACCCTCGTGGGAGGATCCCGACTCCGTTGTCCCGATCTTGCCCCAGCCTGGACTCTATGGACTTCAGCCCGCTGTCTGCTCAAAACGGGTCACAGGAGTGCAGAGCAAACTCCACTCCTGTGATCCATTGGAGAAGTATAGCCAAATAAACTTTGGCTGTACTTTTCCTTTAAAGTGTTACTAAATACACAACAGTAAAATCAGTCTTTATATGCACTACAGCAGTGGTCCTCAACTCCGGTCCTCAGGGCCCACTAACAGGCCAGATTTTAAGTATTACCTTGGGGAGATGCAGACTAGAGTACTGCAATCACTGAGCAGCAAATTATATCATCTGGGATGTATTTCGGTTATCTTGAAAATCTGGCCTGTTAGTGGGCCTTGTAGGCCAGGGTTGAGGACCACTGCACTACAGCATGCTCCTCAGTTCCACAGTGGGGTAATACTCTACATTGTTTAAAAAAGCTGTTTGATCCTGTCTTCTCTGTTCATCCCTTTCTTCCACTACCCCCAATGCATATCCTGGTAGAACAGTGGCTTGGGGGCAAGATGTACATGGTCAGTTTGGTGTGTATTGCCAGAGAGTTTTTTTTTTCTAGAGAAAGTGCATGTGATCAGCACAGGGCTAATCAGCACTGTCCAGAAAAGGGGTCCTGCGGCCTTATAGGACAGTCAGAGTAGAAAGAAAACTCCTCCTACAAGCTTTACCCTGACACTGATAGAAGTCACAAGACTGCTCTAACTGCAGATGAAAAAGGTACATAGCAGTTTATAGTTACTAAAACTATTGTATTTCCATGTTTTGTGTACTGTGGGAGCCCAGATATAGTGAATCCAGGGTCCCGGGTTTAGTAATAATTTAAGCATTGTTTTTAAAGTAGAAAAGAACAGTTACTATGGCCTAAAAAGGACAGGGTGCTGATAGAGGGAATCGTTTGGATGTGGAAATGATGCTTACTTTGTCTTATGGATTGTATTGAATAGACCAATGTTTCTCAACTCCAGTCCTCAAGTACCCCCAACAGGTAATGTTTTCAGGATTTCCCTCAGATGAAACAGCTGTGGTAATTACTAAGTCAATGAAACTGATCAAATCATCTGTGCAAAACAATGGAAAGCCTGAAAACATGACCTGTTGGGAGGACTGGAGTTGAGAAACTTTGGAATAGACAATATCAGAGTAGAATGGTAGGGGGTAGAGACAGGAGGTGGGTGCTGGGTGGGCCCCTTTCATCTGACCAGCCAATGAGAAGTGGGAGACAAGGAAAACTAAAAAAAAAAGGGTGGGGGATTGAGTACAGATGTGAGATTGCATAACTGCCTTGTATTCATCTGTGGTTTTGTGTTCCAACCAACAGAATTACAGGTTCCGAGATTTTTTGGTGGTGTCTTTGAGGAAGCTTGTGAGGTCTTCCGTTAACATGGTGTCATTTAATCTTTTGAATCCTTGTGTTACTTGTGGGCAGGGAGATGGATTCTTACATTAGACAGGAACACATGCTTTTGTTGGATCTATCATATGGATCAAGGTCAACCTTATATAACAGGTGATTTAGGAGGAAGAGGCCAGGGGATTTGCAGATGGGTTAGTCAGTGAACATTTGGGAGATTGTAAAGACACAGTCCAATAAATGGTCAGGTTTGGGACAGTTCCAAAAGATTTGATACATTTCTCCATTAAGGTCCCCTCATCTTTAGCAGTGGATGGGTGTATTGGGATATACAGTAGGTGGTATTGCCCTTCAATCCATAATGAATGCTGCTGCAAGACTTATCCACCTTACCAACCGTTCAGTGTCCTCCAACCCTCTCTGCCAATCCCTTCACTGGCTTCCACTCACCCAACAAATAAAATTCAAAGTGCTAACAATAGTTTACAAAGCCATCCACAACTCTGCCCCCAGCTACATCACTAACCTGATCTCAAAATATCAACCAAGCCGCTCTCTTCGGTCCTCCCAAGACCTCCTGCTCTCTAGCTCCCTTGTCACCTCCTCCCATGCTCGCCTCCAGGATTTCTCCAGAGCTTCTCCCATTCTTTGGAACTCTCTACCCCAATCAGTCCGACTGTCCCCTAATCTATCCATCTTTAGACGATCCCTGAAAACCCTTCTCTTTAAAGAAGCCTACCCGGCTACTAACTAATAACACTGTTTCACTTGCTCCATCAGCTCATCCACTACAGCTATTGCCTTTTGTATCAATTGACCCTCCCTTTTAGATTGTAAGCTCTAACGAGCAGGGCCCTCTGATTCCTTTTGTTCCAAATTGTAGTGTAACTGTAATGTCTGCCTTCATTTTGTTAAGCGCTGCGCAAACTGTTGGCGCTATATAAATCCTGTATAATAATAATAATGGTAGCCGAATTGTTCGTTACCAGCGAGTGAGCCCTTGTATGCAGACTTTTGATATTCAATATTTAGAATTTTTCTGCTGTGGTAAAAGTAAGACCTAAATCTTTGGAAGAAGGCATGCCCCTTGAAACACATCAGCTCTTTTGGGTATTATCTAGCAGTCCAGGCTGGCTGGAGTACTTTCTGGACTTTGTTACGCCTGATTGATGTCATTGTTTGTAAATGTACACCCATAATCTTTTTTTAATAATAAATTGTTGCAAAGGTAATGCCCTAGGCCAGTGATGGCGAACCTTGGCACTGCCCTGGGTAAAATGTGCCAAGGCAAAAAAAATAAACAAAATAAAAAACTTTTCATTTAGTGGGGACAACCTACTACAGCAAAACTGACATTTGCAAACAAAAAAATGTTGTTTAACCACCTCAATACTGGACAATTTCACCCCCTTTCTGCCTAGGTCAATTTTCAACTACACTGCAGAGTGCATGAGCATCATGGGAAATGTGGTTCCAAAACATCTGGGGTGCCAAGGTTCGCCATCACTGCCCTAGGCGGATGCGCCCGCTGTTCCTTATCTTTTACAGACTAACTCTTTTCCTGCTGCCTATAAAAATGTCTCAAGGTCCTCCTGTAACAGTAGTTTGTATGTATTTGAAAGGGTATGTCTGACTAGGTCATGGTTTGGACATTTACATTCAAAGGGGGTCAAGGGTTGTTTGAAGGTTGTTGAAGAGGGCAAGAGGGCAGAAAGTGGAATAGTTGGGCCTGTCTCCATGGTCCGAAGGAAGAGGGGTCAAGGTCAGCAGTGGTGGAGCCTGGATTGACCCATTTATAATCATGGATGAAATGGAAAGCTCTGAATTTGCCTGCTAGGAGGAGAGAGAGAAAAGATGGATCTTTATTTCCTGGCTTAAAGACTATGTTACTAATAAAAAGGGCAGAGGAGAAGGTTTCTTTTAAAGAGTGGTTCTAGTGTTAAAATGAAAATTAAGTGATTGAGCGGGCATCCCTGTCGGGTCCAATTTGTAATCCTAAAGAAATGAGAGATCATGCCTTTTACCATGACACATGTCAGGGGGGTTAAGTACAAAGAATAAATCTACTCATTCTGTTTACCCTTTTGCTGCCAAAGCCGTTTTTGCATTTTTTTGCATACATTTTAAGCCAGCCGCAGATGACACTTCAAATAGGTTCTGATGCCCGAGGCCCTTGAAGGGACTGTTTTTTTGCACAATCACAAATAAATGCAATGCAGATTTTGAAAGCTTGTTCTAGAAGCAGTGGCTATCAGAGTCTATATTACAAATATATCTATCTGCTCTCTTCTTATGTGAGCAGGGACTGAGAACAAGGAAAAGCGGATCAATCACTGTAGAAGTGGTTTCAAATGCAGCACTGATATCTACAGTAAACTTTATAGGTGGTATACTATTATTGGTCTTAGTAAAAATCCTAACTCTGCTTTTCTTCAGTACAACTTTCATACCTGCCAAATTTCTGGGATGGGAACAAGGGACACCTATTAGCAAACATTTGTAGGCATAGGACACAGCTTCCTGCCATGCCCCCCTTAAGGAGAATTATAAAAAAAAATGATTGGTTAAACTCACAAGTGCTTTATTTTCCCACTGCTATTGCTTCATATTGGCATTTCGTATTAATCTATATAGATCAGAATAAAATGAGGGACAAATGAGGAGGAAATAGGGGCAGTCCCTCAAACTCAGGGACAGTTGTAAACTATGCAACATCAAGAATCTGTAGCTCTGTCTGGCTTCTGAAGCCTCTCACACAGGCTCCCATTCTGTACTCACAGGCCTGAGTAGTCGAATGCACATAAAAGACATACCAGCACTTCCCCAGCATGAGAGGGACACTAACTCTGTCACAGACAATCAGCAGCTTGGCTCTCTCTGGGCACACCGCACCTGATTATCCAGAAAAATGGCTGCTGTTTTTCTTTCTTTTTCTCTCCTCTCTGTCTCCCTCATTAGCTCAGTGATCCTGAGAACAAGGTAGGCAGTCCCAACCATCCTGTGTTTAAATTTAGCAGTAACAGCACTAAATTAAAAAGTGAACTAACACCCTACACCTTGCAACAGCTCCCGTCCCCTCTGCACTTACTTGATTGGTCAGCCTGGCCAGTCAGAACCACTCCGGTCCATTCACGTGTTCCTAAGAAAAGAGGAGGATCAACAGCACTGTTTTGAAACCCCAGGACTGTTGCACCAGGTTGCATGGATGGTGAACAGCTATCACTCATTGAGGTAAGCACGGGGGTGAGTTGAAAAAGGTGTAAGGCATTCACCTTTTCATTTTTTTCTCAAAATGTGATCTAACCCTTTAAGCTTCTTAAGGGGCCAAAATTTTGTACATCTGCAAACTCAGCCAGCCAAGTTTAAAAGGGCACTCTACTTCCCATGGGGTGCCACATAAGGATTGTATTTTACTACTTTGCTTTTTGTGCAATAACAAAAAAAGGTACTTGTAATCCCAAATTCTGTTTAATTAAAAGAAAAAAAATGTAAAGTATATTTACATGCAAAATCTCTCTTTTTTTTCCGGTAGAGTGGGGAGAGTTTATTTTGCTATCTATGTCCCTGTTGGGAAAATGTACCCTTTATTTGTACTAGCAGCCATTGTCACAGAGAATAAAATTGAGGTAAAATCCAACATTGTAGAGGTGTCTCCAGAGCAAGAGATAATGGAAAATCTTCCAGTGGGAATGCCTAATAACCTAGCTGAAATTTCTAACTCCTCTCTACTCTATCCAAAACTAAAAACGTTTTGGCAATACATACGCTTTAAAGAGTGATGGTCCTAAAACTAAATCTTATGGTAAAACACCTAGTCTAAAGGCACACTGGTGAATCTTTCACTTATGAAACCTCAACAATCAGAATAACCAACATTTTCCTTTACCTTATGGACTTTACTGGCTTACAGCCTGCTCAATCACAATTACTTGCAAGGTAGCAGCAATGGAGGACATCTTGCTGTCCTGGAAAGAGATGGAGCAAATGCTTTGAAGATGGTAGGATGACTCTTGGATTTTTACTTACGGGGTCTATTGTGGTGCTCTAATGTTAACAAAAACATAAGTTATACTGAGTAGGTGGAATAGTTTCAATATATTTGTTGCTGGCTACTTTAAAAGTTTGCTGGGGGTACTTGTTTCCTAGTTTGTGTATTGCCCTGCCCATGTGGATTATTCCCTTTTTGCTAGTTTGAATTTGATCAGTCAATCTACAATTAATGCTTTTTGCATTTGGTGCAGACATACACTAGTCTACAGCTATCTTGCAAAAATGATGCATGGATTTCTGTTTGGTTGCTGCATCTTTAGGCACTTAGGTCTGCTTCCAGCAGAGCCTTATTTATGTTTGTGCATTGCTACATCTGACCTATAGTTGGGAACTTTTCAGAAGTCCCTTACTACAACGATGTGACTTCACATGTATTTTCAAATATATACAACATGCCTGAACAGCTGAAACAGTTTAATTTTTTAGCTGGTTAGCATGAAAGTGTGCTGGGGAACTTTTGTATTGTTAACGCACATTTTGTTGCATGTTAACGTGTGTTGCATTCAGGCACACATTCATTGCAGCATACCACATTACATGGCTTGTGTGTTTTGCCTTGTTGTAATGTGTGTGGGCGTACTTTGGTCATTGAACAAAACTAATACGCCAACACTATTGCAGCATAAATAGGGGCGCAGCAAAATAGCAAGACCTTGGCGGTTCATCCCCATCCGGGGGATTCGACCTGCGGCGTATGAGGCATCTACTGAAGACATACTGCATGAGGGACTATTTTGGACCAAGCCATCTAAGCTTGTCTCTGTTCCTTATTGGTTACCACTGTTTGTCCTTTTATCTAGACAAATATCCTGCCTAACCTGGTTATAGCAGTATGTCCATCAGATTTACCTCTGCAGGTCATCCCCCGTTCATACTTGCCTTTTTTTGCCTACCTCGTTTTTGCTTAAATTCTGGCTACTGTGAATACCACATCTGCCTTTATAGGGAACTTGTATCCTAATAGCTCTGGAAGAAGCTTGAATTGTAAGTGAAACATGTAGTGCAAGCTGTATCTACTCCATCTAAGGACGCTCTGAGTTGCCCTTGACTTCGGTCTCGAGTCTTGTTGGATGTAACGTATAGCGTCCTCATTTACCATCTTGTTTTCTAAATACAATTTTTGTAAACTACTTTTGCATGCTTATGCCTCATTGGCAAGGTATATTTTATTGTGCTATGTGTACTTTGACCTATCAGTATCGCCCCCTAGGGGTTTGTCTTTCCTCTGATTTTATGCTAATCAAAAATAAAAGTGTTTCATTTTTAATTTACTGTGCCTAGAAAGTCCATTTTTCTTTTGTTTTTTCCAAATTTGTACTTTGGTCATTAATAAAGTGCAAGTGTTGTTGGTATGTCGGCGCTACCACAGTATGCAAAGAATTAAAATTGACCGGTGGATAACATAAAATGTCATAAAATGAAAAAAGTGCACTGTGCGTTCAAGTGATCGCATAAAATATCATAAAAGCATAAAAGTGCACTGTGCGTTTATATCGTGTGGACCTATAGGGGGCCGAGGTGCCACAACATAAAGTGCTATG
The DNA here is from genome assembly GCF_965119305.1 of Pelophylax lessonae. Taxonomy (NCBI): domain Eukaryota; kingdom Metazoa; phylum Chordata; class Amphibia; order Anura; family Ranidae; genus Pelophylax; species Pelophylax lessonae. Next base: position 108,611,748 of record NC_138777.1, on the reverse strand, counting down.
TGCTGAGATACAACCTGATTCTGTTGATTATACACTAAAGTTACAATAAAGTTGTGCCAGTGAATTGAGTGCTCACAACATATATCGTGCAAATGTATGCGGTGCTGTTACCCTAGGCCCCCCACTAGGCAAAAACACTTACCACACAATTGGTATAGGGATAAAAACTGCACGTGAAGCCTGGCTCCCACTCAGAATCACCATAGGCACACACAATGGTATAGGGGTGAAAGCTGCACCTATAGCCTGGCTCCCACTCAGAATCACCATAGGCACACACAATGGTATAAAGGTGAAAGCTGCATGTATAGCCTGGCTCCCACTCAGAATCACCATAGGCAAATCACTTCTTGTCCCACGTGATGCTGGAATCTGTAGACATTTATTGGGACATCCATGGCCACATTTAAGCTAGCCACATACAGTCATGGCCAAAAATATTGGCACCCCTGCATTTCTGTCAGATAATCAGTCACTTCGCCCAAAACGTTGATGCAATTACAAATGTTTAGGCATTCGCATGTCTATTCTTTTGTTTGTATTGGTTCGACATGTGTGCATCCAGCTAATTCACAATTTGTCAAAAAGAACCTCCAGCAAAACGTCACCCTGCTCCTGCCCCGGCTCTCCGCTCCTCGCTCCAACCCACCTTAGATCATCTATAACAAACCACTCTTCATGAATATTCCAAAATACAGCTATTTTTGGAAGACATCAATTTAGTATGACATATGTCAGTTCTGAGTTAGGTTATTAGTTGTATGATCTTTCAGTTGTCTGTTTACCATATCCGGGTTAGGAAAACTGGACATAATTAAGCTGGTTATAAAGATTCTTTTTTTTTTTCATATAAAAATAACAAACATGCCTATACTTACATGCTCTGTGCAATGGTTTTGAACAGAGCAGCCCGATCCTTTTCTTCTGGGGTTCCCCACTGGCACTCCTGGCTCCTCCTCTTCAGTAGCTTTCCCTGGCGGCACCCATGCCTGCTCACTCCCATGTCCCACTTCTGCATCCATTGACACAGACAGCGGGACTTGGCCCTGCCCCCCACTCCCATATGACTAGATTTGATTGACAGCAGCAGGAGCCAATTGCTCCTGCTGCTATCAATCTGTCCTATGAGGAGAGAGACAGCAGCAGAAGCCACTGCACTTGTGCACATTGCTAGCTCAGGTTAGTGAAAAAGGGGGGGGGGGGTCTGGGGGGCAGCTGTAGCACAGAAGGTTTTTCCCCTTAATGCGTTCTGGTTTTAGAACCACTTTAACCACTTCTGGACCAGAAGATTTTCACCCTTAATGACTAGGCCATATTTTGCAATTCAGCACTAAGTTACTTTAACGGACAATTGAGCGATCGTGCGACGCTGTACCCAAATAAAATTGATGTCCTTTTTTTTCCCACAAATAGAGCTTTCTTTTGGTGGTATTCAATCACCTGTACAATTTATATTTTTGCGCTATAAACAAAAAAGGACAACAATTCTGAAAAAAAAAAACAATATTTTTCACTTACTGCTTGAAAACATTCCCAAAAAAAAAACATTTAAAAATCAACATTAACATTAACATTTTAGGCCAATTTGTTTTCTCTTACATATTTTTGGTAAAATGAAATCGCAATAAGCGTATTTTGATTGGCTTGCGCAAAAGTTATCACGTCTACTAACTAAGGGAAAGATTTAGGTAATTTTTATTGTTTTTTTTTTTATACTAGTAATGGCGGCGATCTGCGATTTTTAGTGGGACTGTGACATTGCGATGGACAGATTGGACCCCTAACTGACATTTTTGATACTTTTGGGAGGGACCAGTGACATTACTACAGTAATCAGGGCTAAACATATGCACTGTTACTGTAATAATGACACTGGCAGGGAAGGGGTTAACACTGTGGGTGATCAAGGGGTTAAATGTGTACCTAGGGGCATGTTTCTAACTGTATGGGAGTTGGGCTTGTGAAATGATCACAGAGACCTGTGATTCTATATATAGAAGGATCGCAGGAGCTCTGTGATCATTCCAGAGAGAAGAACGGTCAGCTGTGTTTACAACAGCTGACCGTCCTTCTCTCTCAGCGGGGAGCAATCGTGGGTGTCAGGCGGCAATGGGAGCCGCCTGCCCCATGCATTGGAGTCTCCGCTGCCGAGTGGGGGCAGGAGCACGCAGCCAGCGATGCACGCTCACCCCCTTAGCTGCAGGCGCACAACCTACGCAGACTGACATTGTTTTGCGCAGGAGGGCCGCCCTGCCACAGTGAATCGGCGGTGGGCGATCTGGAACTGTTTTATAATCAGGTTCCTTATTTTTGTATGGCAGCTTGCTTAGGCTACCTGCAACTGAAATCATGTTCCTAGGACTGAAATTCACAATTACTTGTGCTCATATATTTATTATTAGACATATTCAAATCTAAATACAATTATGTGTTTTCTGCTTGGGCAAGCCTGTTCTTAGTATTGCTCACATGTAAGTCAAAGACTAATGCCCCGTACACACGCATCGATTATTGGCCGGGAATTTTCGGCCCACGTCCGATCGGCCGATTTTCGGCTTGTTAGTATGATGCTTTCGACAACCGACTCCGACTTTTCGGCCGAATAAAATCTGGTGTGCAGGCTATAGAATTTTTGTTGGCCGTCAACACAACGGCCGGTTTTTCGTCAGTCAGTACAGATTTCGGCAGACAAAAATCTGATGAGCAAGACTGGGCATGCTCAGAGAAGAAAAAACACACGGAAAGTAAACCAGCACATGACATCACTTCTGAAGTAGATTTTTGTTTGCCGAGAAAATTCGTGTGCAGTCTAGGCATATTCCAACCAACAAAACACCACTCTGGACAAAAGTCGGACGATCGGTCGGCCGATAATTGTTGCGTGTGTACGAGGCATTAAGCTGGCCAAACATGGTTCAAAAGATGGCTCGTTCAGCAGGGTCTGGCTGAATTTTGATCCATGTATGGGCAGGCTGGGTGTAGACAAATTGATCTATTGATTGATTTGTTTACAACCAGCCTGTCGTTTCTTCCCTGTACAATCAGTGCCGCCAGCTTTAGTCAACATGATGAAGAAAATGTGCTTCATTGTACCAGGCCACCTTCTTCCATTGCTCCATGGTCCAGTTCTGATGCTCACGTGCTTATTGTAGACCCTCTTGGTTGTGGTCATGGGTCAGCATGGGCACCCTGACTGGTTTGCCGCTACACAGCCCCATACACAATAAACTGCAATGCCTGATTAACTACTTTTAACACATAATCTTCAGGAACAACATGTTACTTGCTGCCCAATATATCCCATCAACTTTCAGATGCCATTGTAATGAGATAATCAATGTTATTCACGTAACCTGTCAATGGTCATCAATTTTGGCTGATTGGTGTATGTCTACTACAATGCCCATAGTGCGAGCAGGAAAGGGTGGCTGTATTTACATACACAATGGGGACATAGATAACAAACCCCAGAACAGAAACTCTGAAAATAACAGAAAAAGCTTGCATGAGATGAGGTGTCTTCATTTTTTTTCTGGCTTTTTTCCCTTATTTTCACCTGGCGATCCTACCAATAACACAGGTATTGTCCTAGGGTATACAACACTCACCCACCTATGTCTTTTAAAGGGGGCGGCAGTGTGACCCTAGGACAGGACTACAGATCTCCTCCCCCTTTTCTCTTCTCTACAAAATAGCAGGAAGGTGTTCTATAGTCCACAGAAATAGCAGGGAGGAATGTAACTAAACAGAACTGTATAGGGTTGGTATAGGTCTAGATTTGGAATAGGTACAGTATAGAGTGCAGTATGGGTACGGTATGGATTGGGTACACTTGAGGGAATATTTACTAATACTGGAGCACTTAGAATCTGGTGCAGCTGTGCATGGTAGCCAATCATCTTCTGAACTCAGCTTGTTCAATTAGGCTTTGACAATAAAACCTAGAAGCTGATTGGTTTATGTGCAAAAGATTTTGCATGCTCTAGTTTTAGTAAACCCCACTTTGGTGTTCTGATCTCCGTGGCTCTGTTCCTGTTAGCAGTATCAGCAATGGGTGAACTGAAGCTCGGATCTCTGCTGGTATGGTTTCTCACTGGCAGGCTAATATCAGAGCCAAGAGGAAGAACTAACCCAGGCAGTTTAATAACAATCATCTTTCACTCATCTTACTGCACAGAGCCTATTGGGATCTGTAGTGCACAGAGTCAGTTGGTCCCATTATATGGCTGCCTTTTCAAACTACAACTACAGGGATTCTCAGCTATCTACAAAGAAGCCTATAGGCTTGCTTGGCTTTAGCACTCCACCTGCTGGCTGGAGGAGGATGGTGTAGCATAACATCAATATCTCAGCACAGGAAGAGAAGACCAAAAGGCAATGTCTCCTTCTCCATAATTATAAATTTAAATGCTACATATAAATGTTAATATAAAATGTCCATATTAACTCCAATGGCAAATCTATCACATATATCACATTAAACACAAAAGTCTATATGATATTTAATAGGACAGAAGACTCCCAACACCAGCTTCAGTGTGAAATGACTGCACTCGGCACCACTGTGATCAAGCAAAGCAGCTTACTGGAGAGTGTGGACCCTCTAATTATAGAGTAAGCTGGTGTGGGGATCTTCTGTCCTATTGAATATAGACTATGTTTAATGTGATATCATTGATTTGCCGTTGGAATTGATATATTCTATATTAACATTTATAAGTAGCGCTGCATGTATACTTTTTATATTGCTTTTTAACCACTTCCCGACCACCCGTCGCCTTTTTACTGCGGCGGGGTGGCTCTCCCGTGCAAACAGACGTAGACCTACGTCGGTCGTGTGCAGAAAGCTAGGGGGCGAACGCCCCCACTCGGCAGCGAGGAAGCAGATGCACAGGTCAGGCGGCTCTGATTGCCGCCTGACACCTGCGATCGCTCCCCGCTGTGAGAGAAGGATGGGCAGCTGTTGTAAACACAGCTGATCGTTCTTCTCCCTGAAATGATCATAGAGCCCATGTGATCCTTCTATATAGGATCACATGTCTCTATGGTCATTTCAGAAGCCATGCCCCCCCCCCCCCACAGTTAGAATCACTCCCCTAGGCTCACATTTAACCCCTTGATCACCCACAGTGTTAACGTCTTCCCTGCCAATGGCATTATTACAGTATCAGTGTATTTTTTTTAGCACTGGTTACTGTAGTAATGTCACTGGTACCCCCAAAAGTGCCAAAAATGTCAGTTAGGGGTCTGATCTGTCCGCCTCAATGTCGCAGTCCTGCAAAAATCGCAGATCGCTGCCATTACTAGTAAAAAAAAAACAATAAAAATTACATAAATCTTTCCCGTAGTTAGCAGACGCAATAATTTTTGCGCAAACCAATCAAAATACACCTATTGTGATTTTTTTTTTTTACCAAAAATATGAAGCAGAAAACATATTGGCCTAAAATGTTAAAGAATTTTGATTTTTAAATGTTTTTTTTTTTTTTTTTAAGAATGTTATATAGCAGAATGTGAAAAATATTGTTTTTGTTTTTTTTTTACAAAATGTCTTCAAAATTGTCGCTATTTTTTTGTTTATAGCGCAAAAAAAAAAATCGCACAGGTGATTTTCCGTTAAAGTAACGCAGGGCCTGGTCATTAAGGGGCAAATCCTTCCGGTCCTAAAGTTAATAATTCAGGATAAAATACATTTTTGCTGTCTGCTCTATATTATCTTACATTATTTCATATTCAATTTTTCCAAGCATGGACACCATTTATTTATTGTCCTTCTCCCTATTGCTGTAGCTCAGCACCTGGCTACATCAATGATGGGAGAAATGTGTAGTTGATAAATGTATATATAACTACCGCTTATAAGGAAAAGGCGCCTTATGGTAAATAAAAAAACAAAAGCAACATTTGGATTTTTTCCTGTTCTTGGTCAACAAATGAAAAATTGTGATTGCAGCGGCGGAGAAGAGAAGAAAGATCTGTCTGTTATCAGACTGCTTATCTAAGAACTAGAAAGATTATTATCAGATGTACTAGTGCACTTGTAACCTAACAGTACAATTACAGTTCTGAAATGATTTGTTATAAACTTGAAACAAACTTCCATTACTGCTTTCAAAACATATCATTCCTAGGCTGTTGGCTGCACACTTTCACCATCTGGCAGTTCAGCACCATCTAGTGGTTATCTTCTTAACTACTTCAGTATGCATCAAAAATGTGTGCATGTATTAGTAGACTTATCTTTTTTCTGTATTACAATAAAAACTCTTTTGGATGTGCACACATTCAGGCAGACATGGGCTTTTGTATACTGTGCTCTGAGGTTTTCTAGACATAGGTTTTTTACCCTGTGGCCAATCTCAGGATCCCAGAGGCCTTACTATACATATCTAACCATGTTTGGATAGCCTGTTGATACCTCAGTACCCAGACTCTTGTTGATCAATGTGGTTTCTGTATGCTGTATCACTCTGTGGATATTTTTTATTTTTGGAAATGTACCTGGCAGAGACTTTGAAGATACGTGTATGGAGTCAAAACTATTCTTATCTGCTGCAATCCTCTAAAAAAAAAAAAAAAAAGAATTACATTAACGCCACTGCATTTTTTTTTTATTTTTTTTTTTCTATGTGTTTATTAACTGTTAAAGAAGTTGTAAAGTCAAAAGTTTTTTTTTTTTATCTTAATGCATTCTATGCATTAAATTAAAAAGCCTTCTGTGTGTAGCAGCCCCCCTAATACTTACCTGAGCCCCATCTCTATCCAGCAATGTCCACAAATGTCTCAACCATCCAGTATAAGCAACATGTAATTTTTTATTAAATAATAGAAAAATGTTGATACGTTTATTGATGTATAAAAAAGAGTGATTGCTGAAAAAAGTGCAAGGAGACTGGAGTAATGAGTTAGATGAATTATACAAATACAGGGAAGAGACTACTGGAGAAAAAGTAAAATGTGGGGAATTAAAGTATTGAATGACCAGGGGCACTTGGGGTGTAAGATTTTATCAAAATGCAAACCATACCATCATTGGTGAGGTTATAGGATATTGGGCCTCCTCTGTGGGTTGAAAAAGGTGTTTGTGGGAATGAATTATGGCATTCATCAATGTTTACTGATGGATGATCAGATCAAACAAACTGCACAAATCAAGTTATTTACATCAAGGGTCAGGCTGATTACTTTCAAAGATATAAGAAAAATAAAATTATATTAAAATAAGATTAATTGATTTTAGATACCTGCCATGGTACACATTATAAGAACATTGGGTGCAGTGAGGGAGGTCCACCAAAGGACCGCTATGAACAGTAACTACTTCAGGTGGTATTATTATTCAACATACTGTAGAAGGGTCAACATACAGACATTGATAGACCCAAAAACCCCAGTAATCTTAGTATTAAAATGTTGAATTGCATGAAAAAGCATAATGGTTGTCATGAAAACAATAACTAATGGAGGTTCTGTCACTAAAATGAACCTTTGAAATGAAGCTGGCAATGCAACAAAGACATTCAATACTCATCTCCCCGCTACCCACAATGCTGACCTCGGGAATAAAGAGAAAAACGCTGGCTGAAGATGTAGAATCCAGCACTTCCAGAAGGGTCAGTTACCTGGTCCCTTCCACCCGTTGACCCCTGTATTCAGTGCTGTATCCTGGCCTAGGCCAACAAGGCCCAGGCCTAGGGTGGCACTTTGCAGGGGGGCAGCAAAAAAATATTTCATTATTTGTATAATGACTACGGACTTCCTATTTATTATACAAATAAGTGAAATAATCCTATAATTACAATCAGTGGCAGCAAACACAAGTCCAAATAACTTAAAAGAGTAATCTTACTAATCCCGTGACATAAGGCTGTACTAATGGGCACTAATAAGGCTGCACTGGTGGCCACTAATGAGGCTGCACTGGTGACCACTGATGAGGCCACACTGACACCACTGCCTGTATTACTACAAGATACAGAAGCGATGTAGGGGCCAGCGGGTTGAACCACTAAGAATGGTGGGAAATGAGGGATCTCACATTTCTGTAAGTCCTGTATTCTGCAAGATCTCCAGCTGGTATTTTTACTTCATTCCTGCAGAGATCAGCGGTGTGGGCAGCAGGAGGAATGGGTATTTCATGTCTTCTTTAGAGGAACAGCTTTATTTTGAAGATTCATTTTAGTGGCAAAGTTACTCTAAGGTCACTAAATATACGATCTGATAATGTAAACATGTGATTAGTCAAAAATAGTATGTGTGCATGTCCTCAAATGTTTGTCAAGAGTTCTTACACTTTCCAACTTCGTCCTTTTGGTCACTCTTTTTAGTTTACCTTCTATTACATTTTCCTTTTTTGGCTTTGGTAGAACTAAAATATAACAAAAATTGTAGACACAAATACACACACACAGTTGAAAAAATAAAACTGAAATAGGATGACTCTCTCATTGCAACATACAGTACAGCCCTTTTGAATAATGAATTTGTTTTTTAAATCTTAAAGTAAAATTGAACTCAAAAATGAAAATTTGCTATAGACAACATAAAAATGTTATTTGTGCCCACGCAGTACCCTAAGAAATCTTCCTCCTAGAAAATATCAGTTCATTTTCTGGTATATTATGGTGCTTAGGCATTGCTGTGTAGTTGTATTTGCAGTGTGAGATCTAAGGCACTGCTGCTTCTGACTGCTAGTCTCAGTTGATTTGGATTGAGATTTGGTGATGTCACTACTATGCTTCTCAATGTCCTCCTTGCTGAAGGCTCTGATTTATGGAGCAAAACTGTGCTTCTACTAAGATGGCTGCTTCCACACAGAGACTTTTTGCAGAACAAGGCATGGTAAGGCAGTAATGGGGAAAGAACAACTGCAGGGAGATTACAGGCATTACTTGTAACCAGTCGATTGACCTCTACATGTCTTTTTTTTGGCACAACTTGCAGGGTTCAGTTGCTCTATAAGTGTAGTAGCAATAATAATTAACTTTAGTGAAATCAACAAGTACAAAATGAATTCGGAATGATTGGTACAACTAATTTCCAAGGGATTTCTTCTCAGTTAGACTACTAATATCCTATAAACAACAAAGAAGTATGCAGTAGACACATACAGTACATGTTTTACAAGGCAGTAGACGTAAAAATGATTAATGAAGATTTGGCTGTTTTGCACTGGCCAGAGATTTGGTTCAGATTTGCTGCTACCACTTTATGTGCAATATTGGCCTTTGAACTATGGCAAGTAGGGGGCTTTTGGAAAAGCCCCTTCATCATAAAAGGGGCCCCTAGGACAGTCTGCTTTAGGCAGAGGAAAGGATGGGAAGACAAAATGCATAGCCACTTGCCGACCGCAATACATATATATACATTGCGGTTTGCAAGTGGTTTACCGGAATTAAGTATATTATTATATAATATTAAGTATATTATTATATAATTAAGTCTGAAAAAGTATAGCCGTGCTCTTGAGCACCTGTGGCGAAAGACTAGGTCTCAGATAGATTTCCACCAATATATATCTGCCTTCCAAAAATACAATTCCAGTCTCCACACCGCCAAGCAGACCTATTTTATCACTCTCATTAACAACTTGTCATCCCGCCCCCGGCAACTCTTCGCTACCTTTAATTCCCTACTCTGTCCTCCACTACCTCCTCCCACTGACTCACTCACTGCCCAGGAGATTGCCAACCACTTTAAACAGAAGATTGATACAATTTGTGAGGAATTCATTGCTGTTTAGATACCTTCCATGCTTCACGCTTCATGCTCACTACTTCCCTCATTCAACCCCACTACTATAGATGAGGTTGCTAAACTACTTGCTAACGTCGACTTAATCACCTGCCCTCTGGATCCTGTTCCCTTGCAAATGCTACGTTCACCCTCTGACCCTATTCTACGCTCTCTAACCCACATCTTCAATCTCTTCCCTCTCTTCTGTCATCTTCCCCAACTCTCTAAAACATGCACTAGTCAGCCCCATACTTAAAAAGCCCTCACTGGACCCAACCGATCTAAACAACCTACGCCCTATTTCCCTGCTCCCCTTTTTATCCAAACTCCTTGAACGTCTGGTCTTTAACCGACTGTGTGACCATCTTGCCGAGAATTGCCTCCTTGATCCCCTTCAGTCTGGATTTCGGCCTCAACACTCCACTGAAACTGCTCTCCTAAAACTGAAAAACGATCTACTAACTGCCAAAACCAATGGACACTACTCTGTACTCCTACTCATGGACCTTTCTGCTGCCTTTGATATGGCTGACCATCCCCTCCTCCTCAAAAAACTCCACGCCTTTGGTCTCCACGACTGTACTCTTCACTGGTTATCTTCCTACTTATCCAACCGCACCTTTAGCGTTACTTACAATTCTACTTCCTCATCTCCTCTTCCTTTTTCTGTTGGGGTCCCCCAAGGCTCTGTTCTCGGACCCCTCGTATTTTTAATCTACACGTCCTCTCTAGGTCTGCTGATAGCAGAGATGTATAGTAACTAAGTAGAACTACTTCACTACTGTACTTAAGTACCAAAAGGTGGTATCTGTACTTTCCTAGAGTAGAATTTTTTTCTCCTACTTCCACTTTTACTTCACTACATTTTTTCAATGATTTCAATACTTCTACTCCGATATTTTTTTTTTGTGCTGCATAGTTACTCGTTACAATTTTAAAAATTACCACTGCCAGAACAGTAGATGGCAGGTTTCATGAAGCTCAAAACATGTGTATTATCAGCGCATACGAAAATAAAAGCTACTGTATGTATAAATAAAAGCTGCATTTGAAATAATAAAAAACAATATGATGTTCAAACTTTTGACTTCTTTCTTTAATAACTACATAACACAGTACTTGTACTTTTACTTTCAGTACTTGAGTAGCAATTTTTTTTCAAAACTACTGGTACTTTTACTTTCAGTACTTGAATAGCAAAATTTTTTAAAAAAACTACTTGCAATACTTAAGTACAAAAAATGTTGAATACTTTAGTACTTCTACTCAGGTCACTTTTTGATCGAGCACTTCCACTTCTACTCAAGTCACTTTTTGATCGAGCACTTGTGCTTTTACTCAATTATGGGTTTCGAGTACTTTATACAACTCTGGCTGATAGCCTCCCAAGGCTTCCAATACCATTTCTACGCTGACGTTACTCAAATCTATTTATCCACCCCTCAGCTCTCTCCCTCAGTCTCTTCACGTATCACTAATCTACTATCTGATATATCAGTCTAGATGTCACACCATTACCTCAAACTCAATCCGTCCAAAACCGAGCTTATAATCTTTCCTCCACCACGTGCCCCTTCCCCTGATCTCTCTGTCAATATCGATGGCATTACTATCAGCCCATCCCCGCATGCCAAGGTCCTAGGTGTTGTTCTGGACTCTGAACTCTCTTTTAAGCCCCACATCCAATCACTGTCCAAATCTTGCCGCCTCAACCTCCCCAACATCTCCAAAATACGCCCCTTTCTAACCAAAGACACAACAAAGCTCCTAGTTCACTCCCTGGTCATCTCGCGCCTCGACTACTGCAATTCCCTTCTCATTGGCTTACCTGTACACAGGCTATCCCTACTTCTTTTCAATAGTTTTTATTAAAGTTTCAAAACATCAAACATAAAATACAGTACAGGTAAACGTAAAGGTTGTATAACATTGAACAAATATAGTAAACACACTAGAGTATACCATACAAAACCGTGACGGATACATTTTTGGAGCCCCCAGTACTCAATATCCGGGCCCCCCCCCGGAGACCAGGCCCCAGTCCAACTCCCCCCGCGCTGAGCCGAAGGTTCGGGCCGCCGGACCACCCCCAAGGGGATCAATACTGTGGTCCCACGCCCTCCCCCCCCCACCCCCGCAGGAGCTGGGACCCAGCCCCCGGCGTACACCCAGAGCTTCCCGAAGCTAACAGGAGGTGCGTCCACAAAGAACCTTAACTCTAGCATGCTATAGAACATTACGTTTGCAATATCCACGCAGATGAACACAGAGACCATCAACCGGACGGTCTAAACATCAGCCTCAGATAGAAATATATGTCATCATTAATAATGTGATCAAGTAAAGATCAAGCCCGAGCAAGAGGAAAATCCCTCAGCTCGGGTACTTTAGCAACCAAGGACTCCATTCACGGTCAAACAGCAGGCTTCTATCGCTGGAGTTGGCAAAGAACTGTTCATAGGAGTAGTGGGTTCTAACCCTGTTTATGACATCTGTCACCATGGGTGCATCAACAGACCTCCACGCCGCGGTGACAGACATCCTAGCAGCTGTGAGAATGTGAGAGGTCACACAACGAAACGGTCGTGGAACCTTGTCAATACCCAAGTTCAATAGAGCTAGGGCTGGGGACATGGACAGCGAAATTCCCGTTATAGAGATAAGTAGTGCAAACACCGCTGCCCAATATCCTCTCAGCTTCCTACACTGCCACAATAGATGGAATAGTGTACCTCTACCCCCACACCCCCTCCAGCATAGGACTGGTGCATCTTTGAACATCTTAGCCATCTTCACAGGTGTCAGATAACTACGGTGGAGAAATTTGAGAGCCACCTCCCAGTGGTTAGTACAATGCGTAAATGTGTAAAAGGAGCGAATAGCCAGCCGCCATTCCAGCTCCGAAAATGCCACTGAAAGGTCGCCCTCCCAGGCCACCATACTAGCCGACTTGACCCATCCACGCTGGAAGCGCAGACGATGGTAGAACCACGACAACCCCCTCGTTTTACGATACTCCTTGTGCAAATAGTCCCAGATCTCAGAGGGCACCTCAATAATCGGGTTGGGAAACTTAATGTGGTAATGGTGTAGCTGTGCATGAAAGAAGGAGGACGGGGTTCCGACCTGCCCACGGACATCATGGTATGTGAAGGTATCCGGGAACAATGTCCTCGGAAGTTTCAGGGAGGGAAGCAGGAACTGATAGGCTGCCAGTGTTAATTCTCTCTTAGCTATCGGGGTTCCCTCCATCCTCTGTACCTCCCCCCAAGCTCCCAGTGTGGCCCGCAGTGAGGACAGGCTGGGAATGTGCACCTCCCTTTTCGTCAATGCGGCCTGAAGCAGAGATGGTAGATCTCGCTGCGCCACCATTGCCCTCTCTAACAGCACCCATAGTTTGTCCGAAATTGGATCGAACCAAGCTTTCGCTTGGTCCAACAGGGCAGCAGAGTGGTAGGACTTAAGATGAGGGAAACCCACCCCCCCAGCCGATCTAGATTTAAGTAACGTGGAGTATGACAATTTAGGTACCCTGCCCTCCCATAGGAATTTTCGGAAGAGCTTATCCATACCTCTAAAGAAGGATTCGGTTAACAATATAGGGAGCGTCCTAAAATAGTACAATATTTTGGGGAGCGCTATCATTTTAAGGGCAGCTATGCGGCCCATCAAGGAAAGATCGTAGGACGCAATGTGCTGCAAGTCCCCCGCAACAATGGACTGTAATTTAGCAAAGTTGGTCTGGTACGTTAAGGATGTCGGCGCCACTAGGGAGATACCCAGATACGTAAGGGACTTGTTAGTCCATTGAAAAGGATATTTTGACTTCAGGGACTTCAAGATCGGAGGGTTCAGGGAGAGTGGTAAGCACACGGACTTAGTGACATTGAGTTTGTAGTAAGAGACTGTCCCAAACCTGTCTAGCTGTTGCTGTACGTAGTGCAATGACTTTACAGGGGAAGTTAAGGTCAGGATCACATCATCCGCAAAAAGCCCGATTTTGTGATCCCTACCTCCCACCGAAATCCCAGATATATTAGGGTCGCTCCTAATCGCCTCAGCCAGAGGTTCCATAACCAGAGTGAAAATCAAGGGGGAAAGGGGGCACCCCTGACGGGTCCCATTTGTAATGTTGAAATTAGATGATAAAGCACTTGATGTAAATACCCTAGCTGAGGGCTTGGTGTACAATGCTGAGATAGCCGAGAAGATGTTCCCCCTCAACCCGAATTTAGTGAGTGTCGCTCTAAGGTACCCCCAGTGAACCCTATCGAACGCTTTTTCAGCATCTAATGTCAGGAACACCGAGGGCACCTTCCGGGTTTCAGCTATCTGCACCAGGTCCAGCATCCTCCTGGTACCATCCGGCGCCTGTCTCCCTTTCACAAAACCCACTTGGTCAGCCTTGACCAGGTGAGGAGTCACCTCAGCCAGTCTGACCGCTAATATTTTGGCATACAACTTGAGATCGGTGTTTAAAAGGGAAATGGGGCGAAAATTCTGGGGAGCATCTGGCGCCTTCCCAGGTTTTGGAAGTGCCACGATAATCGCCTGGAGCATCTCCTCGGGGAAGGAGGAGCGCTGAACAGCAGCGTTGAACATCCTACTTAGATATGGAGACAGAACCTGACTAAAGGCCTTATAGTATTCTGAGGAGAAGCCATCCGCTCCCGGTGATTTATTGGAGGGCAAAGAAGCTATGGCTAGTTAGATCTCCTCATCGGTTATGGGGGCATTAAGGGATTGCAACATATGGTCCGTAACCCCTGGGAGATGAAGGGTATCCAGGAAGTCAGCTATGAGGGAATCTGTAGGCTGTGGGGTAATCACATCATCCTGGAGATTATACAACGAGGTATAGTAACTCGAGAAAGCATTAGCGATCTCATTAGGGTGTCGCACCTGATTACCAGAAACGGGATCAGTGATAGAGGCCAGCTTAGTTTTTTGTTGTCTTTTCCTTAAGTAGTTAGCTAACATTTTCCCCGACTTATTTCCTTGAGAGTAATGCCGCGCTTTAGTGCAAAAGAGGAGGTATTGATGTTCCTCCATAAGCTTAGCTCTAACCTGCAGTCTACAGTTTGTGAGGTCTCGCAACAAGAGCTGGGACGGATTCAGTTTATGCGCTGATTCTAGTGCTTTAAGTTTCTCCATTAGGGCCCTAAGCGCCTCCGTTCTTGCTCTTTTAGCCCTAGAAGCCTGCTGAATGAGCAACCCTCTCGAGAACGCCTTATGAGCGCACCACAGATGAAACACATCAATCCCAGGGGTATCGTTGTACCCAAAATAGTCCCTTATCTGACCACCCAGTCGGTCCCTATGAGCGGGGTCCCGGAGCAAAGAGACATTGTTGCGCCACAAATGCACCGGCGTTGTCACGTGAGACTCCGAGACCGCCACCGAAACCGGCGCGTGGTCAGACCATGATATAGAATGTATCACAGAATTCTCCATTGCCCTCAAAAATTGCAAATCGGCCACAAACAAATCCAGCCGCGAATAAGATTTGTGAGGGGCCGAAAAGTAGGTAAAATCCCTTTCTGTGGAGTTAAAACATCGCCACACATCGTACAGGTCAGAGGCATGCAAGAACCTCTGCAGAGTAGCCCTTGCACGTCCCTGAGCTGGAGAACAATCCAGCTCCTGGTCCACCACACAGTTGAAATCCCCACAATACACCGTGAGACCTTTCTTCACGCGATCCACCTTCTTGACTAATGCTTTAAAGAATTTGATCTGGCCCTTGTTCGGGGCATAAAGATTTACGATTGTATATGTAGTGTTGTTGATGTCGCAGATCAATATCACGTATCGACCTGCCTCATCTGACACCACTTCATGCAGCTGAAATGCCACAGAATGTTTAACTGCAGTGAGCACCCCCTTTTTTTTGGATTCCCCAGAAGAGACAAATATATGTGGATAAGCCTTATCCGTGCATTTAGGTGGGTTGGATCGCGCAAAGTGGGTCTCCTGTACACATACAATATCACCCTTGAGGGTGCGAGCCTCTCTCCAGAGGGACCTACGTTTGAACGGGCTGTTCAGTCCATGGGCGTTAATAGAGACAATTTGAATAACCATTTAAAATGGTACCGTAATGATCATTGCAGTCCAATCTATATGCAGAGACAAGGACTCTGTAAGATATGGTTGGGGACCATGAATAGCCTCCAGCATCAGCGACTAGACCTAAATTGGAGGGTAACACTAGGCCGTGGCCGTCACAGTACCTGCAGTCCATGTAGAATAAGGTCAGAACTGAGCAACTTGTCCTCACTGGTGTAATGGAACCGTGGGAGTCCTTGGTTACAGGGTGAGTGGTTTCCAGGTGTAAGTAGCTTGCAAAGAGGCTGAAGAAATGAAAGAAACAAAATAAAACAAAACATGGAAGTAACAAAGGTAACAAACCAAAAGCTTGGGGTAAACCCCATCATGCGATTCAATCGCAGGTAGTGGTAAGGGGGGTAATAGCACCGGCCTCCCGGATACCCCTTGAACTCCAGCATGTCGGTCAGGGAGAAAAAAAAGGGAAACAGACAGACCCCCTAAAACCTCTCTGGATCTGCTGAAGAGACCTCCAGGGAAAAGGGACAGGCCATTAGAACCATCAGGGCCAACGGGAAGGGACCCAAAGTTCATTTGTTGACTCGGCGCCATTCAGGTTCAAGTCGAGCTGGCGGATCTGTACTCGGCGGTGAGCTCTGCTGATCCGGGATAATTCCCCACTGCTTAGTCAGCGCAAAGCCCTCATGCACTGAGCGAATAACATGTGTGCGGCCCTCCTTGATTATGAGCAGCTTGGTAGGGAATCCCCAGGAATAAGCAATGTTGTTGTTCCGTAGTAGCTTGGTCAAGGGAACTAGTTTCCTCCTCGCCGCCATTGTGAACTGAGACAGGTCTGCGTAGACAGATATATCATGATACGGGTCCGGCAGCGGTGAATGCTTCCGCGCGAACCTCATGAGATCGTCTTTGACATGAAAAAAATGGATGCGGGCTATGACATCCCGTGGCACCTTGTCTGGAAGATGTTGCGGCTTTGGCAAGCGGTGGGCCCGATCTACCACTACTTCCGTCACAGGTGTGTCAGGCATCAGAGCCAAAAGCATGGCTTGGACATACGGCCTCAGGTCTGACGGGGGAATAGACTCCGGGACCCCCCGAAGTTTAACATTGTTTCGGCGGGCCCTGTCCTCCAGGTCCGCCATCTTGCTCTTTAGGGCCTCCAGGTCATCGTCCTGCCCGTTATGAGAGTCAACTAGTTCGTTATGCGCTAGCGTGAACTCCTCCATTTTGGATTCCAAATGGTCCACCCTGCCCCCGAGTTCAACTACATCGGTTTTAATTCCATTGACACAGGCCACAATTTCCCTGTGAAAAGCGCCATTAATAGTGAGGAGCATTTCCTTCATAGTGGCATCTGTGAGAGGCTGCCCTGTAGTAGGAAAGTCTTTAAAGTTCTCATAGAACTCCAGCGTGCTGTTCAGGGACCCCTCCCCCGCCCGCTCATCTCCTGCCCATCTGTGGCTTTCAGACCTCTTGGGCGCCGATTTGTGGGGGCTGTGGGCAGGTGAGGTCCCCTGGGATGATTTGCTGCTCGCGGCGGGGGAGATAGAGCCGGAGGTCCGCTCGTGAGTTCGCCGCGCCTCTCCGGAGGCTCCGGCGCCTCGGGCCTGCAAGGAGGACTCGGCGCCATCTTGTGAGCGCGGGGTGCTGGAGGTAGCGAAAAAGTCCGTCAGTTTACGGGGCGCCCCGCGGTCTTTACGCTTCCTCATGGTGGTCTAGAGGTTCCTGAGTGGTGTATGAGGGGATTAGGAGCCGGAGGTGCTTACCCACGTCGCTTGGCTGTCGGTGGAGATACCGGGAGAGACGGAGCTCGGATCCTAAGCGGCCATCTCCTTCGGCTGCCGGCCACGCCCCCCGGCTATCCCTACTTCAATCCATCATGAACGCTGCTGCCAGACTCATCCACCTTACCAATCGCTCAGCGTCCGCTGCTCCTCTCTGTCAAGCCCTCCACTGGCTTCCGCTCACCCAACAAATTAATTTCAAAATACTAACAACATCTTACAAAGCCATCCACAACTTAGCCCCCAGCTTCATCACTAGCCTAGTCTCAAAACACCAACCGAATCGCTTTCTCCGCTCCTCTCAAAACCTCCTGCTCTCAAGCTCCCTCATCACCTCCCCCCATGCTCACCTCCAGGACTTTACCAGAGCCTCACAAATCCTATGGAACTCCTTACCCTTATCTGTCCGATTATCTCCCACTCTATTAGCTTTTAGACAATCTCTGAAAACCCTCCTCTTCAGAGAAGCCTATCCTACCCACACCTGACAACTGTACCTCCATTTTCTCCATCAGCTCATCCCCCACAGCTATTGCCTTTTGTTTCACTCGACCCCCCCTTCCAGATTGTAAGCTCTAACGAGTAGGGATGATCGAACTTTTGAAAAGTTCGGTTCGACCAGAACACCCGAACTTCCCGAAAGTTCGGTTTGGATTTCAGAACCCCATTGAAATCAATGGGACCCGAACTTCAGTAATCAAAAAACACCATTTTGAAGCCCTAAAACCCAATAAATGCCCGTAAAAAGTGCCTAGGGTTCTGGGTCATGCCCCAGGGCCTATTAATCACACAAAAAAAGTTCTTAAAAATTGTCATTTTTGATAGAGAGCCAATTATTGAAAAAATTATTGAAAAAAAAAATGAGATTTCTTTGGATTTAGTGTCTGGGGGGTCTAAAACGTGTACCTGTGAAGTTTCAGCTCTGTAGCATGTCCAGAACCAGAAAAAAAAGTTTGTTTGTATTAGAATTACAATAGAACAGGATAGTGGCTTTGCCCCTGTGACACCCGGCTTTTTGTTGCAGGCGTTTTATTGGGCTTTTTTGTGGACGTGTTTGGAGGCAGGCATGACATCAGAACTTCTGTGTAGGGGTATATATACACACACACACACATGTATGTATATATACACATATATAGGTGTGAAAGTATCAGAACACTATGCCTGCGCTAATAAAATAATTAACAGGCATAGGACTACGCTCCTATCACACCTATATGTGTGTATGTGTATAAATACATATAAGTGTGTGTGTATATATACCCCTATACAGATACCCCTATACAGAAGTTCAGATGTTATGCCTGCCTCCAAAGACGCCCAAAAAATGCCCAAAAAAAATTCCTGCAACAACACACCTGGGCGTTTTTGTGGCAGGCGTTTTTTTTGGGTATTTTTTGGGCGTCTTTGGAGGCAGGCATAACATCTGAACTTCTGTGTAGGGGTATATATACACACACACATGTATGTATATATACACATACACATACACATATATAGGTGTGAAAGTAGCAGAACACTATGCCTGCGCTAATGAAATAATTAACAGGCATAGGACTACGCTCCTATCACACCTATATGTGTGTATGTGTATAAATACATATAAGTGTGTGTGTATATATACCCCTACACAGAAGTTCAGATTTTATGCCTGCCTCCAAAGACGCCCAAAAAATGCCCAAAAAACCGCCTGCTACAAAAAACGCCCAGGTGTGTTGTTTCAGGCGTTTTTTTTGGGCATTTTTTGGGCATCTTTGGAGGCAGGCATAACATCTGAACTTCTGTATAGGGGTATATACACACACACACTTATATGTATTTATACACATACACACATATAGGTGTGATAGGAGCGTAGTCCTATGCCTGTTAATTATTTCATTAGCGCAGGCATAGGGTTCTGCTACTTTCACACCTATATATGTGTATGTGTATATATACATACATGTGTGTGTGTATATACCCCTACACAGAAGTTCTGATGTCATGCCTGCCTCCAAAGACTTCCACAAAAAAGCCCAATAAAACGCCTGCAACAAAAAGCCGGGTGTCACAGGGGCAAAGCCACTATCCTGCTCTATTGCAATTCTAATAGAAACAATCTTTTTTCTATGGCTTTGTATGGCGGTCACCCTGACATGGAAGGGTTTGGTCACCCTGCCATAGCAGTCAGGTGTCAGGGGACCATAGTGTAGTGTAGGGTTAACTGACTCTAACACTTTCCCTACAGAAACTAGATTATTAAATCTAACTATAGTGGAAAATAGTACCCTAACTACACTAGATATCCCTTTCCTCACACTAATAATTGCTAAATGACACTTTGAAGCAGGAGTAACAGAACTGCTTCCACTCTCTTCCACAGCCCCTGTATTACAATGCTCGAGATTTGGCGGGGCTATGTTATATACTGGGGGGCGTATTCACTACTGATTGGCCTCTGGACCCCCTAGTCACTCCAATCACATTCCTAGCATCCTCCTGCCCCCTCAATTGGCTTTTACTGATGGTTCTGGTCCAATCACAGGCTTTTAAAGCCCAGTTCCGGTCCCATTGCATTTTGGTCGGTTCTGGTTGCCGAATTCCGAACTTTTTCAGCAAAAAGTTTGAAATTCGGCCGAATTTCGAACAGTCAATGTTCGGGTCGAACCGATGGTCGACCCGAACCGTTCGATCATCCCTACTAACGAGCACGGCCCTCTAAATCCTCCTGTATTGAATTGTATTGTAACTGTATTGTCTTCCCTCATATTGTAAAGCGCTGCGTAAACTCTCGGCGCTATATAAATCCTGTATAATAATAATATTAATAATTATGGCTAAGGATATATTAAAATAACAAACTTTAAAGCTGTGCAAAAATCTGCATACAAAAGGACTCTAACACCCACAATGCAGTGGGACAGAATGTGGAACGTGGTGACGTCCTGACTAGGGTTGAGCGAACACGGACTGTATTATTCGTGTTCGTACCGAATAATTGGATTTTTGTTCGGGTAAAAATCCGTGTTCGGTCGTTTTATTTCCAGGTTTTGCATGCTTTGGCGTGCTTTTCATGGCGGGCTTTCAACAGCCAATCAACAAGCGTTTAACTGGTGTGCCTAAGCCATCCCAGCCATGCCTACAAATGTATCAGTAGCTGTGATTGGCCGTCTGAAGCATGTGACCAAGTCTTTATAAGTTCCAGGCAGCGCCGCTGCGGCGTCATTCTGCTGTTTAGTTCAGGGAGAGAGCACACATCAACGTGCTGCCTGCTGATTAGGGACAGACAGGAAAAAAAAAACATTTGTGTCCGGATAGAATTGAGGGACAGGTCGGAGTGTGTTAGGCAGGGCGAGTTGTAGGCATTTTAGGGAGAGAGTCTGCTGATTTTTAGGGTCAGTGTGTTCTACAAACTACAATCGATATTGCTGTGTGGGGTGGGGTTTGCAGTGACCGATCTACGATCTTAGCAATCCTTTTAGGGAGAGAGTCTGCTGATTTTTAGGGTCAGTGTGTTCTACAAACTACAATCGATATTGCTGTGTGGGGTGGGGTTTGCAGTGACCGATGTACGATCTTATCAATCCTTTTAGGTAGAGAGTCTGCTGATTTTTAGGGTCAGTGTGTTCTACAAACTACAATCAATATTGCTGTGTGGGGTGGGGTTTGCAGTGACCGATCTACGATCTTAGCAATCCTTTTAGGGACAGAGTCTGCAGATTTTTAGGGTCAGACAGTGTGTTCTACAAACTACAATCGATATTGCTGTGTGGGGTGGGGTTTGCAGTGACCGATCTACGATCTTATCAATCCTTTTAGGGAGAGAGTCTGCTGATTTTTAGGGTCATTGTGTTCTACAAACTACAATCGATATTGCTGTGTGGTGTGGGATGCTTCTGGTAGAGCTCCTGTTGCAATGAGAGGACGTGGCCGATCTGTGCCAGCTACACGCACAAGTGAAACACCTTCCTCAAGTGTTAGTAGGCGACAGAACCTGCATCAGTATTTGGTAGGGCATCATATGCCTCTAGAAGTAATGAGGCCAGAACGCAGAGAGGCGATAGTAGATTGGTTTGCTGCTGACAGTGCCTCCAGTTCCTTCACATTGTCTCCCACCCAGTCTACTGCAGAAAGGTCAGAGTTGGCACCTGCAGCCGATGTCCAACCGTCTTTCACCTCACCCCCTTGCAAATCAGGCAAGCAGTCTGAGCCCCAAGCCATACAGCAGTCTCTTCTTCTTTTTGAGGACTCTGTCAGCAGTGTTTCCCAGGGCCATCCACCTAGCCCTGCCCCAGAAGTGGAAGAGATTGAGTGCAGCGATGCCCAACCACTCATTTCTCAGGATGAGTACATGCAAGGACCATCGCAGCACGTCTCCGATGATGACGAAACGCAGGTGCCAACTGCTGCGGCGTTCAGCATTGTGGAGACCGACAAGGAGGGCAGGGGTGAAGACTGGGTGGAAGATGATGTGGAGGACGATGAGGTCCTCGACCCCACATGGAATGAACATCATGCAGGTGACCTGAGTAGTTTGGAGGAAGAGGCGGTGGTCGCACAGAGCCACCAGCACAGCAGAAGAGGGAGCAGGGTGCAGAAGCGGAGCGCCCGTGCCCTAGACACTACGCCTGCTACTGCCCAACGCAGCAAGGGAACGAGCGCACCAAAGTCAGCTCAAAGGAGTTCTCTAGCGTGGAAGTTCTTTAGAAAATGTGCTGATGACAGGACACGAGTGGTTTGCACCCTGTGCAATCAGAGCCTGAAGCGAGGCATAAACCTTCTCAACCTGAGCACAACCTGCATGATCAGGCATCTAAGTGCAAAGCACGAGCTGCAGTGGAGTAGACACCTTCAAAACCAAGAAACGTCTCTGGCTCATCCTGCTTCCTCTTCTGCTGCAGTCTCGGCCGCTCCAGCCACATCTGTAGTGATACCGGCACCTGCCACCCCGCAAACAGAGGATCTGTCAGCAACACCACCACCTGGGTCACCAACCATCTGCACAATGTCCCGTGGAAGCGTTCAGCTTTCCATCTCCCAAACACTTGAGAGGAAGAGGAAGTACCCCCCTACCCACCCGCGATCCCTGGCCCTGAATGCCAGCATTTCAAAATTCTTGGCCTTTGAAATGCTGTCATTCCGTCTGGTGGAGACGCAGTTTTAAAAACCTTATGTCAGTGGCTGTCCCACAGTACGTCGTGCCCAGCCGCCACTACTTTCCCAGGCAAGCAATCCCTTCCCTGCACAACCAAGTGGGGGAAAAAATCAGGTGTGCACTGCGCAACGCCATCTCTGGCAAGGTCCACCTAACTACCGATACGTGGACCAGTAAGCACGGTCAGGGGCGTTATATCTCCCTAACGGCACACTGGGTAAATGCAGTGGCGGATGGGCCTGAGGCGGATAGCAATTTGGCGCATGTCCTTCCACCACCGAGGATTGCAGGGCGCTTCAGTTTGCCTCCTGTTCCTAACTCCTCCTACTCCGCTTCCTCATCCTCTACCGCCTCCTCATCCGGACAGCGTAACACCTTCACCACCAACTTCAGCACGGCCAGGGGTAAACTACAGCAGGCAGTTTTAAAACTTGCCTGTTTGGGGGACAAACCACACACCGCGCAGGAGTTGTGGAGGAGCATGGAACAGCAGACAAATGAGTGGTTGCTGCCAGCGAGCCTCAAGCCCGGCCTGGTGGTGTGCGATAACGGGCGAAATCTCATAGCAGCTCTGGGCCTAGCCGGTTTGACACACATCCCTTGCCTGGCGCATGTGCTGAATTTGGTGGTGCAGAGGTTCCTTAAAAACTACCCCGATATGTCAGAGCTGCTGCAGAAAGTGCGGGCCGTCTGTGCGCACTTTCGGCGTTCTCACCCTGCTGCTGCTCGCCTGTCAGCGCTGCAGCGTAACTTCGGCCTTCCCGCTCACCGCCTCATATGTGACGTGCCCACAAGGTGGAACTCCACCTTGCACATGCTGCAAAGACTGTGCGAGCAGCAGCAGGCCATAGTGGAGTTTCAGCTGCAGCACGCACGCGTGAGTAGCTCTGCGGAACAGCACCACTTCACCACCAATAACTGGGCCTCCATGCGAGACCTGTGTGCCTTGTTGCACTGTTTTGAGTACTCCACCAACATGGCCAGTGGCGATGACGCCGTTCTCAGCTTAACTATCCCACTTCTATGCCTCCTTGAAAAAACAATTCGGGCGATGATGGAAGAGGATGTGGCACAGGATGAGGAGGAGGAGGAGGAGGAGGATGAAGAGGTAACATTTCCAAGGCTTTCAGGGCAGTCATTCGCAAGGGGCTCCGAGGGTGGGTTCCTGCACACACAAACGCCAGGGACACAATTGTCCAGCAGGGGCACAGTTCTGGAGGATGAGGAGGATGAGGAGGAGGAGCTGGAGGAGGAGATGCAAGCATGTTCACAGCAGGGTGGCACCCAGGCCAGCTCATGGCCATCACTGGTGCGTGGCTGGGGGGATACAGAGGACACGGACGATACACCTCCCACAGAGGACTGCCTTTCGTTGCCTCTGGGCAGCCTGGCACACATGAGCGATTACATGCTGCAGTGTCTCCACAACGACCGCCGAGTTGCCCACATTCTAACTTGTGCTGATTACTGGGTGGCCACGCTGCTGGATCCCCGTTACAAGGACAACGTACCGTCCTTAATTCACTCACTGGAGCGCGATCGCAAGATGCACGAGTACAAGCGCACGCTGGTAGACGCCATGCTGCTGGCATTCCCACCTGACAGCGGGGCCACAGTGGAAGCACAAGGCAGAGGAGGAGGAGGAGGAGGAAGAGGTCGCCAACGCAACCAGGGCACCGCCAGCACCTCAGAAGGCAGGGTTAGCATGGCCGAAATGTGGAAAAGCTTTGTCAGCACGCCACAACAAACAGCAGCACCAGCAGTTCATATGGAACGTCTTAGCAGGAAGCAGCATTTCACCAACATGGTGGAGCAGTATGTGTGCACACGCCTAGACGTACTGAATGAGGGGTCTGCCCCCTTCACTTCTGGGTCTCCATGTTGGGCACATGGCCTGAGCTTGCCCTTTACGCCTTGGAGGTGCTGGCGTGCCCTGCAGCCAGTGTATTATCTGAACGGGTATTTAGCACGGCTGGGGGCGTTATCACAGACAAGCGCAGCCGCCTGTCCAGAGACAATGTGGACAAGCTCACGTTCATTAAAATGAACCAGGCATGGATCCCACGGGACTTTTCCGTACCTTGTGCAGAATAGCGATGGATACCGACCTTACCCAGCCATTGTTCCATTTTTGCTCTTTCTCACTCTTTTGGGGTGTACCCTCATTTAAAATTTGTGAAAAGAAGCAGTGTTGGCTACCTCGTCCTCCTCAGGGCCAGATTAACGTAGGGGCTATTGGAGCTGCAGCTCCAGGCCCTTACCTTTATATAGGCCCCAGGTTGGCCATATTCACTGTTACCGCTCTTCTGTCACTTGTAAACACAGAAGTCTGGCTTCTATGCTCGCTTCCCCAGGCAGCTCCCTCAGAACCTCCCCACACAGCACGAAAGCCGGACAAGGAGGGACAGTTGCCGATGCATGGATGTGTTTATGGGCTTCAGAGACAGCATCCCATGTGGAATTAGGCATGCATGGTTGCACCCTTCCTCCTCTGGGTGCATGCCAAGGCACGGCCCTTTAGGCCCTTCAAAATCCTCAGCATCAAGCCCATGATGCTCTTAATCCGGCCCTGGTCCTTCTCCACCGCCGCTTCCACCTACACCGCCCATAGGTGTGCGCAGCCTATTGCATTAGGGTGTGCACCCCAAAGTTTAAATACACATGCATGTGTTTGCCTACATGTACATGGCCCCGATACATTACTTTCCCTGCTGGCAAAGAGAAATAGAGCAGAGCAGGTCCGAGGGAGATCTTTCCCATCTCCTCACTTGCAAACAGAGCGATAATGCTATGTGCCCTAGGTGATTAGGGTGTGCCCAGGTACACCCGGCACACCCTGTGCGCACGCCTATGACACCCCCACATCCACCACCACCTCAACCTCCCTCCTACTCCATATGGGCCTCGTCCTTCAGAGATGAAGAACATTGTTTTATTTTTCTGGTTTTTTTTTGTTGTTTTAAGTTATTTCCCTATCCACATTTGTTTGCAGAGCACTTGCCATGCTCTTAACTACGTTTTGCTGCCATTTGTAGAACTCTAGCCCTTTCCATTGGTGTTTTAGAGCCATTTTAGTGCCTTAAAGTTCGGGTCCCCATTGACTTCAATGGGGTTCGGTGTCCGGGAAAAGTTCGGCAAAAGTCAGGGACACGGACCCGGACTTTTTTTTAAAGTTCGGCCGAACCCGCTAGAACACGGACATCCAGGTGTCCGCTCAACTCTAGTCCTGACCTCCAGTTACAGCCCTACGCAGGTTTAGTCAAAACTGACGTCATCGGGAGCCCGCCGTCATCGTGTACGTACTTCTAAGTAGCAATATCATTAATGGAGTGATAATTATTCAGTGTAAAAATGGGCAGTCATTACTATAGCAATGCAATTTCTTCAATTAGAACCATATGGTTATTTTTAATAGCAAAATTATAATGTCTGATATGCAACAAAATTTTTTTACTTTTTTATTTTTTTTGCGCTAGTAATATTTAAAGCACAGACTGTAAATAAAACGTAAAAGTAAATAGAAGTCCTGTATTCAGATCCCGGGTGAGCATTTGTATACCTAGACAATGTGGGCTATGTGGGACTTTAAATGAGACACCAGCAGGTATGCTCAGCGTCTCCATCCCTGTATCGAAAAAAAACGAATTGAAAAGGATTAAGAGAGGTGCATGGAAGCCAGCCAGCCCCCAGTCTGATGTACTCACCCTCCAGTCTGCCACCAACCAAGTAGACCTGTCTCATGATATAAATAAAGAACAGGGGTTTAGTTGACACGCATTTGCAAATGCATGTGTAAGCTGCAGAGCCACGACATGGCACCCTGTTTTATCTGCAGTCCTAACACTTTTGAATTTGAGTGTCTCCACTCTGGGAGTACATGGCTGCTAATGAATGGATAGGAGGCAGGTGAGAGGGAGCAGCCCAAACTCCCCCCAACCCACTTCCATCCATGACTGGTCTAGTATCTCAAAACTCTAATAGCAATGTTCTTAAGATGGTACAAACTGAAAACGACCAGATGAAAAGCATACACCTCCAACCCCTTGGTGGATGCAGTGCAAAACACAGATTGGGACTTTATATGAGGCAATTTGCCTGTATAGCACAGTGCCTCCATCCCTAATTTCATAAAATATTTGGTCGATACAGGGATGGAGACACTGGGCATACCTGCTGGTGTCTCATTTAAAGTCCCACATAGCCCACATTGTCTATGTAACCAGGGATGGAGGCACCTTGCCTACAGGCTGGTGCTTCATTTAAAGTCCCACCGTGCGATTTTCGTGCATTTTTGGTGGATGCAGTCTAATTTGACCCCAGTTTTTTCATATACAGGGATGGAGACCATAGCATGACCTGCTTGTCTCATGTAAAGTCCCAAATATTTTATGAAATTAGGGATGGAGGCACTGTGCTATACAGGCGAATTGCCTCATATAAAGTCCCAATCTGTGTTTTGCACTACATCCACCAAGGGGTTGAGGGTGTATGCTTCTCAGCTGGTCGTTTTCAGTTTGTACCATCTTAAGAACATTGCTATTAGAGTTTTGAGATACTAGACCAGTCATGGATGGAAGTGGGTTGGGGGGAGTTTGGGCTGCTCCTTCTCACCTGCCTCCTATCCATCCATTAGCAGCCATGTGTTCCCAGAGTGGAGACACTCAAATTCAAAAGTGTTAGGACTGCAGATAAAACAGGGTGCTGTGTCGTGGCTCTGCAGCTTACACATGCGTTTGCAAATGCGTGTCAACTAAATCCCTGTTCTTTATTTATATCATGAGACAGGTCTACTTGGTTGGTGGCAGACTGGAGGGTGAGTACATCCGACTGGGGGCTGGCTGGCTTCCATGCACCTCTCTTAATCCTTTTCAATTCGTTTTTTTAGCATTTGTATACCTTGGCATAAAATAAATTGTTGTAACACCTACTCTTCCAAAATCCCTGGAGTCTTGTCCTGTACTTCTAGCAACAGGAATACTAAAAAGAGGTCCAAGGACTAGAAAGAACAGTTTTTTTAGTTTTCACCAACAAGGTAATTTTATGGAATACAATATTTTTGAAACATAAAAAAAAGATTACATTTTTTATTTCTGAACAAAAAAGTATAGATCTACACAAAAAAAGTAAAAAAAAAAAAAAATTTATATATATATATATATATATATATATATATATATATATATACAGTGGGGAAATAGTTATTTGATCCCGGCAGATTTTGTAAGTTTGCCCACTTACAAAGAAATGAAGGGTCTAAAATTTTTATTATATATGATAGAGACAGAAAATCAACCAAAAATCAAGAAAAAAAATACATAAAACAAATGTTATAAATTGAGTTGCAATTCAGTGAGTAAAAGAAACATTTGATCCCAAAGCAAAACATGACTTAGTACTTGGTGGAGAAATCCTTGTTGGCAAGCACAGAGGTAAGATGTTTCTTGTAGTTGGTGACCAGGTTTGCACACATCTCAGGAAGGATTTTGGTCCACTCTTCTTTACAGATCTTAAAGTTTTCTTGGCTGTCGCTTGGCAACTCAAAGTTTCAGCTCCCTCCCTAAATGTTCTATAGGATTATGGTCTGAAGACTGGCTAGGCCACTCCATGACCTTAATGTGTTTCTTCTTGAGCGACTCCTTTGTTGCCTTAGCGGTATGTTTTGGGTCATTGTCATGCTGGATGACCAATCCATGACCCATCTTCAGTGTTCTGGTTGAGGGAAGAAGGTTCTCATCCAAGGTTTTACAATACATGGCCCCGTCAATTGGCCCCTCAATGCGGCAAAGTCTGCCTGTACCTGTAGCAGAGCAACAGCCCCAAAGCATCATGTTTCCACCTCTGTGCTTGACTGTAGGGATGGTGTTCCTAGGGTCATAGTACGCATTTTTCTACCTCCAAACACGGCGAGACGTGTTATTGCCAAAGAGCTCAATTATGGACTCGTCTGACCACAGCACTTTCTCCCAATCCTTCTCTGAATCATTTAGATGTTCGTTGGCATGACTGTACTTGTGCCTTCTTGAGGAGGGGGACTTGCCATGTTTGGAGGAAGAAAAATGCTGACTATTACCCTAATATATACTATATTACAAAAGTATCGGGATGCCTGCCTTTACATGCACATGAACTTTAATGACTTCCCAGTCTTAGTCCGTAGGGTTCAACTCTTCTGGGAGGGCTGTCCAATAGGTTTAGGAGTGTGTCTATGGGAATGTTTGACCATTCATCCAGAAGCACATTTGTGAAGTCTGGCACTGATGTTAGAGAGAAGGCCTGGCTCGCAGTCTCTGCTCTTATTCATACCAAAGGTGTTCTATTGGGTTGAGGTCAGGACTCTGTGCAGGCCAGTCAAGTTCCTCCACCCCAAACCCGCTTATCCATGTCTTTATGGACCTTGCTTTGTGCACTGGTACAAGTCATTGGGTGGAGGGAGGATTATGGTGTGGGGTTGTTTTTCAGGGGTTGGGCTTGGCCCCTTAGTTTCACTGAAGGGAACTCTTAAGGTGTCAGCATATGAAGACTTTTTGGACAGTTTCATGCTCCCAACTTTGCGGGGACAGTTTGGGGATGGCCCCTTCCTGTTCCAACATGACTGTGCACCAGTACACAAACAAGGTCCATAAAGACATGGATGAGTGAGTTTGGGGTGGAGGAACTTGACTGGCCTGCAAAATATATATATATATATATATATATATATATATATATATATATATATATATATATATATATATATATATATATATATATTTAGCAAATGTGATTTTTTTTTTAGCTAATGTAAGTTTGCTTGTAGTCCCATTACCTGTTTCTTCTATTAGTTACCCTGAAGAAGGGTATGGGAGGTGACATACTCCGGTCTGGTGAGTTTGGAAAAAATCAAATATTGGACATTCACCATTTATTGGCACTTTTGTACCGGACATTGCTTTTGTTTACTATACAGCTTTTATGTTTTTGTTCATATTGTTCATAGGTTTTTTGACCTCTGCATTCTCTTTTAACATTTTTATCACCTGTGTTTTTGTTCATTTACAATTAGTGCATGCTGCTCTGTATATACCAATTAGCGCTGACATATTTCATTTTATTGATACTATGATAGGCTGCCTGTATTACACTTGATCATAGCATTAGTTAGCTTTGGGCTGTGGGCCATAATAACAGAACTGGTTACTTCCCTATTACCACCCACAGCATTGCCCAGAACTGCCCTGAAACTATACATGTCTCAAAGGTTCATTGGACAAATGTATATAATTATATTGTGGATAAGGTTGAATAAAGGCACCTATCCTAGTTCAATCTGAGTGTGTATGTGTGTGTGTACTGTATGTGTGTGTGACTACTGTTTTCCACAACCCTCTCTGCTCTCTCTCTCTCTGTTGGCACCACCACCTGTGAAAGGAAGTTCTACATCCTTACTGCCCTAACAGTAAAGAACCCCCTAAGCAGTTTAAGATTGAATCGTGTCTCCTCCAACTTCATTGTGTGGCTGCATGTCTTCTTTAGAGACCTAATATTAAAAAAGTTTCCTCCCAATGCTACAGTCAACATTTAAGGGTTTGTACTGTATATCAGTATCTTATTCCCTCCCCTCCCCAAACTTCTCCAGGAGAATAAGTTTAATGTATGAAGTTGTTCCTCATAACTGGGGTCCTACAGCCCTTTATTAGCTTTGTTGTCCTTCTCTGAACTCTCTCCAGTTCAAGCACATCTTCCCAAAGATTGGTGACCAGTCCCCGACAGCATATTCAAAATGCAAAGTTTTGTAAATTGGTACAATTATAAATTTATCTCTTTAATAAATACCCTTTTTATTGCATACCCATTGTCTGATGGCCTTGCTTATTGCAGCTTGGCACTTGATGCTATTGCTCATCTACTAGGACCCCCCAGATTCCTTTTTACCTTACATTTTCCTACATTGAACCTCATCTGCCTTTTAGTGGCCCATTCCTCTAATTTAACTACTTGTAAAGTTTCTATATCCTGTTGGGAAATATTGCCCTGGTTAGCTTTGTAACATCAGCAAACACTGAGAATAAATTATTTATTCCAACTTCTATATCATTTATGTACAATTTAAATAGAATTGGTCCAAGGACAGAGCCCTGGGGCACCCAGCTCACTACTCCACACCATTCAGGAAATGTGAATTGAATTGCCACCCTCTGGACTCTCTCCTGTAACCAGTTTTCTATCCAGGTACAAATGATCTCATCAATGCCAAAAGAAGTTACATAGTTACATGGATAATCTGGTTGAAAAAAGTCCATCCAGTTCAAGCAACAGAGAAAAAAATTGAAAATTATTTGTTTACGGGGTACTGTATCAAATGCCTTAGGGAAATCTAAATACACTACGTCACCTCCTAATAGAACGATAAAAGGTTGGTCTGGCAAGAACAATTCTTCATAAATCCATGTTGGTTACTACTAATGATATCATTCTCATCAGCAAATGCTTGGATATGGCCCCCTGTCATTTCTTCCAGTAGTATACATACTATTGATGTTAGGCTGACTGGTCTGTAGTTTCTAAGTATATATCGTGGCCCTGTTTTTTAATATTGGTACTAAGTTTGCTTTTCGCCAATTAGCTGGTGCCACTCCAGTTAGTAAGCTGTCAGTTCTTTGAGGACTCTCAGGTGTAAGCCATCTGGTCCTGGTGATCTGTTCATATTATGTGTTTCTAATCTTTTTTTAACACTGATCTCTGTCAGCCACAAGAGTACATTCAATAAAATACTATAAACATTACTCACGTGTGACCAATTTACCCTGATCATCTTTTATGGAGCCAATGTTCTGACCTAGCCTTCTTACTAATATCATGTGTCTTATGTGTCTCTCATAATCTATTTGAGCTGAACTCTCAAACTTCTTATTGCACTCTTTGCAGTTTTGGAATACTGATGATCACCCTTTTTTCTTCTTGTTAATATGTCTTACATTAGTGTTTAGCCACCTAGGTGTATCTTTTGTTCTTTATATATAGTATGTTGCCCATTGGAATGCACTGATGAATACCATAGTCTAACATGTCCTTTAAACCATTCCCACTTCTTTTTAGTGTTGCAAGAATTTGATCCTACTTAGTGTCAAGTAGTATGGAGCACAATTTATTAATGTTGGCTTTTTTAAATTTAGTGTTCTTTGCCCTACTCTCATGTGTCCTTTTCATATAATTTATGACAAACGTAACTACTTATTATCCACTCTCTCCAAGTCTGCAATCAGCTCTGTGTTATTTGTAATTAGTATGTCCAACAGAGAATTATCTTTAGTTGGGGCTTCATTTATTTGACTCATGAAATTGTCCTGCATCATGTTTAATGAATGATGACCCTTAGTTGAGTAATGTAATGTTCCGGTACCTTTGGTACCCTAAATTACACTTTCCACAAGTGTATGCGCCCTACCATTTACATTTGGAAAGGTGCGCATACACCTTTAAGACTGGAGCTGTCATCACTCAGCGCTGGACTAGATGGCTATTTAAGGCGTCGGTTCTCACTCACATGTGTTCGTTCAAACACCCTTATCTGGATGCTAACCTTGCTTGAAGCTTCCATGCTTGCAAGCTTACTTCGCTGACGGAACCTCGCTGCGCTGATCCCTGTATCCCGCTACTGGATCATCCGCCTCTCCAGAACCACCCTTCGGTAGTATCGCTAATAGTGCTAAGTACCCCGCAGGGGAATTCTCTATAAACTTATACTAAGCTTACACTATCTAGCTCTGCATAGTAGAGACTGTTTATCACATCTGCATAAACTAGATTGCTAGCTCTTGAGACTACTGCTACTTTTCTGCACTGGGTTGATCTCTTTTGTATGTCCACCTGCTATTCTATTATCTGCTATCATACAACATTGCTAAACCTTCCTGCATCCATCTGCTACTGTCTCACCTTCAAGTGTCTATCACCTACCACCTCCACTCAACCTATCCCTCAACCTTCATCATTGTGTTACCACATGCATAAAGTCACTCTAAGAACCAGCTTGCTAATTGTGTGTATTTACTGGCTGAAATAAGACCTTCCACACATGATGAGTCATTGAGGTTGGGAATGGTATCTCGGCATATCTCTTACATGACTGCTGACGTGGAACTATTTCTGCAGCTGAAAATCCACACCATATAAAAACGCAGGAGCGTTACAGATTGAACGAACCTAAAAATGGATTCAGCAGAAATAGTTCCAGAAATAACCACTCAGGTGACACAATTAAAACAGCAAGTATCTGCGTTAATACACGCACTTGCTGAATTAAAAGAAGACAATCAGGCTCTGTCGCAGCAGGTAATTAGACTGACACAACTTACCTCTGCTCAGTCCCCTGAACCCAAGATAAATCCCCCTTTGGTATTTACAGGCGATCGCAAAAAATTTTGCGAATTTAAAAACGCATGTGAGTTACTTTTTTTGCTAAAACCTCGTACCTACCTTACTGATCACATTAAGGTTTGTACTATTATTTCT
This sequence comes from Pelophylax lessonae, assembly GCF_965119305.1. Lineage (NCBI taxonomy): Eukaryota > Metazoa > Chordata > Amphibia > Anura > Ranidae > Pelophylax > Pelophylax lessonae. Next base: position 108,578,532 of record NC_138777.1, on the reverse strand, counting down.
TACCTATCAAGCGATCCTCGAGCCTGGGCAGATTCTCTTTTTGAGAAAAACGACCAGCTTCTCAACTCCTATGCCTTGTTCCTGGCAGAGCTCACTAGCCTATATGATGACCCCAATAGGCAGAGTACTGCTGATCTTCAGTTAAGATCCTTGAAACAAGGAAGGAGGCCTGTGGAAGACTTTGTCGCAGAGTTCAAGAGATGAACCCTTGATTCAGAATGGAATGATGCATCTCTGAAAACCCAATTTAGGCTTGGCCTATCAGAAGCCGTTAAGGACGAGCTCGCCCGAGCGGATCTGCCAAAAACCCTGGATGCATTAATACAACTCAGTATTACCATAGATAGAAGACTACGAGAAAGAAAGGCTGAAAAGATGGGAATGCCATTATCCGTTTCCTCTCGGAGTCTGACCGTTCCTATGGAGGTAGGAACCATACGCCCACCGCTATCAACTATGGAAAAAGCCAAAAGACGAAATGAAAATCTCTGCTTGTACTGTGCATCCCCGGATCACAAGATAAACGTCTGTCCCCTAGTCAACAAAAAGAAGGGTGAGTGTTCACATGTCTCTCTAGGAGGATTGACAACTTCATTCACTAACCCCTACATTTCTGTTTTTTTTACATTACAGTGGGACCAGAACAGGATTACTACTAAGGCCATGATTGACACAGGATCTTGTGGAAATTATATGGATATATGTTTTGCTGCTTTAAATAAAATTCCTATTATTTCTAAACTCCAACCTGTCTCAGTAAGTCTTATTACCGGTGTTCCGTTATCCTCTGGTCCGATCACCGATCAGACACAAGCACTTCTAGTCACTATTAACGAGTCTCATAGGGAGACTTCTACCTTCGATTTATTACCATCACCCCACTTTCCCATTGTGTTGGGACTTCCCTGGTTGCACACACACCAACCAACCATAGATTGGAAGAAACGGTCCTTGACCTTCCCTTCTTGTTATTGCGAGGAAACGTGTAACCTCCCGTTTTCCGGGAAGATTCTGTCTGTGGTGACAGATGAGATTGCACCACTATGTTATCAGGATCTTTCTGAGGTTTTTCTTGAGAAAAATGCTCAAGCATTACCTCCTCATCGAGACTATGATTGTAGCATTGATCTACTCCCAAATAGCAAATTGCCGTTCGGTCATGTTTATCCTCTTTCACAGGATGAACTTGCCCATCTCAAAACCTATTTGGATGAGAACTTGGAAAAAGGTTTTATTAGACCTTCCACTTCTTCCACAGCAGCAGGACTCTTTTTTGTTCGCAATAAAGATTCAAGTCTCAGACCTATCATCGACTACAGGAAATTGAATGCTATCACAATAAAAGATCGCTATCCTCTACCGCTTATCCCTGAGCTCATTGAGCAGGTGCGTGGAGCTACCTATTTTTCAAAATTAGACCTGAAAGGAGCATACAATCTCATTCGAATCCGTGATGGACACGAGTGGAAGACTGCGTTCAGAACTAGATACGGATTGTTCGAATATCTTGTGATGCCATTCGGCCTATGCAATGCCCCTGCAGTTTTCCAACGATTTATAAACGATATTTTTAAAGACTTACTAGATGTCTGTGTTGTGGTATATCTGGACGATATACTTATATATTCACGGACCCTGTCTGAACACATAAGACATGTAAGACTTGTATTATCGAGATTGCTTGCACATAATCTTTATGTGAAGCTGAAGAAATGCTTGTTCCATAAAGATGAGGTACTCTTTCTAGGCTACATCATATCCAAAACAGGAATCGAGATGGACATGAGTAAAATATCCTGCATTCAGGATTGGCCTACACCAACTACACGCAAGGCGCTACAGCGATTCCTGGGATTTTCAAATTTCTACAGGAAGTTCATAAAAAACTTTTCTGCTATTGTGAGACCCCTCACACAGCTCACTAGCATAAAAATACCATTTAAATGGTCAGAAGAAGCAAATAAGGCTTTCCACTTGTTAAAGACAAGGTTTACTTCCGCTCCCATATTACGCCATCCAGACCCATCCCTCCAATACATTCTGGAGGTAGATGCGTCAAACCTGGCAGTAGGAGCAATACTCTCCCAACGACCTACCCCCACTTCACCACTTCATCCAGTCGCCTTTTTTTCTAAATCCTTGAGCAGTCCCGAGATAAATTACCCCGTGGGTGAGAAGGAACTGCTTGCTATAAAATTGGCTCTGGAGAATTGGCGACATTTACTCGAAGGCACCCAATTACCAATAATTATATACACGGACCATAAAAACCTCCAATATCTTCAGACTAGCAAAACTCTCTCGCATCGACAGGTACGATGGTCACTATTCTTTCTAAGGTTTAACTTCCTAGTGACCTACACACCTGCAGATAAGAACAAAAAGGCGGATGCACTATCACGACTAACTGAAGAAAACTACTTTGAAATTCCTTCCGTTCCTATAATACCTCACAAACGCATTATTGGAGTTTTCCGTTCCTTGAAGGAAGAGGTTCTGCATGGTATAAGGTTGCATTCACCCCCACCACAACTAACTACCGATGCAGAAGGCTTCCTCTACTACAACGACAAACTTTACATACCACCTACCCTACGCACCAAGATCTTGGAATTATCGCATGATGTGCCTATGGCAGGACATATGGGTATGACAAAGACTTTCAATTTGATTTCTCGGCAATTCTGGTGGCCTGACATGAAAACATCTATACAAAAATTCGTCTCTTCATGCAATGTCTGTGCCAGGTCCAAAATTGACACTACGAGACCATCCGGTCTACTATGCAGTCTACCAATACCCCAAACTCCATGGGAGGTTCTGTCATTGGACTTCATCGTAGAATTGCCTCCTTCCAAAGGATTTAATACCATCTTGGTGTTAGTGGACCATCTGACAAAGATGGCACATTTCATTGCTATTCGCAGACTACCTTCGTCCAAACAAACGGCAGAACTCCTGATGAAACATGTCTTCAGATTACATGGTATCCCAAAAACTCTTTTGTCTGACCGTGGATCCCAATTTATTTCTAAATTCTGGCAAGAACTATGTCACATACTACGGATTGAGCGGAAGCTCACTTCTCCTTACCATCCGCAGACCAACGGACAGACTGAAAGAGTCAACCAATGCATCGAGCAGTATTTACGTTGTTACACTTCTTACCAACATGATCATTGGTTGGATCTTCTCCCCCTGGCAGAATTTGCCTACAACAACGCAACTCACAGTACAACCAAGCAGAGTCCGTTCTACTTGAACTATGGGTTCCATCCCTCTATTCTCCCTCCACGCATCCTTCCTTCAAATAACCCAGTAGCCTCAGACTATCTTTACCAAATAAAGGATTCTCTGGGTTTACTAAATACTACCATTGCACACGCTCACAGTCAACAAAAGAAGTACTATGATCTTCGTAGAAGACCTTCTCCACAGTATACTATCGGGGACCTCGTTTGGCTCTCAACAAAAAACTTGAGACTGAAGATCCCTAGCAAAAAGCTTGGAACTCTGTTCTTGGGACCTTTCCCAATCAAGAAACTTATTGGAAAAGCTGCAGTGCAGCTTACATTGCCAATGGACCTAAAAATCCATCCCATTTTCCATGTGGCGCTACTAAAACCCCATGTTCCGGACCAAGGAATAAGGCCTAATATTCCACCTCCCCCTCCTGTACAAGTTGAAGGTGGAGAAGAATACGAGATAAAAGAGATTCTGGATTCTCGTATCTACAGAAGAAGACTTCAGTACTTGGTTAGATGGAAGAACTATGGGCCCCAAGACGACACCTGGCTAAACACCTCTGACATACATGCCCCTAGATTAATCCGCAATTTTCATGCGAGATACCCAGACAAACCAGCTCCAGAGGCCTTCAGGAGCAGGCCTTAAGGGGGGGGGGTATTGTAATGTTCCGGTACCTTTGGTACCCTAAATTACACTTTCCACAAGTGTATGCGCCCTACCATTTACATTTGGAAAGGTGCGCATACACCTTTAAGACTGGAGCTGTCATCACTCAGCGCCGGACTAGATGGCTATTTAAGGCGTCGGTTCTCACTCACATGTGTTCGTTCAAACACCCTTATCTGGACGCTAACCTTGCTTGAAGCTTCCATGCTTGCAAGCTTACTTCGCTGACGGAACCTCGCTGCGCTGATCCCTGTATCCCGCTACTGGATCATCCGCCTCTCCTGAACAACCCTTCGGCTGTATCGCTAATAGGGCTAAGTACCCCGCAGGGGAATTCTCTATAAACTTATACTAAGCTTACACTATCTAGCTCTGCATAGTAGAGACTGTTTATCACATCTGCATAAACTAGATTGCTAGCTCTTGAGACTACTGCTACTTTTCTGCACTGGGTTGATCTCTTTTGTATGTCCACCTGCTATTCTATCATCTGCTATCATACAACATTGCTAAACCTTCCTGCATCCATCTGCTACTGTCTCACCTTCAAGTGTCTATCACCTACCACCTCCACTCAACCTATCCCTCAACCATCATCATTGTGTTACCACATGCATAAAGTCACTCTAAGAACCAGCTTGCTAATTGTGTGTATTTACTGGCTGAAATAAGACCTTCCACACATGATGAGTCATTGAGGTTGGGAATGGTATCTCGGCATATCTCTTACATGACTGCTGACGTGGAACTATTTCTGCAGCTGAAAATCCACACCATATAAAAACGCAGGAGCGTTACAAGTAAGCAGTTCCATCCAGTCGATATCAGGATAGAATAACATTGTCCTGCCTCCCCACCATCTCTAACTGTGAAAGTAGATTGATCTCCTCCTCCATCTTAATGTTAGGGAGCCTATAGCATACACCCACAATTAATTAACTGTTTGTTCTGCCCTTTGAAGCTCCGGACACAAAGACTTCACATCCTCACTAGCCCCATTAGCAATGTCATCCCTTATCCACCCTGTAGTTTCAGAAAATAACGGGAAGCAAGGAGGAAGTTCCTTCAGGTGGCCTGGACTAGCAAATAGCTCTGGAGAGAATAGCACAATTAACAAATTGGATGTGCTGGCGGGTCTGACAAGAACTTATAGTGTGGAGGGGTGATCATCTTGGAGTTGAGCTTTAATTACCGACTCTTTCCTGATTCTCTTTAGTGGGAACTGTGTCCACTTCCACACAATGAATACTAATCAGGAGGGATGATCTGCCTGTAATTAGCCCTGGTGTTGTACACTGCTGTCTCTTCAGTATCACTATATGGATATGTAAGATCCTTGGCAAGGCAATTGCTGGGGATGCGTGCATTTTTAAATTCGGGGGGGGGGGATAAGAGTTTTGGAAAGACCTGTGTATAAAGTATTGTGGTTATGGTTGAAAGGATGCAAAATTAGAATGATTTGGCAACCCTGGGACTGAGCTAACACTGGTGCTATGCAGGAACCACAACAATTCTTGTGCGGTTTCCTGCATCGCATGAGACTGGCAGGCAGTTTACACTGCTCTCTGTGAACCACAGCGAGTGTCAATATAAAGTTAATGACACCCCCAAATCAGTTTGCAGACCCATGTGAATCGACTCCAGTGCGGACTAAAAAAGGGTACTGCACCTTTTTGGTGTGAATAAGATGCGATTTCAGCCATACAAACTGAATGGCTGAATTTGCATTACACAGACATCCCACGTGATGTGCACAGCAATGCGGTGCGAATCACATGTGATGTCTGGCATGGCACCAGTGTGAACCCAGCCTTAATAATTACAGCAGGCTGCAGATTAAAGTGGAAAAGTCATATTTATTAGCATATTTTACAAAATGAAGGCAGTTTTTCCATTCTTAGCTGGCATTTAAACATTAGCTAATTAACCCACCAGCATGTCTTTGAAGTGTGGGAGGAAACAGGAGTACCTAGAGAAACCCCACACAAGCACAGGAAGGACATATTAACTCAATGCAGATTATGTGCTGACTGAGATATGAACCAAAGCTGCAAGGCATAAGTGCTAACCAAAAAAACGATGCCACTGTACTGGCAATTTGCACTCAAGCAGCCTTTGGTGAGATATCTGAACATGTTTTCCTTGTTTTAATAGTGTCTGATTCTCTTTTACTAGAAATGATCATATAATGCCAGCAAAACTGAAACATCAAATAGGAAGACAACTACATTGGGCAACTAAGCTTGATATTAAGGGTTGGTCACGTGCTCCTTGCACCCAATGATACTACTAGGCCAGTTTAATTTGGCGTTCAGTTAATTTCCTGAAAGTTATATGTTGCTGGCTGGTACAAATAATAATATGCCGATATATTGCTGGGTTATGGTAAGCTTTAGTATCACTACTGAGTAATTTATATCAATTATGTTTTATTTCACCTTTGCCTCCCATTAGTGCAGTCTGAATCTGAATCTGTAAAACATCTTGCAGATATAATGTATTTCCTTGGAGGTAATTAGGTATGGGCAAGGCACCTCTCCCCTCACTTAAGGTAATTTAAGTACCTAGGAGGTTTCACAATTTTTTTCTCATTTTATATTCATGATCTCCTGGTCTTCTCACTCCAGGAGATTTCCTTTGTTCAGCCTTTCAACTTCCAAGTGTGTGTTATCTATATCACTTACGGATTACAGTTTTCAGGAGTTTTTGCTCTGTTCCTCTCAGCCTTTTATCAAACCTCAAAATGCTCCAGATGATTTTCCGTAAGTGAAGTAATTACTTTTTTCCTAATTATATGCTTTTAGATGTTATTTAGTTGCTTTAAAGCCTTACTTTGCCTAAAATTTCAACTCGCACTATACAGTATATATATATATATATATATATATATATATATATATACTGTGTATATATATATATATATATATATATATATATATATATATATATATATATATATATATACACATATATATATATAAATATATATATATATATATATATATACACACAGCATCTCACAAAAGTGAGTACACCCCTCACATTTTTGAAAATATTATAACTTTTCATGTGACAACACTTTGGTACAGTGTAAAGTAGTATGTAGGGATGATCAAACTTTTGAAAAGTTTGGTTCGTCCAGAACACCCTAATTTCCCGAAAGTTCGTTTCGGCTTCCCAGACCCCATTGAAATCAATGGGACCCGAACTTCGGGAATCAAAAAACACCATTTTGAAGACCTAAAACCTAATAAATGCCCCTTAAATGTGCCTAGGGTTCTTGGTCATGCCCCAGGCAGAATCAGGCAGAAAAAAGTTCTTAAAAATTGTCGTTTTTGATAGAGAGCCAATTATTGAAAAAATTATTGAAAAAAAATGAGATTTCTTTGGATTTAGTGTCTGGGGGGGTCTAAAAAGTGTACCTTTGAAGTTTCAGCTCTGTAGCATGTCCAGAATCAGAATTATAGCATGCCAAACCTTCAAAAATGACTTTTTTGCTTAACCGTGCCTTTCTTTTGCTCCTAATCAACTGCACAGCCAATGTGTATGATGGGGACATAATGCAGTGCACTGGGAACAAGATTAGAGTTTTTTTTGGAAAAAGGTGTTGTCTCTTTAAATGTGGATATAATTAACGGGTGTATTTTCACAATGGGGCTATTATTACCAAATGTTTTCAAGAAGTCAAAAGATGTATGTAGATGCACTTTATTTAATGTAAAATGGTGTTTGGTGCACTTTAACTTGAATTCTCACAAGAAACAGACATATATGCACGGATACATTGAGGGTTAGGGTTAGGGGTAGGGGCCACAATGTAGTGCACAGTGAACAAGATTAGAGATGTTTTGGATGAATACTGTTGTCTCTTGACTTTGAATAGAAGTAAAGGATGCTTAAAAATTGGGCCTTTGGTGGTGCCGACGATGCCTTGACACCATAACCCTATGAAACTGCTGGTCATGAAGGCAATAATTGCCTTTGTAAGGAAAAAAATTGCAATGATATGCATCTGTGAAACAGGTGCGCAAAAAATGTTGTTTGGGTGTTGGCGGAGCCATACCACTGTAAGCCCAAAGAGCTGGTGTTGAAGTAGGCAAACAAATTAAGAAGATGTGTACCTGTGGATCAGGTGAGCAAACATTGTGTTTTGGGTGTTGGCGGAGCATCCCCACCGTAAGTCCAAAGAGCTGGTTTTGAAGAAGGCATAAAAAACTTTGAAGCTGTGCACCTGTGGAACAGGTGCGCAAACATGGTATTTTTGGTGTTGGCGGAGCCTCCCCACCGTAAGCCCAAAGAGCTGGTGTTGCAGAAGGCCAAAAAATTATGAAGGTGTGCACCTGTGGAACAGGTGCGCAAACATGGTATTTTTGGTGTTGGTGGAGCCTCCCCACCGTAAGCCCAAAGAGCTGGTGTTGCAGAAGGCCAAAAAAAAAAATTCATCTTTTCTAGTGGAAACTAAAATGAGGTTCTGTGAATCTAAACAGAATGAGAGGAGGGTTGAAGGGTGGCACCCTGGTCCAGGCTTAAACTGAGGCTCAGCTGCCACATCGCAACGATAGACTAGTCTACAAGGTCTGCATCAGGTGCATCAAAGCTTGATATCCACGACTGATTCATTTTAATGAATGTCAAACGGTCGACTGAGTCGGTGGAGAGTCTCGTTCGATGGTCTGTGACGAATCCTCCTGCTGCACTGAATGCCCGTTCCGATATGACACTGGAAGCAGGGCAGGCCAACAACTCCATGGCATACTGGGCCAGTGGTCTAATCTTAAGACCCAGTATGCCAGTGGATCGGATTCCTCACATGAAAAGCCCTCTGTGTCACTTTGTGCCCTGATGTAATCGTCCACCATGTGATGCAGACGCTGTCAATGCGATGTGGCAGCTGAGAGGCCTGGGCGGTGAGGACTAAAAAAAGACCGAAAGGCATCCGTCAACCGCACGTCTTCTTCAACGCTCCTCTTGTGACCCGCAGTAGAGTCCATGGTAGGTTGTCCCCGCCCCTGCACCCTACGGGAGTCGGGGAATGTGTTCACCAGAATCCTCTTGAGACTGACCTCAAGGGCTTTGATCCTGTGGACTCTCTGGGTGGATGGGAAAAGCTCAGAGACTTTTGACTTGTACCGGTGGTCAAGTAGGGTGGCCAACCAATAGTGGTCAGTCTCTTTAATAACCTTGATTCTGGGGTCCTTTTCGCAGGCTCTGAAGCATGATGTTTGCCATGCGTCACAAATTTGCAAAGGCCTGAGAAGCTGACTCCTCGGGGTCACTCAAAACGACATGATCTTGAACTTGCTCCTCCTCCTCCCAGCCACGTACTACACCAAAGTGTCCCGAGGGAGTCAAACTAGGCCTTGCAGATTGCAGCATGTCTTCCTCCTCCTCCTCCTCCTCCTCAAAGCCTGCAAAAGTTCCCAAAGAATCGTCCTCCTCCTCTTCCACCCCTGGATTCTGCTCAGGCCTCTGGGAGCTAGGCATAATGGGGTCAGGAATCTCAGGATAAAGGGGTCTTGAGAGGCAAGGAAGTCCTCCTCTTCCTCCTGCTGCTCTGCTTCCAGTGCCCTGTCCATAATGCCACGCAGAGTGTGCTCCAACAAAAACAGTACCGATAAGGTGTCACTGATGCATGCGCTGTCCCAGCTGACCATCCTTGTGGCCTCCTCAAATGGCGAGAGGACAGCGCATGCATCCTTAATCAAAAGCCACTGCCGTGGTGAAAAAAAGCCCAGGCGCGCTGAGATATTCATTGAGGGCCCTCTGCTGCGTGTACAGGCGCTGCAACATAGCCAAGGTGGAGTTCCAGCGGGTGGGCATGTCACAGACGAGGCGGTGTACCGGCAGGTGAAACTCGCGCTGCACTTCGGCCAAACGTGCAGTGGTACTGTACGACTGCCTGAAGTGTCTGCACACCCTTCTTGCCATCCTTAGCACATCCTGCATTCCCGGGTACGAGTTCAAAAACCGCTGTACCACGAGATTCAGGACATGAGCCAGGCATGGCACATGGGTCAATTTTCCCTGCCGAAGGGCGGCCAGGAGGTTTGACCCATTATCGGTAACCACCATTCTTGGCTGCAGCTGGCGTGGTGTCAACCACCTCTGGGCCTGTGCCTGCAGAGCCCCAAGAATCTCAGGGGCAGTGTGCTGCCTGTCCCCTAGACACACAAGCTGCAGCACTGCATGACACCTTTTGGCCTGAGACATAGAATAGCCCTTTGAACGCTTACGTGGTACCTCATCGTATTCAAAAGACCAGGCTGCAGAGGAGGGCATGGAGGAGGGTGAGGAGGAGGAGCAGGAGGGGGTAGAAGTGATCGATCTACCCAGATCAGCGACACCACCAGCTGATTGCAGACGTGGGGGCAATACTGGCTGCAGCACCGAGCTCTGGCTACAATCCCTTCCGCTGGCAAGCAGTGTCATCCAATGAGCAGTGACAGAAATGTATCGTCCCTGCCCATGTTTGCTTGACCAAGTGTCAGCCGTCAGGTGTATCTTACGGCTGACTGACTTGGCCAGGGACGACACTACATTGCCTTCCACATGTTGGTATAGGGATGGCAGGGCCTTACGGGCAAACTAATGCCAACTTGACACCTGCCACTGTGGAACTGCACATTTTGCAAAGTCGCGGAAGGGAGCAGACTCTACCAGGTTAAATGGTAAGAGTTGCAGAGCCAGTAGTTTTGCCAAACTACTGTTTAGATGCTGGGCATGTGGGTGGCGGGGAGTGTACTTTTTTTTTCGTTCCAGCATGTGTGGAATCGAAATTTGCCGTCTAGATGTTACAGCTGGTGATGTGCTGGAGGTAGATGCGGCACTGCGTGCTATATCATCATCCCTGTCAGTGGAGGCTGCCAACAGGTGACGAGTGATTATAGCAGGGACAGACTGATGTGCAGGTGGAGCACGAGGAGGAGCGCGAGGAGAACTAGGAGGCCGACTGACCGATCTTTGGCCCTTTTGCTGGTTCTTCAAATGCTTCTGCCAACGGACCAAGTGGTGGGTTGTCAAATGCCTGGTTAGGCAGCTTGTACCCAAGTGGTTGACATTTTTGCCACGTTTTATTCCCTCATGACAAATCTTGCAGATCGCAACTGTTCGATCTGCATGAGATGTCTCAAAAAAGGCCCAGCAAGAAGAGGTTTGTATAGTGGCCCGGAGACAACAGGTGCGGCCTTAGATGGAGTGGGCCGTCTGCTCTCCCCTCTTGCTTGCTCTGCCTCCTCCTCAACCTCAGACCCAACATCAGACTCCATAAAGGACTGAGCATCAGGCGTGGCCCGGGAGACAACAGGTGTGGCCTTTGATGGAGTGGGCCGTCTGCTCTCCCCTCTTGCTTGCTCTGCCTCCTCCTCCTCCTCAACCTCAGACCCAACATCAGACTCCATAAAGGACTGAGCATCAGGCGTGGCCCGGGAGACAACAGGTGCGGCCTTAGATGGAGTGGGCCGTCTGCTCTCCCCTATTGCTGGCTTTGCCTCCTCCTGAACCTCAGACCCAACATCAGACTCCATAAAGGACTGAGCATTAGGCTGGAGTAGATGGCCGAAACTGTGGTCAAACAGCTCAGCTGACTCCTCTGCCATGTCTGAAGTTGGGTCTAAGGGAGGACTTGAGGTGGACATGGACTCATCTTTATTTGTTCTGCCAACTGCAGAAGACTGACCACTTTTCTCTGCCTGGGTCACTGTAGTTGCTGATGATGACTATGATGAGGGTTTGGTAATATAGTCCACCACCTCCTGTGCGTACTGTGGACGTATAGCTTGGCCACTGCGGGAGAACAATCGCAATGGTGGCCTGGCTAAGGACTGACCACCACGTCCACCCTTGCCTCTAGACACCCTAGAAGCTGTTCCCCTTTCCGCAGCAGGGCCAGGTATGCCTTTCCTTGGTCTACCTGACATAGTTGTCACTGAGGCTTTGGCAACTCTGCGCTGTGAAATTCACCTGCAAAACGCACACTGCTATGCGACCCAAAGTTGTCGCTAAATACAGCAGATGTGTGGATCGCTGCAATGTATTTTGCACAATAGCTGACTAGCAAGCACGTATACCTGCTGTAGATATATCAGCAGTGCAACGTGCTCACTAGACAGAACCCTGACACTTAAAAGTATCCCTACAAAAACTAGATTATTGAATCTAACTATAGTGGTATATAGTACTCTAACTACACTGCATATCCCTTTCCTTACATTAAAAGAACAGCTCCATACAGCAGAAGATAATTTCTAACTGACACTGTCCCTTTAAATTTATTTATTTTTTTTTTCCTGGCTCAAACAGCACAATCGCTGTATTTCTAACTACACTGACAATCTTTCTGTAAGCTGACTGCTCTTCTGCTGATATGGAGCTTTACAAGCAATCGGCTATGCAGCAAACGTTGTGTAACAAAGCAGGAGTAACACAAATGCTTCCACTCTCTTCCACAGCCTTTGTATTACAGTGCTAGAGGTTAGGCGGGGCTATGTTATATACTGGCGGGCGTATTCACTCCTGATTGGCCTCTGGTCCCCGTAGTCACTCCAATCACGTTCCTAGCAGACTCCTGCCCCCTCATTGGCTTTTACTGACGTTTCTGGGCCAATCACTGGCTTTTAAAGCCCACTTCCTGTCCCATTACATTTTGGGCTGTTCTGGTGACCAGAATTCGGCTGAATTTTGAACACCCAATTTTCGGGTCGAGCCGATGGTCGACCCGAACCGTTCGATCATCCCTAGTAGTGAGTGTACAGCTTGTATAACAGTGTAAAGTTGCTGTCCCCTAAAAAATAACTCAACACACAGCCAATAATGTCTAAACTGCTGGCAACAAAAGTGAGTACACCTCTAAGTGAAAATATCTAAATTGGGCTGAATTAGCCATTTTTCCTCCCTGATGTCATGTGACTTGTCGGTGTTACAAGGTCTCAAGTGTGAATGGGGAGCAGGTGTGTTAAATTTGGTGTTATCGCTCTCACTTTCTCATACTGGTCACTGGTTCAACATGGCACCTCATGGCAATGAACCCTCTAAGGATCTGAAAAAAAGAATTGTTGCTCTACATAAAGATGGCCTAGGCTATAAGAAGATTGCCAAGACCCTGAAACTGAGCTGCAGCACGGTAGCTGTAACGGAACAGGGCACCCCTGACCGGGTACCTCCATTGACAGATGCTCCTAGTGCTTCCCGAGGGCTCCTGTGGGTGAACCTCTCTTTCCCCAGAGAGGGTAGCAGAACAAGCTCTTACACAAGCTCTTACAAGAGCTTAGTGATTCTCTAAGGGAGTATGGAAGACCATAGCAATCCCTGCAGCAGATTCCCCCAATAAGAGACAGAACTCTAGATTGAGGTTGAATGAACTCAGCACAACTTTATTGAACACGACTTATATACAGTTTTCACCCACAAAGTTACCACCCAGATGGACCTTGTTGAAGACTGAACATAATATTCACCATCCAATAGGAACAGAGTTTTACACTCTCATACAGTCTACAAAATATACAATGTGGGACAATCCCCCCTCCCCCTTAGCATCTAATCAACATTCCTATAAGTTTCTCTTAAAGCAGACAGACAGACAGACAGACAGGTGGGCTCATTAGCACAGTTAACAATAGGTGAATGGAAAAGGTGTCTCAGACCCTATTTTAGACAAAAGCACTTCAATGATTAGCAGCCATGCTGTCTCTACCAGTTCCTGGATGCCCATATTAGGAGTGGACTTCCTGTACCTTACAGTTTACAGGAATAAAGGTTTAGCTTCTAGGATAGAGGCAAGACTCCATTAGCCCCATGACTTATCCATCTTTAAATTCCAGTGACGGTGAATACTGTCATATATCTTCCCCCCAAAGGTAGACTAATCCAGGCACTAGACCTCCAATCGGTCTGTGCCTGAGTTAGTCGGGTAACAAGTCCCAAAGAGTCAATCCATCATGGCAGCTTCCTTGACAAAGTTCCACATAGTTTGTAAGTTTGTCTTGGCAAGGCGCATGGAGCTCTCATAGCCGCTCAGTCTGTGAAAGTCTGGTTTGGGCAGGCCAGACTGGGCTTCTTGGGCACCCTGTGTCCCTAAAAGACACAGGGTGATTTAGACATAAGAAGAGCCTAGCAGGCCGAGAGAAGCACTTTCCAACCTCTCTAAGGTAGGCTGCGTTCCACAGGCCCTCCCAATGTCTGCACCCACCCAGTACCCCAAACAAATTGTCCGGAACAGAACGTCACTCACCCAGCCAACCTCTGCCACTCTTGTAAAACATCCCTGCCATGGAGAAGAAGCATGAACTGGCCTTTCTCCCAGGATTCCTTTCAGCTGCTGGAGAGAGGACAGGGTGGATGGGCTTACTTCCTCATGCTTTTGGGAATCTTGGCCGACTGTCCAGCATCCCTGGGGTGTAAAAATGAGGACTGTAGCTTCTGTGGGTGCTGGGCAGAGGTTGGTAACACTCTGCCCTGTTGCCAGCTCTTCTGCTGGGTTGGGGTTGGCGAATACTACCCCCAGGACCTGGTTGGGGGTCTGCGGTAGAATGGAGGGATCACCTACCTCCTCCTCCTGGTATTCCTGCGGGGTAGGTTGGGGATCTGGACCGGCCATCCAGCATCCCTGTAGGTCTGGTACAGAGACTGCGGTCCCATCTGTACCATTGGGGTCAGGGCTGTTGTCTCCCTGTGGTTGGGAAGAAGGAATAGTCTTCTCCTCTCCCTGGAAGGTACGCTGCTGTTTGGAAGGAAGGACGACACCTTCGGCTCCCTGTAACTCCTGCTGTAGCTGGGGACCTGGGCCGGCTGCCCAGCCTCCCTGTAGGGCCGGTAGAGAGACCTCAGTCCCATCTCCACCTGCCATTGGTGGGTCTTCACAGTACCCCCAGTCTGTACTGTCTCTCCAACTGAAGGGTTGTGGGTCTAGATCTGCCACCCAGGACTCTGCTTGCAGGGTAGATTGGGGTGGAATGGAGCAGAGCAGGCGTAGGTAGTCCTGCTCCAGTTCCCACTCCATTGTGACCAGATGAATCAGGTCTGACCCCAATTCATCCGCTTTGGGGAGACCCAGTAGGGCTTCCCTGGTGTCCTGAATTTCCCAGCGCCGAAACTCTGCTGGACATCCAAAGTCCCTCTCTTCAAAGGCCTCCCACAGCAAGCCCGGCCCACTATAGTCCTCACCTTCCGGCATATTGTTGTCAGCCATCCAGTGGTCGTGTTGGGTGGCGTACCACTTTAGTGCCCGGTAAGATTCATCCAGCCACAACTCCTTCCAAATCAGGTTCCAGAGCTCTGTCACCCACTCATCCAGGGGTTGCTGTCCTAGGAAAGGTAACTGCAGGGCAACGTATACCTGGAACCGCTGTTCTTCGCTGGGAAGGTTCTCTCTCCGCCTCCACTGCGCATAGTCTAAGGCCTCATACCACATTTCCTTTCGAGTGAAATCTCTCCAGTCCAGTATGGCTTCTTCTGATACAGGCCCATCCTGTTGGACCAAGTGTTGCTGCAACCTCCAGAGAAACTCCTCCTCATAAGGGGACGCTGCACGGGTGTTATCTCGCTCCATAACGTTACCGGTGTCTCCGAGCTGCTTCTCCTCACACTAGGACGCCATCCCACCGCTTGCCACCAATGTAACGGAACAGGGCACCCCTGACCGGGTACCTCCGTTGACAGATGCTCCTAGTGCTTCCCGAGGGCTCCAAGCACTCCACCAGACACCATAACCACTTCAGACCCCACGAACCGCCGCAGCTTGGTTAGGGTCTTGCAGCCTCCTACCCACCCTGGACCTATGACAAGGCTCCAGGTTCCTGTGGGTGAACCTCTCTTTCCCCAGAGAGGGTAGCAGAACAAGCTCTTACACAAGCTCTTACAAGAGCTTAGTGATTCTCTAAGGGAGTATGGAACACCATAGCAATCCCTGCAGCAGATTCCCCCAATAAGAGACAGAACTCTAGATTGAGGTTGAATGAACTCAGCACAACTTTATTGAACACGACTTATATACAGTTTTCACCCACAAAGTTACCACCCAGATGGACCTTGTTGAAGACTGAACATAATATTCACCATCCAATAGGAACAGAGTTTTACACTCTCATACAGTCTACAAAATATACAATGTGGGACAATCCCCACTCCCCCTTAGCATCTAATCAACATTCCTATAAGTTTCTCTTAAAGCAGACAGACAGACAGACAGGTGGGCTCATTAGCACAGTTAACAATATGTGAATGGAAAAGGTGTCTCAGACCCTATTTTAGACAAAAGCACTTCAATGATTAGCAGCCATGCTGTCTCTACCAGTTCCTGGATGCCCATATTAGGAGTGGACTTCCTGTACCTTACAGTTTACAGGAATAAAGGTTTAGCTTCTAGGATAGAGGCAAGACTCCATAAGCCCCATGACTTATCCATCTTTAAATTCCAGTGACGGTGAATACTGTCATAGTAGCCAAGAATATACTGTGGTTTAACAGGAGAGGTTCCACTCAGAACAGGCCTCGCCATGGTCGACCAAAGGAGTTGAGTGCACCTGCTCAGCGTCATATCCAGAGGTTGTCTTTGGGAAATAGATATATGAGTACTGCCAGCATTGCTGCAGAGGTTGAAGGGGTTGGGGGTCAGCCTGTCAATGCTCAGACCATACGCCGCACACTGCATCAAATTGGTCTGCATGGCTATATTAAAATAAATTTAATTTAATTTGTTATAAATATTATGGGAATGATCATATCTATGAGGAAGTCAGACGTGACGAAATGCGTCAGTCTCTGTTATTGGCCATCCGCCATCATTCCTTTACCCTTTGTGCTGGTTTACATGGATGTTTATATGACCCTTTAAAATAAATTTCATTGTTAGCGGTATTACACTATGGCTTTGTTGTTTGGCTTACTTCCATATATAACTACCTGATTGGGAAATGTATCTTCGTTGGAGAATATACCATCTTCTTTCTGAACATCCATGGATACAGCCATCTTTTGGGAGACCCATGGTTAATATCAAGCCTGATTGACCTATTTGGGTCCATAACCTCCAGTGAGCGCATTCAATATCTATTTCGGTGGTGTGAGGACTCTTCATCTATGATCACCTTTATAAGTTTGGATTTCTTTTCATTTAACTCTGCACTTTATTTGTATAATGGTCTGCATGGCATTCATCCCAGAAGGAAGCCTCTTCTAAAGATGATACACAAGAAAGCCCGCAAACAGTCTGCTGAAGACAAGCAGACTAAGGACATGGATTACTGGAACAATGTCCTGTGGTCTAATGAGACCAAGATAAACTTATTTGGTTCAAATGGTGTCAAGCGTGTGTGGCAGCAACCAGGTGAGGAGTACAAAGACAAGTGTATTTTGCCTATAGTCAAGCATGGGGGTGGGAGTGTCTTGGCCTGGGGCTACATGAGTGCTGCCGGCACTGGGGAGCTACAGTTCATTGAGAGAACCATGAATGTCAACATGTACTGTGACATACTGAAGCAGAGCATGATCCCCTCCCTTCGGAGACTGAGCTGCAGGGCAGTATTCCAACACGATAACAACCCCAGACACACCTGAAAAGCAAAGTGGAAAAAATGATGCAGCAGGCTAGTCATTTTGCTGAAATTTCATTGCAGCAACTCAAAATGGTACTCAGTAATTTGTATGGCTACCACGTGCTTTTATGCATGCATGACAATGTTGGGGCATGCTCCTAATTAGATGACGGATATTGTCCTGGGGTATTTCCTCCCAGATCTGGACCAGGCCATCACTGAGCTCCTGAATAGACTGAGGTGCAACCTGGTGGCGCTGGATGGACCGAACATAATGTCCTACAAGTGTTCTATCGGATTTAGGTTTGGCAAGCGTGGGGGCCATTCAGTGGTATCAAATACTTCATCCTCCAGGAACTGGCTACATACTCAGGCCACATGAGGCTGGACATTGTCATCCACCAGGAAGAACCCAGGACCCACTGCTCCAGTGTAGGGTCTGACAATGTGTCCAAGGATTTAATTCAAATACCCAATGGCCGTCAGGGTGCCATTGTCTAGCCTGTACAGGTCTGTGTGTCCCTCCATGGATATGCCTCCCCAGACCATCACTGATCCAGCACCAAACCGGTCATGCTGAAAGATGTTACAGGCAGCACAATGTTCTCCACGGCTTCTACAGATCCTTTCACGTCTGTCACATGTGCTCAGGGTGAACCTGCTCTCATCTGTGAAAAGCTCAGACTGCCAGTGGCGGACCTGCCAATTCTGGTGTTCAATGGCAAATGCCAATTGATCTCCACAGTGCCTGGCAGTGAGCACAGGGCCCGCTAGAGGACGTTGGGCCCTCAGGTCACCCTCATGAAGTCTGTTTCTGATTGTTTGGTCAGAGACATTCACACCAGTGGCCTGCTGGAGGTCATTCTTTAGGGCTCTGGCAGTGCTCCTCCTGTTTCTCCTTTCACAAAGGAGCAGATACCGGTTCGGATGATGGGTTAAGGACAGAGATGTATAGTAACTAAGTAGAACTACTTCACTACTGTACTAAGTAGGGATGATCAAACTTTTGAAAAGTTCGGTTCGAACAGAACACCCGAATTTCCCAAAAGTTCGGTTCGGATTTCAGAACCCCATTGAAATCAATGGGACCCGAACTTCGGTAATCAAAAAACACAATTTTTAAGCCCTAAAACCCAATAAATGCCCCTAAAAAGTGCCTAGGGTTCTGGGTCATGCCCCATTAACTATTAATCACACAATAAAAAGTTCTTAAAAATTGTAATTTTTGATAAAAAAGCCAATTATTGAAAAAAAAAGAGAGATTTTTTTTTTTATTTTGACTTTGGATTTAGTATCTGGGGGGTCTAAAAGGTGTACATGTGAAGTTTCAGCTCTGTAGCATGTCCAGAACCATGAAAAAAAAAAAAGATACTTTTTCAGTAGAACAGGGATGTGGGACCCTCCTTTAACACCTATATGATCTTTTTTTCTGGTTCTGGACATGCTACAGAGCTGAAACTTCACAGGTACACCTTTTAGACCCCCCAGACACAAAATCACACAAAAAAAGTTCTTAAAAATTGTCATTTTTGATAAAAAAGCCAATTATTGAAAAATTAAAAAAAAAAAAAGAGATTTTTTGATTTTTATTTATTAGTGTGAGGAAAGGGATATCTAGTGTAGTTAGAGTGCTCCTTTACACTTAAGTTAGCTTCAAAAATTTAGTTTCTGTAGGGAAAGTGTTAAGTGTAAGGGGACCATAGTGTAGTGTAGGGTTAACTGGCAGTGACTGCTATGGCAGGGTGACAAAACCCTTCCATAGCAGGGTGACCGCTATAGAGAAATGATCATTTCTCTGAATTGCTTCGGCACACCCATATGGCTTCTCACCAGCCAAGCATTTTTTATGATGCAGGGGCTGCCACTGCCAGTGCTTTTTTGAGGACATGTTTGATGTCAGACATGACATCTGAACATGTGTATAGGGGGTATATATACACATAGAAGAGAAGGAGGGATGCTTTAAAGGGGTAAGGGAGGGACATACTTTATCTGTTTTTGTTTACAAAAAGTTACAGCCAAAGGAATTATGATTGTCCTTTAGGTTAATCATTTGAAATAATAAAAAACAATATGATGTTCAAACTTTTGACTTGTTTCTTTAACCGCTTCCATACAGAGCAGTTTGACCCCCTTCCTGCCCAGACCAATTTTCAGCTTTCAGCACTCTCACACTTTGAATGACAATTGCTCAGTCATGCTACACTGTAACCAAACAAAATTTTTATCATTTTTTTCACACAAATAGAGCTTTTTTTTGGTGGTATTTGATCACAACTGGGTTTTTTTTTTCGTGATATAAGCAAAAAAAGAGCAAAAATTTTGCAAAAAAAACACTTTTTTTTAGTTTCTATTATAAAATTTTGCAAAAAATTAATTTTTCTTCATACATTTGGGCCAAAATTTATACTGCTACATATCTCTGGTAAAATTAACCCAAATTAGTGTATATTATTTAGTCTGTGTGAAAGTTATTGAGTCTAGAAGCTATGGTACCAATTACTGAAAATTTATCACACCAGATGTACTGATGGCCTATCTCCTTTCTTGAGGCCCTGAAATGTCAGGACAGTACAAATACCCCCCAAATGACCCCTTTTTGTAAAGTAGACAGTCCAAGGTATTTAGTAAGAGGCATGGTGAGTTTTTTGAAGTTATAATTTTTTCCCACAATTCTTGGGAAAATTAAGAAAACATTTTTTTTTCTTTTTTTTTCCCAAAACGTTGTCAATTTATAAGCTATTTCTAACACATAGCATGTACACAGCAAAAATGACACCCCAAAATTCATTCTGCTACTCCTTCTGAGTATGGTGATACCACATGTGTGAGACTTTTACACAGCCTGGCCACAAAAAGAGACTCCACGTCCAAGTAGCACCATAAGGCGTTTTAAGAGCATAAATACACATAAAACTTTCTTACTACCTATCACACTTTTCAAGGCCCTAGAGCACCAATACAATGGAAAAGTCCACAAAATGACCCCATTTTGGAAAGCAAACACTCCAACGTATATTCTATGAGGCATTATGGGTCCTTTGAACATGTCATTTTTTTCCACAAGTTTTTGGAAAATGTGGGAAAAAAATGAAAAAAATTTTTTTTTACACAAAGTTGTAAATTTATAGAATATTCCTAACACATAGCATGTACATAGCAAAAATGACACCCCAAAATACATTCTGCCACTCCTCCTGAGTATGGCAATACCACATGTGTGAGACTTTTTCACAGCCTAGCCATATAGAGGGGCCTAAACATCCAAGGAGCATCATCATGCATCCTAGCCACTTGCCTAGGCCTATTTTTGACATTTGGTGTTTACAAGCTAAAATCAGTTGTTTTTGCTAGAAAACTACTTAGAACCCCAAAACATTATATATTTTTTTTTAGCAGAGACCCTAGAGAATAAAATGGAGATTATTGCAATATTTTTTATCACACCGTATTTGCGCAGCGGTCTTCCAAACGCATTTTTTTGGGGAAAAAATCACTTTTTTTAATTAAAAAATAAGAAAACAGTAAAGTTAGCCCAATTGTTTTCCATAATGTGAAAGATAATGTTACGCCGAGTAAATAGATACCCAACATGTCATGCTTCAAAATTGCGCACGCTCACAGAATGGTGACAAACTTTGGTACTTAAAAATCCCCATAGGCGACATTTTAAAAATTTCTACAGGTTGCTATCTTAGAGTTACAGAGGAGGTCTATGGCTCAAATTATTGCTCTTGCTCTAACGATCGCGACGATACCTCACATGTGTAGTTTGAACACTGTTTACATATGTGGGCGGGGTTTCCGTATGAGTTCGCTTCTGCGCGCGAGCTCGCGGGGACAGGGCGCTTTAATTTTTTTTTTTTTTTTACTATTTATTTTATTTATTATTTTTTATTTTTACACTGTTTTTTAAAAAAAAAAAATTGATCATTTTTATTTCTATTACAAGAAATGTAAACATTACTTGTAATAGAAATAGGCACGACAGGACCTCTTTTTTGTGAGATCTGGGGTCAAAAAGTCCTCAGATCTCACAAGTACACTAAAAGATAGAAAAAAAAAAAAAAATTAAAAAAAAATTAAATAAAATGAAAAAAAAAAGGGACCTTTAAACTGGTTGCTAGGCAATGACGTTTGCCGTAGCTCCGGTCCTCCAAGACCATAGAGTCAAGTGAGGGCAAGCTTGCCCTCACTCGACATCCTGTCTGTGAGGATCTGGGACCGGATCGTTTTCCCCGCTGCCGGCGGGTCCGGTAAACGGGGAAAAGGACCAGAATGCAGCGGGAGGGGGGGGCACCTCTTTTGCCACCCCGGAAGGGTGATCCCGCGGCGAATCCGCCGCTGGGACCACCCTTATCGGAAAGCCAACCGTCCACCGTTTAAAATAATACCAGGGTTATGGCAGCTATCTGCTGCCATAACACCGGTATTTAGGTTTAAACGGACGACGTATATAAACCTTTTTGGACTTGGACATGGTGGCTGTATGAAGGGTGACAGGTACTCGGGTACTTTGCTGGGCAGGTGACAGGTACTCTGGTACTGATGAGCAAGTGGCAGGTACTCGAGTACTCCGATAGGCAGGTGACAGGTACTCGGGTACTCTTATGGGCAGGTGACAGGCAGGTGATAGGTACTGATGAGTAGTACTGATACTGATAGGTGATACTGATACTGTACTGATGATGGGTACTGATGATCAGTACTGATACTAATAGGTGATAGGTACTGATGGGTACTGATGAGTACTGATGAGTAGTGATGGGTAATGATGAGCAGGTGGCAAGTACTCGGGTACTTCAGGTGTCAGGTACTCTGATGAGCAGGTGGAAGGTACTCGGGTACTCTGTTGGGTAGGTGACAGGTACTTGGGTACTCTGATGGGTAGGTGACAGGTACTCGGGTACTCCGATGACGGGTACTCAAAGTACCAGAGTACCTGTCGTCAGAGTACCCGAGTACCTGTCATCAGAGTATCCGAGTACCCATCATCAGAGTATTAGAGTACCCGTCATCAGCGTACCCGAGTACCTGTCATCAGAGTACCCGAGTACCCGTCATCAGCGTACCCGAGTACCTGTCATCAGAGTACCCGAGTACCCATCATCAGAGTACCCGAGTACCCATCATCAGAGTACCCGAGTACCTGTCATCAGAGTACCCGAGTACCTGTCATCAGAGTACCCGAGTACCTGTCATCAGAGTACCCGAGTACCTGTCATCAGAGTACCCGAGTACCTGTCGTCAGAGTACCCGAGTACCCGTCATCAGCGTACCCGAGTACCTGTCATCAGAGTACCCGAGTACCTGTCATCAGAGTACCCGAGTACCCGTCATCAGCATACCCGAGTACCTGTCATCAGAGTACCCGAGTACCTGTCATCAGCGTACCCGAGTACCCATCATCAGAGTACCCGAGTACCCATCATCAGAGTACCCGAGTACCTGTCATCAGAGTACCCGAGTACCTGTCATCAGAGTACCCGAGTACCTGTCGTCAGAGTACCCGAGTACCCGTCATCAGCGTACCCGAGTACCTGTCATCAGAGTACCCGAGTACCTGTCATCAGAGTACCCGAGTACCCGTCATCAGCGTACCCGAGTACCTGTCATCAGAGTACCCGAGTACCCGTCATCAGCGTACCCGAGTACCTGTCATCAGAGTACCCGAGTACCCGTCATCAGCGTACCCGAGTACCTGTCATCAGAGTACCCGAGTACCTGTCATCAGAGTACCCGAGTACCTGTCATCAGAGTACCCGAGTACCCATCATCAGAGTACCCGAGTACCCATCATCAGAGTACCCGAGTACCTGTCATCAGAGTACCCGAGTACCTGTCATCAGAGTACCCGAGTACCTGTCATCAGAGTACCCGAGTACCTGTCACCAGCCCATCAGAGTACCTGTCATCAGAGTACCCGAGTACCTGTCGTCAGCCCATCAGAGTACCCGAGTACCTGTCATCAGAGTACCTGATGGGCTGGTGACAGGTACTCGGGTACTTTGATGGGCTAGTGACAGGTGCTCTTTATTGGGGGGGGGGGGGCAATCAGTGTGTTTGGGGTGCACTGTGCTTGGTAACTAGCTGTTACCACAATCTCCTCCTCACACAGGATCAGTGTGTGAGGAGGAGAACACGGTGACAGCTAGTTACCGTGTTCTCTGATGACATTTGTGACCGGCTGTGATTGGACACAGCCGGTCCCGTGGTAAAGAGCCAATTTCATTGGCTCTTTACCTAGATCGGGGATCGACTCTGTCCGAGGGACGAGCCTCGTCCCCGATCGCCGCGCTGCGCGCCCCCGGGGGCGCGCATTAAGGAAGGAACGAGCGGCTCGCGCTGGAGCCGCTCATGTGATCGGCTGTGATTGACACAGCCGATCACGTGGTAAACAGCCAATTTCATTGGCTGTTTACCTTGATCGGGGTTGGGCTCAGTCCGAGGGACGAGCCTCACCCCTGATCGCCGCGCTGCGCGCCCCCGGGGGCGCGCAGTAGCGGGGAGATCCGGGCGCCGTCATATGACGTCCGCCCGGATCGAGAAAGGATTTGTGCCGACGTCATTTGACATGACGCGGTACGGAAGGGGTTAATAACTACATAACACAGTGCTTGTACTTTTACTTTCAGTACTTGAGTAGCATTTTTTTTAAAAAAACTACTGGTACTTTTACTTTCAGTACTTGAGTAGCAAAATTAAAAAAAAAAAACTACTTGCAATACTTAAGTACAAAAAATGTTGAATACTTTAGTACTTCTACTCAAGTCACTTTTTGATCGAGCACTTACACTTCTACTCAAGTCACTTTTTGATCGAGCACTTGTACTTTTACTCAAGTATGGATTTTGAGTACTTTATACAGGTGTGGTTAAGGATCTTCTAAGGTCCTGTCCAGCTCTCCTAGAGTAAATGCCTGTCTCCTGGAATCATTTCTATGCTCTTGAGACTGTGCTGGGAGACACAGAGAATCTTCTGGCAATGGCACAAATTCATGTGCTGTCTTGGAGGAGTTGGATTGCCTGTGCAACCTCTATAGGGTCCAGGTATTGCCTCTACCAGTAGTGATACTGACCCTAGTCAAATGCAAAACTAGTAAAAAACAGTCAGAAAAGATGAGTAGGAAAAAAAAAGTTGGTGGTCCCCACCTGCAAAACTATTCCCGTTTTGAAGGTTGTCTCATTCTTGCCCATCTAGTGCAACTGTGGTTAATTTAATTTGCACCAAAGCAGCTGAAACTTTATAACAACCTCCTCTGCTACTTAACTGACCAGATTATTATCCCCGGAGCTTTTTTGACTTGATGCTATACTTTGATTAAAAAGTGTTCGTTTAACGTTTTTGAGCAGTGTATATATATATATATATATATATATATATGGAAAAAGTCCACAGGGATTGCTGCACATAAAATTTATTGGAAAAAATTCAAAAACGTACAAATCAGAAGTATTTTGCATAACAGTTACGGGCTGGTCTGATAGCACCCTTCTTCTGGTAGAAATACATCTAACACGTTAGCTATACCCACTTATATATGTTTTAATAATAATTAGGAATCCATTCAGCCATCAATTAGCAAGTAAGCAACACCGATGTTTTTCAATTTATTATTTAAAAGGCTAGGAAGTTGCTACATATAGCGAGTCCATTCTTCAACACATTGTCAGCAGTATCCAATGATTAACCTATTAATAGAAGAACACATTTTTATAATGATAAATATGTGGATGACTACAAATAATTTGTCTTATAATTTTTCTCCCATATCTAAGATTATCTAAGATTATAATCCTACCTAACACTAGGTTGCAGAAAGCAAATATATACGCAAAAAATCAGATATAAAGAAAAAATATACATATACAAAAAAATATGTTCAGAAGAATATATCCAAACAAATATATAAATATATTTTAAAAAAATGTACATGTAGAAAATACATACAAAAAAACTTTATACAAATAAATATAAATCTAGTTCCGAGTTTAACCCTTTAGGCTGTAATGTATCCAAAGAGTGAATCCATTGAACTTCTCGTTTCCTGAGAAGCAATTCACGATTACCATCCCTCCTAGTTTTTTGCACCCCATCAATAACCATAAACTTCAGTTGGGCCACTGCTCTATAAAGTGTCTAGCAAGTGGCAATTGTACCAATTTATCCCTAATAGAATATTTATGTTGGGCGATACGGTCTTTGATTTTTTGGGTTGTTTCGCAAACATAAAGTAAGCCACGTGGGCATTTGATAATATAGATGACATATGATGACTCATATGTGTAATGACTTTTAATCTTAATATTTTGTCCTTTATATGTGTTTGTGAAACTTTTCCCTTTAATCCTTGAATTGCATTGTATGCAACTTAAGCATGGATAGGAGCCTGTATTTTGTGGCCTTAAAAATGTCATTATGGGGCAAGGTGTATTAAATTGATCGGTCTTCACCAATCTATCTCGTAATGTCCTACTTTTTCTATATGCAGATAAGGGGGGTATGTGGAATTTTGGAATAGTTGGGTAATTTTCTCTCAAAATGGACCAATGTTTTTTAATTATTTTTTGTATACGGAATGAAAATGGATGGAATTTAGACACAAACATGATTCTTTTGTTCTTAATATTAGAGACCTTAGTAGCCATAAGATTGTTTTGTTCCTTATCAATTATTTCTGACGGATAACCTCTTTTTGTCAACCTTTCTCCCATTTTCTTTCAATCGCTTTTCACATACCTGTGGGTTAATAACTATTCTTCTTCTTGGATTTTGGGAATTGATTTGAAGACCCCAGCTGGATGAAAGCTGTCAAAGTGTAATAATTGATTGCGGTCTGTAGATTTAATATACAGATCGCTCTCAATATAACCCTCCTTGATCGTCAATGTAGTGTCCAGAAAATACATTTTTACTTGACTAAATGTAATAGTAAATTTTAGATTGGGTAATAAATAATTTAAATGATCATTAAACAATAACAAGGTTCCAATATCGCCACCCCACACAGCAAACACATCATCAATAAATCTAAACCAGCTATTACAGTACTTAAGAAATAAAATATTATTATATATAAACAATGTTTCAATCGTATTCATAAACGTGTTGGCATATGGGGATGCGACACTGGAACCCATCACTGCTCCTCTGAGTTGTAGAAAATTATGTTCTTTAAACATAAAAGAATTTCCTCCAAAACCACTTTGAGTAGCTCTAAAAGAAAGGATATTTGAGTATCGGTGTATTTGCGAGATTTAGAGATTCAGATAAAAGTCGGCGGCATGTCTCTATACCCAATTCATGTGGGAGTATAGTTTATAGGCTTGCTACATCCCAAGTAATTAGGTAGGAATTGGCTGCAACTGAAATCTCCCATATTTTATTTAAAAAGTCATTGGTATCTCATATAGAAGATCTAGTATTGGTTACAAATGAAGTTAGGCATTTATCAAGGTATTTAGCCAGTGGTGTTGTAACCTATTCCATATATCATACCTGACACTATCAGTCGCCCAGGTGGATTATGTAGATCCTTATGTATTTTAGGTAATACGGTATATATAAAACTGGAGTATCTGGATATTCAGAGGTTAAAAATGTCTGCGTCTCATTATCAATTATACCTTCCCGAACAGCAGTTGTAACTTTTTTTATTCGCGATTGTACATGAAATATAGGGCTAGTATCTAATAGTTTATATGTATTTTTATCTGCTAGTTGTCTCCATATTTCAGCTTCATAGTTGTCTGTGTCCATTACTATGACTGCTACACCCTTGTCAGCCTGTTTGATGACAATATCGCGCCGACTCGACAAGGAGGACAATCCACCAATTTCTTGACAAGGAGGATAATCCACCAAATTCCATTTTAGATAGATTTTTTGGAAATATAATCTCTTTTAGTATTGTCTCTTAGGAATGAACCAATGTCTTGATCTTCCTAATGCACACCTCCACTGCTGAGCATGATGTTGGAGGTATCATTTTACCTTTAACATTAAGGTTCAAATTCCTAATAGACAATGGTAATACCTGAGCGTATTTAACCTCTGATTTGATAGAATAATAGCTTTCAAACGCAATTGTCGGTAGACACGATACATATCTTGTCCTAAAACAAACTCATTAATTTTGTCCTTACTGTAGGACAAAATCCTAAACCCTTATTTCACCTGTTGCCGAGCACCCGCCGCCTTTTTACTGCGGCAGGGTGGCTCGTCTGCGCAAACCGACGTAGACCTACGTCGGTCACGTGCCTGCAGCTAGAGGGCTAGTACACACCATCGGCTGCGCGCTACCACCCCCACTCAGCAACGGGGAAGCCGATGCACGGGTCAGGCAGCTCCGATTGCCGTCACCCCGCTGAGAGAGAACGGTCAGCTGTTGTAAACACAGCTGACCGTTCTTCTCCCTGGAATGATCACAGAGCCCCTGTGATCCTTCTATATAGGATCGCATGTCTCTATGATCATTTCACAAGCCACTCCCCTAGACTCACATTTAACCCCTTGATCACCCACAATGTTACCCCTTCCCTGCCAGTGTCATTATTACAGTAACAGTGCATATTTTTAGCACTGATTACTGTAGTAATGTCACTGGTCCCCCCAAAAGTGTCAAAAATGTCAGTTAGGGGTCCGATCTGTCGCAGTCCCCCTAAAAATCGCAGATCGCTGCCGTTACTAGTAAAAAAAAAAAAACAATAAAAATTACATAAATATTTCCTGTAGTTAGTAGACGCGATAACTTTTGCGCATACCAATTAAAATACGCTTATTGCGATTTTGGCCTAAAATTGTAAAAAAGTGTATTTTTATTTATTTTTTATTTTTTTTGAGAATGTTACTGTATATCGCAGAATGTTAAAAATATTGTTTTTTTTTTCAGAATTGTCGCTCTTTTTTTTTTTTGTTTATAGCGCAAAAAATAAAAATCGCACAGGTGAACAAATATGACCAAAAGAAAGTTCTATTTGTGGGAAGAAAAGGACATCAATTTTATTTAGGTACAGCGTCGCACGACCGCGAAAATTGTCCGTTAACACAGTGCCGACTCGTAGAATATGGCCTGGTCATTAAGGGGGGAAATCTTCCGGTCCAGAAGTGGTTAATACATTTATCTCTACCTTTGTTAAAGTAGCTGAAGAGATGTTATATACCACATTGTCCTCTCTCTTCTTTGTCAATATCTCAGTCTTTTTGCAACACCTGGATCTTTGATCTCCTGTGTCGCTTGCCTCCCCTCCTCCTGGTCCCCGACCTGCTGTGGTTGTTGATAAAAAAGAAGAGTTGGGTGCATTCATAGAGGATACAGTAGATGCTACAATGGAAGAGGGTGTCGAAAATTTTTGGTTCTGTTGTCCCCTCCTAAAAAATTATGTACGATGATAATTTGAATCAGTCCAGTTACTGTATATACTCAATTATTGGCATAGTCGTCCCGATCTCGTTCCAATCTCGATCGTTTCCGAATTTCTATATTTTTTCTATATATAGCTGTCATTCATATATTTCATTTTTGCATATTCCTCCTGATTGTCCATGGAGGTGTGTTTGGGGTCGTTATTATGTTGGAATACTGCCCTGCAGCCCAGTCTCCGAAGGGAGGGGATCATGCTCTGCTTCAGTATGTCACGGTACACGTTGACATTCATGATTCCCTCAATGAACTGTAGCTCCCCAGTGGCAGCAGCACTCATGCAGCCCCAGAACATGACACTCCCACCTCCATGTTTGACTGTAGGCAAGACACACTTGTCTTTGTACTTCTCACCTGATTGCCACCACCAGGACTGGCCTTAGGTGTTCAGGCGCCCCATGCGAGCTAATCCTGTGGCGACCCTCACCCCCATCCTCACCCCTTGCCCCCCTAAATATGGCTGTATCTATTGAAAAACTATTTAAGAGTATAATTGCTGCTAATTGACTGCAAGTGGGTGCAGCAGCAAGATAAAAACTGGGAAAAAAGTATTTACCCTAAAATGATATATAAATATGTCACCCAAATCTGTTTCTGTTGTAAAAAGTGCACAGTGCTAAATTTATAATTAAATCTGCATGGCTACTACAGTATACATATCATATACCACTACTAAATAAATAACAAATATTCATAACATCTACAATTTGCAAAAAATGAATCAACATAGCCACAGAGCCCCCCCTTACATCAGAGACCCCCCACAGAGCCCCCCTTACATCAGAGACCCCCCTTACATCAGAGACCCTCCACAGAGCCCCCCTTACATCAGAGACCCTCACAGAGCCCCCCTTACATCAGAGACCCCTCCACAGATCACCCTTTTACATCAGAGACCCCCCCACAGAGCCCCCCTGACATCACAGACCCCCACAGAGCCCCCTTACAACAGAGACCCTCACAGAGCCACCTTACATCAGAGACCCCCCATAGAGCCCCCCTTACATCAGAGACCACCCACAGAGCCCCCCCTACATCAGAGACCCCCACATAGCCCCCTCTTACATCAGAGACCCCCCACAGAGCCCCCTCTTACTTTAGAGCCCCCCTCACAGAGCCCCCCCTTACATCAGAGACCCCCACAGATCCCCCTTACAACAGAGACCCTCAGAGAGCCCCCCTCTTACATCAGAGACCCCCCCACAGACCCCCCTCTTACATCAGAGACCACCCACAGAGCCCCCCTTACATCAGAGACCCTCACAGAGCCCCCTTACCTCAGAGACCCCCACAGAGCCCCCTCTTACATCAGAGACCCCCACAGAGCCCCCCTTACATCAGAAGCCCCCACAGAACCCTCTTTACATCAGAGACCTCCTTACATCAGAGACCCCCTTATATCAGAGCCCCCCTTACATCAGAGACCCCCACAGAGCCCCCCTTACATCAGAGACCCCCACAGAGCCCCCTTACATCAGAGACCCCCACAGAGCCCCCTTACATCAGAGATCCCCCCACATCAGAAAGCCCCCCACAGAGCCCCTCTTACATCAGAGACCCCCACACAGTGCCCCCCTTACATCATAGAGCCCCCTTACATCAGAGACCCCCCACAGAGACCCCCCACACAGAGCCCAACTTACATCATACAGCCCCCCCTTACATCAGAAACCCCCCACACAGAGCCCCCTTACATCATAGAGCCCCCTCTTACATCAGAGACCCCCCACAGAGACCCCCTTACATCATAGAGCCCCCTCTTACGTCAGAGACCCACCCACAGAGCCCCATCTTACATCAGATACCCCCACACAGAGCCCCCCTTATATCATAGAGCCCCCTTACATCAGAGACCCCCACAGAGACCCCTTACATCATAGAGCCCCCATACATTAGAGTCCCCTTACATCAGAGACCCCCCCACAAAGACTCCTTACATCAGAAACCCCCCACAGAGACCCCTTACATCAGAGACCCCCCCCACACAGAGCCCCCCTTACATTTCTTTTTTATACTGAGGTAGGATAGAGAGCTTACTTACCCCAGTATATGGAGGCTCAGGCACAGCTTTTCATTTCTTCTTCTGACTTTAAACTTCCCGCCCACACATCTCGGGGAGTGTGGGTGGGGCAGACCAGGAGGAGAAGGGGAGGAGGAAACCCTGATGATCTCTCTGGAGGGGATCTGGCAGCGTCGGCGGCTCTGAGGCTGAGCTGTGTGAGACATACACAGCTCAGCCCTGCAGCTGGAGGAGAAGGAGACACAGGCACAGCTGCACAGCGGGAGGTAGGCGGCGGCTGTGGCCTGTGATAACAGTGTCCAGGCCGCGGTCGCCGCTTACCTCCTGCTGTGTGGCCCGATCATCAGGAGTAACTGCGAGCTGTGATGGCCGCACGGCGCCCCTGTTGCCGATGGCGCCCTGTGCGGCCGCACAGCTCGCACACCCCAAAGGCCGGCCCTGGCCACCACACACACTTGACACCAAAATAAATTGATCTTAGTCTCATCAGACCACAGGACATGGTTCCAGTATATTCATGTCCTTAGTCTGCTTGTCTTCAGCAAACTGTTTGCAGGCTTTCTTGTGCATCATCCTTAGAAGAGGCTTCCTTCTGGGACGATAGCCATGCAGACCAATTTGATGCAGTGTGCAGTGCATGGTCTGAGCACTGACAGGCTGACCCCCCCACTCCTTCAACCTCTGCAGCAATGCTGGCAGCACTCATACCTCTATTTCCCAAAGACAACCTCTGGATTTGACGCTGAGCACGGGAACTCAACTTCTTTGGTCGACCATGGCGAGGCCTGTTCTGAGTGAACCTATCCTCTTAAACCACTGTATGGTCTTGGCCACTGTGCTGCAGCTCAGTTTCAGGGTCTTGGAAATCTTCTTATAGCCTAGGCCATCTTTATGTAGAGCAACAATTCTTTTTTTCAGATCTTTAGAGAGTTCTTTGCCATGAGGTGCCATGTTGAATTTCCAGTGACCAGTATAAAAGAGGTTGAGTGATAACAGCAAATGTAACACATTCATACCTGAGACCTTGTAACACTAACAAGTCACATGACACCGGGGAGGGGTAAATGGCTAATTGGGCTTAGGGGTGTACTCACTTTTGTTGCCAGCGGTTTAGACATCAGAACTTTTTCCACCTTTAATGTGACCAATACATGTACAACTCAGTTGAACAAAAAACTGAAATCTTTACGATGGAGGGAAGTAAAAATAAAAAACTAAAATAATATGGTTGCATAGATGTGCACATCCTTAAACTAATACTTTGTTGAAGCACCTGTAGCACTGTCCCTGTAGGGCTTGCTGTGTGATGACTTCTGGGGCCTTCTCTGATTACCTGCAGACAGTCACTTAGGGACAGTTCACATGTCCATCCTTACTCCCAATGACTCGTTATTTAATGAACAGACCTGGGGTTTTGGTTTTTGGTATTTATTGTGGAACTTCGATGGGAGGAGGGAATAGTGGGATACTCCAACTTGAACTATTTAGAGTTTATAAGGACAAATCTTACTTGGCCTCACCAAGTTAATTGTGGAAGCAGTCACACTGCTTTAACCATACTGCCACTTTTATGGAAGGGGTTAAGTCTTCTTGCTCTCTTTCCAGAAACAGACTTGATGCACTACATTGTCTTCAGGACACTCTCTAGCATCAACTTTACTGACACCTGTCCACTGACTCTTCTAGCTGAAGAGATGGCCCTCTCAGGACAGGCCCCATGACACGGACATGCACTCACTGTATGCAGATTTAGATCCTATCCAGTGTCTCCCTTCCAGTCAGCTCTGCAGGACCTCTGGGTACAGTTCCTCTCTAACTCTCAGGCCCTCTGTTCGACCACCTGAGGCCACATGGCAACTCTTATAGAGGAGGGGCAGCCGCTCCCTCCCTCCGGGACTCCACTCTCCAGCTGAAAGACCCAGAGCACATGTGCTCTTGGCATTTATACAATATCCCAGCAGGCACCAATGCATTTTCCTCTGCCAATCACCAGGGCTGGCTGTACTAAATCTAGAAGCAAAAAGAACAAAAAAGGGCGCACCGACCTAGCGCATTATCCTCAATAAAAGGCTTTATTTAAATAACATAAAAAATGGCTACTCACAGACGTAGATAAAAGTAAAGCATATCAAGCTGGATTGCTCGAAAGTCCGTGTTTTAGTCCATATGGTTGTCCATGATGAGATGACTGACGCGTTTCGAGGCCTAGCCTCTTCCTCAGAGCCACTGTGTCATGACTACCTCTCTGGTTTAAATAGTAATGTGGTGAAGTAGCGATCCAGCCACCACCCCCAAGTGGGAGTGCCTCCTCCCCCAGGGGGGTGCGGCTAGAGCACCACCCACCTTCTCTTGTGACATTAATAGTAGTATGCTGTGGCATACATCAATCATGAACGTACAATACAAGTGCTAAAATAATACCATTATATACGTGAAATAGACACATGTCCATAAAAACAGTACAACAAAATCTAGATTAAAAACCACCATGGGCTAATGTTAAAAACAAATAATTAAGTAAAATTGCTTTCACAGTGCACTTAAAATCAATGTAGATGCTCCCTGGATTAACAGTAGAGAGCAACCAATATCAGTTTTGTTAGGTAATTACCCCACAATTTTTCTATTATATGTACCTTCTGCTGTACCTGATCTAGGCTAGAAATTCCTCTATTCATAGTGGTGGTGTTCCTCCCTCTCCATGTTTTCCATCCTGTTGGGGGGGGGGGTTTACACTGAAAAGAGGGATCAAAGGGGAGTAGAGGGCCGATAGTGTACTCAGTGCCCCTAACCTGCTTCATTAGACTAGTGGGGCACAGACCGTAATAGACTGTGGAGCCGATCGGTCATGTTGCACCGATCACCGGCTCCGTGGAACGCACGCCGCTGCCCTACTTCCGGGTTATTGCGTCATGCGTTCCACCCATCGTCACTTCCGCCGATGTCACATCCGCCGACGTCACTTCCTGTATCGACGAAAACAGTGTACAGCGGGGCGGTCCGTCTCCAGGGCAACTCTCTCTATCCCGGCATTGGCCCGACAGATACCGCCCACCATGTACAGCATCCTATTCCACTACACTCTACATAGGCGCTCCTATTGCAGTGTTCGGGTATTGATAGTGCTGCTATCTCCACTTGCAGAGCCTCTACCCCTCTATGTGTTCAATTGGGGACCATTTTGGGCCACTATATATTTAATGAATTCAAATCAAAGAACCAACATTTATATTCATATTCATCCCTGTGCACATCCTGCTTGTTTATACTGTTAGTGACGGTGCAGCCCTGTTGCATACACGTGTGAGCGCACATGTACAACCACATATATAGCCCACAGGAAGCTTGCAGGCAAATGCACATACGCGCGCACACATGTACGCAACATTGCTACTGTACACCATCCACATAGATTTAAAAGGAACCCTCATCTGATTTAACGTGTGAGTCCAAACAAGAACTATATATATATATATGTATGTGTATCGCACCATGTATCTACATAGATACTTCATGTGGTCACAATATAGAGAACAATTAAAATCCATATAAATAAAGGCTGATAACCCAAAGCATATATAGGTGTACGAATACACCTTCTTTTAGAAATTGACCCAAAGGAGGACTATTTTAGAGAAGACATGTCCTCCAGGCTAGGTGAACTGATGTCATCGTTCACTTACGGCTCATTGCAAACTGAATGGGACCATAATTATAGATATAGTTCTGAAACCCAGGAACCACGTCCATAGACGTCGTTTCGGAAATTGAACCATATAGGAATGTGTATATAAAAAAGTATGTGTTGAGAAATTATTATCAAATTAATATAATAATAAAAATAAAAAAAAAAAAAAAAAAAAAAAAAAGGAAACAGAGATGGAACAGACCAGATGTACGGTGGTCATGGCATATACGAGCCATACAGCACCCGCATCTGGCCTGAAATGTGAAGGATGCATGAGGATCTGGGAAGCTGACCAAATGGTGAGCCCCATAGGCCTTATAGAACCCCATGGATCTCTAGATCCTCATTTATGCCCCCTGGTGCTAAAGACCCCAGGGTGAATATCCAATAGGATTCTCTTTTGCAGAGTTTCTGGAATCTCATCCCATCGTCTTGATCTTTACCGATGGCTTCGACTCCAAAAACCCTTAACCCCGTAGGGTCTCCATCGTGGGACTGGCAGAAATGGCGAGGTACCGAGTAGTTGTTGTTACGGTCTCTCGGTCCTTCCTTAGTCTTTTTGTTAATTATACTGCACTTATGCTCCCCGAATCTTACCCTCAGGGGTCGTGTAGTGCGTCCGATATATAATAGACCACATGGGCAAATTAGGGCATATACAAGGTAGCTGGTGCCACAATTAATAAACTGTTTAATCTCGTGGCTTCGCCCATCTGTACCAGCTACTTCCTTCTTCCGATGCCACATAAAGGTACAGGCTCCACAATTTTTAACCCCACACCTGAAGTTACCTTTCTGGTCAAAAGCTGAGAACCAAGGGATGGATGTTGATACCCCTCGAGAGACTTTGGGTTTACGGACCCTGCTGGGAGCAATTTGGCTTCTCAAATCCTTTGGCTTTCTGAACACTATTTCTGGTCTTGGTGGCAATATCCTTCCCAAGACAGGATCCTGTTTGAGAATTTTCCAATTGCGCTGGATCACGCGTTGGATATCAAAGGCTTTGTTACTGTAAACAGTGCTGAACCTGACTGACCCAGTATTCCCAGCTTTAGGGGACTTTTTCTTGGACAAGCTAGTGTACTGGGGGTTGTACGTTGAAGAGGAATGTTCGACAAGGATGTCACTCTCATACATCAACAGATATTTAGCGTATGCCTCCTCAATATGTTCAACTTTGTAGCCCTTTTCCACAAATCTTTCTTTGAGGATAGCACTTTGTTCTTCATAATCGGACCTTTTTGTGCAGGTCCTGTGCAATCTACAGAACTGCCCAAAAGGGATATTTCGTATCCATCTGGGATGGTGGTTGCTGGTTGCATGAAGGTAGGCATTGCCCCCACTCGGCTTGAAGTGAGTTTTAGAGACAATGCCTCCATCAGAATCAACACACAGTTCTAGATCTAGAAAGACTAAACGGGTATCATCCATTACCTGAGTGAAAGAGATCCCAAAGGGATTATTTGCGCAATGTTGCACAAAACCTGCCAAATCCTCCTGTGTGCCATCCCAAATGATTAGTATATCGTCGATATACCTGGCATACAAGGCTAGATACGCCCTAAAGGGATTGTTCTTCCAAATGAATAGGTCCTCCCAGTACCCCATAAAAAGGTTGGCGTAGCTGGGAGCAAACCTAGCCCCCATTGCTGTTCCTCTAATCTGCCTGTAGTAGTCCCCTACATAAGAGAAATAATTGTGATTCAATACATAGTTGATACAATCAACCAAAAACGTGATTTGTAGGGGATGCAAATTACTGAGGCTCAGGTAGTGTTCAACAGCTTTTAAGCCATAGACGTGTTCGATGGACGTGTACAATGAGGACACGTCCAAAGACAGCCATTTATATTGAGGGGACCATTTCACCGGGGTCAAAATGTCCAACATATGACTTGAGTCTCTCACATAAGATGGGAGAGACACCACCAAATCCTGCAGGAAATGATCTATATAACAGCCTAAGTTGCTAGTTAGGCTGTCTATACCAGCTATTATCGGCCTGCCAGGGGGGTTCTCAAGGTCCTTGTGGACCTTGGGGATATGATAAAAGTGCGGGGTTTTTGGATGTTGCTTTAATAAAAAGTGATATTCATTCTTTGAAATCACTTTATTACCCAAAGCTCCATCTAACAGCGATTTTAATGATGCTGTATACTCCACTAGAGGGTCCTTTTTTAACTTCTCATACGTCACTTGATCGTTCAAAAGTCTATAAGCCTCTGCCAGATATGCAGATCGGTCCTGTATGACTAGGCCACCCCCCTTGTCAGCCTGCCTAATAATAATCTCCTCGTTGTTCTTTAGACTCTTTATGGTATCCATCATATTTTCACCAATTTCGAAACCCCTCACTTGGTACTTATGCTTATTGGGCATTCTGTTCTTATTCTGGCAGACCTGTTTAATTTCCTCCAACACTACCTCATAAAAAGTGGGTATAAAATTGCCCTTTGCCCAATGAGGAAAAAAAGATGACTTAGGTCTAAAGGAGGTATATATCAGGGTTTTATCTGTTCCAATAAGTTCCGGAACTATTGGAAGATCGTCACAACCCCCCTCCTCGAAAAGACTCTCGAGGATGGTTAGTGCGTCTTCTTCCCTACCGTTATTCTGAGTCGGTTCATCCGGAATAGCAGATCCTGAATCCAAGTTCTTTTTGAGGGCATAGAATCTTTTAACTGTAAGCCCTCTGATATATTTATTCAGGTCAATAAATACCTCAAATAGATTTGGATAGCTGGGGGGGGCGAAATTGAGCCCCTTTCTAAGCAGGTTTAGCTCAGTTTCCGTAAACACCGTTCCAGAAAGGTTGTAAATTTTGATGGTGGAGTGTGTTCCACCTATCTCCGCCCTCTTTTTGGTCTTTTTTCCTCCTCTTTTTCCTCTCTTTCCCTTTCTCCCCTTTTCCTTGTGGGATACCTCTGGGGGAGGGAGTTGAGATGTTTCAAGGCCGTGGGGGTGAATCCCCCCACAGCCCCCTGCCCTAAAAAAATGACAGGCTGGGGATGTGTTCCTTCACTCTGGGCATCGGTCCCAACCATGTCTATGGCACTGGTTAATGTGGGAGTGGTGTCCAGGGTTCTATCTTCCACCGTTGCACTGGAGACATGGTTGACGGCAGGCTCAGGCCTACCGTTAACACTCCTCCTCCTTTGGGTTATCAGCCTTTATTTATATGGATTTTAATTGTTCTCTATATTGTGACCACATGAAGTATCTATGTAGATACATGGTGCGATACACATACATATATATATATATAGTTCTTGTTTGGACTCACACGTTAAATCAGATGAGGGTTCCTTTTAAATCTATGTGGATGGTGTACAGTAGCAATGTTGCGTACATGTGTGCGCGCGTATGTGCATTTGCCTGCAAGCTTCCTGTGGGCTATATATGTGGTTGTACATGTGCGCTCACACGTGTATGCAACAGGGCTGCACCGTCACTAACAGTATAAACAAGCAGGATGTGCACAGGGATGAATATGAATATAAATGTTGGTTCTTTGATTTGAATTCATTAAATATATAGTGGCCCAAAATGGTCCCCAATTGAACACATAGAGGGGTAGAGGCTCTGCAAGTGGAGATAGCAGCACTATCAATACCCGAACACTGCAATAGGAGCGCCTATGTAGAGTGTAGTGGAATAGGATGCTGTACATGGTGGGCGGTATCTGTCGGGCCAATGCCGGGATAGAGAGAGTTGCCCTGGAGACGGACCGCCCCGCTGTACACTGTTTTCGTCGATACAGGAAGTGACGTCGGCGGATGTGACATCGGCGGAAGTGACGATGGGTGGAACGCATGACGCAATAACCCGGAAGTAGGGCAGCGGCGTGCGTTCCACGGAGCCGGTGATCGGTGCAACATGACCGATCGGCTCCACAGTCTATTACGGTCTGTGCCCCACTAGTCTAATGAAGCAGGTTAGGGGCACTGAGTACACTATCGGCCCTCTACTCCCCTTTGATCCCTCTTTTCAGTGTAAACCCCCCCCCAACAGGATGGAAAACATGGAGAGGGAGGAACACCACCACTATGAATAGAGGAATTTCTAGCCTAGATCAGGTACAGCAGAAGGTACATATAATAGAAAAATTGTGGGGTAATTACCTAACAAAACTGATATTGGTTGCTCTCTACTGTTAATCCAGGGAGCATCTACATTGATTTTAAGTGCACTGTGAAAGCAATTTTACTTAATTATTTGTTTTTAACATTAGCCCATGGTGGTTTTTAATCTAGATTTTGTTGTACTGTTTTTATGGACATGTGTCTATTTCACGTATATAATGGTATTATTTTAGCACTTGTATTGTACGTTCATGATTGATGTATGCCACAGCATACTACTATTAATGTCACAAGAGAAGGTGGGTGGTGCTCTAGCCGCACCCCCCTGGGGGAGGAGGCACTCCCACTTGGGGGTGGTGGCTGGATCGCTACTTCACCACATTACTATTTAAACCAGAGAGGTAGTCATGACACAGTGGCTCTGAGGAAGAGGCTAGGCCTCGAAACGCGTCAGTCATCTCATCATGGACAACCATATGGACTAAAACACGGACTTTCGAGCAATCCAGCTTGATATGCTTTACTTTTATCTACGTCTGTGAGTAGCCATTTTTTATGTTATTTAAATAAAGCCTTTTATTGAGGATAATGCGCTAGGTCGGTGCGCCCTTTTTTGTTCTTTTTGCTTCTAGTATTGGTGGACTACCCCAGTCCGACAAGGGCAGCAAGATCCTAGCCATCTGAGAAGCCAGTTGTCAGTCCCGTGAAGTGTGTGGCCAAGGGACCTGGATACCAAGCGCAGGAGAAGGGTGGTTACACCTTATTGTTTTTTAGAACTTCTGGCTGTACTAAATGCCTGTGCACTCATTTGTCAGGTTTCCACCCACTGTCCAATATGCCTCCCTATTGAACCAGTGTGAAAGACTTCAGTCAAACTGAGCTTCACCTGAGCACCATGAGCAGACCTCACTAGCAGATCATGCTCTTTGGTAGGCAGAGAACAATATAGATTTACCTGGCAATCTTTCTGGTAAGCAAAAAATATCCAAAACTATACTCTCTCTCTAGTACCTACCTAGAAGGGTGCTACATCCACCCCCCACCAAACTGAGCCATGTCCTCACTGGCTCTGGGCATCCGCCTCTACAAAAATACCTGTACAAAATGTACATGGATGGAAAGGGGGAAAAGAGAAAAAACATATCTACAGGGCCATGGAGCATACCCCATATGTGGTCAGTAGATACAATAAATTACATGAAAAAAATATTGTACCTCTGCTGTACAATATTTACAAATTTACACATAGGGTTTCATCAAGTGCATTACACCCCCCCACCAAGCAAAAATCTGTCTGACAGGAATAGGTTAAACATCCTCACTAACCGTGCTACAAATACTATTTGTACATAAATACACAAAATAAACAATGGATGACCTTTCAAGGCATGAATATCCTCTACAAGCCTGTAAAGGAAAAAGGGTGAGCACATAGTAACTCTACATCCTTCATACTCACAGTGAGACTGCCCTCTCCACAGAGGCGATCTTCTCTCCTGCAAAAAAATCTCTAGCACTAGCGTTCTCATGAAGACTTCTGATGTATCCGGCCCCCTAAGGGCATTCTTGACTCTTCGTCCTGTTGTGTACCTGTAATAGACAATCAGAACAATCCTGCCAATCTAACTAACTAAACACTTCTGTACTTGTTCCATCTGGGAACCGTTTCACTCACTAGCAATATGCACAGTCCCTCTCAACTACCAGGGCACTGACTCTTTCCTATCCTTGTCAGACCCACAAGTTAGGATGAAGAAGTGCGTTGTCCAAACAACTGGTATTCACAGTGTCCTTCTCTCTGTAACACCGAAGCAACATATCTTCTCCTGGCAACAGGCTGTTATTGCTGAAGCCTGAGCAAAGCTTTCCTTACATAAGAGTGTCTGTAAAAACTCTTCAAGGGATCCTTCACTCTGCCATCCCTCTCTCTAAAGAGGCAATGAGCCTCTACCCTTCTCTCAGAAGGTAGCAACTTGCAAGTTTCCTCCAACATCACTCTGGCTCACTGGCCCAAAAGAATCTTCACAAAGTGTACTTTCTCATTACTTCTGTTAGCAAAAGTATTGGCCCATGGCCAAAAAGATCTTCACAAATGTATTTTAGCAGGGTGTCCCTGGTGGGTTTACCCCCTCCAGGTAGCAACCCCTGGCTTTTAATAGGAGAAGTCCTTTGTGGCAAATGTTAGCAGTTTTGCTGATCCCCATCTTCTTTTGCAAGGATAGAAGGGAAAGGGGATTTGGGAAAAGGACTCCCAGCCCTAACAGCAACATAGTAAGAAAGGTACTCTTCAAGCACACTAGTCCCTGTGTAATTCAAACTTTTTTCAACAGCAATAACAAAATTCCTCAGGCTCACTAGTCCCTTCGTAGTTCATATTTTCTCAGCTGAAACAGGAACTCGGCACACTTCTGTAGTAGTGGTCAGGATGAGGGATGCTGACGATCTCGCCTTCAGGACTCAAGATACTGATGGCCCAGTCTCAGCCTTTTCCATCTGGGCAGTTGACCTCTACTCAGTCAATGTAGATGGACTGCCCCAGGCTCCAATTCACCTTGATGGACAGGAAGGTGTCCCACAATTGAAGCCTGGATTGGTTCCGATGTGGCTTGGGGACATATAGGAAGTCCCAAACAGCCTCTTCACACCAAGCCCCTCTTAATCTCGATTTCTTCCATTATCTCCCTGGGAGCATATGGATAATCATATCTGTACTCCATGGCCACCTTGCTTTGGACAAGGCGTTAAAAATATGAGAACCTGGGGAGATTTTGCCTGTTTCCTCTCCCAGGTGGGGTGTAAGCGGTCTCCGCTTTCTTGATTGGTCTGGAGTAGGCGTCATTCTGTGCCCAAGCACGAGCATAAGTGCGAGGTGGGGATAGATCTGGGACCCTAGTGACATAGGCCTCACAGAACCCCAGGTTCCTTGCACAATTCATCCGAACAACTGCTGCCTCTTTCTCTTCACTGTGAGTGATTTGGAATTTGCAGGACTTCTTCTTCCTTCAGTTCCCCAGTCCCACTCAGCCTCCACTTCTGATCCCTGGTCATCGATTCCCTCTTCCAGGGATCCATAGTGATACTATCATGTACCTGGTGGAGATCAATCTGTAGAGGGGGCTTCTTTTGCACCTCCTGTCCAACACCCCTGGTAGAGATGACAGGTGGTGTAGGGCACAGAGTGGCACGAGGGCCAGTATAGCAGGTGGTGCCTTGACAGGAGACTGATGGCTGTGGATCACCAGATGAGCACCTGGAACTGGAACTCTGTGATGCTGGATGAGAAGGCAGGAGCGAAGCCGGAACACAAGCCAAGGAGTCGCCAACAGCCGGGCAGCGCTGATACAGTAAAGTGAGACGGAAGCAGTGTCAGGATACAAGCCAAAGTCGGTACACAATCTGGCAGCGAGGTACAATGGCATTAAGGCAGGAGCAAGGTCAATCACAATCACAGCCCGGGGTCACAGGTAGGCAGGCAGGAATCTAAAGGAGAGTCAAGAGTAAGCCAGGTCAGTCCAGGTAATCCAGAAGCAGGTCAGGGCACAGGTAAACAGGAACAAGCTGAAAGACCACTCAGCAATGTGCTCCTGTCACTGCTCAGCTTAAATAGGCCGTTTGGCGCCAAATGCGTGCGCGCGTTCGCGTACGCGCATTCGCATACGCACATTTCTTCCTGTATACCCAGTAATGTGCCTGGGCATGTGCACCAATGCCTGTTTGGGTCCAGCTGAACGTCTCTTACATTCCCCCCCCCCCCCCCAATGGGCAACCTCCGGATGCCCATCTGCAACATCTTCTCAGGATGAGACTGGAAAAAAGCTTGTATTAGTCTTTTAGCATGAAGGTTAGTTTCTGGTTCCCATGAATTTTCCTCTGGGCCATAGCCCCTCCATTTAATCAAGTACTGGACAGTACCTCCTCTCTTCCTACAATCCACAATTGTCTCAACTTCGTATTCCTCATTGCCATCGATTATTGCAGGTGGTGGTGGATCTGACTCACGATCAGGGAATGGGTTTAATCTTGTAGGCTTTAGCAAGGATACATGAAAGACAGGGTGAATCTTGTATGTTTCCGGAAGTAAAAGTTCATATGCTACTGGATTGATTTGTCTCTTTATAGAGAATGGACCGATATATCTAGGCCCTAGTTTTTTGGATGGGCATGACAGCTTTAGATTAGTAATAGATAGCCAAACCTTGTCTCCTTGTTTGAGGTTTAGGTCTCCTCTTCTTTTTCTGTCAAAAACGTTTTATTGTCTTGCTGCGCTTTGGAAATGGCATCTTGCAACACTCTGTTGTTTGTTTGAAGGAATTTTGCTCTTTCCTGGACTGCAGGAACCAAGGAATAGGGCATCACGTCAGGTAAAAAGGCTGGGAAGTACCCATAGTTTTCAAAAAACGGGGCTTGTCCTGTGGCCAAATGAACTGCGTCATTATATGCAAATTCCGCCAGGGGTAGAAGCGATGCCCAGTCACCCTGTGAAAGAGATGAAAAACACCAGAGATATTGTTCCAGGGTTTGGTTTGTTTGCTCCGTTTGGCCATTCGTTTGGGGATGATAGGCTGAGGAAAAGCAGGTTTCAATTTTCAATATTCTGCAGAGGTCCCTCCAGAACCTGGAGATAAATTGTACCCCCCGATCTGAGGTGATGCTGCTGGGTACCCCGTGAAGCCGAACCACTTCTTTGATGAAGGTACGGGCAGTTTCCATTGCTGAGAGGGTTCCAGACATAGGGATGAAATGGGCCATCTTGGTTAATCTATCGACAACCACAAAGATGGCAGTGAATCCTTCGGAAGGAGTGAGCTTGACAATAAAATCCATGCTGATCATCTCCCAAGGCCTCTTGGGAATGGGCAAGGGC
This sequence comes from Pelophylax lessonae, assembly GCF_965119305.1. Taxonomy (NCBI): domain Eukaryota; kingdom Metazoa; phylum Chordata; class Amphibia; order Anura; family Ranidae; genus Pelophylax; species Pelophylax lessonae. The sequence continues at coordinate 108,535,012 of NC_138777.1, read as the reverse complement.
GTTAGTAGACCCTAAGATTTGGTCTTGTCATTCTTGTTCCGGATGCAGATTCCACAGGTTCTGACATAATCCCGGCAGTCGGACCTCAGACCAGGCCACCAAAAGGAGCGTTGTACAAGATCGATCGTCTTGGATATCCCAAAGTGCCCTGCCAAGGCATGATCATGACACAGGCCAAGGATTTTGGAATGTAGACTTGGGGGTACAAACACCTTTTGGTTAAATAGAAACAGTCCCTCTTGTTCTTGAAGACACATTCAGATGTTGGAATTGTATATTTTATTTGTGCACTTATTTATTGGGACTGTTATTTAAGAATTTATGGACTATTATTTTTTGATGTGTTGGATACCACTTGTCGCATATTCACTTTCTTAATATTATCACGTATATATGTATGGGTTAAGCGCTACACATACAGTATACTTTTACCATTCTTGAAGACACATACCTGGTGGTAGAACATCCCTTATGGATGCCTGCTTCAGCTGAGTAATCAGATCTGCTTGCAGAAGTAGGAAGCTTTGGGCCGGCAGGATTGTGTCTACTTGGCAACATTCTCCATCCTCTGGGTACATGTGGAATAGCGCATCAGGCTTGCCATTCTTGGAACCTGGTCTGTAGGTAATGTGAAAGGTGAAGCGGGAAAAGAACAGTGCCCACCTGGCTTGACGTGGTTTTAGTCGTTTGGCAGTCCTGAGGTACTCCAAATTTTTATGATCGGTAAAGATCAGGATAGGATGAGTTGCCCCTTCTAACAGGTAGCGCTATTCCTCTAGGGCCGTCTTTATAGCCAGCAGTTCTCGGTCCCCCACGTCATAGTTCTTTTCTACCGAGCTGAGTTTCATGGAAAAGAAGGCAACAGGATGATGAAGGGACTTTTTGCCTTGACCCTGTGACAGGATGGCACCTACAGCATTTTCTGAGGCATCCACTTAAAGAACATATGGTAATGCAGGATTTGGATGTCATAGAATAGGTGCTGTGGTGAATAGGGTTTTTAACTGGTCAAACGCAGATTGTGCTGCTGGTGTCCATCGAAAACGAGTACTTTGCTTTGTTAGCTGGGTGACTGGAAGGATAATGGCAGAGAAATTCTTAATAAACTTGCGGTAAAAGTTGGCAAATCCAATGAATCTTTGCATGCTCTTCCTATCTGTGGGAGTGGGCCATTCGAGCATAGATTTAACCTTCTGGGGATCCATGGAGACCCCAGAGGTAGAAATGACAAGTCCCAAGAATTGGATTGTTTCTCTTTCAAATTCACATTTCTCGGCCTTTGCGTACAATCCATGGTCTTTTAGGCGGCCGAGGACCTTTTTGACATGTTCACGGTGCAATTCGATGGATCCTGAAAAGATAAGAATGTCGTCAAGGTAAACAATCATGAACAGATCAAGAAAGTCTCTGAAAATGTTATTTACAAAATGCTGAAAGGTGGCTGGAGCATTGCACAATCCAAAGGGCATGACAAGGTACCGTATTTTCATGACTATAAGGCGCACCAGATTATAAGGCGCAGTATCAGTGAACGGTAAATTTTCAAACTATTTTCATATATAAGGCGCACCGGATTATAAGGCGCACTTTTTTTTTTGGAACGTTGATCCACGCGAGGTTTACTGGCAGGTGCTCATCGCGAACCCTCGGATGACAGTTCTGGCGGATACTTTATGTCAGGCATCCACTATCCACTGGCACACAGTGGCATAACTGGCCCGACGTTGCCTCCCGGTCTTCGTGAAGGATTGCTCTCCTTCCATCATCCAGTTTTCCAACATGATTCGCAGTTTCGCCTTGAAGGAACGATTGACACTTATGTCCAGTGGTTGCACCCCTTTGGTCAAACCATCCAGTTAACGGTAAATTTTCAAACTATTTTCATATATAAGGCGCACCGGATTATAAGGCGCACTGCCAGTTTTTGATCAAATTTTAGGATTTTCAGTGCGCCTTATAGTCCGAAAAATACGGTAGTCAAAGTGACTGAATCTTGTGCGAAAGGCGGTCTTCCATTCGTCGCCTTCGCGGATCCATACTAGATTGTATGCTCCTCGTAAGTCAAGTTTCGAGAATACTGTGGCTGCCCTGAAACGTTGAAAAAGTTCGGAAACTAAAGGCAAAGGATATCGGTTTTTGACAGTGATTTTGTTTAAATACCGATAATCGACACAGGGGCGTAGAGAATGGTCTTTCTTCTCAACAAAGAAGATACCAGCCTCTGCAGGGGACGTAGAGGGCCGGATGAAGCCTTTTTCCATTTTCATCAATGTAGAGGCGTAGTGCTTCAAGTTCCAGTTCGGAAAGAGGGAAGATACGCCCAAAAGGAATCTCAGCACCTGGTAAAAGTTTGATTGGGCAGTCATAAAGACGGTGTGTTGGCAAGATTTCTGCTTTCTTTTTATCGAAGACTTCCAAGAACTCATGATACACAGAAGGCACAAGCTGTGATACAGAGAGATCAGGTTGTAGACGCAGAAGGGGTACAGGTTTCACAGGACTGGGCTGGAAGCAGTATTGTTGGCAATAGGCAGATGGGAATGCCACTTCTCTTGATCTCCAGTTTATCTGAGGGTTGTCTGCTGGTAACCACGGGATGCCCAGAATAACAGGGAACAGAGGAGATGGGATAGTGTCCAGACATAAGTATTCTTGTGGCCATTATTAGATATAGCCAGTAGTGGACAGGTTTCTTGGGTTATAGGCCCAGACTTAAGATGGATAGATAGCTGGCGGGTCTTTGCTTGCAGGGAAATTTGATGATGCTGAGCAAAGTCACTGTCCATGAATCAGCTGCAAGCGCCGGAGTCAATGATGACTGGGATTTGGATGTTCTTTCTGAGAATCTGTAGTGAGAGAGGTAGAGTAATGTGAGTGGATAGGTCTCTCCTAGAACAGTTAGCGAGGTAAAAAGAGAGAGCAGGCTGAGACTTACTAGGCCTCACAGGGCAGTTCTGAAGGTAATGTCCTGCTTCCCCACAATAGAGGCATAAGTTATGCCGGCGTCTTCGTAATCTCTCCTCAGTGGTCAGTGGGGAGCGTAAGAGCCCCAGTTGCATGGGTTCCACCCAGGAGGCTGCTGGGGAAGTGGTAGATGGAGGAAATTCCAGAGGTGACGGGACTTGTGGCAACATCCAGGTAGGTCTGGCACTACCGGCTCTTTCCACTATCCTCTCCCTAAGCCTGCGATCAAGCTGGATAGTGAGACCAATGAGGTAGTCAAGGGAACCAGGCGTACCCACTCTGGCAAGTTTGTCTTTAAGGCCCTTCGATAGGCCGAGACGGAATTGATGCCATAAGGCTGCATCATTCTAGCCTGTATCAGAGGCCCACCTATGGAATTCTGCGACATAGTCTTCGGCAGGGCTATGTCGCAGAATTCCACAGTGGTGGAAGTGGTGGCCCAGGAAAAGGAGGACGCGGAAGCCACAGTTGCCTTGACAAAGAAAAGAGTGCCGCTGTAGGTGAGAGACTAGGCATTGACTTCTTCCCTGTTGTCAGTCTTGAAGACAGCCATCTGGGAGCTAACACAAAAATGAATCATTATACTCAACTATATTCATGAAAATCTTCTGCGCGGTTCATTGTAAGTGCTTCAGGCCTGTTGCAGCCCTATATGCAGACTCTGTTATACTTCCTCTTAACCCTCACAGTAATATTCCTTGCAGCAACAACTTCTGCTTGTGAGTTCTCTTTCCCTGAGGGCATTGAGCCCTGAGCCCCGTTTACAAGGGGGCACACTGATGTAAGGGATGACACTGATGTGATGGGGGACTCTGATGTTAGGGGTCACTGATGTAGGTGGTGACACGGAAGTAATAGGAGATTTTGATTTAAGGGGGACACTTATGTACACACTGATGTAAGGGGAACTCTGGGCACACACCCACTATTTGGCGCGGCATGCCACTTTACTGCTACAGAGTCTGTTTTATGGGGTTCAGGGTGTTATTATACGTGTAGGTGGCTGGAGTATGGCCTGGCTCTCCCTTGTTGTAGACTCATAGGGGGCCCAACTTCTGATTTTGCACACAGGTCCACTGCATTTAGAAAATGTCCCTGCCACAGATATATTCAGTACTGTAATGATACAACCAGAAACATTATAGTTTAGTATAGAGTAAACCCTATACTAAGGGTAACCCCAACTAAAGAGAGTTGTGCCATAATGACAGTCTGACAGCCTATATCAAACTCCTTCCTTTCCACTGGCCAATACGTTTTGGCCCAAATATGATGTCGGAGCACTCAGGATAAAGTTCCTCCAAACACTAAACTCCAGTAAAGTTGCCTGCACATGGGCAAAACTGCTCCTCTTTATTAACCACTTGCCTACTGGGCACTTATACCCCCTTCCTGCCCAGGCCAATTTTCAGCTTTCAGCGCTCTCACACTTTGAATGACAATTGTGCGGTCATGCTACACTGCACCCATATGAAATTGTTATAATTTTTTTCACACAAATAGAGCTTTCTTTTGGTGGTATTTAATCACGTCTGGGGTTTTTATTACAAAAAAAAAGAAAAAAGACAGAAAATTTTGAAAATAAAAGTTTTTCTTATTTTCTGTGAGTAAATTTTGAAAATAAATACATTTTTCTCCTTCACTGATGTGCGCTGATGAGGCGGCACTGATGGGCACTGATAGGCTGCACTGATGGGCACTGATGAGGTGGCACTTATGGGCACTGATGAGGTGGCACTGATGAGGAGGTACTAATATGCCGCAATGATGAGCACCGATAGGCGGCACTGATGAGCACTGATAGGTGGCACTGCTGTGCACTGATAGGTGGCACTGCTGGGCACTGAGAGGCGGCACTGACGGGCGGCACTGATGGGCACTGGGAGGCGGCACTGATGGGCACTGAGGGGCGGCACTGATGGACACTGATGGGTGGCACTGATGGACACTGATGGGTGGCACTGATGGATACTGACGGGTGGCACTGATCAGCACTGATGGGCAGCACCATCAGTGCCCACACTCAGTGCCCATAGTGCTACTAGTCAGTGCCCATCAGTGCCTAGATGAGCAGGCACTGATGGGCACTGACTGGCAGCACTATGGGCACTGACTGTGGGCACTGATGGGGGGCACTGATGGCGGGCACTGTGGGCAGTTATGGCATTTTTTCCCCCCTCTTCTGTAATCAGGGCACTGGTGATCAGTGCCCTGATTACATTCCTCTGTGTCCCCTTACCGGTGATCGGCTCTCCTCTTCCTAACACTGAAGTCTCTGTGTGAGGAAGAGAGCTGGCGATGAGAGATGATCTCATATGTTTACATATGAGATCATCTCTCATTGCAAGGTCCGATCACGTGGTAAATGGCTGCTGTGATGGGCCATTTACCACGATCTGTGATTGGCTGTGTCCAAGGGACAGGGCCGACACAGATTTTCCCCGATGCGTGCTCGCGGCAGCGCGCTGAGAGCCTGTTACTGGGAGGCCGTTTAAAGACAGCCTCCTGGAAATTAGAACTCGCGCTGTAGCAGTCTTTCGGCTATAGCGCGGGCTGGAAGTAGTTAATGTGTAGTGATGGGGTTGGCCAGTGGCCTTTCACCGACTCCTGTGGTGGCAGCTGATCTTTTTTCATTCTCTATTAGCAGCACAACAAAATTAGTGACTACAGTTTTCTCTCCAATCACATGGCGGTAGGCCCAGTCAGCGACAGTGACGATCCCAGGTACCAGGAAGTGTACTCTGGATTGCCTCTCTCCATCCCAGATGTAGTGGTAAGAGTTTTCCAGCAACCAGAAGCACACACTGTCCCTTAATGTCTATTAGATGGGCACCTTAAAGACCACAACGTACAGGGGTATACAATGTACGGTTAACAGCAAACAAACACACACATCATAGGTTGAACTGGATGGACTGATGTCTTTTTTCAACCTCACTAACTATGTAACTATGTAACTATGTCTTCCTCGCATCTTTCTGGGCCCCTGAGCCAGACAAGCCTGCCACCTATTCCTCCCCAGAGCTCCAGTGAACCTGGGAAATGTAATTTCCCCACTCAGTCCCCAAAGCAGGCTTAGTCTGTTTGAAACTACCTCTCACAAAATTCTCAGTCCCTCCCAGCATTCACAGCAACTCAAGTAGTCCACATCATCACCCTATGTTTTGTGGGAGGCTTAAATAGGCAATACAAAGCTCTGTAATAACAGTCTCCTCTGTCAGCTTGAGCAGTAACTGCAGCAGTTACAATGAAAACCGATAACCAGGTCCATGCAGCTGCTTCCTTATGTCAGTACAGATTACAGTACTACCGCCAAAAGAAACATGTCCGCAGAAACACATTCATTGCTGTGTTGACACTGCCAGAATCATATCCATAAAGATGCAGTCTGTACCGTACTGACAAAACTAGAAACACAAATTGATTTAATTATTAAATGGTATTCTTTGGGAAATAGACATATGAGTGCTGTCAGCATTGCTGCAGAGGTTGAAGAGGTGGGATGTCAGCCTGTCAGTGCTCAGACCATACGCAGCACACTGCATCAAATTGGTCTGCATGGCTGTCGTCCCAGAAGGAAGCCTCTTCTAAAGATGATGCACAAGAAAGCCCGCAAACAGTTTGCTGAAGACAAGCAGACGAAGGACATGGATTACTGGAATCATGTCCTGTGGTCTGATGAGACCAAGACAAACTTATTTGAAGTGTCAAGCATGTGTGGTGGCAACCAGGTGAGGAGTACAAATACAAGTGTGTCTTGCCTACAGTCAAGCATGGTGGTGGGAGCGTCATGATCTGGGGCTACATGAGTGCTGCCGCCACTGGGGAGCTACAGTTCACTAAGGGAACCCTGAATGCCAACATGTACTGTGACATACTGAAGCAGAGCATGATCCCCTCCCTTTGGAGACTGGTCCGAAGGGCAGTATTCCAACATGATAAAAACCCCAAACACACCTCCAAGATGACCTTGACCACTGCCTTGCTAAAGAAGCGGGAGAGGGTAAAAGTGATAGACTGGCCAAGCATGTCTCCAGACCTAAACCTTCTTGAGCAGCTGTGGGGCATCCTCAAATGGAAGGTGGAGGAGCGCAAGGTCAATAACATCCACCAGCTCCATGATGTTGTCATGGAGAAGTGGAAGAGGACACCAATGGCAACCTGTGAAGCTCTGGTGAACTCCATGCCCAAGGGGGTTAAGGCACTGCTGGGAAATAATGATGGCCACACAAAATATTGACACTTTGGGCTCAATTTGGACATTTTCACTTAGGGGTGTACTCAGTTTTGTTGCCAGCGGTTTAGACATTAATGGCTGTGTGTTGAGTTATTTTGAGGGCACAGCAAACTTACACTGTTATACAAGCTGTACATTCACGAATTTACATTGCAGCAAAGTGTCTTTCTTGAGTGTTGTCACATGAAAAGATATAATAAAATATTTACAAAAATGTGAGGGGTGTACTCACTTTTGTGAGATACTGTATATACATCTAATCTTTTATCCAGACCCTTTTAAATCACTAATGGCACTTGCCAAGGTTGCCCACTATCCCCTTTCATTTTTACTTTATTAACTGAACCTTTGGCAGAAGCTATACTCTCCCACCCTCACATTAACATATTGGAAATATGAGAAATCCCTTTGCGGTTGATGTTGTGCTTCTCTTTACGAACCCAGGCACTTCCCTTCTCCAAAGCCCACCAACTGCTGTCTCAATTCAGTGAAATCTCTTATTATAAAGTAAACTTTTCTATAGCACTTTTTTCCGTATTTCTGGAGTACTACTAGAGTCCCCTACCTAGGAATACTTCTAACCCTGCCCAGTTGGCAGACATCAATATTGTTGCCCTCTGTAAGAAAATGTCCCAAGAATTGACCCACTTAGCCAAGTTTGAAACATCTTGGACCAGAAGACTAGCCTCTCTCAAGATTTTCATTCTTTCACAACTACTTTATTTGTTCAGAACGCTGCCGGTACCTCTTAATTTAAAGCACCTTTAAATCTTTACTTCTCTGTTTAGACATTTCATCTAGCAACAAAAGAGTGCTAGATGTCCTTAATTCCCAACTCCTTAAGCATAGATGTGCGGGAGGTATGGGTTATATGGATTTTCCTGATTATTATACCGCAGCTCACTTGGAGCAGATAAAACACTGGTTTCAACCTTCTTCCATTTTGCCTTTGACAGCATTAGAACAAGTCCTAATCGAAGCTGCAGACATCCCCACACTTTTGTTAGCTGATTTATGGTACCCCACAAAACTAGATAAACTCCCCACTTCAGTGCAGGCTTCTTTCCTAGCATGGAGAGCCTTCCAGTTTACTTCCAAACCAAATTTTGATAGAATTGCCTATTCCCATTAATTGTTTTAGCATTTCGTGTTCCAACAATCTCCCTTAAATCTAGGTGCAATAAAGGTACTTTAGTTATTGAGGACTTACTTCATGGCTCTCTCAAAAGCATGGAGCAATTGAGGGTGGAATTTGTGCTGTCATCAAAAGACTAATCAAGGAAGTGCTAGATTTACTTACAAATCCAGCACTTCCTTGCATCTTCTCCTACATCTGAGATACGTATGCATCAGTTTTACAACTTAACCACTGCTAGAAAAGAGGTATCTCCCTTTTTTATTACCTACTACAAGATAAAATGATCTTCTGTAAATCCAAACCTTTCCTTAAATGGGACGACGACCTTAACATTACGTTTACAGCTGCACAATGGAGTAAAGCTTTAAAATCTACTTATAACATTTGGAAACTGGCACAAAAGATCCCATTGCGTTGGTATTTCACCCCATGCCCATTAGCCCAAATGTCCACCTCTTATTCTCCTGTTTGCTGGAGAGGTTACTGTCAGCCAAGAAACTTAATGCATATCCTCTGGCCATGTAAAAATATAGTTAGCCGTTGACAGAAAATATTTCAAGTAATATTTGCAGTAACAGGGACTTTACGGTCCCCTAACCCTGCTCTAGCTATCCTGAGTTTGGGTATTGATGTGGTGCCTTCTCCTTTTCGTACGATTGTTGCTCATATCCTCCTTGCTGCCAGACTGATGATTGCTAGACATTGAAAGCAACAATTGGCTCCCAATCCATCTGAAGCTCTCACTCTATTTAACTTGCATTTCTCCTATGAAAGAACAATTGCATTATGGGATGGTTCTGTAGCTACCTTTGATGAAATGTGTAAATCTTGGTCTACCTCATTTAACAACTTAGTCTTATGATGCTAGTTCCTTTATAAGTCCTTGTTATACTAACATTCCTTTTTCAATGCCCTGTTAGTGACCTACTTTCAAATAGGATACATACTTCTTATGTTCTTCTTTGGGAGCGCTTTTTTACCCTTATCCTTTATTATGTTTGTTTTTTTTTTTATTTATTTATTTCTCTTTATTGCCTCTTTGTTTGTAACTAAAGACTACTTTTGAACCTCAAAAAAATCCCCCAAAAATGGGGGGTCGTCTTATACGCCAAGTATAATATCTCCAAGGTAACCTAAGTATAAGTATTATCGGTAGATGTAATCTCTCAAGACGCTGGCTGTGTGGGAATCCTGTACCGGTATACCGTATGTACCGTAGCTTCGGCTACATACAGTGTACCGCGCTGAGCCAATCAGGGAGAGCGATGTATTCTATTATTGAATGCAAAGCCTGCTCGGATTGGCGGAGTAACATCAGCCCGCCTCTCTGACTCTGCCAATCCGAGCAGGCTTTTCATTCAATAATAGAATACATCACTGTGATTGGCTCAGCGCGGTACACTGTATGTACCCGAAGCTACGGTACATACGGTATACCGGTACAGGATTCCCACACAGCCAGCGTCTTGAGATTACATCTACTGGTAATACTTACACTTAGGGTACCTTGACGATATTATGCGAGATTACATGTACAGTAATCCCCCGCTCCATCGCGGTTCAGTTTTTGCGGTCCCGGTAATTCGCGTTTTTTTTTTTTGTAATGTTATTTTACTATATAAATCATTAAAAATGAAATATTTTTGTGTTTTCCATAGCTCTTGCTATGTCTTTTAGTATCTTTTATGTGTTTAAATGAGTTTCTATTGTTTTAAAAGTGTGTTTAAAGACCTTAAAATGCTTTTACACGTACAGTGACAGTAAAAAAACATGCCTACAATGCATTTTAATAGGGTTTTTCTATTTCGCGGAATTTCACTTTTCGCGGCTGGGTCCGGAACGTAACCCCCGCAATGGAGGGGGGTTTACTGTATTACAGTACTTGGGGTACCTTGCAGATCTATGAGAAATCTGATGTTTTTCAATGGTGTTGCCTTGCTTCTTATACAGTGAGTATAGCCCAAAACCTATGTTTTAACTTGAAAATTAGGGGGGGTCGTCTTATACGCCAGAAAATACGGTACCTTTTAAAATTTAGTGAAAAGTTATTGAAAAAATTAAATAAAAAGAAAACAGGAATTTTTTTAACACAAGTACATAGTACAACAGCCATTTACCAGAAATATAAAATGTTGGGGTAATATACACTTTAATGTAAAGAATGGATAATCACGTTCTATTGTTCAGTCTTTAAGGGTCTCCGGGGTCAACATTTTCTATATAGCGTAAACCTCTTGAATTAACGGATACCCTAGTCTTGTTACAATTGCAAATTGAATATACACATACTAAAGTAAACAATATTATTCCTACCAGAGATGGAGGGTGTATAATGAGATAACACTAACTGCAAGGGATGTAGGGTTGAGCATGGGACAGTTTAAATTAAAAAAAAAAAAATGTCATGGACAACTTTCCAATGAAATCTACAAGTGGAAAATGCAACAACTAAATACATGTTCAAAAGCATTTGCTATACTGCAGTTTAATGTGTATTAAAGTGGACAGTTTAATTTAATGAAGAGGTCTGAGAATAGGATAAAATAGACTCCGATGTCTGCAACTTTAAAGGCCTTTGTGAAGAAAAAAAAATGGTACGTCATTAACAATTCCCTAATACATGCAATTCTGGCAAGTTTAAGTCATGTTAGTCCTTTGAAACAGGCCACAGAAAGTCTATCCCACTTTCTAAATCTTCATAGGGTTTTTAGCACTCTTTTTACTTTTGCCATGATCAAAGCAACTGCTCTCCGTTTGCTTGTTCCTCTGATAAGTGATAAAAGATGTCAGAGAGACTAATGAGAAATGCCTCCAGCTTCTTTCATGAACCCTGTAGAAAAGAATCGCAAAGTACTATCAAACCTACCGCCTTCTGTGGGAAGAAAGGGAGAAGACAAAGAGATATATGCAGTGGAATCAAATCATTCACTCTGTGCAAGAAGTTACACGTTGTGTGCACAATATTACTTTCTCTAGGCAGCCTGTTGCTCAATGATTAGAGCTATAAAACAGTTGGTAGGTTACAGTTATTGCTAAATATACATCAAACATTGCTACGCGTTACATAATATTGCACTGTGATGTGGACAATTGTACTTATAACCCACAATCTCACTGGGAGGACAGTGTCTGCATTGCAAGAGAGTACATGGGTTAGGAAATGTATATAGAATTTCTCATCATCTTTTAGATAATGCTGAAGAAAAGAGATATTGAAGCATTATGTGCCAACATAAAAATCACCAGATAAGTACTGGAATGCCAAGATGTTAGACGAACAGAAGATTATGCAGTGATCTAATCTTACATGTCCTTAGATGTGGTACCTGCATTAGTTTTCTTTTTTACTTTATTTTTACCTAGTAATCCTGCAAATAACACACTTCCTGTCCCTAAGTGGCTACACTCAGTCCTCCTCTTTATTTAAAAAGTGAGACATGGCTGCCACTTAAGCCATACCTCCCAACTTTCTGAGATGGGAAAGGGGGACTCTCATTGGAACAAAATATGTAGGAAAAGGACACACTCCCTTCAAAACCTTCAGCCCATGAAGGATTGATAAGCAAACAATGATTGGCTAAACCTAAAAGTGCTTCTTTCATCACTATGTTTCCTTTATACTGGCTTCTAAAAAAACAAGAATGTGCTTAAAAGGTGTGTAGAGTAACACTTTTGGTAGTTAAGTATTTCTATTATTATAGAAGCCTACACATCTTTCCAAAATAAGGTAGAACTAAGAAGGAAAGAAGGACAGAAGGACAGAGGGATGTGGCCACAAAAGAGGTCCCTCGAAATTAAGAACAGTTGGTAGTTGTGCTTAAGCTGGCCATCCTGAGAAATCAGCCAAATTCGCTTAGTGGCACCTCAAGCCCCACTCCACTTGACAAAAGTTGGTTGTTAGATTGACTTTTTTTAAAATAGCCTGCTAGAACATGTTCACTGAGCAGCGACTGCAGCCAATCAAATGCAGTTGCTATTGGTTTTTTGGACAGCTGGTGGGCCTGGCCCTCAAAATACAATAGCCGCAGCAGGAATTTCTTTATAATGTGGGTGGAGGAACCCATTTTTTTTGTTCAGCCTGCATGTGGGTGAGATCTACTTCGCCCGTGCACATGGGGGTATACTTCACATGAAGCTTGCTCATCAATTTGAAAAGCCAAACATTAAGACCCTGAAAGAGACAGTAACAGATAAAGAAAAAATGGAGTTTAACTAGAAAGACAAAGACAAAAAGAGCCTCACTGTGTGTAGCCATGAAGTGCAAAGTTCCTCTGACAGGTGACTTGTCCCATGTTGCTACACACTGCTGTGACTCTGGATATCGTCCTGAGGGGTGTTCTGAGGATTTAACTTTAATTTGGAGCATCATCATTCATTATCTGGCGAACATATCTGCTATCCTTGGTAAGCAGTATATAACTCACTTTATTTCAGAGGAGTCATTCCTTGGACATATTTCGACTGTATTCACAATTTTCACCTATCTATTGGTGTATGGGACTTTATAAGGACCTTTTCTAAAATTTCACGTTTGGAATTTTCATTTAGCGAGGCTTCTTTATTATATACACACTGCGCTTGTCTGTTTTGCATTAGGAGGGATGTGCAGAACCTGCGCCCACTCCACCAGTCCAGTGTACCTCTGTTACCTCACTCCCAGTAACAGAATAGAGTCCCGCTAAGCACATGTATGCGAACCTAATGTATGCTCATTAACTCCTTCACTTCTCGTAGAGCCTTAGAGCTAGTCTGCTCCCGGTTGCCATGGGAAACGGACTGCTAGGGAGGGAACCAGAACATCGACCCCCTCACTACCAGAGGACCTGTCACCCAATCAGATACCGTGCCTAAAGACTGGTTTCTTGTAGCCTGTTTTTCTCTTTTTATCAGAGTCTCCTCCTCCGCTTCCTCCACAACCCATTAACCCAGGATAGGATTTTAGTTTTCACCCTGACTGACATCTCTGAGGCCTTGTTACCTGCACAGACTGAGGCCCCTACCTTCACTCCCTCTGGTATGCTTTTTGTGCCCCTTGCTCTTTGTTTGCAGGTATTGCAGCAGGTAAATGCATCGCAGCCTGCAGCACATCCAGGATTTAGACAGACTTTTGAGATTATCTCTCGCAACCTCTGGTGGCCATCAATTAGGCAGGATGTGTTAGCCTTCGTCCAGGCCTATGAAGTTTGCGCCAGAAGCAAGAGCAGTAGTTCTAAGCCCTCCAGTCTCCTACGCCCTCTTCTGATACCTACCTGTCTCTGGACCCATTTTTCTATGGACATTATCACTGACTTGCCTCTGTCCCAGGGATGTTCCACGATCTGGGTGGTGGTGGTGGACAGGTTCAGTAAGATGGCCCACTTTGTTCCGCTTCTGAAACTTCCACCCACTAAAGAACTGACATCTTTATTCAATAAACATGTCTTCAGGCTCCATGGGGCACCAATTAACATTGTCTCAGACCGTGGCTCTTAATTTATAGCCCATTTTTGGAAGGCTCTTAGCTCCCAGCTGGGGATTAAGTTATCATATTTTTGAGCATATCATCCAGAGACAAATGGCCAAACAGAAAGGACTAATCAGACTCTAGAGAAGATGATACGTTGTCTAATGGACAATGATGATGTGGAGTGGGTCAACATCCTTCCGTGGGCAGAGTTTGTCTTTAATAATTGTGCCAGCACGTCTACAGGGACCTCTCCTTTCTTCTGTGTTTACGAGTTGCATCCTCGTGTGTGCTCCTTTGATCTTTCACCCTCCGATGTTCCAGATGCCAACACCACGATTGAAAATTTCTCCAAACTCTGGTCTGATGTTAATCGTGCTATCTCCCGCTCTGTGCAGGCTTTTAAGAGAATGGCTGACAAGAGGCGCTCAAAGGCACCAGGATATAAAGTTGGTGACAAAGTGTGGCTATCGTCTAGGAATCTGTCCCTGCATATACCATCTAAAAAACTTGGCCCAAAATTCATCGGGCCCTATGAAATTTTGGAGATTGTTAATCCTGTAGATTAAAACTTCCCCCATCTATTCACATTCCAAATGTCTTTCATATTTCTTTGTTGAAGCCTGTCATTCAAGCTTCCAAGTAAATTAACCAGAACCTGTGGACGTCTTTGACAGTCAGGAATATAAAGTGGCATATATTCTTGATTCCAGACGAGTACTTAATTCCTACAATATTTTGTTCATTGGAAAGGTTTCGGCCCAGAGGATCAATCTTGGGTCCCAGCTCGTGACCTTCATGCTGACCAACTTAAGAAGAAGTTCCATCTTCGTTATCCAAGTAAGCCCGGGGATGCAGGAGCAACCACTCGAGGAAGGGGGGGTGTACTGTAAATACTGGGATCCCTTTAAGACCCAGCGAACCTCACCTGACACAGCCTTTGCCTGGGAATCAACAATGAGTGGCCAGCTCACCCTTAATTCACCTGAATCAAGTAACCACCAGTGCTTGTGATAGCATTGTTACCTTGTGTGCTTCTGCTTGACCCAGCTAATATCTATTATATTATATTATATATATATATATATATATATATATATATATATATATATAGTGTATCGTGTATGACTCAGCTAGTTTTGACCCTGCTTTGCTCGCTTCTGATTCTGTACCATTTGGACTCTGATCAACAGTATCTGTGTATGACACAGCTTGTCTAGACTATGCTTTGCCTGATTCTACTATGGTGCCAGACTCAGCATTACTACTTGGCTGCTCTGAACCTCATGT
Source organism: Pelophylax lessonae (assembly GCF_965119305.1). Classification (NCBI taxonomy): domain Eukaryota; kingdom Metazoa; phylum Chordata; class Amphibia; order Anura; family Ranidae; genus Pelophylax; species Pelophylax lessonae. The sequence goes on along the minus strand of NC_138777.1, from coordinate 108,519,940 downwards.
TACATCTGCAGCGGTGAACCACAAATACCAGCCAACCTCCTGCTACATCTGCAGTGGTGTACCACAAGTACCAGCCAACCTCCTGCTACATCTGCAGCGGTGAACAACAAGTACCAGCCAACCTCCTGCTACATCTGCAGCTGTGAACTATAAGTTCCAGCTGACCTTCTCTGCTCAGACCTGCTCATGGTATGTGCTCTTGTTTATTGAACTTTTTGCATATCAACACATCTGAACTGTTTCCTGCTATCTGCTCCTAGCCTGACTTTATCCTTGTTAGGCTTGCCACCTTTTCTTCAAGCCAAGCCTAAACCCTTTAGCGGCGCATGCAGGGCTGCTGATAGAAATCGCGGGGCCCCTTACAGACTACCTGACAGGGCCCCCAAGAAAATATTAAAGCTATATTTAGCTAAAAATACAATAAAATCATTATTAGCAGAAACAAATACAACATAACTCACAGAATTCCTGCTAAATCTAAAAGAAAAAACGGAGTTAATAAAAAAAAATGAAGATGAGATGAAAAAATATACAGGCTGGGCAGTTAGAGCTCTGGATCAGAGAGACAGAGGGAGAGAAACAAAGATACAGAGATAAAAATCTCAGGAGCAGAGTTAACATTAGAGCCAGGGATGGGAGGGGGGCCCACACTGGGAGGGGGATTAGTGAAGGATAACTGTCTCTTTCTCAGTAGATAAAAGCTGGCAGCAGGGAGAGGGGGAGAGACCAGCTTTCGGCTGCTGGAGGAAGAGTTCATCACTAAGCCCCCTTCCCTGTGTGGGCCCCCTGTGTGTTCGGGCCCCCTACTAAATCCAAAGGAGGCACACAGAAAATGCTGAGGGTAAGCTAGCTGTTTTGAAATGGCACTGGGGTGGCACTGAAATAAATTGCCGCCAGTGCTATCCCTACCACATTTTAAAGCAGTGGCGATGGGAACTAAAAAAAAAAAAAAACCTCAAAAATAAGCTGGGCATAAAATTTCTGCACCTGAGGAGCTGCAGGTGCCACCGTATACAGCCTTCTATACAAGTTCATGTTCTCTTGATAAAAGCTGATGCTTCAGATACTGTATATAGATCTTTCAGTTCATCTCATTGTTCCTCTCTACACTCTCTTCTGTTCTCTGTCTCTTTCTTTCTCTCTTTCCTCCCTCATTCGTTCACTCTGTTCCTCTTTCTTTCATTCATTATGTCATCCTTTCCTCTCTCTCCATTTATCTTTCTGCTCTCTCCTTTTCCCTCTGTCCATTTTGCTCTCTTTACCTACCTATGACATATATATATATATTCTATCTCTCTCTGCTGTATCTCTATATTTTCAGTCTCTCTCCCTCTCTCTCTCTTTATCCATCTATCTTTATTCTGTAATATATAATCTTTATCTCTCTGTCTTTCTCTTTATTTTTCTCTCTATTTCTCTTTCTCTCTCTCTTTATTTCTCTCTCTCTCTCCCCGCCCCTCTCTCTTTCTGCCTACCTCTCTGCTTCTTTCTCCATTTTTCTTTCTCTCTCTCGCTCTCTTAATTTTTTTCTTATATAATATTTATCTATCTGTCTCTCTCTTTCTGTCTGCCCCTCCATCTGTAATTCTCTCTATGTCTTGTTTTCTCCATCTGTGGCTTTCAGTCTCTTTCCCCATCCATCCATCCATCCATCCATCCATCCCCCTCTCTCTCTCATCTGAGTTTTTATATAAAGTGAAATCAGTGAATTTTAGGGCAGTGTTATAATGCTTCCCACCTCTGGCAGGGAGAATCCTCTTTGTTAATTCATTACCTATTGAATTCCTGATACTTTCCCTTGTAACAGAAGTGACAGAATGCATCTTATGACACTGCTATATGGTTAGTTAGCATTTTATTTCCAACATGAAAAAAAAAAAAAACTTTTCTGTTTTCAGAAAGTTTGATTTAAAAGCACACATGTCAAAGGATAACTTTTATTTCTATTTACTATAGAAGCCTTTAGGCTGACTTGGGAAATAACAGGCAAACACATATTTAGGTATAGCAATCCTGCAAACGTTCACAAAGTTAAATAAATAAAGAGACAATCTGGACTTTCCCTGAATTTATAGCCCTGCCTGACTTTATGTGAAATAAATGTGTCTTCAGACAGTCAGACACACCTGTTCTGCTGTGTTAGGCACTGGCAGCATCACCAACCTCTTCTTCCCCTCAGTTCCTGCAGTGCTGCTTCCTGTGGAGAAACGTCGGCTGAGCTGTTTGCCATGCGGCCCTGGGCGCATGGCAATTATTTTTTATTTTTTGGTTGAGTATACGATATAGGATTGTATAGGATTGTGCACGGAATGCAGGTGTCAGAAATATTTTCCCACATCTATTGGGCTTTTAAATGGTGACTCCCAAATGAAAGAACAACCATATCAATAACTTATTAGAAAAGTGCAAAAATGTATTAATTTAGTATCCACAGTCAAAAAAACAACCTCTATAGTATGTAGGGCCATGAACAGACATGGGGCCCATAAAAGCATAATACATACAGTGACATCAATCATGTATAATGGATAAAAAGTGCATAATGTGCCAACATGTTTCACGGCCTATGTATTCCGCTTCTTCGGGGGTTCTGCCATCCGTATATACTTCACAGACATCTAATGTGTATGTATAGGAAAAAGAAAACAGCAACATAATATTCATATAGAAAATATACATACTATATGCGCATAAAAATAAAACATAAATTTGTACAATTCAATATATACATGGGACAGGGAGAGGAGAGGGGGGGAAAAAATACCTATGGGTTCGTCGGAACTGTTCCAGTGACGACGACTGTAAAATTCAGGCTAAAGCGGTCAAAGCTAGATTTCTCAAGAGGGGCTATAGCCACAAAGCATTAAAAAGGGCATACAAAAGGGCACTTGAGAGTCATTCATTGGGATCTGTTACTTTTTCAGGGTAAACATGGCCCTGAGGAAGTGAAGGTCAGACCCTATATAAAATACAACAAACAGCATGCAGAGATGACAAAGGTCCTGAAAAAACATTGGCATCTTCTTACTGAGGATACAGTTATAAATTACTTTATTGATGTAACCCCGCAGGTGACTTTTCGTAGAAATCGATCGACTAGAGATATTCTTTTATCTAGTCACTTTGATAGGACCCCTATTCTAAGGTGACCAGATTTTTAAAATGAAATCCAGGGACGTATTTTTTTTTCTAATTGGCAAATGGCACATGACTGCATAATACACAGAGTGCTGGGCACAGGACTGCATAATACACAGAGCTCTGGGTACAGGACTGCATAATACACAGAGCACTGGGCACAGGACTGCATAATACACAGAGCGCTGGGCAAAGGTCTATATAATACACAGAGCACTGGGCATAGGACTACATAATATACAGGAGGGTGGTAGGCACAGAGTACAGGGTTCAGAGGTTTGCTATGCACAGAGGACACTTCTGCCCCACATCCATAGCTCACCTCTGCACCCTTCTCTCACAGATGATCTATGCAGCCAACTCTTAGCCCTTCCCCCACAACAGCTAAACTCTCCATCTCTCCATGCAGCTGCATCAGCTCTGACCCCTGCTCCCCTACTGCCCTCACCTGTGTACAAACAGACCTCCCTCCATCTGCTCATCTCCCATTCTCAGCCCTCCGCACAATCAATTTTTGGCTCTGCCTCTCCTCCACTGAACAGCAGCAGGAGTGGAAGTGAGATTGTCCAGCAGGGGGCGTCTGCATCTGAGCCATCAGGCTGTTTCTCAACCAGCATGGGATGCCCTATCTACATTAATCCTGCCCCCTGTCCCCCATCTGGGGACAGACTTGGACCGGGGACAGTGTCCTCAATCCGAGGACTGTCCCCGGAAACCGGGGACGTCTGGTCACCATATCCTATTCGATAGGACCCCTGGATCGGGCCCTTGCGATGACCGCACCAGGGCTACCTACCGTTGCGGCCACTGTGATTACTGCCGCTATATACTAGTTGGTAGAGAACCAGTAATAATAGGTTCCAAGACTATTAAATACAAACATTTTGCCAATTGCGAGACGAGGCATTGTTTCCTTCTTAAAGGTGGTTGCATTGCCTTTTATGTAGGTAAAACAAAACGTATGTTATGGCAACGTGTGAAGTAACATGTTGACGATATATGGGATGGGATTCCTGAAAGTCCCATTGCGAGATATTTTGAAAACTGCTATGTATGTAACCTGGACAATCTGAGTTTCATTATGATTGATAGGATACACCCCAGACCACGGGGTGGGGATTTCGATAATGCTGTCTTACGTTCTGAATCCATGCAGATATTCACCTTTCAGTCTGACATACCCCCTGGTCTAAATGGCCCCCCTTATCTAAGGGCTTTTTTGATATTTTCAATAAAAAAAAAAAAAAAAAAAATATATATATATATATATATATATATATATATATATACATACAGTATGTACTGTGTGTGTATGTATGTATATATATATATATATATATATATTACTACTTAGATGTGTCAGTCAGATCTAGTTCGGCCTCCCTGAGAGGGGTTTTTCTAGGTGTGATGTTAATCTATGATGGACTCCTTTCCTCACCTTTTCCCCATTTCCTTTTTTGTTTGGGGGGGTGTGTAGTGTACCCGATCGCAATGTTTTCTCTGCTTGGTTGGTTGTGTGTGGCGGTTCTTTGAGGGCTGTTATGTGCCTTTTGGGTGCTCGTGTGGCAGTCTGGGGGACCCTCATGTGTGGCCCTTTTGAGTGTCAACGGCTTGTTGATACCATATTCACATAAGTAATTTGGTTCACGTGCCCTGTGGTGCTTTGTATTGCACGAGATCTTGATTCTCAACACGGTGAGCACAGCTGTAAATACTTAAGGCCTAACAAGACAGCCCCCACCAATACCCACTAAGGATTGCCCATCTTGTGGCCTCAGAAAAATGTGTGTTTCCTTTGTGGTTCATTTGCTTTGTGATTTGGTGGGGTCTCGGGCATCATGCTGCTAATCCCATGGATACTTGTCTGATTTTAAGTGGGCGGTTTGCCCAAATACCTCTTATGATGGTGATATATGATTATGTATTCATGTAAAATTGTTGGATTGATCCAATTTGTGGATCTCCTTAAAAAAACTTTTTGGATTCTTATATACTGTATGTGTTTAATGCTGAATCTGTCCTCCTTTGTGTTTTTTCTCCATTTCTATTTTTTGTATGTAGGGCGGTATTATAGATCCCACAACTTACAGTGGTGAGCTCCTAAGCACCCTTTGACGGATAATTATATCCGGGAAATCACAGCGTTTGATGCGATTTTTCTTTAAACTCTCCCTCCTGATTGGAACACATCTGACTACAATTCTTCCTTCCTGGTTATTTTTCCTCCCTCTTTCCTTTTTGCTTATTTGTGGTAGGTATCCTATTTGTACCATACCCCTTCCAAAACAAATGAACTCCCCCCACCCAAAGGGCTTTTGCCCTTTTGTATGCCCTTTTTAGTGCTCTGTGGGTATAGTCCCTCTGGAGAAATCTATCTTTGAGCACTTTAGCCTGAATTATAAAGACGTCATCACTAGAACATTTCTGGCGAACCCATAGGTATTCCCCCCCTCTCCTCCTGTCCCATGTATATATTGAATTGTTCAAATTTATGTTTTATTTGTATGCGTATATAGTATGTATATTTTTTTATTTGTGTATTATGTTGCTGTTTTCTTTTTCCTATACATACATATTAGATGTCTGTGAAGTGTATACAGGTGGCAGAAGCCCCGAAGAAGCGGAATGCATAGGCCGCAAAACATGTTGGCATATTATGCACTTTTTATCCGTTATACATGATTGATGTCACTGTATGTATTATGTTTTTATGGGCCCCATGTCTGTTCATGGCCCTACATACTATGAGGTTGTTTTTTTGACTGTGGATACTAAATAAATGCATGACTGGGGTATTGCCCAATGTTTCCGGCTGCCCGGGCTAACACCCAACAACCCACACCTCCCTGTGTCCCAATAACTGATACACACACCTGGTATGGTTTAAAAACGGCCAAGGCAGCCTATTTATTAACAAAACATAAATGATAACCACATTTTATTACACCATTTTAAATATCAAACATCCAAAAACCAGCCTGACAACAAAACTACCTGCTATCCCAATAGGTCTCCGGATTTTAGAAGGCACCCTTAAACTGACCAACCGGCTGTATCTGTCACCACCTTAGTGTCACCATAGGCCCCCAGACGCACTTACACCGACTCGGGGACAAACACTTGTAACTCCTCCCACCGATACAGCCAGTTTCCAACTTTGATTCTTAACACCACCACTTCTTAGGGCAGGTACACCCATACCAATGATGGGCCCAGACCCTCGCTCTCCAGGGGGTGGCGTGAGTCCGGAGCCCCCTTACCCCGCTTGAAGCCCCGTGCCGCCCGCCTCACCATAAAATCCTTGGTCACATCCCTGACTCCTGACAACTGATAAAGAAACGCCAGAGCCGCCAATTTCCGGCTCAAAACCGAAACGGACGTGCCCTTTTCCACCTGCAGCTCGAGAAAATACAACACCGCACCCACGCGATCTCCATCCCTAAAGCAGCCCCCAAGTTCACTCACCAGCCCATGCCACTCGCTCCAGACCTTCTCATACGCCGACCACGTAGACTGGCACACCGAGTTCCTGACCAACCCAGATATCAAGCGAAGGTGATGCTCCACAAGTGTTCCGGACAGGGTAGCCCGTTCCGCTCCGCTTCCTGTGCCAAGACGCAAAACTTCTCCCACTGAAAACGAGACAGAGCATCAGCCACCGTATTCTCAACACCCGGCACATGCACCGCACAAACATAACAGTTCAGACACAGACAACGCAAGACCAAATGCCGGAGAAAACGCACCACCGGGGGAGAGGAGGCCAACGTATTATTGATGGCCTGGACCACCCCCATGTTGTCACAATGGAAGCGGACCCGCCGGTTCCGCAAAGCCTGCCCCCACAGTTCCACCGCCAACACTATCGGGAACAACTCAGGAAGCACCAGGTTGCCCAGCAACGCGGCCTCCCGCCACGAAGCAGGCCACACTCCCGCTCTCCATTGCCCCCGAAAGAACGCCCCGTAACCAACTGACCCAGCCGCATCCGTAAACAGATCCAACTCGCCCTGAGACACCATGCCGGCCATCCAGAGCGACCGACCATTGTACAACTCCAGGAATGAACTCCACACCAGAAGATCCGTCCTATGGTCCGGGGAAAACCGCACAAAGTGATGGGGTGCCCGTACCCCCGCCGTCGCCGATGCCAGCTGGCGACAAAAAATGCGACCCATCGGCATAATGCGACAAGCAAAATTAAGCTTCCCCAACAGCGACTGAAGCGCCCGCAACTGAATCTTGCGACTCCCAAGCGCGGCAGCCACCGACGCGCGCAGGTCACTCAGTTTATCCAGCGGCAAGCGACACTCCATCGCCCCCATGTCAATGACAATCCCCAAGAACTGCAAAGCAGTAGTAGGCCCTTCCGTTTTGTCCGCTGCCAGCGGCACCCCAAAAGACCCAAAGACATGCTGAACCGTGGACAACAGAATCCTACACACCGGGGAATCGGCCGGACCCATCACCAAAAAAACGTCCAAATAATGAATGATGGAAGACAACCCAGAAACGTCCTTCACCACCCACTCCAAAAAGGAACTAAAGGCCTCAAACAAAGAACACGAAATGGCACAACCCATGGGCAAACAGAGGTCAACAAAAAACTGACCCTCCCAAATGCAGCCCAACAGATGAACACTGCTAGGGTGTACCGGCAACAACCGAAAGGTGGATTCAATGTCCGTCTTGGCAAAAAGAGCCCCTGCCCCCAACTTGCGAACCCATGCAACCGCCCTATCGAAGGAGGCATAGGACACCGAACAAAGGTCCGGATCAATCGCATCATTCACCGAAACCCCTTTAGGGAACGAAAGGTGGTGAATCATCCGAAATTTTGTGGGCTCCTTCTTAGGAACCACCCCCAATGGGGACACCACCAGGCCCCCCATTGGCGGGGAGGAAAAAGGACCCGCCATCCTGCCCAGGGAAACCTCCTTGGCCAATTTATCGGACACCACCGCCGCATGCAGCTTGGCAGACCGTAAATTATCAGGCACCGGGGGGACACTCTCAAGCACACTCGGAATCACGAACCCCTCAGAAAAACCCCGAAACAACAAGCGCGCCGTGGCCTGATCCGGATACCTACCTAAGAACGGCGCCATTTTTTACACCCGAACTGGGGTCCTCCCCCCTTTCCAGCTTCAGAGGGCTTCCCCTTTCCTTGCCGGAAGCACTTAGACCCAGGGTGCGTGCCCCCGCAACTGGAGCACTCGTGCCTGAAACGGCAAGGGCCTCCGAACTTGCAGTTCCCCTCATTGAACTGCCAGCAGAACCCCTTGCGCTTGGAGGCCGACGGTGCAGAGGTAGAAACGCCACCCCGGCCCCCCCGGAAAAGGGGGCGCTGGAGCCCCGCGCCTGTGTCATAAGCTTCATCCACAGGCCGATATCCTTGTGGTCCCAACGCAAGTCAGGGCGAACTGCCTTCCGTTGCCGAAACTGTTCGTCGTACCGCAACCAGGCCACGCCCCCATACACCCGCATCGCCTCTCCGATAGAATCGAGGTAACAAAAAAGCGCCGAACAACACTCAGGCGACTTTTCCCCGATGACGCAGGCCAAAATGTTAAACGCCTGCAGCCAATTCCCGAAAGTCCTCGGGATCAGCCGATAACGCCGCTTCTCTTCCTCCTCCTTCTTGCTCTCGTCCGGCTTTACCTTATCCAGGTTAAATTTTTCCAGGGGGAGCAAGGAGAAAATCTCCACATACTCACCATTCCAGATGCGTTCCTTCACCTCCGGCTTGAGATGAGCACCCAAGGGGCCCTCAAAACAGACATAAACTTCACAGCGCGCTGCGTCTGCCAGACGCACGCCGTCACCGTCCCCCGCCGTCTTCTTGGGTTCCGCCACAGCCGGCGCTGTGGGAGGGACCGAACACGAAACCTGGCTTCCGCCCGCCGAAATGGACCCCGAGCTAGCTGCCGCACCCAGAAGCACGGGCGGCGGGGAAGGCCGCCCTGCCCCCCAACTGCTGTTCCCAACACACTCCCCCCCCCGGTCCATGCCTGCACCGGGGGAACCCGCCAACGCCGGAGACCCACCATCCCCACAGCGCGACAGCACCACGCTGAAACCAGACATAAAGGCTTGCAGGACATTAGCCACAAGCCCCCCCCCACCTACCACCCCGGGAACCCCCCCCCCCCAAGGCACAGACGGAGAGACAACAAGAGAGCTGCCAGGGGCAGACTTACCAGGCTGTTCCAAAGGTCCCCGGCCTCACAGCCGCCGATCCCGATCCCTGTAGTCGACTCCGATCCTCCTGCTGACATCTTGACCCGCCGACAGTTCTCCATCTTCAGACCCAGTCAGCTCTCCCTCCGAACGGTCGTCCGCTGCAGCGCCACCGCCATCCAGCAGAGGGAGCTCCAAGTGCCGGCCGATTGACGTCATCCACAGCTCCGCCGCGATCTCTCGCCACTCTTCTCCTCCGCAACACCCGCTGGGCACTCTGCACTCGGGAAGCAGCCGCCGCAGTCCGCTCCGGATCCCCAGATGAGGCGCCGCTCGCTCCACCACAGGTACCTCCGCTTCTGTCCCCGGAAGTCCCGGCCGCCATGGCTAGGCCGCAACCCGATGCCGAACTCCTCCCATGCCGAGCTCCGCTCCTAGCTGGCCGACCGCCAGCGGAGCAGGCCGCAACAGAACTTCCACGAGGAGAGGGGGGAGGGGAGCGCGACACCGACCTCGCTCTCCCTCCAGGGGCCTGCCGGTGACGGGGATTCCTCCCAGCCCCCCCGGGAGAAGAGGCAGGCATCCTCTTTGCCGCAGGGGCTGAAGGGTCCCAGATGGGGCTCCCATTGCGGCGACCACCCCTAGGGGTCACCTCCGGACTCAAGTGCTCAGGTGGCCTTGACCGCCTAGCGCGCACTCTGTGGGGCACGGGCTCAGCAGGTGCCCGGCCCGACCCCTGAAGCACCTCTGGCATCTGGGCACGTAGCCACTGAGGTCCGTTCGCCATCGCAGCAGCCCTAACGCTGGCCAACATGGTTTCCAAGTCCTCCATCTTGATTTTTATGTCTCTTTACACAGGAGAGAAGATTTTCACCCTGCGCTGTCCCTTGCTGGAATGAAGCTACAAGCAATACTCCCCCAGAAGACCCCCTTGAGACCACACCCTGCCCCACCCTGACCTCCACCAATAAGGTAAGTCCTTTATTTACTTAAAAACTCCTGAACTTAATTAACCCTTAGTTCCGTGGCCTGTAAGTCCAAACCCCAGTCATGCAGGCCTTCTGCCTAGGCTGCGCCTCAGCTCCTGGCCTATTCCTTTTTTGCACTTTTCTAATAAGTTACTGATATGGTTGTTCTTTTATTTGGGAGTCACCATTTAAAAGCCCAAAATATATGAGGCTAGAGTAACCTCTTTCTTTCTGGTTTTTCATATGTAGCTGTAGGGCTCTTTTTTCCCAAATCTTTCTGACTCCCATCTATTACCATAAGCCACAAATTACTGTCAGGAATATTTATTGTACAAAATGTAGAGGACAGAAGTGTGTAATGCATAGTAGGAATCCTAACTACAAAACAAAAAGAGTACAGGAGTCAGGGGTAACACACAGTGTAGGGGTAAGGGGAGTGCAAAATCCCCCCGCAAGCAATATTCTCCCCCACTTTACCCTTTCATCAAAAATGCCCTCTCCCTCTCCTGCAAAAAAAAAAAAAAAAGACAAAATCCAGCAAAAATGTTTCCCCCTTCAAGAACAACCCTCCCCCCCCCCCAAGCAAATCCTCTTCCTCCTTCCTCAGAACATGTCCTCCTCATCTATCTCCAAAATCTCCAGACCTAGCAAAATTCCCCCCTTCTTCCCTATTCCAGCACTTATCCCCACCCCCTCAATTACCACTCGTTATACAAATGCTCTTCCCCAACCAGTGCACACCCTTCTTGCCCCCAATACCCCTACCAGAATAAATCATCTTTCACCCACCAAATCCCCCCTCTCAGCACAGCCTCCCATTCCAGTACATCTCACCCCCCCCCCCCCCCCAAAAAAAAATCTCTCTTGTAGTACAAATCTAGCATGAGGGCTAGATATGTGCTGGGAGGATGGTTTGGAAGGGGAGGGGAGAGGGCTAGTGCTAGGGATGGGGGGGGGGCAGATATATGCTGGGGGGATGTTTTGGGAGGGGAGAGGGCTAGTGGTGGAGGGGGGCAGATATGTGCTGGGTGAAGCTTTGTTAGGGAAGAAGGCTAATGCTTGCAGGGGGATGGGGGAGGATATGTGCTAGAGGGACACTTTGAGAAGGGAGAGGAAAAGTGCTGGGAGGGGGTCAGATATGTGCTGGGTGGTGCTTTGGGAGGGGAAAGGGCTAGTGCTTGTAGGGAGGTGGTTGCTTATGTGCTAGGGGGATGCTTTGGAAGGGGAGAGGTCTAGCGCTAGGGTGGGAATCAGATATGTGCTCTGGGGCACTTTATCAGGGGAGAAGACTTGTGTTAGAAGGGTTGTCAGATTTCAAGTCCAACCCACACTTCTAGCATAAGTCCTCTCCCCTGCCAAAGCACCCCCAGCTTATATCCTCTTAACCCCCCATCACTCCACAAAGTGTACATATTTTGTAAGTTGTTCTCGTTCCCAGCCACCCTCCCGCCCTCCCCTGTCCATCTACAGAGTATAAAAAAATGTATGCAGAGCTCAGATCAGTGTGTGTCCCTCTTCCCCCCCCCCCCCCTCTTCCTCCTGTGTGTGTTCAAACAGAGCCAACAAGGAGGGGGAGGAGGCATCTTCGATTTACTCCCCTGTGAGTAAGACAAGATGCTGAAGAGGAGGAGACACATGAGATGCTGAGCAGACTTGTCGCTCCCGTCGCAGTCTTGTCTAAATAATGTGTAAAGGTCTCAGGCAGATGGAAACCCAGACACATTCAAAAACCGGACTGTCCGGATGAAAACCAGATTGTCCGGGTGAAACCCGGACAGGGGGCAACCCTAATCCTTGTACAACTGCCAGGATGGAGTTTACCTCTCCTATCTTTTCTTTTCCTGAATGGCCTCTCCTTCTTTCCCTTGTGGCTGGGGAGAAGTGACAGCAGCTGTTTGAAGTGTCACATCCTGGTCTGGGATGTTGTGGCTGGAGAATGCTGCAGACTGAGGCTACAATATGATTGGAGGAGAAGGCAGTTACATTAGTTTTGCAAGTCTCCTGCAGAACCCCTGTTTTGTGGGAAGAGATGCATAGAACAGAAGGGGAACATGGGGAGGGGAATCTGTTCTTCCAGGAACTGCCTGGACCTAGGGATGCTTAAAAGGACTCTCGAGTATGGACTGCTAAGAAAAAAAAAGATGCATCAACCAAAAATGAGTAATATCATTGTTAAAGTGAACACCTGGTCTGATAACGTGGTATTCTGTTTTTCAAAATATTCAGTAGCATGAAATAGAGTGTTTTCCCCTTATTCCAGACTTTGGTCATCAAAGGGCTCTAAGAGATGGAGATAGTTTTCCCATGAGAGGAGAACAAGAACAAGCTGAGGTGAGTAACAGGCAGGCCGTGCAGTGCCAGAGGTAGAAACAGAGTCAGAAACAGGCAGAGTCAGTAATTTGCACACAGTGAAGTATCAGAGGCTAAGCAGGAATCATAGTCAACGAAACAAGCCAGGGTTGATGCTGGAGAAGATGAGCAGAGAAAATGTCCAGTAGCTTTACCTTTACTGTTTACTGCATGTTTATAGGCTCGCTGAAGGGTTTGAGTGAGGAGAGTATATCATATTTAATGGCTCGTGTTGAAATTTCAAAATCCATAAAGGTACAGTATCTCACAAAAGTGAATACACCCCTCACATTTTTGTAAATATTTTATTATATCTTTTTATGTGACAACACTGAAGAAATTACACTTTGCTACAATGTAAAGTAGTGAGTGTACAGCTTGTATAACAGTGTAAATTTGCTGTCCCCTCAAAATAACTCAACACACAGCCATGTCTAAAACGCTTGCAACAAAAGTGAGTACACCCCTAAGTGAAAATGTCCAAATTGGGTCCAATTAGCCATTTCCCTCCCCAGTGTCATGTGATTCGTAAGTGTTACAAGGTCTCAGGTGTGAATGGGGAACAGATGTGTTAAATTTGGTGTTATCGCTCCCACTCTCTCATACTGGTTACTGGAAGTTTAACATGGCACCTCATGGCAAAGAACTCTCTAAGGATCTGAAAAAAAAAATAATGCTCTACATAAAGATGACCTAGGCTATAAGAAGACTGCCAAGGCCCTGAAACTGAGCTGCAACACGGTGACCAAGACCATACAGCGGTTTAACAGGACAGGTTCCACTCAGAACAGGCCTCGCCATGGTAGACCAAAGAAGTTGAGTGCACGTGCTCAGCATCATATCCAGATCTGAAATAGAAGTATGAGTGCTGCCAGCATTGCTGCAGAGGGTGAAGGGGTGGGGGGGTCAGCCTGTCAATGCTCAGACCATACGCCGCACACTGAATCAAATTGGTCTGCATGGCTGCCGTTGCAGAAGGAAGCATCTTCAAAAGATGATGCACAAGAAAGCCTGCAAATAGTTTGCTGAAGACTAAGGACATGGATTACTGGAACCATGTCCTGGGGTCTGATGAGACCAAGATAAACTTCTTTGGTTCAGATGGTGTCAAGCATGTGTGGCTGCGACCAGGTGAGGAGTACGAAGACAAGTGTGTCTTGCCTACAGTCAAGCATGGTGGTGGGAGTGTCGTGGTCTGGAGCTGCCGGCACTGGGGGGCTACAGTTCAGGGAACCATGAATGCCAACATGTATTGTGAATACTGAAGCAGAACAAGACCCCCTCTCTTCGGAGACTGGGCGCAGGTCAGTATTCCAACATGATAACGACCCCAAACACATCTCCAAGACAACCAATGCCTTGCTAAATAAGCTGAGGGTAAAGGTAATGGACTAGCAAGCATATCTCTAGACCTAAACCCTATTGAGCATCTTTGGAGCATCCTCAAACGGAAGGTGGAGGAGCGCAAGGTCTCTAACATCCACCAGCTCCGTGATGTCATCATGGAGGAGTGGAAGAGGACTCCAGTGGCAACCTGTGAAGCTCTGGTGAACTCCATGCCTATGAGGGTTAAGGCAGTGCTGGAAATTAATGGTGGCCACACAAAATATGGACACTTTAGGCCCAATGTGGACATTTCCACTTAGGGGGGTGTACTCACTTTTGTTGCCAGTGGTTTAGACATTAATGGCTGTTTTGAGTTATTTTGAGGGGACAGCAAATTTACACTGTTATACGAGCTGTACACTCACTACTTTACATTAAAAGTCAGAATTCTGAATTTGAAAGTCAGAATTCATTTCTGTAAAAAAAATAAAAATTCAAGCTCAGAAATCTTTCAAAATATTTTTTTTATGATGGCCCCAGGGCTCTTTCATAATTAGCCCTTAGAAAATTGAACAAATATTCTGAACATGAAAATTTTCTAGCAAAATTCTACTCATGCATGGCCAGCTTTAGACTGTGTCTGTGTCATTATCTGGAGCTAAATAAATCCCTCCCAGCTATAAATAAATGAATTCAAGTTTTTTTTCCACTTGCCCCAGAGCTGTGACAGACTAATGGGATCTTGAGAATCATCAAATGGTTCAATTGCTAACATATCAAGAAATGTCTACATTTTCCTTGTCAATATACAGAGTATTTTTTTTAGGTAAGTAAACTATAAACATCAGGTTGTTACACTGCTCTCCAGCCAAAGAAGACTCTAACTGCATGGAAAGCTGGAATGAGTTATGTAATTGTAATTGGTGCTCCTCTCAACTTGATACATCACTATCCAAGAAATGCTACACATAAAAAAAGTCTCAATCGCAGAATATGTAGAATTTCTTTGGGACAAAAGATTTCAGAGGATCCAGCATTCAAATGTGGCTTCCTTGAAAACTTGAAGTACTCTTTGTTAAATGTATGGATGTGTCATACTTGTCCCAAACATACACCTCACAAATGTACAAAGCTACAAAGTGTTTAAAGGGAATTACGCACACACAATTGCCGGATTTTGCATTGTTAACACCATTTTAGGATTAACAATGAAATTATTTTACAGTTTTTTGGCATCAGGGAAAGTACCTGTCCCCGGGGGCGTAACTACAGGGGTTGCAAATGCAACCGGGCCCCATGCTTCAGAGGGCCTGTGTGGCTCCCCTGTACACCTGGATAGGAGGAGGGGCAGCGGTTGCAGGATATAGAGAAATCACTGTCCTCATTTCTCCTCCTGTAGCTGCAGGAGGAAAATGGAGGAGATTGGTTCCTCTGTATGCTGCCCCCGCCACTCGCTTGTGTTCTGCTGTCTCTGGGCCCCTGTGTTATCCCCTGCGCCCCCCCCCCCACAGGGTCGGAACGGTTCGGTACGGTACGGTATAGGTTTGCTTTTCCACTGCATGGAACCGAACGGTACGGTACGGTACAGCTCTGAAAAAACAGTACCTACTCGATTGTGGTTCCAACAGGTACCAAACTGGTACCATATCCCACAATCCTTTGCATGCAGTCACTACTAGCCACTGATTGGTCAGAGAATCCCACCCACCCCGTTGTTATCCCACCCACTTAACTTAGTACTACTTTAGTGGAAAAGCAAACCTATACCGTACCGTATCGAACCGTTCCGACCCTATACCATGCGGTACCAGCAGTGGAAAAGCAAACCGGGCCAAGCAGGGCCGAGTAGAGCCGAGTAGAGCCGAGCCGGTACTAGCCGGTACTTCCAGTGGAAAAGTGCCAAAAGGTCACACTTGCGACCGGGCCCTGGCATTCCACCACCGTGGGGAGGCCCCAAGATGGTAGGAAGGGGCCTACTTCAGAACTTTTGAAAGGGTCCCGCAATGACAGTAAAGGGCCCCAGGATCAGTGGGAAGAGCCCCAGGCTTGAAGGGAAGGGCCCCGGCCAGGGGTCTGGGGGGCCCTTCGTGGTTTCTTGCACTGGGGCCCTGAAGGTTCTAGTTACGCCTCTGCCTGTCCCCCCTCTAATGAAAAGCAAAAATAAATAAATAAAGAAACCTTACATTGTACAAATTGATTGTAAAAACAGCCACAGTAATCAAATTGGACTGTTAACACACCAAACCTCTTTCTGCAATTCATACTGGTTTGTTGTGCCTTGTGTTTGCTGAAATTAGGAGATCCGGACCAATACAACATTCATTAGATATAGTAATTTAAAGTGACACTAACCTTTGATTGAGTGACTTGAACCTTTGAAAAAATGATATTCATGTATGTATTCTTAAATTGGAAGCTCTCCCTCCCTAAGGCTAAAATTCCGAAATCTACTGACATTAACAATCTTAGACTAACCTATCTAGCCCTGTAAAGAAGAAATTTCTATACATACCTTTTCGGAAGCCGGACCGGTCCGGTCTCCAGCAGGCAGAAGCTCTGCAGAAGAGACAGTCGACAACGGCTGGGAAATGCCTGGGAAGTGACGTCCCCCATAGAGTTACTATCAGGCTTCTGTTGTCGGCTGCTTCTTCTGCACCTGCCACCACAGAAAAGCCACAGCTGACAGCTCAGCATGGGACCAGACTGGATCAGCTTCAGAAAAGGTATGTATATCAATTTTCTGTTTACAGGGCTACATAGGTTAGTCTTAAATTGTGGATGCAAGTAAATTTAGAGATTTTAGTATTTGGGTAAACGTCTACTTTAACTAAAAAAAAGTACCTTCTATTGCTCTGTCTCCTCTAAATTCCTTTTTTTTCTTGCTGTGACCTGACTACCTGTTAGAGGGAGGCTACATTCTTTCTCTATGCTCTATGGTCCTACTGTGTGTAGAAACATAGCCACCTTCTCTTCCTCTCTCCTGGTATGGACTAGGGATTATGGGATTTGTAGTGTGCATAGAGCAGTGCATATGACTGCAAAGTTCACTGCTTGTAAGAATAGTTATGAGTTGCAGTAGGCAGGTGGCACCTACTCCATATGTTCCCCTTCTCATTTGGGTCTAATAGGAGGCCTACCCCCAGAGTGGGTTCTTTGGGGTATGCCAGGTGATAAACGGGGTCACTCATTTTAGCACAGGGGTAAAACCTTGCCCGAAGGCATGCTCACCAATGCTCGGGACCAGGCGAGGGCCACAGTCCTGTGAAAGTCCAACATTAAGGCAATCCCCCAACTCAGCGTGTGCACTCTTGTATGTGGAATTTCAAAAGGTATTGTCCCTTGTCCTGCACATTTGAACATGTGTATGTGTTGCATTATGAGGGACATGCTTGTTCCAAACAAATGAAAGTTAGAGGAAAAAGGACAGCTTTGGGAGCTCACAGAGGATGCTACAAGAAGGCAGAAAAACACAGTAAGAAACATTTTAATGAAAAATAGATTACATGGCCATTAAGCAGTGGATGTGTATGGATTCTTTTTGAAGAATAAGGATATTGTCTTGTGTCACTTTAAATGCCCTGCAGTACAAAACTGTGAATATATGTGCTATACATATTATTAACATTCAGCTTTTGAAAGGAAAAAAATACCTGTGTAGACTAAAAGAAAGATCAAGGAATAAATATCAAGCACATCACTGTCATAGTGTAATTATAAAGTGTACATAATATTAGGAAGGCTCTTTCGTCTATCAAAATGCTTGCCTGCAGAAAGAAATATGTATTGAGGAAAATATACAGGCTGCCACTGATGATCTCCTTCTGCAAGAGTGGATGAGCTGTGTCAGGGTGCAAACATGGTAGCTGGTGTCCATTAGACCTAGATCTACCACCTTCTTGTCCATGGAAAACCTAACAAGGTGAGAAAGCAGAAGAGCATGTTTGAATGTGGATAAACCAGTGTGGTTTAGACATAATAGCAATGGAGACGTCAGGTTTTCATTAACATTATTGTAAGCAAAATTTACCAAACCATGCAATTTATACCAGCTAAAACATGCAAATTGTATTCATTTGTCCCATTTATAAAGGCACTGAAATTATACTTCTGGTACAAAGCATTTTTTTAGGTTTGGCTCTACAAAATTTACATTTAAAAAATGTTTTCTTATGAACAGTTAAGATAGCTAAAAGAGAAGGGGCTAAAGGAGCTCTCCAGAAATGATTTGTATT
Source organism: Pelophylax lessonae (assembly GCF_965119305.1). NCBI lineage: Eukaryota > Metazoa > Chordata > Amphibia > Anura > Ranidae > Pelophylax > Pelophylax lessonae. The sequence continues at coordinate 108,501,747 of NC_138777.1, read as the reverse complement.
GCATATTTACATCGGTCCATCTTGTCACAAAGTAGGTATGCCTCACTTTTACCTGATGGGTGGTTGGGGAAGTTGGAAAGGACTGTAGTAGTTAAGCCCCGTACACACGCAACGATTATCGGCCGACTGATCATCCGTCTTTTGTCCAGAGTTGTGTTTTGTTGGTTGAAATGTGCCTAGACTGCACACGAATTTTCTCGCCCAACAAAATTCTACTTCAGAAGTGATGTCATGTGTTGGGTTGCTTTCTTTGTGTTCTTTCTTCACTGAGCATGCCCAGACTTGCTCATCAGATTTTTCCCTGTCGAAATCTGTACTGACTGCACGAAAATCGGGCCGTTGTGTTGACGGCCAACAAAAATTTTATAGCCTGCACACCAGATATTTCGGCCGAAAAGTCGGAGTCGGTTGTCGGAAGCATCATACTAACAAGCCGAAAATTGGCAGATCGGACGTAGGCCGAAAATTCCCTGCCAATTTTCGACGTGTGTGTGTACGGGGCTTTACTAGTTGGCACTTCAGCGATACCCATAATTTTTTGGTTCTTTCCTGTGTTTTATGTGAGTGGCTGACCCAGCACACTGACTACAGGTGGTCATTAGCTCACCATTCATCAAATGCTTTGTATTTTTTTCAACGAATATAAGGTATTCTAGCAATGGACAAGGTGGAGATCATGATATCACTGTCCCTCTTCCCTGACTCAGCCAATCACAAAATGCCTTATGTTTGTTGAAAAATCTACAAGGCACAAACTACTACAATAATTTCCAGCATCCCCAACAGTCCATAGGGTATGAGATATGCATAGTTTGTGCCAAGAAGGGCCAATGTAAATATGCAATGCAAATATTTTCTGAAGTTCAGCTGCGATAAGGACTAATTAGGATTAACTGAACTTTTTTTTTTTTTTCTTTTTTTTATATAGGTTAACGAGGAACTAATGAACAAAAGGCATAAAAAGCAATAGAGGGAAGAGGAGAGAGTGACACTGGATTGTTGTTGAGCACAAGTGTGATTTGATCCACTACACAAGAGGGGTCTCACTATCTGGGGAGTCACATTTGAGTATCACCGGATGATGGTATATTGATAAGGTGACCTAATATGTAATCCAACCTAAAAGCTGCTAATACTGGAGAAATATTAGACGTTTGTGCATGCAAAGGTTGCTGAAAATCAAATAAAAAGTTATAGGGTAACTAATTTTTCAGGGGAAATATTGTTACTTTTCTCTAAGGATCTTTGTTCTGTGTGAGACATAAAAAATGTGCCTAAAGTTTGGATAAACACTATGAGAAGCAGGCAGAATTACTTAAAACATAACTCCACTTTTGTTGATAAAAAACATTCCCCTCTGGGTGATCTATGTGCATTGCAAGGATTTTAAAAACTTTGTTGCAGATTCCTACCTTTTGGTATTCTTTTTTTTCATAATAATTTTTATTTGCATTTCAAATACAAACAGACACAGAAACAGGGAATGTAAGGAGGGAAGGGAGGGGGAATTGGAAATGGGGAGGCATGGCATGGCAATGCTCTAGTTGAAATCAGTACAACATGTACTATACAATTAGATACATTCAAACATTCTCAGTAACCAAAGAAAAAATAACGTCAGCAATACAATACAACCGCGAAAAAGCATGGTAGCTCAGGGAGGTGACCAAAATTCCCAATGGTGTCGAAATTTTGACATGGAGAGGGAATTAATTTGCCTTCTCAAATTGGTAATTTGCACGTAGTAGGGATGTCACATCTATCAGATTGGGAGATTCCGTAGATCTCCAATTCCGTAGGATAATGGACCTGGCGGCTAGGAGCACGTGTGCTGACCATGGCCTATATTGGTGCGGAATGACTTCAATGCCTAGGTTTAGTACGGCCAGGGCCGGGGTCGGGTTGATCAAGCAACCAGTGTGAGTCGCCATATATTTGAATACCTGACTCCAATAACTGGTAAGGGACGGGCATGCCCAGAGAATGTGGAGAAGTGTGCCCACCTGACCACAGCCCCTCCAGCAGAGTTGTGAATAGGACGTTGAGAAACCTGCAAGGCGGTAGGGGGTATAGTACCACCTGTTGACTATTTTTAGCATCATCTCCCAATGATTGACACAGTGTGTATGATCCGTGGCAGATGAGATTGCCAACTTCCATTGGGACACCGTAAAACTCTTCCTAAGATCCCTGTCCCATTTGAACATCTGAATTGACTTGTAAAACTTCTCGTCATCTAACAGGATGTGGTAGTATTGAGACAGTCTGGGGGGCGGTATGCGCTGGGTAACCAAGAGATCCCAGAGCCCACCATCCACCAGTAGACTCTGTAAGGGATGTTTCTTTAGGAAATGGTGGATGCGGTATACATGAAAAAGAAGGGACCGTGGTAGGGCATATCTATCCGTCAATTCTGTAGGAGAAAGTAGATGGGACCCTTGGTAGAGGTGTTCTATTAGGGTTATGTTTCTGGAGTGGAAGATATGAAGCGGTAAGTCAGAGATATGTGTAGCCAGCAACGCCAACGGGAGTGGCTGTGAGGAGAGGACATCCCGATCCGACGCCGAGGACACCGATTTGCGCCACGCCCGAACCGAGGCTTGCATTGTGGGGGGCAGACCCGACACATCCCAGGGGATCCATTTGTCACTGAGAAGCAGAACCCGCAAGTCAGGGAAGGGAGCTATGTCAGCCTCCAACAGGACCCAAAGTGGTTCATCCGTTGGCTTGACCCATTGTTTTGTTTGTGCCAGGATAGTAGACCAGTAATAGGTTGGGATATCCGGCATTGCTGCCCCTCCAAGACGTCTCCTTCTGGGCAAGACAGAGGATGCGCAACGCACCCGTTTGTTGTCCCAAACGAAACGTCGCATATGGGTTGTCAGTTTAGCCAATTGGGTGGAAGGGATCGGAATGGGTAGTGTCCGAAATAAGTACAACAGTTGGGGAAGAATGTACATTTTATATGTCGCTAGTCGCCCGCTCCAGGAAAGATATTTTGTGTTCAACCGAGAAGTGTCCTCCGTAATTTTAGTTAACAACCTGTTCATGTTAAGCGGAAGTAGTTTCGAGGTGATCGGGGGGATATCAATGCCTAAATAGTGGATACTGTCCGACGACCATGGAATGGGTATGTTGGTTTGTAGAGTTGTTTGCGTATCAGGGTCCACGCCAAGGTTTAAAATAGTAGATTTGGACACGTTCAATTTATAGTATGACACATTGCTAAAGGAGCGCAGTACCTCATAAGCTGCCGGAAGCGACGTAAGGGGGTTCGTAAGCATTAAAATAACGTCGTCGGCAAAAAGCGTTATTTTATGATGCGAGCTGGGGAGGGAGAAACCAGTGATCAATGGGTGAGACCTTATCGTTTCGGCCAGGGGTTCAATTAATAAATTGAATATGGACGGGGGACAATGGGCACCCCTGCCTAGTGCCGTTCGAAATCAAGAAGCGTTTGGAAAGGGAACCCGACGTGAAGACCTGCGCCGACGGAGAAGAGTATAGGGCTAAGATGGCGGACAGGATAGGGCCAGAGAAACCAAATTTGCGAAGTGTAGCCGACATGTACCCCCAGTGTACCCTATCAAAAGCCTTTTCGGCATCTAGTGTCAGTAATAGAGCTGGGGATTTGGAAGTCTGAGCGACGTGCACTACATCTATCAACCGCCTGGTGGCATCTGAGGTCTGTCTTCCTGGGGTAAAACCTAGCTGGTCCTTACCAATCAGTGACGGTAGAAACTTTTGGATTCTCTTTGATAGTATCCTAGCATATATTTTGGCATCTGAGTTCAACAAAGAAATTGGACGGAAGTTGGCCGGGGACACAGGGTCTTTACCAGGTTTGGGAAGCGTTACAATGTGTGCGCCCAAAATATCGGGGGGAAGGGTGGATTCCACCATGGCTTTATTAAACACTTCAGTAAGGGTCGGTCCTACAAGTGGGAAGAATAGGTGATAAAATTCGTTAGGAAGACCATCCGGTCCGGGTGATTTGCCTTTGGGAAGGGAAGCAATATTGGTACGAATCTCGTCTATAGTAAAGGGTGAATTAAGTTCTTCTAGCTGGGTTGGCGACAAAGAGGGCAGATTAATCGACTTCAGGAAGTCCGCTATACACTCCATCGAGGGCTGGGGGTCAGACTGACTGTCCTTCAGATTATAAAGGGCGCTATAGAATTTGGCGAACTCGTCAGCAATGTCCTGTGGGTGTGTTATTTTGTGTTTAGTCTCGGGATGCAATAGAAAGGGGATCCTGGCCTTGGCCTGTCTACGCTTGACTTGCTGTGCTAGGTGTTTACCCGCCTTATTAGCCTGAGAATAATGTTTGAGCCTCAAGAACCCCAGATGTTTGTCTGACTGCTCCAAGAGCACAAGACGGAGGTCCTGACGGAGGCGAGTTAGTTCAGAGGAGGTGGTCACCGAGGGGTTTTTCTTGTTGTCCGCCTCCAGCACACGTATCCTATCCAGTAATGTGTTCAACTTTGCAGCCCTCCGTCTCCCGAGCCGCGCCCGCTGCTGAATGCACTGCCCTCGAACAAAGGCCTTATGTGCACCCCACAGCACCCACGGGTCGGAGACAGAGGGGGCATTGATAGCAAAAAATTCACGTAAACTAGCAGAAATGTGAGAGAAACAACCTGGGTCCTGAAGCATGCGGGTGTCACATCTCCACACACCCGGAGGAGCCACTCTCACGGCTTCCTCAATGGAAAGTGTCACCCCCGCATGGTCGGACCAAGAAATAGTCCCAATCTCAGAGGAGGATGCTTTGCACAAAAGATACCTATCTAGCAAAAACATATCTAATCTAGAGTAAGAAGTATGTCTTGACGAAAAGAATGAATAGTCCCTCTCTGTGGCATGTTGACACCGCCAAACATCAAACAATTGTTCAGTATGCAAGAAATCTCCCAGTCCACGTTGGCGGCCCCGGGGGGACGCCGAAGAGTCCAACCCGGGGTCGGCAACAAGGTTAAAGTCCCCACACAACAGAAGATGACCCCGCTGAACCTTGTATACTTGCTTGAGTAGTCTGCGCAGGAATCGGATTTGGTGAGTGTTCGGAGCATAAACGTTGACGATGGTCAACGGTAGGCCATTAATGTCACATACAGCGATGATGAAGCGACCATTGGGGTCCAAGACTGATGCGTGTAGTGTAAATGCAAGGGAGTTCCGGAAGGCCAGCATGACTCCTCGCTGTTTCACAGAGTCAGATGCAATGATTATTTGTGAAAAATCCTTATGGGAGCAAGATGGGTGGGATCCAGCACGGAAATGGGTCTCCTGCACCGCCACTATATCCGCTCTAGAGGTTGAAGCCTCCAGCCATAGTGTACGCCGCTTCGCAGGATGGTTGAGACCATTAACATTAATCGACAATAGCTTGATGGTCATTGCTAGGCGGGAGAAAACGGGATGCAGATCCATCTTGTCTGTGGGACATCAAAAGAGAGCTAGCCAAGTGCGTGCCATAACGAGTCGTGTCAAAACGAGGGTGTAGCGTTGCCAATGCCAAACATGGGGAGGTAGGGGAAACAGAAACTAAGAAGAGAACCGTCTCTGCGGTTCGTGGTCGGGATGAGCCGACTACGAGCATACGGAGGGCCAAGAGGGAGCAACATTTCCCATGGCCGTGGACACTTGTACAGGAAAGTTGAGTCAAGCACTAGAGCCCCTATGATCAGATGTCAGCCGTGATTGCCTCTTCCGGGACACCACATTCCATTCGTCTTCCAGTGTGTGCAATGGAGAAGAGGCAGAAGGAGAGGGCTGATGTGGCGGTAAGATCTGCCAGGTCTGCAGAGCCAGGATACCTTCTTCCATGGTACGGATGGTAACCGTGGAGCCTCCATGGGTAACCAGAAGCGTGGCGGGATACCTCCATTTATGAGGTATGGCGTGGTTGCGCAGAGCTTTGGTCACCGTCGCCAGGTTACGTCTAGCTTGGAGGGTGTGTCTGGAGAGGTCTGGGAGGAGCTGAAGGCCCCCGTAGCCCTCCGGAAGGTTGTTATTCGCCTGACGGGATGCCACCATGATCTGTTCCTTCATGCGATAAAAATGCACCCGTAGCAGAACGTCTCTAGGTACATCATTGGGCAGGAAGGACGGCTTTGGCAACCTGTGAATCCTAGCAATAGCCAGGTCTGCTGCGGAGGCCCCAGGCACCAGGGCAGTGAATAAAGTAGTGACATACTCCAGGAGTTGAGGGGTCTGAACTGTCTCAGGGATGCCTCTGATCTTGATGTTATTTCTCCTGGAGCGATCCTCCAGGTCTGCCACTTTATTTTTTAGCCATTGGATATCCTCATCATGTGTGTTCACTCTATCCACCACAGCATTGATGCAGGAGGCTTGTTTCCCCATAGCACGTTCACTGGCATCCACTCTGGACCCCAGGGACACCATTTCAGATTTAAACTGGTGCATGCAGGCCTGCATGTCCGCCTGCATGGTGGAGCGGAGGGTGTACATCATGTCCCTCATCACCCCCTCTGATATAGGATTGCTGCTGGAAGGGAGTGCTGCGAAGGGATCAGGGTGGCTGGGTGGCTGCAGAGACATAGCAGAGGGGGGAACACTGATGTCCATACCTGCTCCCTGGTGGTGCCGTGGAGGCGACTCTCTCCTCTGCTTATTCTTTGCAGGGCTCCTGGAAGAAGGTGAAGGAGGCGACGGGGAGCCAGAGGATTGCCCACTGTCCGGGTTTGCTATCTGGCGAACCGCAGGAGCAGCGGATGGGCGCGGATTTAGGTTCTTCAGCTGCTGGGGCTGCTGCTGCGGTCCGCGGGCGCCGCCATTTTGCTGGAGACCGGCGCTCTGGGAGATCCAGAAACCGGACAGCTTGGTCAGCTGTTCCGGCCCCTTCTTGCGGCGTGCCATCCCCGCGAGTGACTGCTGTCTCCTCCGGTGCTGCGGGCTGTTGATACCGGGCGGCGGGGGCTCTACGGATGCGGCGTGTCCAGGGTGGCCTTGCGGAGCCGGACTAGAATGCGTCCATCTTCTCCGCCGGAAGCCACGCCCTCTCTACCTACCTTTTGGTATTCTGAAGAAATACGTGTTTGTTCCTCTGTGCTTCTGTGCTGATTTGGTCAAATGGGAGTGGTTTCATAATTATCTCTCAGCTGTGGGAGTTGCAGAGCTCTAATGGGGAAAGCTGCGGGGCCTGCATCCCTTTTAGGCTTGTTCCTATTGGGAGTATCTCACCAAAAATGACATTTTTGTTGCAGGGGATGCCAGACTTGTATCTTAGGCAGACTTCTGGGAAAAATGGTGAGCCAATCACACAAGCAGGAAATTATGTTTCTGGGGTGTGGTCAGTACACATTCTGTGTACAGAACAGCTCTAGGTAGCCATATTGCATTGCATTTTCAGAAAATGACAACAGCTGCAAATTGAAAAGGCAAGGTCATTTTTAATAATCTTCAATTCCAATATGATTTATGTCGCAATTGTATACCCTATATTGTTTTTTCTTTATTTGTAATTTTTTTCCCCAACGAAAGTGGATTCACCCTTTAAGGTACAACCGAAGACTCATGTAGCACAGTCTAAACAAGTACCAAATCCAGTTACTATGTAATGCACAAACTTCATAAACAAAAAATTTCCTTGACCTTCCCTGACTGAGCCAAATTCTCCTTTAAGCGTCTAGAAAATACATTAGGTGCAGATGCACATCAGTGTTTACAACTACATGACTATGTACAGCCATTTACCTGCATGGAAGGTTTTATGCAGTATGGCTCCATAGGCATGGGAAAGCTCTGGGAAATTATGCTAGGCATAAAAGAATGTATAATCAAAAAGAAGAGAAAAAGGGGCCACTACCTAAGTATAGCATTTATTAAAACATATTTATGAAATGAAAAACAATAAATTCTCTCACATTTACAAGATATTAAAAAGCATATTGATAAGTCTCCAGCAGGTGGCAAACTTTCAGGTGGTCAATGCTGAGCAAGCCCCTTCAGGTGGATGCGATATAAGGTGCTTAGAATCAGGAAGTTAACCAGGAGAACACCAGGAAGAACCAACAGAGGCAGCAGACCATCTGTAAAAAACGAAAAAAATCTGCGCTCGGACTACAAAATAACAGTACAAATGGAGATCAATAAAACAAGTGCATAGAGCCAGCCAACTAAATGGTAGATTACAAACCAAGTGAGCATGTGAAAAAGATGTAGTAGCGCCAAGCACAAATAATAAATTCCTATATAATCAATGTGGAGTGTCCACAAAGAAGTCCCAACAGTCCAAAAGGATGGAGGAATAGTAGAGACCAGTTTCCAGCTTCCAATCGTGTGGATGAAAAAGGAGCCAACACCCAAAAGTGTGATAATACCAAACGCTTACCAGATGTTATATGGTTATGAGCGATGAAATAGACTCAGGTCGGGCCATCAATGGACAGTACCAACAGTGTGGTCTCATCAATACTCATCAATTCCAAAATGTCAGAAACATCAGCAAATCATGGATAAGTGCGATATATAGGCTCAAATAAATATCACCAGAACAAGCATGGGGTCTCGTCAACTCCAGTTCACCTCAATGAAAGAAGGCAGGACATAGTGTAGAGGCGTCCGCCTCTGATGATGTCCTTATTTTGACGACACGCGTCAGGCGACCTGGAGTACGAGCAGCACGCCATCCTACCGCGGTTTTTATACTTGTTATGCCTATTTATATCCACCACTGTGTGAGTATAATTTTGTATCCTAAATAAATCAATGTTTGTACAGTCTACACTATGTCCTGCCTTCTTTCATTGAGGTGAACTGGAGTTGACGAGACCCCATGCTTGTTCTGGTGATATTTATTTGAGCCTATATATCGCACTTATCCATGATTTGCTGATGTTTCTGACATTTTGGAATTGATGAGTATTGATGAGACCACACTGTTGGTACTGTCCATTGATGGCCCGACCTGAGTCTATTTCATCGCTCATAACCATATAACATCTGGTAAGCGTTTGGTATTATCACACTTTTGGGTGTTGGCTCCTTTTTCATCCACACGTTTGGAAGCTGGAAACTGGTCTCTACTATTCCTCCATCCTTTTGGACTGTTGGGACTTCTTTGTGGACACTCCACATTGATTATATAGGAATTTATTATTTGTGCTTGGCGCTACTACATCTTTTTCACAAGCAGACCATCTGTGTATATAACAAAAATAAGAACCACTGTGGACAGCAAGGGAGTTTTGCAGGCCCACAAGATGGCCGTGATGATGTCATGTGACAGAAATGGGCATGGCTATGCATTTTGGGGCATGGCCTCTTTGTCAAACCTTGGAAACATGTCCAGGAACCAGAAGTACATTACAGGAAGAGGAAGTTGTGGTGTGGCCATCTTTGAATCAATGCTCTTTCTCTTGGATATGTAAGCATATTGGAAATCAAATGTATAGTTTTACCTACAAATACTACACTATTTGAAGCTCTGGTTTATGATGTGGATTGGTGACTCTGGAGAAGGTAGCGGAGAAGAGGAGCGTGAAGATTGGGTACATTCTAGACTGATTGTGGTTCCAAGGCTCTGGTGAGGCTTTATTGCATGAAGGGACACATGGTGGTGGATGATTGTTGATGTTTATGTGAGCACAATAAATAGTGTGGGGAGCACAGTTTTAGTATAGTGTCACGCTATGTTGTTTGCATGTTTTTTTTTATATATATATGTCAGCGAAGAACTATTGGCACAAGACATGACAAGCAGTAGAGGGAAGAGGATAGAGTGACACTGGATTGTTGTTGAGCACAAGCGTGATTTGACGCACTACACAAGAGGGTTCTCACTATCTGGGGAGCATTTAAGATATTGGTGAGAAGGTCAATGGAAGAAGATTGTTGATTAAGGAACTTCGCACATAGGGATATTCTAGTGACTGAAATAGGACTATTATTTTGAGATCTTTTGGGTTAAAGGAGCATTCCAGCAGCTGGGATAATACTGGGGATGATTTTCGGTTTTTCATTTATCCCAAGCCCTGATTTACATGTTAACTGCCCAAATACTGCTTAAGAGGGTGTAGTAGCACAGTCTGTTTCAATACTGCTTTTATACAGACAGAGAGAGAGCTTGTAAGTAATCAACAAAATTTGGGATACCTTTAGAAATTGTTATACATATTTTAATTTGCTTAGATTGTTCCAGAGCAATTATGTGTTGTTAACCCATTATTACTTCCCTGAAAAAAAGGCCTTTTTTGTAAAACTATGAAATGTACATTATAATTTTAAGTTATTCACTGGACTTGAACAGTTTACATTTTTCTTTTTTTTTTTCTAAAACTTTGACAGGTAGTGTGTGTGTGTATATATATATATATATATATATATATATATATATATATATATATATATATATATATATATATATATATATATATATAATGTGTATGTGTATGTACTGTATATCTATATATATATATATATATATATATATATATATATAAACATAGTAGTTGAGGTCAAATAAAGACAACAGTCCATCCAGTTCAACATGTGTAGGTCTGTGTGTGTCAGTGACGTATTTGTTTCCTATAACCCTGAATGTTGTGATCTTTGAGATGCACGTCCAAGAGTCTTTTAAAGGTAGCCATACTCCCCGCAGTTACCACCAATTGTGGAACAGAGTTCCACTGTCTTACCACCCTTACAGTGAAAAACCCCTTACGCACCTTAAGGCTAAACCGCCTCTCCTCTAATCTTATTGTGTGGCCATGTGTCCTCTTACACTCCTTGAGACTAAATTGTTTTTTTTCTATGCTGGGATAACCATTGAGGTATTTGTAAGTTGCTATCATGTCCCCTCTCAGGCATCTCCCTTTCCTTATGCATGCTAATATTCTGTCGGCTTTGGCAGCTGCAGTTTGACATTGCATGTTATTGCTTAGTCTATCTCCACTAGAACCCCCAGATCTTCTCCATCCTGGATTCCCCCAGACGTTCCCCCTCAGAGCAAATTTTGCGTTTATGTTGTTAGCCCCCCAAGTGCAATACCTTACATTTCTCCACATTAAACCTCATATGCCATGTTTTTGCCCACTCTGTTATTTTGTTCAGTTCATTCTGTAAGATTTAAATAGAATTCAACCTACCTTTTTTGGCAATTTTAAAGGTTTTTATCCATGCCATAGATGTAAAATTTGTGCTCTCAACTCCTTCAAGGGAAGGAAAGTTGAGAAATTTACATCCTCTGCAACAGGACGAGAGTATAAGATTGACTCACTTATTACCTGCTCGTCCACTAATGTTGTGTATATGCTTCAATGCAAGTGCGGACTACAGTACGTGGGCCGCACGACGAGAAAATTACAGGTTAGGTTGGGAGAACATGCTGGCAATATTAGGAAGGGATTCCCAGGCCATAGTGTATCAAAACACTATGACCAGTGTCACCACAATAACCCTAAAAATACGCTATTCATAGGGATAGACAAGTTTTCACCTCATTGGAGGGGATCCAATGCGAGACGCGAAATATCAAAAATGGAGACTCGCTGGATCTATATCCTTAAATCTTATACTCCCTATGGGTTAAATGTGGAATGGGATGTAAATGCTTTTATTAACAATAGTTGATTTTAAATACATTTTATCCTTTTAAATTAGTCTTATTTCTCATGTTTTTATGTACGAAATTCTTTGTTTGTGAGATCTTTGTGGTAGTGTGTCTATGTGTTACTATCATTGTGATACACATCTTGCTGTATATATTTTTCATCAATTTGCACTTTATATACTAGATAAGGCCGTTATTGGCCATCTTTTGCTTAGCACTTTATATAGTTTAATGTGTGATCGTCACTGATCTTTTTTTATATTCATTTTTATATTCACTTTTATATAAATTATTACGGAGTCACTCCCATATAGTTTTTTATGAACACTTTTAATATTTCTTCTTTAAGTTTTTTAGTCACAAGTTTTTCTAGTGGATTTATATATTTTATTAGGTGTTTAAATGTCACACCACTTTTTGGCCACTAGATGGCGTCTTTTATAGCCATATGAAATAGACACACTGCCTTTAGAGTCTCACTATAATTATTATTAATTAATTATTTATTAAGAGATTGTTAAAAAATTTTTATAATGATATAAATTCTTTTTTGTCCGCTCTTCTATAATATTATGTATATTTCCCACCGTTTGTGTCCTATAAATGCCTGCTCCCTTGTTAATACCAGCAGCGGGAGGAGCAATGTACTACATGGTTGTTTACTTCCTTTGTTGTCAAGTCATGTGATCTCCGCAGGTGCTCGTCATTATGGTGTTCCGCCGGAAGTGAGCGTCATTTCCTCCGGCATAGGATTGACTAACGCACGTCATGTCACTTCCGCCGGGGATGATAAACATCACTTCCGCCGATACTAGATTGGCTGACTGGCGTCACTTCCGCCCACTGCGGATTGGTAGACGCCGGTCACCTTAGCCAATTGCAGACAGGCGGACACCGGATTGGCAGACGAGCGTCGCTTCCGCCCACTGCGGATCGGGAGACGCTTGTCGCTATAGCTAATTGCAGACAGGCTGCTGCGGACCCCATGACCAATAAGCTGTGATTTGGGGGTACTTAGGCATGTGAGTTGCGTCTGGAGTCACGCCCAGACGAAGTCTATTGAGACGAAACGTTGGCGACTCCAGATGCAACGTCCACACGCCCCTTGCAACTTTCGCCGGCCTTTATTATCTTACTGTCTGGGATAACCTGTGGGACGCCGCACCTCCATCCCTTGGAATACCAATTGATTTGCCGTTTTATTCATGCCACATTGTGAGTACCATTTTAAATAAATAAGATTGTATTTTTAAACGGGATCACGCTATGGGCTTCGTTTTCTTTTTCCCTACATATTCATTTATGACTGTTGGAAAATTTTGAGGAAATTTTATCCTATATTGATCCCTTTACACATCTTGAGAGGTGGTCCATCTGTACTGAATAAGCATCCATGCAATATCAGATCTTCAGTGGTCTTGATTAAGAGCTGGGAGAGGCTGACTCATTAAGTTGAGCAGCCATGGAAATCTGGTAAGCTGCTTTTATTATCCCATCACAGAGGTGTTCCTTTCTTTCACATACCCTTGGTGTCACGGGAAGAATCCCCCCTTGGATTATTGTGCATGCGGATTGATTTGACTTCACACCAGTTTTCTATGGAACTTATTCATTTGGACACTATTGTTTTCCTTTTTTCTCATATACACAGTATTGTGATTATCAGCTGTTTATTCATTTGGACACTATTTATCATTTTTTACTTTTAGCGCTACACTTTTACGTTTTATCATTCTGTAAGATTTCTATATCTTGATGAGAAGTTATTGCTCTGCCTATTTTTTGTCATCTGTGAAAACTGAGATTGAGCTAATGATCCCATCCTCTATGTTATTTATAAATAAATTGAACAAAAGTGGTCCCAGGACTGAGCCTTGGGGACGCCACTTACCACTCCAGACCAGTCCGAGTACGCGATATTTATCACCACCATTTGGACACGCCCATGTAACCAGTTTTCTGTCCAAGAACAAACCTTGTGGTTGATGCCTGCAGACCTTAGTTTGTAGATTAAGCATTTGTGGGGAACTGTATTGAATGCCTTAGCAAAATCCAGATACACCAAATCCACAGGTCTCCCCTATCTAGCTCACAGCTCACCTCCTCCTAAAATGTTAAAAGATTGGTTTGGCAAGAATGTCCTTTTGTAAACCCGTGCTGCTAACTGCTGATGATACTGTTGTCCTTAGCAAATTCTTGGAAATAGTCCCTTAAAATCCCTTCCAAAAATTTGCATACTATTGATATCAGGATGACTGGCCTATAGTTTCCCGGAATATGCTTTTTTTGAATATTGGTATCACATTGGCTTTCCTCCAATCACCTAGTACAGTTCCTGTCAACATACTGTTTGCAAAGATTAGGAACAACGGTCTAGATATAACCCTACTGAGTTCTTTGAGTTCTCTCGGGTGCAAGTCATCCGATCCTGATGATTAATTTGTGTTAATGTTATCAGGTTTTTCCTTGGTTTCACCCTCTGTTAGCCACAGCAGCAAGTACTGTGATGTGCTACTAACCATACATTAATGGTTTGTATACCCCTCCTTTTCCTGTGTAAAAACTGAGGAGAAAAAGCATTTAGTACAGTTGCCTTCTCTGTGTCCTCTGTAACCATCCTCCCATCGTTGTTAATTATGTGTGTAACGTGCTCTGACTTTGCTTTTTTGCTATTAATATATGTAAAGAATTTCTTAGGGTTTTTTTACTCTCCTCTGTTATGTGTCTCTCATAGTCATTTTTAACCATCCTGATTTCGTTTTTACATTTCTTGCTAGATTCCCTGTATTGGTGGAAAGCAGATAATGTCCCCTCCGATTTTTATTTCCTATTTTTCCCATTTTTTTTCTCTAATAATCATTTTTATATTACGGTTTAGCCACCCTGATTTGACCTTGGCTCTTCTATATTAATTTCCATTGGAATACACTGTGAGATACTTTTGTTTAACCACTTCAGCCCCGGAATGTTTTTACCCCCTTCCTGACCAGGCCCAATTTTGCGATTCGGCACTGTGTGATTTTAACGGACAATTGCGCGGTCGTGCGACGCCGTACCTAAATGAATTTGACGTCCTTTTTTTTTCCCACAAACAGAGCTTTCTTTTAGTGGTATTTGATCACCTGTGTGATTTTTTGATCATGTGCTATAAACAAAAAAATAGCAACAATTTTGCAAAAATAACAATATTTTTCAAATTTTTTTTATATGAAATTCCCCCCCAAAAAAATGTAAAAATCAATTTTTTTTTTGGCCAATTTGTTTTCTGCTATATATGTTTGGTAAAAAAATCGCAATACGCCTATTTTGATTGGTTTGCGCAAAAGTTATTGCGTTTACTAACTAAGGGAAAGATTTTTGTCATTTTTGTTGTTTTTTTTTTTAACGAGTAATGGCGGCGATCTGCTATTTTTTATTTATTTTTGCGGGACTGCAACATTGCGGCGGACAGATCGGACCCTTGACTGACATTTTTGACTCTTTTGGGGGTACCAGTGACATTACTACAGCAATCGGTGCTATACATATGCACTATCAGGGCCGGACTGGCAATAAGGCAGACCGGGCATTTTCTCGGTGGGCCGCGGTCCGCGGTCTGCAGACATCACAAAAGGTTCCCTCACAATCACTGCGGCCGCCGGCCGGCTTCGCGGCCAATCAGCCTTCTGCTCAGGGGGGGGGGGTGTGAGTCACGGCCGACCGTGTGTACTGACTGCTGATCACTCTGCCTGATCCTATCCATCTCTCCCACTGCCATCACTCTGCCTGCCCTGATCCCATCCATCCCCCCACTGCCATCACTGCCTGATCCCATCCATCCCTCCCACTGCCATCACTGCCTGATCCCATCCATCCCCCCACTGCCATCACTGCCTGATCCCATCCATCCCTCCCACTGCCATCACTGCCTGATCCCATCCATCCCTCCCACTGCAATCACTGCCTGATTCCATCCATCCCTCCCACTGCCATCACTGCCTGATCCCATCCATCCCTCCCACTGCCATCACTGCCTGATCCCATCCATCCCTCCCACTGCTATCACTGCCCTGATCCCATCCATCCCTCCCACTGCCATCACTCTGCCCTGATCCCATCCATCCCCCCACTGCCATCACTGCCTGATCCCATCCATCCCTCCCACTGCCATCACTGCCTGATCCCATCCATCCCTCCCACTGCCATCCCTGCCTGATCCCATCCATCCCTCCCACTGCCATCACTCTGCCCTGAGCCCATCCATCCCTCCCACTGCCATCACTCTGCCCTGATCCCATACACCCCCCCACTGCCATCACTGCCTAATCCCATCCATCCCTCCCACTGCCATCACTGCCTGATCCCATCCATCCCTCCCACTGCCATCACTGCCTGATCCCATTCATCCCTCCCACTGCCATCACTCTGCCCTGATCCCATCCACCCCCCCACTGCCATCACTGCCTGATCCCATCCATCCCCCCCACTGCCATCACTGCCTGATCCCATCCATCCCTCCCACTGCCATCACTGCCTGATCCCATCCATCCCTCTCACTGCCATCACTGCCTGATCCCATCCATCCCTCCCACTGCCATCACTGCCTGATCCCATCCATCCCTCTCACTGCCATCACTCTGGTCTGATCCCATTCATCCCTCCCACTGCCATCACTCTGCCCTGATCCCATCCATCCCCCCACTGCCATCACTGCCTGATCCCATCCATCCCCCCACTGCCATCACTGCCTGATCCCATCCATCCCTCCCACTGCCATCACTGCCTGATCCCATCCATCCCTCCCACTGCCATCACTGCCTGATCCCATTCATCCCTCCCACTGCCATCACTCTGCCCTGATCACATCCACCCCCCCACTGCCATCACTGCCTGATCCCATCCATCCCCCCCACTGCCATCACTGCCTGATCCCATCCATCCCTCTCACTGCCATCACTGCCTGATCCCATTCATCCCTCCCACTGCCATCACTCTGCCCTGATCACATCCACCCCCCCACTGCCATCACTGCCTGATCCCATCCATCCCCCCCACTGCCATCACTGCCTGATCCCATCCATCCCTCCCACTGCCATCACTGCCTGATCCCATCCATCCCTCCCACTGCCATCACTGCCTGATCCCATCCATCCCTCCCACTGCCATCACTGCCTGATCCCATCCATCCCTCCCACTGCCTGATCCCATCCATCCCCCCACTGCCATCACTGCCTGATCCCATCCATCCCTCCCACTGCCATAACTGCCTGATCCCATCCATCCCTCCCACTGCCATCACTCTGCCCTGATCCCATCCATCCCCCCCACTGCCATCACTGCCTGATCCTATCCATCCCCCCCACTGCCATCACTGCCTGATCCCATCCATCCCTCCCACTGCCATCACTGCCTGATCCCATCCACCCCTCCCACTGCCATCACTGCCTGATCCCATCCATCCCTCCCACTGCCATCACTCTGCCCTGATCCCATCCATCCCTCCCACTGCCATCACTGCCTGATCCCATCCATCCCTCCCACTGCCATCACTCTGCCCTGATCCCATCCATCCCTCCCACTGCCATCACTCTGCCCTGATCCCATCCATCCCCCCCACTGCCATCACTGCCTGATCCCATCCATCCCTCCCACTGCCATCACTGCCTGATCCCATCCATCCCTCCCACTGCCATCACTACCTGATCCCATCCATCCCTCCCACTGCCATCACTCTGCCCTGATCCCATCCATCCCTCCCACTGCCATCACTCTGCCCTGATCCCATCCACCCCCCCCACTGCCTTCACTGCCTGATCCCATCCATCCCTCCCACTGCCATCACTGCCTGATCCCATCCATCCCTCCCACTGCCATCACTGCCTGATCCCATTCATCCCTCCCACTGCCATCACTCTGCCCTGATCCCATCCACCCCCCCACTGCCATCACTGCCTGATCCCATCCATCCCCCCACTGCCATCACTGCCTGATCCCATCCATCCCTCCCACTGCCATCACTGCCTGATCCCATCCACCCCTCTCACTGCCATCACTGCCTGATCCCATCCATCCCTCCCACTGCCATCACTGCCTGATCCCATCCATCCCTCTCACTGCCATCACTCTGGTCTGGTCTGATCCCATCCATCCCTCCCACTGCCATCACTCTGCCCTGATCCCATCCATCCCCCCCACTGCCATCACTGCCTGATCCCATCCATCCCTCCCACTGCCATCACTGCCTGATCCCATCCATCCCTCCCACTGCCATCACTCTGCCCTGATCCCATCCATCCCTCCCACTGCCATCACTGCCTGAACCCATCCATCCCTCCCACTGCTATCACTGCCTGATCCCATCCATCCCTCCCACTGCCATCACTGCCTGATCCCATCCATCCCCCCACTGCCTGATCCCATCCATCCCCCCCACTGCCATCACTGCCTGATCCCATCCATCCCCCCCACTGCCATCACTGCCTGATCCCATCCATCCCTCCCACTGCCATCACTGCCTGATCCCATCCATCCCTCCCACTGCCATCACTGCCTGATCCCATTCATCCCTCCCACTGCCATCACTCTGCCCTGATCCCATCCACCCCCCCCACTGCCATCACTGCCTGATCCCATCCATCCCCCCACTGCCATCACTGCCTGATCCCATCCATCCCTCCCACTGCCATCACTGCCTGATCCCATCCATCCCTCCCACTGCCATCACTGCCTGATCCCATCCATCCCCCCCACTGCCATCACTGCCTGATCCCATCCACCCCCCCACTGCCATCACTGCCTTATCCCATCCATCCCCCCACTGCCATCACTGCCTGATCCCATCCATCCCTCCCACTGCCATCACTGCCTGATCCCATCCATCCCTTCCACTGCCATCACTGCCTGATCCCATCCATCCCTCCCACTGCCATCACTGCCTGATCCCATCCATCCCTCCCACTGCCATCACTGCCTGATCCCATCCATCCCCCCCACTGCCATCACTCTACCTGATCCCATATCTCCCACTGCCATCACTTTGCCTGCCCTGATCCCATCCATCCCCCCCACTGCCTGATCCCATCCATCCCCCCCCACTGCCATCACTGCCTGATCCCATTCATCCCTCCCACTGCCATCACTGCCTGATCCCATTCATCCCTCCCACTGCCATCACTGCCTGATCCCATCCATCCCCCCCACTGCCATCACTCTACCTGATACCATCTCTCCCACTGCCATCACTCTACCTGATCCCATCTCTCCCACTGCCATCACTCTACCTGATCCCATCTCTCCCACTGCCATCACTTTGCCTGCCCTGATCCCATCCATCCCCCCACTGCCATCACTGACTGATCCCATCCATCCCTCCCACAGTCATCCCTCTGTCTGATCTCCACCCCTCCCATGAGGCAGTGGTGATGGGGGGGGATAGGGATGACATCAGTGGCAATGGTGGTGAGGATAGGGATGATATCAGTGGCAGTGAACATTGTCATTCCTATATTTTAAAGAAATATTGCTAGAGATGGAAGAGTAGGAAGCACCACATCCCTTTAATTAAAGTAACTACAATGAGGGGGGGCGAAGTGGGACTTTAACGGTGCAAAATGATGGAGAAAAATCTGAATTCTCAAAAATTGTACATTTTATTACACATAGAAGGTGAGGACAAGACAATACATCAATATAAAATGATAAAATCAAGAAAATGCACTCAAAAATATCAACTCTACATGTTTCGCCATCTTCATAATAGCTTCTTCAGGAGTTTTCATAGATATTTCTCGAGAGTGAACATTTCTAGATAACAGAAGGAAAAACATAAAAGACATGGCATGTGTATGTACATAGGGCATATCTCAATGGTCCTAAAATTGGATGCCCAAATGATTTACATATTTGAAAAACAATAATACAAGGAAAAAGTACCTTAAAATAACCTGAACCCTTTCTTATGCCGGAGGTGGAGGCAACACAAGTGACGCCACCAAAGCGAGCACAGAGGGGGAGGGGAACCGAGACATCCAACCTCTTAAAGTTGACCCATAGAGAGGGTGACAGCCAAGCTAGGAATAATGGGTAGAAATAGTAAGAGACCAAAGCATGGAAATGCAATTCAACCAAAGATTGCTATATATCCAATTATGTGAGACTAAATATCTGGTTGAAGGATTGCTATTATATTCACCTGTTTATGATGAATGTGCACTTGATTCACTGGGTACCCCAATGTCAAACCAAGGGGCAGGGAGGGAAAATAGTGTTCCCTTAATATCCCCAAATGGGAGGTATCCCTTAAAGAAAAAATGAAGTTTGTTGATTAAATAACGATGACAAACGCAATATAAGTCTGTCAAGTTTAAGGGTATACATACTTACCCTAAGTTAGCAAACTGGGCACATAAATTGTCATGCAGTATTCATAAGTACACCGCCATTGTAATTGAACAGATTTTCCAAAAGTGCGCTCAAATGAAGGAGACTGCACGGGAGGAAAGAGAAAAGAGAAGCATAGAAGGGCATGGTCAGCATCTAATATATCAAAAATATGGAAAGAAGTAAGGTTCGAAAGATTTCATTTACCGCAAGTGGTCTCGAAGTTCATATGTCGTTCCCCGGTGGTCTAGTGTAATACTGACCGTGCTGCGCCGGCATTTATACACCCTCTCCACTCCCTCGGAGTCTGACGTCACCGAGGGAGTGAGAGCGAGGTACGCCCAGTGGTCCAATGGAGACCGAAGAGGAAGTGCGTCATTAAGACGCGACCGCATCACATGGTTCCGCCGGAACCGGAAGGTCAGGGATAACAACATCCGGTCCAGACATAATGTATGCAGAGGAGGTGATGGATCACAGTAGACAATCCGAAATGGATCCTAAATGGAACTAACAGCATTATAGGAAGGCAGGATTTAAACAAATATCCACAATGCCTATAAAATTGGGAAAATCTGAGGACACAATAGGTCACAAAGAAAAATATTAACCCAATTGATGAATAAATCGATGTTATGATAAAAATGAGAACTAGAGAAAAGGAAGTTTTGAGAGGCTCCATTAAAGAACACCTGGGAGTTTGAAAGCGGTGCTGCTACTAACCAGGCTGGACCAATTTACCTGGAAAATAAATGTAGGGCACCGCGGGTGCCCATATGGGCAACAAGAACAGAGGCTGGAAACTAGGCTCGGATCCAATGTCCCCCAATACGCTCACCTGAGGGTCTGCCACTCCTAGTCACATCCACCTGATGGCAGGGGTCAGGAATAATACCCAATGGACAAACCACAAAATATCTTGTTCTTTAAGGGGTAGATATACTACATCTGAAAAATAAACATATGATTGCTGTGAAGCCATTTTAACAAGGTGTATACATATGCCAATATATCAAAGGCATCAAAACGAGAAGGACTTTGTAGCAAAGGTTCAAAATCCAAAGTGCTGGCCAGCACCAGAAATACTGTGCTAGACCCGCAATAAATACAATTGACATTGCCTAGCCATGAAAGGGCTTGAAACTAATGGATTCATTTATGCCAGGATACTGAGTAGCTGATAAATTAAATATCCACTTGGTTTCATGTTGCAATAAATTTCTATCTACACTTCCACCTCGTTCATTGAGTGGGATGTGTTCCAAAGCAAAGAAGGTCATCATCCTATCGTCGAAGCCATGGTATAAACCCATATGTCGACTAATGGGACTTTCAAACTTTTTGTTCTTGACAAGTTTAACATGGTCACGAATTCGATTGAAAAAGGGCCTTTTTGTTTTGCCTATATAGAAGGCTTTACAACTGCAATACATTATATAGACAATTCCCACTGACAATTTATGTGCCCAGTTTGCTAACTTAGGGTAAGTATGTATACCCTTAAACTTGACAGACTTATATTGCGTTTGTCATCGTTATTTAATCAACAAACTTCATTTTTTCTTTAAGGGATACCTCCCATTTGGGGATATTAAGGGAACACTATTTTCCCTCCCTGCCCCTTGGTTTGACATTGGGGTACCCAGTGAATCAAGTGCACATTCATCATAAACAGGTGAATATATTAGCAATCCTTCAACCAGATATTTAGTCTCACATAATTGGATATATAGCAATCTTTGGTTGAATTGCATTTCCATGCTTTGGTCTCTTACTATTCCTACCCATTATTCCTAGCTTGGCTGTCACCCTCTCTATGGGTCAACTTTAAGAGGTTGGATGTCTCGGTTCCCCTCCCCCTCTGTGCTCGCTTTGGTGGCGTCACTTGTGTTGCCTCCACCTCCGGCATAAGAAAGGGTTCAGGTTATTTTAAGGTACTTTTTCCTTGTATTATTGTTTTTCAAATATGTAAATCATTTGGGCATCCAATTTTAGGACCATTGAGATATGCCCTATGTACATACACATGCCATGTCTTTTATGTTTTTCCTTCTGTTATCTAGAAATGTTCACTCTCGAGAAATATCTATGAAAACTCCTGAAGAAGCTATTATGAAGATGGCGAAACATGTAGAGTTGATATTTTTGAGTGCATTTTCTTGATTTTATCATTTTATATTGATGTATTGTCTTGTCCTCACCTTCTATGTGTAATAAAATGTACAATTTTTGAGAATTCAGATTTTTCTCCATCATTTTGCACCGTTAAAGTCCCACTTCGCCCCCCCTCATTGTAGTTACTTTAATTAAAGGGATGTGGTGCTTCCTACTTCATCTCTAGCAATATTTCTTTAAAATTTACGATTAGGGATTACATTTCCCACTACCCCTGTATTGCTGGAGAAAAATGTGTATTCATTGTGTTAATTAAGCTTAGCTTGTTCTTGTTATATATGCATTTTTGTTTTATTCTATGAGGTATTTTTACTTGTAGATATTCCCTAGCTACGTTTTAGTGGTATTGTGACTTAGAAACCTCTCCCCCAGTGTCCCCGGTTCTAACCATGGATGGCTACTGTGGGAAAGATTTCGATGGATTAATGGACAAGTTCCACCAGGCTCAAAGTTCATCAGTGGGAGGAATCACCCTTGACCACTTCTTTTCGAGATTGCGTAGATTATTGGAAAAAAAATCCAAGATATTTTGGAATAAAAAATATTTTTTGAAGTATATTGATGAAAAACTGGTCCCTTGGGGACTAAGAATTCAGATTTTTCCCTTAATTAAAACAGTCAATGCGGAACTAAAAAATGAATGGGAATTAAATCTACATTCCTGCTCTCTAAAAATGATGAATTTATTATGCTCACAATATACCAAAGATTTGGAAATTGTGAACAATGATATTAAACAACTTTATTTGGACAGTGCAGCACTATTAAATGATCCCTCCTTCTCTCAGAGAGACATCAAAATGCAAAAACAATTAGAAATCCTTGTAGGCAATCTGATCAAGACAAAAGAAAAGAAATTTGCCAGAGATAGGCAAGCATATCAACAAGATTAAGCTTATCACTGGACTAGAGAAAGAAATAATAAACGTACAACAAAGAATTTACATACAAATTCCCATTCTAGTTCCTTTCATTCACAAATGAACACTAATGATGTTAGTGATTCGGACTTATCATCCCAATCATCCACATCATCTTCCCACACTAAATCCCAGCGTCACACAAAAATAAATGGTCCCTATAA
Source organism: Pelophylax lessonae (assembly GCF_965119305.1). NCBI lineage: Eukaryota > Metazoa > Chordata > Amphibia > Anura > Ranidae > Pelophylax > Pelophylax lessonae. The sequence goes on along the minus strand of NC_138777.1, from coordinate 108,478,552 downwards.
GCGTAAAATAGAAAACAAAAAAGATTCTAACACTTCCTCTAAACGCACCCCACTATTTCCTCCTGAACATCACCAACAATTTCACCAATCTCCTTCCCAATTGTCACAAAATCTTGATGAGTTAGCCATTGAAAATTCAGTAGCTACCCCAAGTCTTAATGCTACACATTCTCTTAAGATGAGTCACAGCACAGTGGTGAATAATGAAATTCGCACAGCACCTATTTTTCAGCCCACAAAAAATCAAACTAGTTAGCAACTACCTTCTGAGCTTCAGATTTCAGATTCTGATTCCTTGAAGGTTATTAACCTATCTAGTAAAAAACTTGATGAAACCCAAATATATGTTCTATCTCTTGGTCTGACCTATTGTCTTACTCAAAAAATTGATATCTTCGAGCTAATTAAGGACGTTCACCTGTTCGCTCGTAGATTGATGTTTAAAGTAAATTATGACAAAGATAATCAGTCTTCAACAGGTCAACTGATCAAATCTAACTGCTTGCCTGCACAAAACCAGGAATTTTCTCTGGCCGAAATGCAGGCACTCAGTGATTTGATGGAGCTCTGGGAAGAAGGAGACTCATCAGGTTGGCCCTTCTCTGATGACTTAATTGATCAGACGGCCACTCCAGAAAATCGTGAAGTGGAGGCCATTTTTCCTCCTCCATCGTCTTACAAATCCAAATCCCAATTTTTTCCTTTACTGCAATCTAACCCTAACATTTGGGCCTTTACCCAACAAGTGATTAGGGAAATTCAGAAAACCAAGTGGAAAGATGTAAATTCCTCTAACCTAAATGATAGTCAGATTAGAGCTATTCAATCACTTCAAAACGACCCCTCCCTCACAATAAAACCTTCAGATAAGGGCGGAAATGTCGTTGTAATGGACACGTTAGGGTATGAAGCTATGGTTTTGGACATTTTGAAAAATAAAGATTGGTATAGAAAAATTTCTGAAAGTTTCTTAGCAAGAATAATCATCAAATATCGTCAACTTATTTTTGAAGCCTATTCTAGAGCCTTGATAGACAAAAAAACTTGGGAATTTTTGAATATTAAGGATCCAAAAACCCCCACTATGTATGCCCTACCTAAGGTTCACAAAAACCTTAAAAAACCTTCAGGTAGACCTATAGTCTCTGGCAATGGCTGTCTAACGGAACGAGCCAGCCAATTAGTGGATGATTATTTACGTCCCCATGTACTGGCTTTGCCCTCCTACATTAGGGACACTAGTGATCTCATCAAAGCCATTGATGGCATCCAAGTCCCTGAGGAGGCATGGCTGGTGGGTATTGATGTGGAGGCCCTCTACAACTCCATCCCACATCATTGTGAGGTTAGAGTTGTGGAGGGCTTTCTATCAGAGATAGGAGGTTCTTCAGTGGAATATAATGCCTTTGTCATCTCACTTCTTAGATTTATTCTGTCCAATAATGTCTTTCTGTTCAATGGTTCCCATTACCTCCAGGTGCAGGGGGTGGCTATGGGGACCAAGTGTGCCCCCTCCTATGCCAACCTGCACCTGGGGGGATGGGAGCGTGATCTTTTCTCCAGGGATGACCTGGAGTCTTTTTTATCTTGTATACTCCTATGGAGAAGATTTATTGATGACATTTTTATGATTTGGACAGGCTCTCTAAACATGTTGTTGAGATTTTTTGAGGTGTTGAAAGTCAATGACTTCAATCTCAAATTCACCTATACTTATAGCCAAAAGTCCTTGGACTTTTTGGATATTTCCATTTATGTAGATGAAGATGGCATTTTGGGTTCCACCCTCTTTCGTAAAACCACTGCAGGCAATACTATACTGAGGGCAGATAGCTCCCACCCCCAACCTCTGGTATCTAGTATACCATATAGCCAGTACCTAAGATTATGGCGTAATTGCACGAAATCTGAAGATTTCGAGAGAGAAGCCAAAAATTTACAGAAGAGACTTCTAGGTAGAGGTTACAGTAGGGCTTGTTTGAAAAAATCTTATCATAGAGCAAAAAAATGGAACAGGACTAATTTGATTTTTGGCAAAAAGAAAAAGAATAAAACCAACACTAATGGGGTACGCTTAATTACACGATACTCTGGTCAACATGACCAAGTACAGTCAATTCTCAAGAAGTTTTGGTACCTCTTAGAGGCAGATGAAAAGGTATCTAGATTTATTGATGCCCGCCCCCAGATAACTTTTAAAAGGTCTCGCTCGTTAAGGGATCAATTGGTTCATAGTCATTATGCTCCTTCAATCAAATGTAAAAAAACACCTACAGGCACATATTCCTGCAGAAAATGCAACTTCTGCAGATATCTGCCTAATTTGAGTGAAATTATCCTTCCTAATGGAAAATAATATAGACCGAATTTTTATGCAAACTGTCAAACAGTGGGAATTGTCTATATAATGTATTGCAGTTGTAAAGCCTTCTATATAGGCAAAGCAAAAAGGCCCTTTTTCAATCAAATTCGTGACCATGTTAAACTTGTCAAGAACAAAAAGTTTGAAAGTCCCATTAGTCGACATATGGGTTTATACCATGGCTTCGACAATAGGATGATGACCTTCTTTACTTTGGAACACATCCCACTCAATGAACGAGGTGGAAGTGTAGATAGAAATTTATTGCAACGTGAAATCAAGTGGATATTTAATTTATCAGCTACTCAGTATCCTGGCATAAATTAATCCATTAGTTTCAAGCCCTTTCTTGGCTAGGCAATGTCAATTGTATTTATTGCGGGTCAAGCACAGTATTTCTGGTGCTGGCCAGCACTTTGGATTTTGAACCTTTGCTACAAAGTCCTTCTCGTTTTGATGCCTTTGATATATTGGCATATGTATACACCTTGTTAAAATGGCTTCACAGCAATCATATGTTTATTTTTCAGATGTAGTATATCTACCCCTTAAAGAACAAGATATTTTGTGGTTTGTCCATTGGGTATTATTCCTGACCTCTGCCGTCAGATGGATGTGACTAGGAGTGGCAGACCCTCAGGTGAGCGTATTGGGGGACATTGGATCCGAGCCTAGTTTCCAGCCTCTGTTCTTGTTGCCCATATGGGCACCCGCGGTGCCCTACATTTATTTTCCAGGTAAATTGGTCCAGCCTGGTTAGTAGCAGCACCGCTTTCAAACTCCCATTCTCATTTTTATCAGAACATCGATTTATTCATCAATTGGGTTAATCTTTTTCTTTGTGACCTATTGTGTCCTCAGATTTTCCCCATTATATAGGCATTGTGGATATTTGTTTAAATCCTGCCTTCCTATAATGCTGTTAGTTCCATTTAGGATCCATTTCGGATTGTCTACTGTGATCCGTTACCTCCTCTGCATACATTATGTCCGGACCGGATGTTGTTATCCCTGACCTTCCGGTTTCGGCGGAACCATGTGATGCGGTCGCGTCTTAATGACGCACTTCCTCTTCGGTCTCCATTGGACCACTGGGCGTACCTCGCTCTCACTCCCTCAGTGACGTCAGACGCCGAGGGAGTGGAGAGGGTGTATAAATGCCGGCGCAGCACAGTCAGTATTACACTAGACCACCGGGGAACGACATATGAACTTCGAGACCACTTGCGGTAAATGAAATCTTTCGAACCTTACTTCTTTCCATATTTTTGATATATTAGATGCTGACCATGCCCTTCTATGCTTCTCTTTTCTCTTTCCTCCCGTGCAGTCTCCTTCATTTGAGCGCACTTTTGGAAAATCTGTTCAATTACAATGGCGGTGTACTTATGAATACTGCATGACAATTTATGTGCCCAGTTTGCTAACTTAGGGTAAGTATGTATACCCTTAAACTTGACAGACTTATATTGCGTTTGTCATCGTTATTTAATCAACAAACTTCATTTTTTCTTTAAGGGATACCTCCCATTTGGGGATATTAAGGGAACACTATTTTCCCTCCCTGCCCCTTGGTTTGACATTGGGGTACCCAGTGAATCAAGTGCACATTCATCATAAACAGGTGAATATATTAGCAATCCTTCAACCAGATATTTAGTCTCACATAATTGGATATATAGCAATCTTTGGTTGAATTGCATTTCCATGCTTTGGTCTCTTACTATTCCTACCCATTATTCCTAGCTTGGCTGTCACCCTCTCTATGGGTCAACTTTAAGAGGTTGGATGTCTCGGTTCCCCTCCCCCTCTGTGCTCGCTTTGGTGGCGTCACTTGTGTTGCCTCCACCTCCGGCATAAGAAAGGGTTCAGGTTATTTTAAGGTACTTTTTCCTTGTATTATTGTTTTTCAAATATGTAAATCATTTGGGCATCCAATTTTAGGACCATTGAGATATGCCCTATGTACATACACATGCCATGTCTTTTATGTTTTTCCTTCTGTTATCTAGAAATGTTCACTCTCGAGAAATATCTATGAAAACTCCTGAAGAAGCTATTATGAAGATGGCGAAACATGTAGAGTTGATATTTTCGAGTGCATTTTCTTGATTTTATCATTTTATATTGATGTATTGTCTTGTCCTCACCTTCTATGTGTAATAAAATGTACAATTTTTGAGAATTCAGATTTTTCTCCATCATTTTGCACCGTTAAAGTCCCACTTCGCCCCCCCTCATTGTAGTTATTGTCATTCCTATCCCCACCACCACTGCCACTGATGCTATCCCTATCCTTACCACTACTCCCACTGATGTCAACCCTATCCTCATCATTCCCACTGATGTCATCCCTATCCTCAACACCGTCACTGATGTTATCCCTATCCCAACCACCACTGATGTCAACGCTATCCCCACCACCACCGCCACTGATGTCATCCCTCTCCCCACCACTGCCTCTGATGTCATCCCAACTGCCACTGATGTCATTCCTATTCCCACTGCCAATGATGTAGCCCCTATCCCCACTGCCACTGATGTCACCCCTATCCCCACTGCCACTGATGTCACCCCTATCCCCACCTCCACTGCCACTGATGTCACCCCTATCCCCACCTCCACTGCCACTGATGTCACCCCTATCCCCACTGCCACTGATGTCACCCCTATCCCCACCTCCACTGCCACTGATGTCACCCCTATCCCCACTGCCACTGATGTCACCCCTATCCCCACTGCCACTGATGTCACCCCTATCCCCACCACCACTGCCACTGATGTCACCCCTATCCCTACCACCACTGATGTCACCCCTATCCCCACCCCCACCGCCACTGATGTCACCCCTATCCCCACCACCACTGATGTCACCCCTATCCCCACCACCACCGCCACTGATGTCACCCCTATCCCCACCACCACTGATGTCACCCCTATACCCACCACCACTGTGCCTATGGAAAATATAGGGTACTGAAATGTGTTGCTATTTTCGGGCATGCATAGTCTTAAGGTTTGACATGTTGGGTATTTATTTACTTGACACAAACTCATCTTTTATTTTACCCAAAAATTGGGTAATATGTTTTTTATGTACCCTAAAATTACCTTTTACCTCTTAGCCTGGGTTCACACTTAATGCAGACTGCATCTAAATAGCAACCCATCCATACAAACAGATTGCGGAGTGTATGTTAGGTTAACGACACCCCGCAATCGGTTTTCAAAACGCAGCACGATTTGCAGAATCAAATCGCGTGGGTGTGCAGGCTAAATATAACTAAAAAACATAGAGAAACTGGTAGTTGTTCATCATTGGTCATTTTGTTTAAAAAAAAAAAAAATGGGCTGCTCACCCTAAAATGCCCGGGCCTATTTTTTGTCCCAGTCCGGGCCTGTGCACTGTTACTGTAAAAATGACACTGGCAGGGAAGGGGTTAACTTTATTGGAGAAGGAGGGGTTAAGTGTGTCCCTAGGGGCGTGCTTCTAACTGTGAAGGGATGTGGCTAGTGGTGTAACTACAGAGATATACGATCCTGCATAGCAGGACCGTATGATCTCTGCACTTACACAGGGGAGAATGACAGGCGGCTTTGTTTACATTAGCCGCCTGCCTTTCTCCCTCTGTAACGGACATCGGGTCCGCCAGGGTGTCCGTGAACGAGCGGGCGCGCTACCCCCTATTGGCTCGCTGGTGAGTGACGTACCCATACGTAACTTTGCCTGCACGGGGCTGACCACTGCAGTATATGCACTTGCGGCGGTTAATATGTTCCTAAAGCATTCCCATTTTTCCTCCGTGTTCAATTATCCTAGGGTTAGGTCCCAATTTATGTTCTCTATTATTGAGCACAGCTCAGGAAAGTTTGCCCTTCTGAAGTTTAACGTTCTTATATATGTGTATAGTAAAGATCGACCGATTATCAGCAACACTGATATATCGGGGGCCAATATGCACTTTCCCCCGATATATCGGAATCGGCCCCGGTGGGTACAGATATTGCCGTGACGTAATAGTGTATGTTGCGCCACGCGCCTCTGTGCACTGGGCAGCTTCCTTTCTTCTTAGGCCGCCTCCCTCAGTCTCGTTACAGTGTGTTTTACCCGCCGCGGCCACACTGGAGTCTGCATGCTGTGCACAGTCGGTCGGGACAGTGAGTGATCTTTTAGTTCTTATCAAAATCGCAATACAGTGACCAGTCACAGACACAGTGCACGTTGTGTGTGCCAGCCAGCCACCCAGTCCCACACACCCACAAGTCTGTGTACCAGCCATCCAGCCACAGGCCCTGCCTGACTGTACCAGCTAGCCAACCACAGGCCCTGGGCCTGTACCTGCCAGCCACCCACCAAAGGGTGCCAGCCAGACACCCACTAAAGGGTGCCAGCCAACCCACCCACCACAAGGTGCCAGCCAGCCACCCATCACAGGGTGCCAGCCAGCCACCACAGGGTGCCACCCACCCACCAAGGGGTGCTAGACAGCCACCAAAGGGTGCCAGCCACACACCAAAGGGTGCCAGTCAGCCACTCACCACAGGGTGCCAGCCATCCACCCACCCACCCAGCACAGGGTGCCAGCCAGCCAGCCACCAAAGGGTGCCAGACACCCACTAAAGGGTGCCAGCCAACCCACCCACCCACCACAAGGTGCCAGCCAGCCACCCACCACAGGGTGCCAGCCAGCCACCCACCACAGGGTGTCAGCCAGCCAGCCACCCACCAAAGGGTGCCAGCCACTCATTACCACAGGATGCCAGCCAGCCATTTTGTTTAAGCCTATATTAGTGTCTTTTCAAATTTCAATAGAGATAGTTGGAGATAGAAAAAATAAAAGTGTGGTCTGGTGCTATTTCTCTTCTCCATCTCCAGGAAAATCAGCAGCACTGTGCAACACTTGCAAAAACAATGTAAGCATGGGATCAATAACTGCAAAAACCAAAAATGCGTCTAATCTTTGGGCCCATCTAAGAGTTCATCATGTTGAATTGTTTCGTGCAGGACATAAAAAACTAAATTAATCACAAGGTGAAACATCACTATCCCAGGCAACAATAACAGATATGTTTCAGAAAAAAAAAACAGGTGGCTATAATCTGATCGTAGATCCCAAATGCTGGACAGAGTAATCACAGAGATAATGGTCACTGATAACCAGCCATTTACAATAGTGTCTGACTCTGGATTTAAGCAGTTGCTGTCCATACTTGAGCCAAGATACACACTAAAGAGTGACACATTTTATCAAACTGAAATGCTGCAAAAGATTCACCAAAAAGTTGTTGACAAAGTAAAGACTATGCTGCAACCAGAGAATGCTGGCAACTCACTCTCATTCATGACTGATTGCTGGTCAGGTCAAACAGAATCACTAATGAGTTTTACATGCCACTTCATTGACAGCGGATGGACAAGAAGGCATTTGGTGTTGAATACAAACGTGATGCAAGGATCCCACACTGGGCAGTACATTAGAGAAATGTTTCTAGGCATGCTAGAAGAATGGGGAATCACCAAAGACCGAGTAATGCTTGTGCTGCGAGACAGCGGAGCAAACATGGTTAAAGGTATGAGACTTGCTGAAGTGTCAGACCTCAGTTGCATGGCACACACCCTCCAACTTGTGGTAAATGATGGTCTGTCAAACCAGAAAGCTTTGCTTGACATTATTAGCGTGCTGAAGAAGTGTGCAGGCCATTTCCACCATTCTTTTCTTGCTAAGCAACGATTGAGGTGCATTCAGGAAGACCTTGGCCTACCCAAAAACAACTTGATACAGGCTGTTCCAACACGATGAAACTCAACGATTCACATGTTATAAAGGATGCTGGAGCAGAAGCGAGCTCTCACTATATATTCTGGTGAATATGGACTTGGAGGACATTCTTGTCATACTGCTGATCATTGGGACATAGTAGCCAACATTATTGAGACGTTCCTAACCATTGAGGACGCTCCTAACCATTGAGGAAGTTACACTAGAGGTGAGTCATTACGACTCATCTGCGTCCTCTGTCATCCCATGTGTGAGAGTGCTGAAGATGCTTCTTCAACAGAATGAAGAACCCAACACATGTGGCATTAAAGCATGTAAGCAGGCCATGAGGGACAGCCTCACCAAACGGTTTGAGAAGCATGAGGAGAATAAAAATGTTGTGCTTGCTTGTCTTTTGGATCCTCGATACAAGAACCATCCTTTCTCTTCTGATGATGTATTGGCCAAGGCAAAACAATGGCTGACAGAGGATATTCAACAGAAGGTGCAGGAGGTTCCTCCTGACGAAAAGAAAAGTCAAGAAGAGAAGGTTTCTGATGTGAAAGAGCAGGATTCAGGAGAAATATTGTAATGTTCTGGTACCTCTGGTACCCTTATTCCACTTTCCAATTCAGTGTATGCGTCCCACCATTCTCTTCTGGTAGGTGCGCATACACCTTTAAGACCGATGCTGTCATCACTGAGCGCCGCAGAGCGGCTATTTCAACCGCCGGCGTTCTCACTCACATGTTCGTTCAACCTGCCTTGAAGCTCACATGCTCACAAGCGTACCTCGCTGTCGGAACCTCGCTACTGATCCCTGTATCCCGCTACCGGATCACTCGCTCATACCGAACCTCTCTACTACTGCTTGCTATTTGTGATAAGTACCCCGCAGGGGAATCCTCCATAACCTTCCTACTAAGCTTACACTATCTAGCTCTGCATATTAAGGACTGTTACTATCATCTGCACTGTTGTTTAGATTGCTAGCTCTTGAGCCTACTAACATCTATCCTTGCACTGGGTTAGTCTCTCCTGTATGTCATCTGCTATCCTACCACCTACTACCATACATGATTGCTAACCTATCTGCATCCTACCTGTTACCATCTATACTCTCATGAACATTTCTCTCAAGTGCTGTTCACCTATTGTCACTGTTCATACCTGTCTCTTTAGCTCATCACCACTATACTGCTATATACATCTATCACTCCAGGAACATCTTATTGAGTGTGTATATTTGTATGCTGAATCAGACAGACCACAGTGATGAGTCTTGGGAGTTGGAATTGGTATTTCAACGTATCTCTACATGACTGCTGAGTGGAGTTTTTCTGCAGCTGCAAATCCATCTTGTTTCAGAAAACGCAGGAGCGTTACAGATTGAACGAACCCAAAATGGATTCAGCAGATTTACCCACTCAAGTGACACAATTAAAACAACAAGTGACTGCGTTAATACACGCTCTTACTGAATTAAAAGAAGACAATCAGGCTCTGAAGCAGCAGGTAACCCGTCTATCACAACTTGCCGCTGCTCAGCCCCCTGAACCCAAAATAAATCCTCCTCTAGTGTTTACAGGTGATCGCAAAAAATTTCGTGAATTCAAAAACGCCTGTCAGTTACTTTTCTTGCTAAAACCTCGTACCTACCTTACTGATCATATCAAAGTCTGTACTATTATTTCATACCTAACGGGTGATCCACGGGCCTGGGCAGACTCTCTCTTTGAGAAAAATGATCAGCTTCTCAACTCCTATGCTTTATTCCTAGCGGAACTCGCTAGTCTATATGATGACCCCAATAGGCAGAGTACTGCCGATATTCAATTGAGGTCCTTGAAACAAGGTAGGAGACCTGTAGAAGACTTTGTAGCAGAGTTCAAAAGATGGACCCTTGATTCAGGGTGGAATGATACATCTCTGAGAACTCAATTTAGACTCGGCCTATCAGAAGCCGTTAAAGACGAGCTCGCCCGAGCGGATTTACCGGACACCCTGGATGCTTTGATACAACTCAGTATCAACATAGACAGGAGGCTGCGAGAAAGAAAGGCTGAAAAAATGGGAATGGCATTGTCTAGTCCTTCTCGGATTTCGGCCGTTGACCCTACTCCTATGGAGGTAGGAACCATACGCCCACCTTTATCAACTACTGAAAGAGCCAGGAGACGATACAGTAATCTTTGCTTGTACTGCGCATCCCCGGATCACATGATAAGCGTCTGTCCCCTTGTCCACAAAAAAGAGGGTGAGTGTTCACATGTCCTCCTAGGGGGATTGACAACTTCATTTACTAACCCTTATCTTTTTGTTCGTTTGACATTGCAGTGGGACCAGACTAGGATTACCACTAAGGCCATGATCGACACAGGATCTTGCGGAAATTATATCGATATACGTTTTGCTACTTTAAATAAAGTACCTATTATTTCAAAACCTAAGCCTGTCTCTGTGAGTCTTATTAACGGTATTCCGTTATCTTCTGGCCCAATCACTAATCAGACACAAGCACTCCTAGTCACCACTAACGAGTCTCATACGGAGACCACTACCTTCGACCTATTATCTTCGCCCCACTTTCCCATTGTTTTGGGACTTCCCTGGTTACACACACATCAACCAACCATAGATTGGAAGAAACGGACCCTAACCTTCCTCTCCTACTATTGCGAGAGTACGTGTAACCTCCCGTCTTATGGAAAGATCCTGTCTGTGGTGTCAGATGAGATTGCACCACTATGCTATCAGGATCTGTCCGAAGTTTTTCTTGAGAAAAATTCTCAAGTACTGCCTCCCCATAGGGATTATGATTGCACTATTGATCTACTCCCAAATAGTAAATTGCCTTTTGGTCATGTTTATCCTCTTTCGCAGGATGAACTTTCCCATCTCAAGGAATACTTGGATGAGAATTTGACAAAAGGTTTTATTAGACCTTCCACTTCTTCCACAGCTGCAGGACTTTTTTTTGTCCGCAATAAAGACTCAAGTCTCAGGCCTATTATCGACTATAGGCAATTGAACGCCATTACAGTAAAAGATCGCTATCCTTTGCCGCTTATCCCTGAACTCATTGAACAAGTGCGTGGAGCTACCTACTTTTCAAAATTGGACCTGAAAGGGGCATACAATCTAATCCGAATCCGTGATGGAGATGAGTGGAAGACAGCATTCAGAACCAGATACGGATTGTTCGAATATCTTGTGATGCCATTTGGGCTATGTAACGCTCCCGCAGCCTTCCAACGATTCATAAACGATATCTTTAGAGACTTACTTGATGTCTGTGTTGTGGTATATCTGGACGATATACTTATTTATTCACGATCCTTGTCTGAACATATAAAACATGTAAGACTTGTGTTATCCAGATTACTCACACACAATCTATACGTGAAACTAAAAAAATGCTTATTTCATAAAGAAGAAGTATTATTCCTAGGATACATCATATCCAAAACAGGAATCAAGATGGATATGAGTAAGATATCCTGTATTCAGGATTGGCCTATACCAACCACCCGCAAAGCACTACAGCGATTCCTTGGATTTTCAAACTTCTATAGGAAGTTCATCAAGAACTTCTCTGCCATTGTGAGACCTCTCACACAACTCACAAGTATTAAGAAACCATTTAAATGGTCAGATGAAGCAAATGAAGCTTTTTGCTTGTTAAAAACAAGCTTTACCTCTGCTCCCATACTACGCAATCCAGACCCATCCCTCCAATACATTCTGGAAGTATGCGTCAAATATGGCAGTAGGATCAGTACTCTCCCAACGACCAACGAATACTTCACCACTCCATCCAGTCGCCTTCTTCTCTAAATCTCTAAGCAGCCCAGAGGTGAATTACCCAGTGGGTGAAAAGGAACTGCTTGCTATAAAACTGGCTCTGGAGAATTGGCGACATCTACTTGAAGGCACCCGATTACCAATACTCATATATACAGATCATAAAAATCTTCAATATCTTCAGACTAACAAAACCCTCTCCCACCGGCAGGTACGATGGTCACTATTCTTCCTAAGATTTAACTTCCTAGTGACCTACACACCTGCAGACAAGAATAAAAAAGCGGATGCGCTATCACGAATAACTGAAGATAATTGCTCCGAAATCCCTTCCGTTCCTATAATACCCTACAAGCGTATTATTGGGGTTGTCCGTTCCTTGAAGGAAGAGATTCTGCACAGTATAGGTTTGGATTCACCTCCACCACAACTAAGTGCTGATGCAGAAGGCTTCCTCTACTACAACGACAAACTCTACATACCCCCTACTATGCGCACCAAGATCTTGGAATTGTCACATGATGTGCCTATGGCAGGACATATGGGTATGACAAAGACCCTTAATTTGCTTACCAGGCAGTTTTGGTGGCCTGATATGAAGACATCTATACAAAAATTTGTCTCTTCATGCAACGTCTGTGCCAGGTCCAAAATTGACACTACAAAACCATCCGGTCTACTATGCAGTCTACCAATACCCCAGACTCCATGGGAAGTTGTGTCCTTGGACTTTATAGTAGAACTACCACCTTCCAAAGGATTTAATACCATTTTAGTGTCAGTGGACCATCTGACAAAGATGGCACATTTCGTTGCTATTCGCAGACTACCTTCGTCCAAACAAACAGCGGAACTACTGATGAAACATGTCTTTAAGTTACATGGAATTCCAAAAACTCTTTTGTCTGACCGTGGATCACAATTCATCTCCAAGTTTTGGCAAGAACTATGTCACATACTACGAATTGAGCGAAAGCTCACTTCTCCCTACCATCCTCAGACCAACGGACAGACTGAAAGAGTCAACCAGTGCATCAAGCAATATTTACGTTGCTACACATCATACCTACAGGATGATTGGGTGGATCTCCTCCCTCTGGCAGAATTTGCCTACAACAATGCAACCCACAGTACGACCAAACAGAGTCCGTTCTACTTGAACTATGGGTTTCATCCCACTATTCTTCCACCACGCATCCTTCCATCAAGTAACCCAGTAGCCTCAGACTTTCTTACCCAAATAAAAGACTCTCTGGGTTTACTTAATACTACCATCTCACACGCTCATAGTCAACAAAAAAAGTACTATGACCTTCGTAGAAGACCTTCTCCTCAGTATGCTATTGGGGACCTTGTTTGGCTATCAACAAAAAACTTAAGATTAAAGATCCCTAGCAAAAAGCTTGGGCCTCTATTCTTGGGACCCTTCCCAATCAGGAAACTTATTGGAAAAGCTGCAGTACAGCTCACATTACCAACAGACCTCAAGATACATCCCATCTTCCATGTGTCGCTACTGGAGCCCCATGTTCCTGACTAAGGAATAAGGCCTACCATCCCACCTCCACCTCCTGTACAAGTTGAAGGCGGAGAAGAATATGAGATAAAGGAGATTCTGGATTCTCGTATCCACAGAAGAAGACTCCAATATCTAGTACGATGGAAGAACTGTGGGCCCCAAGACGACACCTGGCTGGATACCTCTGATATACATGCCCCTAGGCTGATTCGCAATTTTCACGCGAAATACCCGGAAAAACCAGTTCTAGAGGCCTTCCGGAGCCGGCCTTAAGGGGGGGGGGTACTGTAATGTTCTGGTACCTCTGGTCCCCTTATTCCACTTTCCAATTCAGTGTATGCGTCCCACCATTCTCTTCTAGTAGGTACGCATACACCTTTAAGACCGATGCTGTCATCACTGAGCGCTGCAGAGCGGCTATTTCAACCGCCGGCGTTCTCACTCACATGTTCGTTCAACCTGCCTTGAAGCTCACATGCTCACAAGTGTGCCTCGCTGTCGGAACCTCGCTACTGATCCCTGTATCCCGCTACCGGATCACTCGCTCATACCGAACCTCTCTACTACTGCTTGCTATTTGTGATAAGTACCCCGCAGGGGAATCCTCCATAACCTTCCTACTAAGCTTACACTATCTAGCTCTGCATATTAAGGACTGTTACTATCATCTGCACTGTTGTTTAGATTGCTAGCTCTTGAGCCTACTAACATCTATCCTTGCACTGGGTTAGTCTCTCCTGTATGTCATCTGCTATCCTACCACCTACTACCATACATGATTGCTAACCTATCTGCATCCTACCTGTTACCATCTATACTCTCATGAACATTTCTCTCAAGTGCTGTTCACCTATTGTCACTGTTCATACCTGTCTCTTTAGCTCATCACCACTATACTGCTATATACATCTATCACTCCAGGAACATCTTATTGAGTGTGTATATTTGTATGCTGAATCAGACAGACCACAGTGATGAGTCTTGGGAGTTGGAATTGGTATTTCAACGTATCTCTACATGACTGCTGAGTGGAGTTTTTCTGCAGCTGCAAATCCATCTTGTTTCAGAAAACGCAGGAGCGTTACAAATATGTCCAAAAAGACAATGGAAAGAAGAGAAAATTCATTGTGGTCAAATAGATGCCATGTTCAGCATTTTATTGGGGCCTTATGTGGAGGATTCATCAGAATTTGCAATAATGAGCCTGGATGATGAACTTCATCTCTATTTGAAGGAACCAGTAATTGACAGAAGAAGTGATCCTCTTCAGTGGTGGAAAGAAAATGAGGCACGCTACAAAAGACTTGCTTCTCATGCTAGAAGATACCTTTCTGCTCCTCCTTCCTCGGTACCAAGTGAGCGTGTTTTTAGTGAAGTGGCAGCAATTTATGAAAAGAAAAGAAGCCATTTAACTGGTGAACATGCTGAAATGTTATGCTTTCTGCACTATAATATTGTTCTACTTAACTGGGAGTATTGATTTGAAAGTGTAGTAGTAGTGTCTGTCCACCAGTCCACTGAGTCCACTCCAATAAAATCCTCTGTCTAGCTTTTGTCTAGCTATTTTTTCTAGCAGTTTTGCACTGACTGCACTGTGCTGCAGTCAGTGCAAAACTGCTAGAAAAAAAGCTAGACAGTGGATTTGAGTCAGTGGACTACTGCTGCAGTAGTGCGCCACTCACTACTGCAATCATTTTAAATAAGTAGTGCAGTAGTGTTTTAAAATTATTGCAGTAAGTGAGTGCCCTACTGCAGTCGTAGTCCACTGACTCCAATCCACTTTGTAGCTGTTCTGTTGCCTAGCTTTTTTTCTAGCAGTTTTGCACTGACTGCAGTAGTTGCAGTGAGTAGATAAATACATTATATAGGTAAATAAATAGATAAAAATTGTGTGTAATTAAATTGTATAAATAGTATATGACTTAATTGGTGACAAATAATATAAATAACCAATAGTGCAAAATAATTGTGCAAACATGAAGTCCAACAATGTGACAAGAAAAGTCTTTTTCAGGATATAAATCAAAGTGCAGGTGCTTTGTGCTCAATATTTAAATAGTTCGTGACTTTTGGTGGTGTGGGTTCCTTTTTCCAGTGAAGTGTGGTAAAGGTGGATCACTTACCAGAGGTAGTGGGTCTTATGTGCTACATAGCAGAGACCAGACTCGCTTGCAGGCCTTCCAGGCCAGAGATAATGGGTTCCCTGTGTTGCTCCTAGTGGGGGTGCAGGCTGGATTCCTCCTCATCTGGTTCCACTCCTCGGGTTTAGGGGCCAGGGTTATGAAAAAAACAAATGCTCCAATAGTGTAAAAAGTTTTTTTAAAAATGTATTTCCCACATAGGGTAAAACATCCAAAAACATACAGGCTCCAAAGACGAACAACCGCTGACATGCAGAGTGGCGAGCGGAGTGTTCCGGCTTGCGTTCCAATGCGCGGTTACGTAACGCCGTGCGTTCCAATACTGACTCGTTTCGTCACTTCCTTTGATGTTTTCAAAGGTAGCATAAGGTCTGATAACGTTACAGGGAGTGACGACCTTTACCACACTTCACTGGAAAAAGGAACCCACGCCACCAAAAGTCACGAACTATTGGAATATTGAGCACAAAGCACCTGCACTTTGATTTATATCCTGAAAGAGACTTTTTTCTTGTCACATTGTTGGACTTCATGTTTGCAAAATTATTTTGCACTATTGGTTATTTATATTATTTGTCACCAATTAAGTCATATACTATTTATACAATTTTGATTACACACAATTTTTATATATTTATCTACCTATATAATTTATCTGTACACATTTTATACACCTATATATTGCACTATGAATCAGCACTGTAGATAGTTCTCTGACTATTTCTGACAAACATACCATTTCCTATAGCTGCTGCTGTATCATCACACATAATAACGGAAAATTTATATCAATACTTACCGTAATTTTCCTTTCCTGATAGAACTCCATGGCAGCACACGTATGGGTAGGCTCCGCCTCCTCTCCTACCCTATAGGACCCCACTCCCATAAATTTTTGCTCCGAGCCAGGAGCCGTGTTCCATATATAGACTACTCCAGCAGATGGGAGGGAACTCCTGCTGCCATGGAGTTCTATCAGGAAAGGAAAATTACAGTAAGTATTGATATAAATTTTCCGTTTTCCTGACAGACTCCATGGCAGCACACGTATGGGAAATAACTAGCCATACACACCCGGGTGGGCAACTGCTGGTCAAACAGAAATAGGTTTAATTTGCACCGTCAACAGACAAAATTTTTAAACCAAAATCAACTGAGGATAAAGAAGCAGGTTCAACACAATAGTGTGACATGAAAGTGTTAATTGAGGACCATGAGGCCGCTCTGCAAATGACATCTGGTGCAACATGAAGGGAAGCCGCCCAAGACGTAGAAATCCCTCTGGTGGAATGAGCCGTCACCACTTCCGGAGGAGCCAGTCCCTTGGCTCTATATGCCCACTGGATGGTCTGAACTATCCAACTAGAAATAGTTCTGGAAGAAGCCCTCTTGCCTCTGTTCTTTCCATAGAAGAGAACAAATAGATAGTCTGTTTTGCGAAAAGAAGCTGTGAACTTCAAGTATGATTGTAGGACTTCACCCACATCCAACGGATGGGTACTCTGGTCATCTTGAGACTTGAATGTAGGTAAAACAATCTCTTGGTTGACATGAAAAACTGAATTTACCTTCGGATTGGACCCTAGCATAGGGACCAGGATGACCCGATCAGGAAAAAATGTCAGAAAAGGTTCTTTGCAACCCAGGTCACTAATTTCAGAGACACGTTTAGCCGATGTGATGGCTACTAAAAAGGCCGTCTTCATAGACAGATTCTTAAGGAAGAAGGAATCTCCATGTTCCAAAACTGTTGCTGAGAGAAACTCAAGGACTAGTGGAAGGTCCCATTTGGGGAACCTGGATTTCCTGGGAGGTCTCATTCTTGACGCACCTCTGAAAAACTGCCGGACCAGAGGATGTTTTGCCCATGAGGTCCCCGTGAAGGCAGAGATTGCTGAGATCTGTACTCTGAGAGAGCCAACAGCCAGAGATAGGTCTAAGCCTGTCTGGAGGAACCCCAGAATGTGATGGATCTTAGGATTAGTGATGGAATCGGACTCATTAGACATGTAATCCTCAAACTTAGACCAGATCCTCTCGTAGACTTTGTTGGTGCCCGGTCTCCTGGCACTCATCATTGTGGACATTGCCGCACTTGGACAGCCAAGAGCTTTTAGTCTTTCCCTCTCAAGGACCATGCCATGAGATGTAACTGCGCTGGGCATGGATGCAGCACTGGACCCTGAGATAAAAGGTCCGGCCTGAATGGCAGGGGAACAGGATCCCGAAAGCTCAGTTGGAGCAGCAGAGGAAACCAGGGCCTCCTTGGCCAAAATGGAAGAATTGCTATGACTTCTACCCTCTCTCTCCTGGGTCTCTGCAGGAACTTGAATATCACTGGGACCGGGGGAAAAGCATATGCTTTGTGGAACTTCCAGTGGTCCGTCAGAGCATCTACCCCGTAGGCTTGGGGGTAACGCCATCTCGAGTAGAATTTCGTCAGTTTGGCATTGTTTGGAGAGGCAAACAGGTCTACCTCCGGAAGAATCCCCAGAGAGATGACCCACTTGAAGGTTTCTGGATGAAGAGACCATTCGTTGTTGTCTAGATTGGTTCTTGACAGAAAATCTGCCTGAACGTTCTGGACTCCTGGAAGATAAGCAGCTGATAGATTGGAAAGATTCCGTTGGGCCCATGCCATGATCGGTTTCACTTCTTCCAGAAGGGAGGAACTGCGGGTGCCCCCTTGCCTCTTGATATATGCGACTGCCGTTGTATTGTCTAGCCGTAGGAGGACCGAGGACCCTTTCACCAAGTGACGGAAAGCCATGATGGCACGAAAAGCTGCCCGAAGCTCCAGGACATTTGAGACCAACCCGAGGGTGGGAAAGTCCCACCTGCCCTGGGCCACCTCTGACGGGACAGGAACGATCGAATGACAATTCAGGAGATTTTCCCGTTGTAGCCACCAAGACAGACTCGCAATCATAGAGGATGTTATCCGTACAGGAGTGTCTGGATTCCCGGAGCTCCATTGGCGGAGGAAACCGATTTGAAAGGGCCTCATCCTCCACTGTGCCCACTTGACCATGGGGGCCGTGGAGACCATGGTCCCTATTATTTTCAGACACTGTGATGCCCGAAGATAAGGGGTTGACATTGCCGGTTGTATTCTGCTGCGGATCACCGGAATCTTCTCCACTGGAAGAGAGATGGTGCCTCTGGAGGTGTTGAAGAGTGCCCCCAGGAAGATCAAGGATTTTGTCGGATCCAGATGGCTTTTCTCCAGATTCAAGAGCCACCCGAATTCTTGAAGGGTGGAGATTACCTGAGATCTGTGTTGCAGAATCTGTGCTTGGTCTTGAGAAAGAAGAAGCAGATCGTCTAAGTAGTGAAACAGTCGGATCCCTTTCGATCTGATCAGAGCTACAATAGCCAGTAAGATCTTTGAAAAGACTCGAGGTGAGGTGGTAAGCCCGAAAGGGAGACAGGTAAACTGGAGATGCACTTGACCCACGGCAAAGCGAAGAAATTTTTGTAGTTCTGCTGCCACTGGGACATGGAAATAGGCATCTTTTAGATCTATGGAGATCATCCAATCTTCTGGTTGCACCACTTGGCGGATAGTGAAGAGTGTCTCCATCCTGAACCTCTCTTTCTTTATGAAAGAGTTCAGATGAGTCAGGTCTATGACCGGCCTCCAAGAACCGTTTTTCTTTAGCACCATGAATAGAGGTGAATAAAGGCCTTGAAACCTTTCTTCGGCCGGAACTGGGATGACAGCACCTTGAGAGATCAGGGAATCTACGTATGACAGAAGAATTGACTTCTTTTCTTCCACGCGAGGTAGGGCCGTAGGGATGAACCGCAGAATTGGAGTTTCTTTGAAAGACCAAACGTGACCATGAGACACGGTCTTGACGGTCCACTGGTCTGTAATCGAGGCTGCCCAAACGTGCGCAAACTGACGTAGACGAGCGCCTACTCGCAACGCTTGAGCAGGCCTGATATCAAAAATACTTTGTGGTCTCCCGACCACTTGAAGGTGTTCCCTTGTTGAACTTCTGACCTGTAGGTTGAGATCTTTTCCAATTCTTTCTGAACTCACGTCCAGGCCTGTAAGAGCGAGCTTCTCTGGATCGATCCGAACTTGGTTTGTGCTGAAATCTTCTGCGGTCAAGCAAACGACGATCTTGAGGGAGGAAACCTGATTTACCACCAGTGGCACGGGTAATGGCACTGTCCAGTTTGTTGCCAAAAAGGGACGCACCCTCAAACGGAATCCTGCACCAGGCTTGTTTGGAAGCAGGATCGGCCAGCCAGGGACGTAACCATAAAGCACGTTTGGCCATGACAGAAGAGAGCATGACCCGCGCCACCAGGCGAATGATATCAATGGAAGCCTCTCCCAAAAAGGCCGTTGCCAACTTTAGTTCATACACAGCCGAGCTTCTTGCTGCTTCCACTGAGACACTTTGCAGTGTGGTCTCCACGTTATCTACCCAAGCCTCCATAGCTTTGGATGTGGCTGCTAGGGCTAGGGCTGGCTTGCAGGTCATACCAGCTAACAGATAGATCTTTTTGAGATCCGTATCAATTCGTCTATCCAGACGGAATCTTCCAAAGGTAGGGTAACGTGTTTGACTAGCCTCATCAAGGCTGCGTCTATTGTAGGTGCAGAATCAAGATGCTTCACTTTGTCGGTCTTAAAAGGATATAACCTGGAAAATTTGGACGATAAGGAATTCTTTCTTTCAACTCCATGCCATTCGTCTGTAATGATTTCCCCCAGCTCACTCAGAAAAGGGAAATGATCCCGTTCTTTCTTGAGGTGTTTAAAGTATTTCTTCTGTTTTGCTGGGGAATCTTCTGGCTCTTCCCATTTTAACGCCTCTTTTACCGCTCTCACTCGCGGAGAAATCATGGCAAAATCAAAGCCTGAACTTTGGTCTTCTAGGTCATCCTCACTTTCAGAGGAATCTGAGAAGCGACTCGGCTGGGAAGTGCCTGGCTCTACGTCTTCCCTCTGAGGGAGAACTGGAGTATCAGCTGTATGACCAGACAGCCGGTTGGGATCCCAATCCCTTAAGGATTCTTGCACGATCCGCCTGACCAGGGTTTCCACTGGTGGATCTGGGACTTGTTTTTCCTTGATTGCCCGAGAATAGCAGGCATCACACAAGGATCTATCCTCAGGGACTACAGCCCTACAACCCCAGCAAGATTTGCGTGCGGGGCGGTCAGCATGGCGGGAAGACCGGCTTGGACAATCATCCTGGCGCCTAGACCTAGACCTGGATCTATGGTGCCTGGATTTGGATGATGCATGGTGATGGCCTGAAGGTGATCTATCCTTTGATCCCGATGCAGGACGTTGGTCAGACCTAAAAGGGCTGAAAACAAAGGAAAGAAAAGCTCAGGCTACAGTAAGCCAGCTGGCAGACAAGCGAGAGTTAAAAGCTAAAGCTCACCTGTTGCGCAGGGACTGGCCACCGGGGGGCGGTGAGGCATCCATTGCAAATCACAGCGAGATAACCTGCAATAGGAAGGATGTAAGAACTCAATCTTACCTTCCCATAGCTGCCTTTCCCCTCCCCCATTCAAGCAGGACTGACCCAGCACAGGACTTACCAAACACAGGCAGAGACACAGCGTGGGGAGGCCGCCGCAAAAGCCCACAGACATCCCAAGAATGACAGCTCCATCAGCTGTTTAAATTTCCCGGGAGCCGTAAAGCCACGCCCCCCCCGACGCCACCGCGTCATGGAGCAGACCACTTAGGAACCAAGCCTCACAATGAACACCCAACTGGGAATCAGGAGGCGGGGGGAGGAGCCGAGAGCGACGGCCTGGAACGCAGGAGCGCTCCAGCCGCCATACTAACCAGGAAGCAAAACGATATAAAATATAAAGTAAGCAATACATTACCACCAATACCGACAGAAGGACCTGGAACGCTCCTCAACCGGAGACTAGCGTGTGCGTCAGGGCATAAGGGCCTCCCGCTAGTAGCAAGGACGTTTGGCCAAGCGATGCAGCCCACCTCTCACTCAGGATTTATGGCATCTTCCGGCATCATTTCAAATTGCCCGGGTCCACCCAGTAGTACTGAGATTGCTGGACTAAAGGCCCGTACACACGTACCGATCGTCGGCATACAAACGTCGGTGGACGAAGGATCTGCCGATTGTACGCGTGTTAGTATGGTGCCTCCGACAGATGTCTGCGCACAATCCGCGGACAAAAGTCTTTCTTGCAAACATGAAAATATTTGTATGCCGACACCAGAACGGACGATTGTTCGCCTGTCAGTACACAATTCTGCCGACACACAGCTACAAATCCCAACACGCATGATCAAACCAAATGAGTTCCCGGAAGAATTTTCTCTAGTAAACTCAACATTTTATTCAGAAAGAACTTTCGGCTCGCGGAAGTCCAAGAAATAGGTGAAATGCGGAGCACATGCTCATCTTGATAAATGTGAGAAGAAGGAAGATGCTGCTCATAATGCCATACTTTTCTAATAAAAAGGCATGTGTTCTGTTATGATGAAGATAATGTTTGTCTATTCTATCTGTTCTATCAAATTTTAGAATTAAATAATTTGAACTCTTCACCATTATTTTTGTATTTTCACACCAAAGATCTAACTATTGATATGACCCTTTATTCTTGTATGAATTAATGTCTAAAACATATTTTTCAGGTTATGCACAATATTAAACATGTTAACAAATTCAGATAGGCCATTTTTTATTTTAAATTTTCTTTATTTTTTGGATCTCAGCAAAAAAAAAACAAAGCAAACATCAATACTTTCTGTATAATAAACTAAACATAAAAAAGGTCCATTTGGACAAAATTAAACTAGAAACTGGCAAACAGGGGTAAAATAAATAATAGGGGGTTACACAAATTAAAGTTGCTGGTAACTGTAATCAGGTTGCCATGAGGGCAGGTTTGGATCCTGCTGGCCATATTGCCACTGGCCATGTGGCATTTGGCGAGGTGGTGGGTGTTGTGGAGGTGGAGGTGGAGGTGGAGGTGGAGGGCACGGGTGCTCCTGGCATGCGTGGCTGTGCTCATTAAGTATGCCGTTTTCTGCGTTTTGCAGCACATCCAGAATAATTTTTCTGGCATACTGACACTGCCTGAGGTCCACCTTATCCAGGATTTTGGCAGTCATATTCCCGAAGGACTCATTGGCCTCCGGTTTCCTACGGAGGGCTATGGTGGCCTCCTGGATAAACTCGTCGGTGATGTCATCCACGTGCTTCCTCTTTTGCCTCCGTTTGGCAGGAGGAGGTGGTGGTGGAAAGAGTTCCGCAGGCTCCTCAGGCTCCACAGGCTCCCCAGGCTCCTGGCTGCAACCTGGCTCCTCCTCAGTGACACTTCCCTGTTGATGAAATGAACAATTGATTAGAATGTTATAGTGTATATAAAAATGCATGTTTGTTATATTATTGTGAACAAATAGCAGACTTTACATACAGTGGCATATCTAGGGTCTCCAGTGCCCTTGTTGAGGAGCTGTATTTGGCAACAACCCCCCCCCCCCCAAGATCAATGTAAAACTGTAACCCACCCCCCCAAAAAAAAATTAAAGGGCATTAAAAGTTTCTAATTTGCCCCTTGTTTGCCCAGTGTAGAGCTCTCTAGTGGGCAATCATTGTCTCAGGTGTGAAAAAGAAAGAGAGGGTTGAGAGATAGAGAGAGGGAGAGAAAGAGGGGGTGTGAGAGAGAGAGGAGGGGGTTGCAGAGAGAGAGGGGCCTGAACTTGCAGAGGACTTGATGTAGGGCATTGAGGGTGAAGCAGTGCAGGGAAACATGAATAAGGAAGCCACCTGCCTTGCTGACCCAGAGTGAGAGACCAGAGACATGGAAGCAAGGATGGATGGATCATTTGCAGGAGCTGTTAGTTTTGTATTAAAAAAGGTTGAGCCAGAGGAATGCTGAGGCTACAGCAGTGTTTCTTAGGACCAGAGGTGTGCTGGGGATGCAGCAGTGTTTGTAAGACCGGAGGGGTGCTGGGGATGCAGTGAGAGGCAGTCTCAGTCTCCTGGTCTTTTGGCTCAGCTGCTCTCAATGTTTTACACCTGCATGAAGCAGCTCTCAATGTTTTACACCTGCATGAAGCAGCTCTCAATGTTTTACACCTGCATGAAGCTGCTCTCAATGTTTTACACCTGCATGAATCCGCCTGCAAACTGGGGGTTCTGGGGTGTGCAGGCTGAGTGGATTGTTAAAATAAACAATAAAACAATGCCAATGTTTTTGTGACCCACCCCCCTTGGCCTGCGCCCCTGGCGGTTGCCTGTCATGCCAACCCCTTGCTATGCCCGTTTACCTAAAGGGTCAATTATGGTTTAGCTTATAATTTTGTTACATGATTACATTTTAGCAGACAATATATTGTGAAATGCCATACCTGAGTAAAACTCTCCTCCAGGAAATCCTCATCCTGGCTTGGATCTACTGACACTGAGCCCTCTGCCGAAGTAGAAGGCAGTGTAGAAATTGACGGCCTGGATTCCATGGTGTCTGCCAGGAACCGCATGTTATCATAGTACCACAGCCGTGGTACATATACATTCCGTGCCCCTGCTCCAGACTGGGTGGAATCTTCTATTTTTTTTAACTCCCGCCTGTAGGCAGTACGAATACTGTTTATTTTTTTGCGGATATAATCAAAATTTGCCCCAGGACAGACGGGCTTGTAGAAGGCCACCAAATGTTCCATGGCCTGTTTTCTGAGTTTTCGATTTTTATAATCCGCGGACTTCACTTGCCACAAACACGGCAGTTGCCTGAACTCATCAATAAAACTTATTAAAAAGTTGTGGGTGGTGAAATTGTCCACCATATTGCAGGACAGTATATGCCTGCAAGACACAAAACAACACAAAACATATTAAAATAGCATGTATTTTGGCACATAATAAAGATATTCCTAATAAAAGCTGTATAGGGCCCAAAACACACACTTTCTATTAAAAGAGTCGTACCTTTGTTTGTGGGGAAAAGTCGTGATTCGCCGCTCGATCGTGCTCCAACTCTCGATATGTCCGCTAGCGAATCGTCGGCCGAACGATCTGGCGTCCTTTAAATACAGCGCAGGCGTCAACTCCTCCTCCAGTGGCGGGCTTGTGCAGGGGTGTGTACGTGCCGAAGATCAGGCCTACATGCGACACTCACACCTGAGGCAGTGGAATAATCATTGTTTAATTAGGAACCATGTCTCAACAATCTGGGAGCTCAATTAGTGGGGGCCGAAGTGATTGGGCCACCCGAAAATCAAGGGCTACACCCATGTCAAAGCCAGAAATGGTGGAGATGGTCTCCATTTTAGAAAAAATGGATTACGATGGAAAGTTGGCAAATTACGATCGGCCCAATGCCAGGAAAGATGGCATCATGGACAAGGTGGTGGCCTGTTTGGTCAAAAAATTCGGTGTCGAGCGATCGAAAGATCAGATTCGGAAACGGTGGTCTGACCTCAAACACCGTGAGCAGGATCAGCTTTCCCAAATCCATCGGATTTTGAAAAAAAGTAAGTTTTATTTTTTCTTTATTTTTTTAATCATGCAATATGTTTTTTATAATTTTGTGTATGTTGTATTAACATGTCTAGATTATAATGTCTATGTAAAAAGTTAGATTACTCATTTTAGTTGTCATGTCGTGATTTGATCGATCTATTGTTGATGTTTTAGTATATGACATTAAAAGTCAGGAAGCCATAGTGAAAAATATATGTATTGTGTTGCAACGAACGTTCTTTCCTGCACGAATCTTCTCAGCAAACATTCCTATTAATCACAGATTATTATTCAAACCTTTAAATAGGAGAAAAACGTAAACTCCGTGCCAAACAATGGGAAAGGAGGAGGAGAGGTTTGGCAGCTCCATCGGCAGTTGTGGAACAAGATGAGGACATGGGCACAGAAGGTGGCACAGATTCCACTAAAGGTAATTGGTTCCTATGCACTGTCAAACATTAATGTACCATATTTTTCGTAGATAACCATGTACATGTCTTCATATTTGTTACTAAAAGAGCTATCAAGCAGGGCACCATGTCCTAACAAATGTACCTCTTGTGACTTTTATGATATGGCCAATGTTTTGTATTATGTAGATGAAGACATTATTCCTGAACTTATCCTGGTGGAGCCAACAAGTGATGAGACACCAGAGCAACAAGAAGGTTGGTAGTCACAGATTTTTGTGTAGTGGGATCATAGAAATATGTGTATTTGCAATGATTGTTTAACCTTATATTCTTGTATTCCCTTGCAAATTTACATTGCAGATGTTGCATCATGCCAGGATGTGGCATCCCCAGCCAGGTCAGAAGCCCGATCTCCTGGCAACTTGCCAAGCAGCATGGAAGCCACTTCCGAAACTGTGGAGGAACCAGGACCAAGTGTCCAAGAGCCAATTGTGTGCCCACGTAGGTTTTTTCAGAATGATTTTTATCAGTGTTATTTTTAGCCTCCAATTTACAACACTAGTTCCCTATGGGAGCCTCTTTATTTGAATGGAAGTCGCACCGTAAGTCGGATCAGGATGCTCTGACTTGCGGGGCCACTTGCGTTGTGAAGATTTTTGAGGGGGAACTACACCCAAAAATTGAACAACCCACCGTGGGTGTCCCCCCAAGTTCACAACCAGGCCTTTTGTGTGTGGTATTGAGTTTGAGGGTATGCCCACAACAAAAAGACAGCGTGGGTTACCCCCAAAACCCCTACCAGACCCTTATACAAGCATGCAGCTTGTCAGGCCAGGAAAGAGAACGAGCAAGCGGACCAAACACCCCCTGGACCACAGCAGGACACATGCCCTCAACATGGGGGGGTTTTGTTGCTTTGGGCCAGGGGGCCTCTGCACCGCACACCCAAAAGCACCTTACTCCCATGTAGAGGAGGACAAGAGCCTCATCCCCACAACCCTGTCTGGTGGTTTTGGGGGGTCATGCGGCCAGGGGGTTCCTAGGACTTTGGAAGCAACCTTTAACAAAGGGTGGCCCCCAGATCCCAGACCCCAATCACTATGTGAATGGGTATGGGGTACATAGTACCCCTACACATTAACCACATAAATGGAAGTGTATGTGAATAACGACAGGAGACGTTTATGAAATGTTCTTAAATATCTTCATCCGGTCTTCTCCACTCTGCTCTTTGGATCTTCTCCTCTCCACTCTTCTGCTGTCCAATCTTCTGCTCTTATGTTGTCTGCTCTTTTGCCCTAGGCTCTTCTTCTTCCTCCTGTCCTCCTCCAATGCTGTTGCCGTGCATTCTGCCCGTCTCTGGTCTCTGCATCTTAATATATATACATTACAACCATGCCCTCACAATGACGTCATCATGCGTTCACACCCCTAATGAATATATAGTAAGCTCAGGAGACCGGCAGAATCATCAGCAACAGCATCGGAGGAGGACAGGAGGAAGAAGAAGAGCCTAGGGCAAAAGAGCATAAGAACAGGGTAGGTATTAACTCGAGAGGAATTTAAGATTACCTGGACACCAAATGTTTCTCTATTATTATGACCTCATGTAGGTGATTCACATTGACTCATTTTTTTTTAATTTTTACAGACCATGTTTTACATAGTTGCACATTAGCCAAATTGACCCGTGAGGCTCTCCAATGCTGCGCAGACCTGGAACAAATAAAGGAGACTGCAACGGCATTACAAATCAAAATGCGCAATTTTGTGGACATGATTGGCAAATTTTAAGCCACAATTTTACTAGGTTTTTAATGTTTGTATTGGGATGTTCCTGATGTTACAAATTTTTTATGATGTTTTATGGCATTTTAATTACACTCAGATGTTAAAGAGTGTACCCAAGTTTGGGAAAAGCACTTTACAACACCCTAACCCTAACCCTAACCCTAACCCTAACCCTAACCCTAACCCTAACCCTGTGAATGTTTGATACTAAAACGTTTTTACATTCAACAATGTGTGTTCAATTCTTTATTAGACTTTAGTTGGGGGGTCGAGGTCTAAAGCTGTGTAAAGAAGCACTAAATGTATGATGGCTGTCCTATTCCCATATTTACATGTTAATGAAAGCATTTTGGTCACTGCCATATGCGAGTTGCTGGAGGTGTCAATGAAATGTTAAAGATACCCCCAGTTTTAACGCATATCACAGTGCGATCTGACATTTCACACAGGATCGGATCACACAAGTTTGAACGATTGTGCGATCCTATCCTGATGCGGCTGAATAAATGCATCATGTGCGACTTTTGTGCGAGTGCAGTGCGAATTGAGCCATACAAACTGTATAGCTGATTTTCGCATGAACATCTGATCGCATGTAATAAAGGAGCAGTGCGCTACGATATTACATGCCATCAGATGTGCAGTGTGAATTGAGACATACACTTTGTATGGCTACATTCGCACTGAACACGCATACAAGTCGCACATGACCCTTTATTTCTGATGTATCTGGATTGGATCGCACAGTGCTTAACACTTGTGGAATACAATCCTGTGGAAAAAGTAAGTGGCGGGTCACCCTTATGCAATGCTGGAAGGCTGCAAAGTCGCAGACTTCCCGCATCGCATAAGTGTGACTCAACACTCAAGGTACTAGCAGTCCTAGGATTCAATATGGCATTGATATTGCCAGTAGCAATCAGTGTAGGGAGATCAGTGTAATCTATAGTGTATTGCTTGTTCGTTGCTCTAGTTCACTTTCCATTACCTATATATATAACACTTTGAGATGAACAATGATCAAGTTTCACATAACACTGACATATCCTAACATTGGTGGGCAGTGAGAAGGATGTCATAAATGAACACAACATAACAGGTGTAGGTACTTTGTTAATACCCTAATGTATTATATGAAATATATAGTATGGGCAACTTCTGGACAATGAACACCAATGTAAGGTGACATTAGATGAACCTTGGGTGTGACCTAGTTCTCAATGTGACAGGGTTTGTGTACATTTTGTGGGGTGCAGAAGGCCCTTGTATTTACACCACTGGCTAAAAAATAACACATGGCCATCATCACTTTGGATCAGCTGGTGAGAGACTACAGTCAAGAAACACACTGATGAATGTATTAACCCTTCCAAAGTCACACATATATAACACATGATTAACCCAAATAATTGTGTTTGGCATATGTGCCCAAATGATTATAATCCACAATACAGAATCATTGCAATTTTTGTTTAATGTGTTGAAAAATAATATATCTCTGACATTTATCTTGTGTGTCCAATCTTTAACAAGATTAATGGGTGTGTGACAGTGATTGCTGCCAGGACACAGCTCCTCTCCCCACGAAATAGTCCAGATATTCCTGGCGGATCTGACGGGCCCTGTGTGATGCCAATGCTGACCGTCCAACTTCCATTGACGTCATGGACTCCACTTGGTTAGAAGGTTGGGCCTCTCCACTTGTACCTGGCATAGCAGGGTCAGTATCCAGTTGCTGCAAGACATAATTTTGTGCATTCCTGCGTAGGAAGTTGTGCAAAATGCAGCAACACAAGACCACATTATCCACTTTGTACAGTGCCAGGTTTATGGACGTCAGGAATATCCGGAACCGGTTGGCCATTATCCCGAAGGCATTCTCCACAACTCTGCGAGCTCTGGACAACCGGTAGTTGTAAATCCTTTGGTCTGGGGTGAGGTTCCTCTGAGGGTAGGGCTTCATGAGATGCTCCCCAAGCGCAAAAGCCTCATCTGCGATAAACACAAAGCTCATACCCTCAACAGTTTGCTCCCTGGATGGCAGGTTCAGAGTGCCGTTCTTTAGACGACGAGCGAACTCCGTCTGATCAATAACTCCCCCATCCGAATTGCGGCCATTTTTGCCAATATCCAAAAAAATAAACTCATAGTTTGCATTAACTATGGCTAGCATGACTATACTAAAAAAACCTTTATAATTATAATAAAATGTGCCGGAATTCGGAGGGGGGACAATGCGGACGTGCTTCCCATCAATAGCACCCCCACAATTGGGAAAATTCCACTTCTCCAGAAATTGATCAGAAATCTCCAGCCATTGCTCTGCGTTTGAAGGAAACTGTGGGGAAAAAATAAAAAAAAAAAAATTAGTGCTTGAGCACATCACATTATTAATTACACACACAGTTGTCTGTTAAATGCTTATGCAACTTGCTAAAAAAATATACAACAGGAAGGCAAAGGTTTGGATATGGGGATGTAACATCTACATACATTTATTTTCAACCTCCTATTGTTCTTATATTGTAAAGGGCCATACACACTAGAAGATTCTCTGAAGACTTTTTCGTGCAGATTTACCTTTTCTATGTAGTGCAAGGGCCTACCAGATTGCATAGGATTTGAAAGTGTTTGTTGGACCTCATATTATTTGGTTTTGGTAAATCGGAAGGATAAATTGTTCTGACAATCTTCTAGTGTGTATGGCCCATTATACTCACCAGCTAGAGCTGAGATTTACAAACTACGGCCATCCAGCTGTTGCAGAACTACACATCCCATGAGGCCTTGTAATTCTCTGACATTCACAGACATGACTAGGCATGATGGAAATTGAAGTTCGTGAACAACTGGTGGGCCATAGTTTGAAGACCTCTGAACTTGAGCTTTGGTATATGCTGACTTTGAGATTTAGCATGTGGGTGGGGGGATGGGTAAGTAAAACTGGGCATTTATACATCAATTAGGGCTTGTGGTCAGTGAAGGTTTTAACATCATTACATAAACATACAGAATCATAGGTGGGAATGGATGGACTGATGTATTTTAGATAAATCATTAACTAGGTACTAAAACATTGGCCAAGGAATAATTGTTTGAGGGAAAGCAATAAAATGACCCAAATTCAAAATACTGTTAACAGGCAATGCGTTTAGGGACACATAGGAGAGAATGGTGGGGTGGTTAGTGGGTAATTTTACAAATGGTTAAAGATAATCTACATCTTTACTACTATGTGCATGCGGACAGAGGGTAGTTTACAAATAATGGCCTGTGTCAATTGCTGTACATCCAAAAACATCATAATTCGGGTGAAACTAGTAATACATGTAATGTAATGTAAAAAATCAAACATACCTTGATATAGTCCTTCTGCAAGACCTTGATGATGGCAGAGCAGGTCTCAGGGATGATGACTCCAAGAGCTTGGGGGGAGATGCCTGTGGTGAACTTCAGATCCTGCAGGCTTCTCCCTGTTGCAAGATACCTCAACGTCGCAATTAACCTTTGCTCAGGAGTAATTGCAAGCCGCATACAAGTATCCTGCTTCAGAATATAGGGGGACACCAGGGCAAGAAGACGGTAAAAGATGGGATCCGTCATCCTCAAATAATTCCTGAAGTCATCAGGATTATTTTCCTGGAGCTCCCTCAGCAAGGACATATGAGAAAATTGATCACGGTTAAGCAACCAATTTTTCGTCCAGGAGGTCCGCTTCTTCTTCCTATTGCTCGTACGTCGTCTCAGAGCCAAAACTCCAACACTAACGACAGCAACGGACGAATTCACGGTCGCCATAATAAATTCTCGAACGATGTCTCGGAAAATAGCGAAATGTCGTCAACCAAACAAATGCTACCGAAATCAGCGCGAGATGCCCAGAAGGGTCACGGCCAAACACTCACTTCCTCTTTTGTAGCGGCGAACGTGCGTGGAACGTAGTGACGTCATTTTCTGTCGGAAGACAAATGTCCTGGGCAAGTTTGGAGCACTTTTCAACAGACAAACAACAAACACACCAGCCGCGAACATTTGTAGGACGTTCCGTCGGCCGACGATCGGTACGTGTGTACGGGGCTTAAGGTAGAAAAGGCATCATCAAGGAAAGCCACACGCCACCAGGTATGTAAGAAAACGCATCCTATAAGGTAAGACTTCTCTTGCGGAAGGAGGACAAAAAAGGAACACGGCTCCTGGCTCGGAGCAAAAATTTATGGGAGTGGGGTCCTATAGGGTAGGAGAGGAGGCGGAGCCTACCCATACGTGTGCTGCCATGGAGTCTGTCAGGAAATAATTTTTTTGTGAAAGAACTTTGAGCACGGTATTGTTCCTAGGCGCAGGGTGATACACTCTATCTTTTCTTGCAGTTGCAGTGAGTGCCTTACTGCAGAGGTAGTCCACTGACTCCAGTCCAATCCACTGTGTAGCTGTTGCTTAGCTTTTTTTCTAACAGTTTTGCACTGACTGCAGTAGTTGCAGTGGGTGCCTTACTGCAGAGCTAGTCCACTGACTCCAGTCCAATCCACTGTGTAGCTGTTGCCTAGCTTTTTTTCTAGTAGTTTTGCACTCTTGCACTGCTGCAGTAGTGAATTAAAATTATTGCAGTGAGTGAGTGCACTACTGCAGCAGTTTATTATGCATTGATGTGAAATGTCCCTGAAATTGAAGTTTTCCTATGAGTTTTCATGCAGTTAAGGTGTGAAGAATGAGCCCTTAATGTTAAAAATGTTAATAAATAAAGATTTACATGTTCAGTAACAGATTTGTGTGAAAATTTGTGTTTATCTTGCAAAATTTTAAATGTGCAAAAATATTGGCCAATACCGATATGCGATGGCCAAAATATCGGTATCGGCAACGAAAAACCGATATCGGTCGATCACTAGTGTATAGTGTGTGTGTGTATATATACAGTATATATAATACATGCTGCTGTGTTTTTCGTTTCACTCATAGATGGAAGACATGTGTAGAACTGATTTATTCTTGATTGGATGATTAATGAGATTGATTCCACGTGTTTAAGATGAGCTATATAAGTATATAAGTGTATGTATATGTGTGTATGTATATATATATATATACTGTATGTGTGTATGTATATATATATATATATATATATATATATATATATATATATATATATATATATATATATATATATTCTGATTGAGACTAAGGTTATTGTGCATTTGGTTTGAAGAAGGGCACTACTGATAACAGCCCGAAACTGTTACCAGCAAATACGTATGTAATTTTATATTTGGAATAAAATTACTTTTTGTGCAGCAACCCCCCTTTTCATTTTTTCTATACAGGACCTGTGGGAAGGTCTTGTTGCTAGCACTTGTTTGAACTGCCGTAGTGCACCTCACCCTTTGGATAGATAGATAGATAGATAGATAGATAGATAGATAGATAGATAGATAGATAGATAGATAGATAGATAGATAGATAGATAGATAGATAGATAGATAGATAGATAGATAGATAGATAGATAGATAGATAGATAGATAGATAGATAGATAGATAGATAGATAGATAGATAGATAGATAGATAGATAGACACTCACTGTTTACTTGCTTTGGTAACACAAATTGGTAATCCGCCAATCACATGGCGGCAACTCATTGCATTTAGGCATCTAGACATAGTGAAGATAACTTGCTGAAGTTCAAACCGAGCTTTAGAATAGCGAAGACAGGGGATTTAAGTGACTTTGAGAGTAGCATGGTTGTTGGTGCTAGATGGGCTGGTCTGAGTATTTCAGAAACTGCTGATCTACTGGGAATTTCACACACAACCATCTCTAAGGTTTACAGAGAATGATCTAAAAAAAAGAGAAAATATCCAGTATGTGGATGGAAATGCCTTGTTGAGGTCAGAGGAGAATGGGCAGAGATGATAGAAAGGCAACAGTAACTCCTTTTTTGACTACAGTGTACCAATCTTTTAATGGCTACTTCCAGTAGGATAATTCACCATGTCACAAAGCTCAAATGATCTCAAACTGGTTTCTTGAACATGACAATGAGTTCACTGTACATCAATGGCCTCCACAGTCACCAGAGCTTAATCCAATAGAGCGCCTTTGGGATGTGGTGGAATGGGAAATTTGCATCATGGATGTGCAACTGACAAATCTTAAGCAACTCATCATGTCATTTGGCATCATGTCAATGTGGACCAAAATCTCTAAAGAATGTTTCCAGCACCTTGTTGAATCTATGCCACAAAGAAATAAAGCAGTTCTGAAGGCAAAATAGGGTCCAACCTGGGACTAGCAAGGTGTATCTAATAAAGTGGTCGGCAAGTGTATATACTGACAGTGTGGAGTCATGTCACCATTTTAAGAGGATTTGTTGGCACCTAGGGTTCACATCCATACAAGAAATGAGGGGTTCCAGGATTCATGTCTAAACCATCATTTGACCCAAATGTCAGTTCATGTAACAAAGATCAGATATCAGGATATGCCAGAAGGGTTGGTGTACTGTGAGGTTGCTGTGGGGGATTATCATTCCATTGTGTATGTTTTCTCTGCAGACATTTCCAAGCACTAACAAAAAGAATGGTGATATCACTGACAATGCCAAAAACAGGAATGCACTGTTGATCTGTTACATCTTAGTTTCCATGGGTAACAACAAAGGTACTGGTATTCCTGGATGGGAAGCTAGCAGGAGCTGACAAATTTATTGATCAATGCGGTGACATGAGAGATGGCTCACCAACACTGGCAGAGATACATAGTGCAGTGGAGGTAGACCCTCTACAGGCTCCAGAGGGTAGTAGGGGGGAAGATTTCCTGCAGTTTAGGAAGCTCTACAGACCAAAAAGGGAGCTCCTACATAGTGTACAAAAAGGGACCAGTGTGACACTGAATAAAAGGCGCTTGTGGAAGTGCACCCAAAAAAACTTTAGTGCCCCACAACAGTGTGACAGGAGGACACAGGGAAGGTAAAAAGAATTAAGTAGAACTAGAGAAAAAATAGGGAGTAGGGGGGTTAAAATCCCTGTCAGTTTTTTGCCATTTGTATCCCATTGGGGAGATTTACCTTCACTTTCTTTCCCATAGCCAAAACAGGAAGTGAAAGGAAATCCCTTCAAATAAAAGGAGTCCATTGGGGCCCCCAGGTCACCAGAACTAGTGTCCCCATTGGAAGATTTCCCCTCTTAATGTCCTGGGGGCAACCCAAAATTTGGTATTTTCATTCACTTTCCCTTTTGGTTATAATAGTAAACAGGAAAAATAGAGAGGGTGAATCACCCTAAATGGGGCACAAATGGCAATAAAAAACCAAGGGGGGCACCAGCTCCTTTTCACTCTATCCAAAATGTTAAAAAAATAAAGTTTTGCCATTAATTATAGTTTAACGGTAATGTTTGGAAAAATGGCATTGGTCACATGTGGACTCATATGTACTGTATGGTATATGGTATACTGTGTGGTATTTCGGGGTTATCCCATATCCGTAGCACATATTTCACTAACATGTTAACTTTCCTCTCACCTTTGGTGTAAAGTTGTGATGCCTATGTTTTTTATGCTTAAAGACTTAGTTTAAGACTTCAACAAACTTAGTTTATCCATACATTGTTGGACTGCAGTCAGCATTTCATCTTTGCTCACAAATATGTCTTCCTTTTTGTGATATTATCCACTCAATGACCTTGCACCCATGCTTCTCCTCTACCCTGTGCAAGTGCTCACTCAACAGGACTTATTGACCTCTTGTATTTAAATAAGGTCAGCGGCACTTTAACAGCAGAAACCATCTTGCCTTACTGTTCCTCCACTCTTCCCAGGTACCTGTGTCTATGGACCCCAGTGCCTTGCAATGTACCTCTAATGCTTAAGGATAAAAAAAAAAACACTTTAATCAAAACTGCAGAACCACTAAGGGGATACCATCTTGCTTGGAGTTGTAATTTCTTCCCACAAATATGTGGGAGCAGCACTCCATGTGTTCACATCTGTAAGCCAAGCTTTAATTTAATTTTATTTATATATTGGTTTATGCAGGGCTTTTTTTTTTCTCAGAAAATAGGGGCAGGAACTCAACCACGACCCCCCAAAACCAACCTCCCCCCCCCCCCCACACACACACACACCCTCCAACCTGCATTAAATAGTGGGTGTGGTCGAATTTCAGCAACAGGGGTTCAGAAACAAGCAGGGTCAACAAGCCGGTTCTGGGTATGGAAATGCACTGGATCAGGTCACAAGCAGAAGGAACTGATGACCACTCAGCAATGATCCAGAGTCTTGTATAGCTTTAAATAGGCTACTGGGCACCAAAACCCAGCAAACATGCACGTTCACACTCATGAGCATGTGCTGCTTGATAATGATCATGTGCACGCGCAGGGTCCTAATTCTGTGTACAGTAGTATGGACCATGCTGCCCGCATGCGCATTTCTTTGAACATGGGCTTGACCATGGTTTTCCTTACACATACAGTACATACACAGGATTTGCTGATGATTTAAATGCTTTGTGAAAAATGGAGTGTAGAAAGCTATATCCACTTGCATAAGGACAAAGTATTTTGTCAACCCTTAAGCTTATATGTGTTTTTAGACATTTATTGTATAATACAATTTTAATCATTTTTATAAAAAAATATTTGTGCATTGAGACATTGGTTGTGTGTAATAATGCCTAAAAATCCCTCCACTAAAACTTTCTTTGGCTTAGCCATAATGTTTGGGATATTGTCACTTTCCTCCATATATATGTCAGTTTATTCTTTTTGAAGAGTCAATCAGGACCTTGCGTGTCATGTGGCCAGTGGGTACATGGTTTGTTGGCATGCTCTGTCATGTGGGGTGCTGCTGGAGATAATGCTGTTGGGCATAAAGATCCAGTAGTCCAGTTTCTTGTGCAAACGTATCTGTTCTTCCCCTGGAGATTCCTGTTGGGCCTGCATGGCTTGCCATAAAGCCTGAAATGCCTGCTGTAGTTTTGCCCTTTGTCCACATGGGTGAAATGGCAGGACAAAACGAAGCTGAGGTTTCAACTGAGTTTGCTCTAATCCAGCCCATTGTTATGTAGATGGAAACGCATATTGCAGTGATGAATATTACTATCTTCAGAGTTAATTGCTAATACATTCATTAAAGAGACTGACAGTGAGACCCTACTATTTGTAGTGAAGAGACTTGCTGTGCTCTGTATAGTGGGGGGGGCAAGAATTAAAACTGCATAGGCAAATTTGATGCTTACTGCTGATATACAGTACAGTACTGCTGATATACCTTTGTTAAACAAAATGTTGTTTTAAATGTGTGTAGTGCTACCCCCGCAGGAGCCGCTTAAATAATTGTGCCTGGGCCACCCACTGAGTAATCCCCAGCCAGTCATAAGGTATTTTCACACAGCCAGGTGCACACATTCTTCCACTTGTTGTCTCCAGCAAGGAAACACCCCGGTCCGAAGCCCACTGATAGAGGAAACACCTCCACCTGTCCCCCGCAGCTAGGTTCCTCCCCCCCGAAAGGATGCCCGATCCAAAATGTGAGCCGCCATGTACGCAGATGTGGGCGTGAGTCAAGAGGACATCCGCCGGGAGCAAGGGAGGGCTACTGACTAAATAAGAATATAAAATAACAAAATATAGGTAAACTCTGCTACATATATACATACCGTATATATATTTTGTATTATTTACTATATATATATATATATATATATATATATCATTTTTTCACATTTTCTCTCATTCTTTTTAATATATATATTTTTTCTTATTGAATTTGATCTTTGATCGGTATATATTTTTTCATCATTTTTTATTTTTTTTATTTTTTAAAGATTTGTCATATGCACTTCCATGTTTTTTCCTATTTTTTTTCATACATTTTTTCTTTCCATACATTTTTCTTCTTTTTTGTCAGTTAGATTTTCTCATATGGCTTTTCTCTTGCTGTGTTTTCCTTCCTCTTTTCCCCTTCTTGCCAGGTTCGCTTTGGCCTTTTTTCGCCTCTGTCCTTATGGTTCCCAGGAGAGGACCGCCACCTTGGTATGCTCCCGGGTTTGTGGATTATATAATCCTACAGTATATTACTGATAGATCCACGCTATAGATGTGGTTGGACCACACATTCCTGTAAGTTGTGCACTCACCTGTATTGGGACTGTAGATATACTGTCTGTATGATACAAATGATTGATTTGCTCTATGTATTATATTATATATTCAGATGTTTGTCAAAAGAACTGCGGACCAATATACCCCCTGAAGAAGATTTGTTTAAAGTTGAAACACGTTGGAGTTTGGGGGTCCGTCACCTCGCTATTCTATTACCCATATGCTGTGTGGTACCCATCTTTATATGTCCATGTCTGATGATGCATTGAAGGTTTTTTATAAACGAATGTGATTTTTATAACTAATTGTACATCCAAGTCTAAAAAAGACTGTTTTTTTTTTTGTAATTTATGTAATAAAGTTTTTCATTTTTTATATACATCTTTTGCTTCACATTTTCTTCAAATATAAGGCATCACAAACATCCCTTCTCCCCCATTCCTTTTGGAAAATCCTCTTCTAGGATTTTTCCCAGGTTTTCTCTACCTTAACACACAGCTATTAATGTCTAAACCGCTGGCAACAAAAGTGAGTACACCTCTAAGTGAAAATGTCCAAATTGGGCCCAAAGTGTCAATATTTTGGGTGGCTACCATTATTTTCCAGCACTGCCTTAACCCTCTTGGACATGGAGTTCACCAAAGCTTCACAGGTTGCCATTGGAGTCCTCTTCCAATCCTCCATGACAACATCACCTTCCATTTGAGGATGCCCCACAGATGCTCAATAGGGTTTAGGTCTGGAGACATGCTCAGCCAGTCCATCACCTTTAACCTCAGCTTCTTTAGCAAGGCAGTGGTCGTCTTGGAGGTGTGTTTGGGGTCGTTATCATGTTGGAATACTGCCCTGCGGCCCAGTCTCCAAAGGGAGAGGATCATGCTCTGCTTCAGTATGTCACAGTACATGTTGGCATTCATGGTTCCCTGAACTGTAGCTCCCCAGTGCCGGCAGCACTCATGCAGCCCCAGACCATGACACTCCCACCACCATGCTTGACTGTAGGCAAGACACACTTGTCTTTGTACTCCACACCTGGTTGCCGCCACACACCCTTGACACCATCTGAACCAAATGTATCTTTGTCCCATCAGACCACAGGACATGGTTCCAGAAATCTATGTCCTTAGTCTGCTTGTCTTCAGCATACTGTTTCCGAGCTTTCTTATGCATCATCTTTATAAGAGGCTTTCTTCTGGGACGACAGCCATGCAGACCAATTTGATGCAGTGTTCGGCTTATGGTCTGAGCACTGACAGGCTGACCCCCCCACCCCTTCAACTTATGTAGCAATGCTAGCAACACTCATACATCCATTTCCCAAAGATAACCTCTGGATATGACGCTGAGCACATGCATTCAACTTCTTTGGTTGACCATGGCGAGGCCTGTTCTGAGTGGAACCTGTCCTGTTAAACCGCTGTATGGTCTTGGCCACCATGCTGCAGCTCAGTTCCAGGGTCTTGGCAAACTTCTTATAGCCTAGGTCATTGATGGTGAACCTTGGCACCCCAGATGTTTTGGAACTACATCTCCCATGATGCTCATGCACTCTGCAGTGCAGTAGAGCATCATGGGAAATGTAGTTCCAAAACATCTGGGGTGCCAAGGTTCACCCTCACTGGCCTAGGCCATCTTTATGTAGAGCAACAATTCTTTTTTTCAGATCCTCAGAGAGTTCTTTGCCATGAGGTGCCATGTTGAACTTCCAGTGACCAGTATGAGCGAGTGAGAGCGATAACACCAAATTGAGCACACCTGCTCCCTGTTCACACCTGAGACCTTGTAACACTAACGAGTCACATGACATTGGGGAGGGAAAATGGCTCATTGAGCCCAATTTGGACATTTTCACTTAGGGGTGTACTCACTTTTGTTGGCAGCGGTTTAGATATTATTAGCTATGTGTTAGGTTATTTTGATGGGGACGACAAAGTTACACTGTTAGACAACTTCTACACACAAGTTGTTACTTTACATTGTAGCAAAGTGTAATTTCTTCAGTGTTATCACATGAAAAGATATAATAAAATATTTACAAAAATGTGAGGGGTGTACTGTCTTTTGTGAGATACTGTGTGTGTGTGTGTGTGTATATATATATATATTATTCTCGATATCTATCAATCTATCACGGTCCCCCGACTGTCAAATGTACCCAAGCTGACCCTCCATTCTCCTCTATAGATCAGCTGATGTAAAGGAACCTGGTTTGCTAAAAACAAATTGATCTGTTCCCCTCCCGTCTAGGTGGATCGGAGGGTAGTCAGATGTAAACAGGCAGTGCAGTCTGTTTAAATCCAACTACCTATAGAGTAGAGTGGGCTGTGTCCTAGGGTTGTCAATTTTTCTTCAAGCCAAACCCGACACTTTAGCGGCGCACAGTCATTTTTTTTTTTAGTTTTAGTATACACAATAGGATTGTAACAGACCTGCGACACCTTTGAGCACTGCAAAGAGAGTAGTAATGCAGCGCACATAGTGCCCCCTCACCCTCCTGTCAAACCCTATTCCGAGCCACAAACCTGTTTGAATAATGTGTCCAGGTTTCAGGTGGACTGAAACCCGGACACATGATTCAAAACCCGGACTTTCTGATTGAATCCCGGATAGGTAGCAACCCTACTGTGTCCGTGTCCCCTCTGCAGAAACTGAGAGTCATTCACCCACACCCAGCAAGGGAACAGCAGACAGATCCCCCACTGAGCAAAGCCCAGCATTTTTCTTTTCCCCTTGTTCTATGTCCCCTTCTCATTCCCGATCTATTCGTCATGTGTTCACCTCTAGGGGGTACCCTTGATGTACATGCAGCAGGCTGTATAATCAGAGAACAGACAGTCAGAATGAGACACCAAAGCCATGTCCTACCTTCCACTGAGGATGGTCATTCGTGCCATTCCAGCTCCTGTGCCTGCTTGCCCTGCACCCTGATCTCACTCGGCCCCTCCCCCTGGTCTTGCTCAGCTCCTCCCGGGCTCCTCACTCATCTCACTCGCTTCCAGTTCAGTGGGCAATTGTCCAGTGCTGGACTGGAGGTAGGACTCCGTGGGGTGGGGGATTGTTAATAGGGCAGGCTCAAGGTAGAGAAGGGGGGGTTTAGAAACTAAAGGTCCTTATCTACCCTGCATCTAACAGAGGGGAGGAGGGGCCAGGAGAGCATATAGAAGTTTGTAGGGACAGCAGCTGAAATTCACAGCGCCCAGGGCTGTACTGCCTGTCACTGTGTGTTCCCTGTCTGCTGTGCTGAGCGAGGTAAATGTGCGAGCAGGGCCAGCGCCAGAATAAGCACTTCTTGAAGGACCTGGTGCCCCCCCCCTGGCACCCACCTTGGCTGCCTTATGCTGGCGCCGGCCCTGACCCCAGTGGAATACGTATGTAAACGCATTGACACCTGTTCGGGGTATACTGTATATCTAAGTTTTACAGCATTCTGCCCTTCACAGATGACAAACTCCCATAAATGGAAAAATGGGAACAGGATATAGGGGAAGTCTTGAACCATGCAGAGTGGCATAGACTGGCACAAGGGGCTGCAAAATCAATTATAAATACCTCCTTGTAACGGAACAGGACACCCTTGTCTGGGTACCTCCGTTGACAGATGCTCCTAGTGCTTCCTGAGGGCTCCAAGCACTCCACCAGACACCATAACCACTTCAGACCCCACGAACCGCCGCAGCTTGGTTAGGGTCTCGCCATCTCCTATCCACCCTGGACCTACGACAAGGCTCCAGGTTTCCATGGATGAACCTCTCTTTCCCCAGAGAGTGCAGCAGAACAAGCTCTTACAAGAGCTTAGTGATTATCTAAGGGAGTATGGAAGACTATAGCAATCCCTTGTAGCATATCCCCCCAATAAGAGACAGGACTCTAGATTGAGGGTGAAGTAACTCTAGAACCCCTTTATTAAACAAGAAAACAGACTTATATGCAGTTTTCACCCACAAGGTTACCACCCAGGTGGACCTTGTCGAAGACTGGACAATCCAATAGGAACAGAGTTTTACACTCTCATACAGTGTACACAAAAATATACAATGTGGGAAAATCCCTCCTCCCCCTTAGCATCCAATCCACATACCTATATACATCCCATAATAAGTTTCTCTTAAAGCAGAACAGATGTGAGGTCACTAACACTTAACAATGAGAAAGGGCAATCCACATTCCCTACCAATACACAACAAAAGGAAAACCTGTCTGACATTGAAAGATATGTAATATACACAGCATTTAGGAAGAACAGATTTCATGGCAAATGGGAATAAATCTTTATATTCCTATATGGAGATATTGCTGGCAAATATAACTGCCCCATCTGAAGCAATTCAAACCATTAATTATCTGTTTTTAACTTCCAGTGACGGTTAGTACTGTCACACTCATTAATAGAAACCAATTACAAAGGAATAATGCACTGGTACATGGTTCCTGCTAGAATTGCCCAATGGGTGCCGGGAGCCTCCCCCCTGTGTTTTCAAGGGTGAGTCCAAAAGGGAACAGCGCATCACGTATAGTGGATGTGCCCAAAAGCTCCTAGATTCTGGATCCGATACTACAATTTTTTCTACTCTCTCACAGGCACCAATCTGACTAAGTCCCCGCAATAGGCACTTCTCGAACACCCTGCTGGGGGAGCACCGAGACCCACCCAATGCCTAATTCCTTTACTTTTTACAGCAGGCAGAATAACAATCGCAAGATCCTGGAAATCCCCAGTGCTATCTCTTGAAGAATAAGTTGTCCTGGATAATGTTAAACGAATGCCTTTCAGTCATTCTGCAGGGCAAGCTTTCCTGATTTAAAAAAACCTGGCACCCCTGGCTCACCTACCTGAA
Organism: Pelophylax lessonae; assembly: GCF_965119305.1. Lineage (NCBI taxonomy): Eukaryota > Metazoa > Chordata > Amphibia > Anura > Ranidae > Pelophylax > Pelophylax lessonae. The sequence continues at coordinate 108,436,349 of NC_138777.1, read as the reverse complement.
GGGGACAACCGCTTCAGATTTGAGGCTACCCTCTTAGTGCCTCAGGAGAGGATAGCTGTCTCTTTCCCCATTCTTCTTCTTTTATTCCTTTTTTCTTTCCTTTTCCTCCAGTTCTCCTCTTTTTTTCTTACTTACTAAACCCTTTGGTAGTTGGAGGAGTCATGTAGGACTGCTGGTCAACCACCATTGGTCCCTGTTTGTGGGCTATGTATTCAAATATAATGACCGGATATCGTGATCAATTCATGGCTGAGATGACCCCCCATGCCCCCGGAGGATTCTGTTCTTCAGAATTGTAAATATAGCCCAAAATAGCGTTATACCGGTTCTTCAACAAGCAATGCTTGCTTATGTTATCATGCACTGGTACTTTTCTATAATGTATTGTATGTTTTTTTTTTTATCTGTATGGTTTATAATTTTAATAAAAAAATGATTGGAAAAAATGTTTCTACAACCAGTATCAGGAAAATGTTATTGCAGTCTGCCAAAACTGAGAATGAAATAGATGAAAATGTTCATGTGGAGCTACAGGTTCACAAAAATAAGAATTTGGTAATGCAACTTACTGTGTTTTAAAGGAGAAATGCGGGATTGAAAAAAAAAAACACATACTTACCTACCTGCTACCTGATCCTTTGCCAACTTTAAGCCCAAGAACTGAGCAATCACCTAATTGCTCAGTTCTCAGGTCCGCTCTGAGCAAAGAGCGGTGTCTGTCAATCACCACTCTGTGCTCTGCCCCTCCAGAGATCACTGGAGCGCCAGGCTGGGGAGGGGGCTGGAGCTGGAATGGCTGACTCAGGCTCTCAGCAGTGTACTGAGACAGCTGCCAGTTAGGAATCTGGGTGGATCCGGACATTATTGTCAGGCTCCTCTCAGAGACTGGAGTAGGTCTGTGACATTAGCCAACAGCAAATTAAGCCCACTGTCAGCTGACTCTGGGTCACAGGGCTGCAAAAGGAAGTGCATTACTGTGACCCACATTAGACATATGGCTAAACAAGCTTTGGCCATACTTCTCTTGTAATGTATCAGATGGGTTGATACTGCTGCGTACCTTTGACTGGAGCACAGATAAAACAGATCAGGATGGTTTTGAAAAAAAAGTTTGTCAATAATGTAAAATGTCTCTGTGTGTAACAGTGAGGGGTGGACCTTCTACTGTTGCAGTTCGATGGGCTGCTAGCCAGCTTGCAGAAGGGGGGAAACTTTTGCAGCAGCAGTGGATATCCCTTGTGAGGTGGAAGGACTGAGTAAGAAAGCACCAACAGAAATTTTGACCATGACCCAAGAAACGGTTACATAAATGGTTTTGCCAGCTAGTTTGTGCAAAACAGAGTGGTGTTGGTGAAAGTGCCAGATTGCACAAGTGTAAATAAAGATATTGGGGTCATCAACCCAAATGTTGGCTCATGCAAAGAAAGTCAGATGTCGATACAGTTGCTGGTGGAGTGTTACAGTATATGCCAGAGGAGTTGGTATAATGTATGGTTGCTGATCTGTGATAACCTAATTACCGCAGATAACATCGAAGATACTGGTAATCCTGGATGAGAATCTAGCAGGAGCTAACAAATATAGTGATGAATGTAGTGATGGTTTAGCAGAAACTCCAGAGGTAAATAGTGCAGTGGAGGTAGAACCTGTACAGGCTTGGGAGAGTAGTTTAAGTAAAATGTTTCTCCGCTTTAGAAAGCTCCAGGGAAGTAGGAGGGTACTTATACATATGGTGAAAAAATATGGTGTAGAAAATCTTTTTAGTGCCTACAGTAGTGTATTAGAGGGACACAGGAAAGGTCATCTGATGAGCCATAATGAGGAGGATTTGAAATCACCTAAAGGAGGTGCTATGTATATCTAATAAGGAGGAAATTCGATTTTCAGATTCCTCTGGGATTCGTTAATCCTGGTCTGGATCCTGGAGCCCAAAGGCTTTGTAGAGACTTGATTGGGCTAAAGCCTTCAGCCCTGGGTCCCTATTTTGCCAGAAACCATCTGACCTTTGTTACATAAACCAACATTTGGGTTGATGACCCCCAGTATCTTTTACTACAATTGTGCAGTTTGGCACTTCCACTAACTGTGTAGGTGTGTGCACCATTTTTGTTGGGAAAATATCTAGAGTTCAGGGCTCCACCTAGGAGACCTATCCTCTGCCCAGAAGTTAGGGTGTGGGCCAGTGGAGCAAGGAGCCAAGAGGTGTACAGAGGGTGAATGTGAACACATGCTTTATACAGGACACACAAAAGGTTACACTCACAGAGTTTTTTTTTTTTTTATTAATAATCTCTCTTCCATAAGAAAATAAATATTTGACTTGCCCCCTGGCTTGCTCTTGCATCACAGCTACTCTGGCCTCACTCCTCAGGCCTTCATCTTTCAGACAATATAAATAAGAAGTGACACTAAATCCTAGTAGTGCAATCATGAATAATTATATGGTAAATAATGTGGCAAGAAAACAACTAAACATGCAGTGAATAAATTATGAGCAAAATATATAATTGAAAAAATCAATCATATGAAAGTGATATAATGAAATGGGTGCAAAATCCAGTGTTAGGTGAACATAAAGTCCTTTCAATGAAAAAGTCCTTTTCAATATTAAAAAAGAGTGTCCATAAAGTGTAAAAAAGTGTATAAGTAACCACCAAGCATCAACACTTAGCATATGCTTCTTACCAGATAGCATGGACCATAAATTATAATGGTCATAAAAGCAAAAAATAACCCGGCATCCGAGATAGGTGGTGGCTGCTCAGAAGCAGTTCCAAATGGATCTGGAATAAAAAAAAAAAAAAATTAACAAGCATAGTGAATCCTGCTAACATTTAAGTCATTTTATTTAAAATACATAAGAAGTACCTTCGATGAGTTGTAAACAGGCACAAACAAGTAAAAAACCAGCAGACTGTCAGCTCATGAGAAAAGGAACGCCGTGAGTAACGACTAAGCAAGGATGGTGTCTTCAGTGAAAGCCAATTTCAGCGAGTTTCGTCATCGGTGACGTCTTCCCAGGGGCAGGCTAAATGTCAGATGAAAGCAAATAAATATTTTACTTGTCCCCTGGCTTGCTCTTGCATTACCACTACTCTGGCCTCACTCCTCAGGTCCTCATCTGTATCTTTCAGACAGTCTACTCTCACACAGATTCTGTGTACACGTCTTCATCTCCCAGCTGATTTAGTCCCCACCCTGACTCCTAAATGCAGATCTTCTCTATCTCCAGGTAAAGGCCCGGACACTAGTTGGTTCTCTAACAAAGCCCTGTGCACACCTAAACATTCACTGTGCTGGTTGTGTCTGCAACCTGTGGACCTAGAACTTGAGGCTTCTACTTCTGCTGGATGTTTTTACTCCCCACCAAGTCTATAACTATTTGCCACTCTGCCCCCACCCCATTATGTTCAGCTGCCATTCTGCCTCCTTTTTTGTCCTGATTGTCAATAATTTTTCTTTCCCTTTTCTCCTCTTCCACAATGGTCTATGATCTTCTACAATATTCTGTGTTCTGCTCAACAATCTTCAGCTGCACAATCCTTACGCTCTTGTTTCTCCATACCTATAGCAAGATGTCATACCTGGCCACACATTTAGCTAAAATAATGTGAATCACTCATTGGTTAAAATCGGCTTTAATTTAACCTGTACTTGCATGTACAGGCACACATATGTTCATTTTAACATGATGGTAAAACATTTGTAATCCTTGCACTGCAGTTCAGTATATATTGTATTTATCGCCACCATGTTATTACTTGAGTTGCAAAATAGCAAGCAGGCTGTACACAGATGTTGCATGAAATAAGCATTCTCTCCAGAACCTCTGTGTTATTTCTTTAAGCATAAAATGATCACCAAATAGGGTGCTTAACAATTTACAGCAAATGCATTTCTGCCACCTAGTGGTAAATCATCATATGCTTTTAATGTTGTGGAAACTAATTTACAGCATAATAAAAAAAAAAGCTGAAAGATTTGTTGCATTTTTTTCTGTTCAGTCAGCTATAGTTATAATAACATTATATAATTTACTTTTAACATGAATGTTTTTTTTATAACAAAATAATCTGTTAGATATTGCCAGCTCATAGGCACGAGTGATTCATTCAGGACAAAAAAAGTATAATATAAAATAACTGTATGCACTTTTTTTTTATAGATTTTTGGTGGGTTTTTTTTGGACAATGAAAAAAGTCCAAATAGAAACTTGAACACTGAAACACAAGTATGAGCCTATTGATACAAGTGCAAACATTGCTATTTTTTGCCTTGGAGCTTGTTAGGAAAGGAAAATTGCAGTAAGTATTAGTTAACAATTTTTTTTATTTTTCTTGATGGCTCCATATCCATCTTTTGCTATTCAACACTGCACTGTTTTACCTGCCAATTGCACAGTCATGCAACACTGTACCCAAACAAAATGATATCTTTTTTTTTCACACAAATAAAGCTTTATTTTACTGGAATTTGATCACTAGGCTTTTTATTTTTTGCTTTATAAGTTAAAAAAGACTGAAAATTTTGGAAAAAAACTATATTTTTTACTTTGTTATAAAACATATCAAATTTAAGTCAAAATGTATTCTGCTACATGTGTTTGATTTAAAAAAAATCCAAATAAGTGTATATTAATTGGTTTGTGTGAAAGTTATAGCGTCTACAAATCATGGTATTCTGTATATATTTGAAAATTGATCAGTTTTGATGTTTCCACTATGGTGAAACGGAATGAAAAGGCAGAGAGAGATTTTCAAATGCTGAAGGTAGAATTGAGTAAGGGACCAGTATTAACCATGCCCATCTTAAGTCAAGAATTTCTTGTGAAAACAGATGCCTCTGATGTTAGCCTTGGAGCAGTCTTACCCCAATAACTTATTAAGAAATATCATCCAGTGGCATATCTCATATGAAAACTAACCTCTACAGAGAAGAACTGTTCAATAGTGAAAACAAAGCATCTGGCTATAAAGTGTACTCTAGAGTTTTTGAGGTATTAGCTTTTGAGTAGATGATTCAGAAATGCAGGTCATTATCTTCTACAAAGAACAATGCAAAAGGTCCCAAGATGGTTTCTGGCTTTACAAAACTTTATATTTTATGCAGAACACATGCCAGGGACTCAACAAAGGACTACTTTGTTGAGGATGTATGTTGGCTATATGTACTAACACCAGTTAAACATGTCCATCTCACAATATACTGTATAATGAGGGCTGCTGATAGGGGGAGACTACCAGTCCTCTTGTAGGGGGCCCAAGCACACAGGGGGGCCCACACAGGAAGGGGGGATTAGTGATGAACGACATTTACAGAAATCTTCCTCTAGCAGCTGGAAGCTGATCTTTCCCTGCTGCCAGCTTTTATCTGCTGAGAACGAGACAGTTGTCCCTCACTAATCCCCCTCCCCTCCCAGTCTGGGCTCTAATGTTAGCTCTGCTCCTGAGTTTGTTATCTCTGTAACTTTGTCTCTCACCCTGCAGTTCTTCCTATACTCCTTGTCCCAGCCTGTATATTTTTTTTCATCTCTCTCCCCCCCATTGCTCTGTCTTCCTTGCACAGTCACTGCTGATCAGCTGCATTCCCATGGGGTGAAGAATTTGCTGTTACACCGGTTCCATAGCAGCCTGTTATCTTGTCCCAGTGCAGTTTAGTGTGCTTTTTGTAGCTGGGCTTCCCACTTTTCTCCCCCAGATTGCTTCCTGACCTATGCAACTTTACTTCTTCTCCCCTTAACTGCCAGTTTCCTCTGCATCCATATATCAACTCCTTCTATTTAACCATTTACTAACTGATCTGGCAATAGTAAACCCCATTTTTTATCTTGTATCTACAAGTAAGCTTATAATAGGGTTTACCTGTAGGTACAGTGAATATCTCCTAAACAGAGCAGCCGGTGATAGCACCGGCGCATGTGCACTACGCTCTCAATGGATGACATACGACTTGAGCCCAAGAAACCAGAGAGATGACCAGATGAAGATGGAATCCCTCTTAGTAGTTACAGCACATCACTGGAGAGATCTGTTTTTTAGGTTAGAAAAATAAAATTAAGGGCTCATTCCCACTGGTGCTCTGGCTGTGTGAAGGAGGGGTTTGGGCTGGAGCCACCTGTCATTCTATGGGGATGAAGTGCCTGTACGAACACAGCCGCAGGCCCTAATTGGACAGGTGTGCAGGTGAGCGGTCCCCAAATGCACACTGTCTGTGTCCGGGCCGTACACCTGCATCCCCACACCTGTCAAATTAGGACCTGCAGCTGTGTTTGTACAGATCCAGGTGGCTTAAGCCACATAAATGAACCACTGATTCATACTGTACAGACCACAGCACCCATGTAAATGAGCCCCAACACCCAATTCACACACAGATTTATTTATCAACTCTATTTCATCTTTTAGATTTAGCAGGAACTCTGAGTTATGTTGTATTTGTGTTTGCTAGTAATGATTTTATTGTATTTTTATCGAAATATAGCTTTAATGTTTTCTTGTTGGGGGGGAGGGGGCTGTCAGGTAGTCTGTATGGGGCCCTGCAATTTTTATTAGCAGCCCTGTGTATAATACATACATACATACATACATACATACAGCACGCCACTGAAAGGAAAGAATCTAGCAGCTAGCGATAGAAAAAAAATCAGAGGTTAGCCTTTAATATATTTTAGTGCGGAAATATGTTGTCTGTTCTGTCCAAAATCGTAATTTCTCTAGCTGGATAAATCAGCCAGGGTATGTGTACTGCAGAAGCATTTTTTACCTTGTTCCCCATTATACATGATCGATAATGTTTATCACTTTGCAAAAATAAGGTGGATTTAAAAACCATTACGACAAAAGTGATTTTAGACATTTCCTAGAACAGAACAAAAAAACAAAAAAAACATAAATATATTTAACAGACAACTGCAACCATTAATCTGTAGGTAGTCTCTCCTTCACTACAAGCTCCTTCAAAGTAATCATTTCACCTTCAAAGCTGCTTCTTGAGGCCCTAGTTTCCCCAGTTTCAAATTTTTCCCTTAAAGACAAGAAGTCTTTTCCTAGTTTGTATGCCAATGAAATCATTGTGTCCAACAATGGGCTGTAGTATCTGTGTCTTGGGTGTTTCTGTAGAAGTTCCAGTGCTTTCATTCCAGTCTCATACGCATTTTCTAATTGGTCCATATCCTTATGGCAGACAACTAGGGCACACAGAGTTGGCACCATCATGATGGGACAATGTTCAACCATTTTTTCTTGGAGGTAAAGAACTTGTTCCAATACCTCTGTAGCTCTTTTGTACTGTCCTCCTCTGATACAGCTGTATCCTTCCCCTAACTCGGATTCTATAAAAAATGCAACAAATTGGCCGGATTTCCTTACATATCGTATGGCATACAACTCTCCAAGGTAGTCTTTAAGGGCAACCATCCTTTTACGAATTATCTCCTCCGTAAGGTTTCCCATCAGAATTTTCTTAGGAAAGACCACATCTTCCATTTCATCCTTAAACTCTTTTAATAAGTTTCTATGAAGTCTCTCAAAATCAGAGTACCTTCGTTCAATGAAGACTTTTTTCCCATCAAAACTTCCTGTCTTGATGATCACAATCTTGTACAACTGTTCAAAGGAATGGGTATATATAAGTAACAATATATAGTCAAAACGTATATTGGGTTATTGCATTTTCTACTTTAAAAAGTGTTTTCTTTTAAATTTTGCAAAAAGTTAGATAGTTTAAATATCCCTGTCTGATTTTATTGCTGTCAGTGTCCCCATTGAGGAGATTCACCCTATCTATTTGACTTGGTGACTGTTGTGTCTGAATCAGAAACTGAAAATCCAACATGTCACATAAACAAGAGGTGAGCAAATGATCTTCCAATGGGGAAACTGGTTTCTACCCGAGACTGTCTATGAGGAGATAGCCCCTAACTTTAGAAATGTCCTCCTACATTCTGTTGTGTCTCAAACTACTAGTGAAGGAAAATCCCTATTAGCAGAGATGTATAGTAACTAAGTAGAACTACTTCACTACTGTACTTAAGTACCGAAAGGCGGTATCTGTACTTTCCTAGAGTAGAATTGTTTTCTCCTACTTCCACTTTTACTTCACTACATTTTTTCGATGATTTCAATACTTCTACTCCGATATTTTTTTTGTGCTGCATAGTTACTCGTTACTATTATAAAAATTACCACTGCCAGAACAGTAGATGGCAGGTTTCATGAAGCTTAAAATATGTGTATTATCAGTGCATACGAAAATAAATGCTACTGTATGTATAAATAAAAGCTGCATTTGAAATAATAACAATATGATGTTCAAACTTTTGACTTCTTTCTTTAATAACTACATAACACAATACTTGTACTTTTACTTTCAGTACTTGAGTAGCAATTTTTTTTTCAAAACTACTGGTACTTTTACTTTCAGTACTTGAGTAGCAAAATTTTTTTAAAAAACTACTTGCAATATTTAAGTACAAAAAATGTTGAATACTTTAGTACTTCTACTCAAGTCACTTTTTGATCGAGCACTTCCACTTCTACTCAAGTCACTTTTTGATCGAGCACTTGCACTTCTACTCAAGTCACTTTTTGATTGAGCACTTGTACTTTTACTCAAGTATGGGTTTCGAGTACTTTATACAACTCTGCCTAATTAGTCACAGACAGTGAAAAAAACAAACATTCCCAGCTCCAATGACCCGTACCCGTACATCACTGGAGTTTAAACAGTTATACCGGAATGATGCCTGCAGGGCTAATAAAATCATTGTATTGTGACATTTATCACAATATAATGATGTGTAGCTTCCACACACCATTTTAGAAGCAGAGATTTCCCATAACTTTGATGAATTCAGCCTTTATTGTTTGGAATAAGCTTTTCACCCATGAATCCTACTCTGTGTGATCAGTGTACATTGCAGGGATTTTAACAAACTTTTTTGCCAATTCCTACCGGTTTGTGCTCTGAAGAAATCGCTCTTTGTTTGATTATGTCATTGTGCAAACTGAATTTGAATGGGAGTGTTTTTTTTTTCATTATTCAGCTGATGCAATTGCATGGTTCTAATAAGGAAAGTTACAGTGTCTGCATCCTTTTAGAACTAATTAACCCTTTGGGAGTAATTAAATGTTTGTTGCAGAGGATGCCTAAAATCTGTATCCTAGAGTAGACTTCTTGGAAAATCAGTGAGCCAATAAAACAAGCAAGAAATGAAATTTCTGGTAGTGTTCTGTACAGAAACAGTGTACAGAAGGCCTCCAGTTTACTGTATTGCATTTAATATTACATATACATTGAATGCAGAAAGTATTCACAGCGCATCACTTTATCCACATTTTGTTATGTTACAGCCTTATTCCAAAATTGATTAAATTAATTTTTCTCAAAATTCTACAAACAATACTACATAATGACAACCTTAAAGAAGTTTGTTTAAAAACTGCAAATTTATTAAAAATAAAAATCTAAAAAATTCACATGTACATAAATATTCACAGCCTATGCCATGACACTCAAAATTGAGCTCAGGTGCATCCTGTTTCCACTGATCATCCTTGAGATGTTTCTACAACTTGATTGGACATGATTTGGAAAGGCACACACCTGTCTATATGAGGTCCCACAGTTAACAGTGCATGTCAGAGTACAAACCAAGCCATGAAGTCCAAAGAATTGTCTGTAGACCTCCGAGACAGAATTGTATTGAGGCACAGATCTAGGGAAGGATACAGAAACATTTCTGCAGCATTGAAGGTCCCAATGAGTACAGTAGCCTCCATCATCTGTAAATGGAAGAAGTTTGGAACCACCAGGACTCTTCCTAGAATGGGCCGCCTGGCCAAACTGAACAATTGGGGAGGGGAGGGCCTTAGTCAGGGAGGTGACCAAGAACCAGATGGTCACTCTGACAGAGCTCCAGCGTTTCTCTGTGGAGAGAGGAGAACCTTCCAGAAGGACAACCATCTCTGCAGCACTCCATCAATCAGGCCTGTATGGTAGAGTGGCCAGATGGAAGCCACTCCTCAGTAAAAGGCACATGACAGCTCGCCTGGAGTTTGCCAAAAGGCACCTGAAGGACTCTCAGACCATAAGAACAAAATTCTCTGGTCTGATTAAACAAAGATTGAACTCTTTGGCTTAAATTGCAAGCATCATGTCTGGAGGAAACCAGGCACCGCTCATCACCTGGCCAATACCATCCCTACTGTGAAGCATGGTGGTGGCAGCATCATGCTGTGGGGAGGTTTTTCAGTGGTAGGAACTAGGAGACAAGTCAGGATCCAGGCAAAGATGAATGCAGTAATGTACAAAGACATCCTTGATGAAAACCTGCTCCAGGGCACTCTGGACCTCAGACTGGGGTGAAGGTTCATCGTCCAACAGGACAACGACCCTAAGCACACAGTCAAGATAACAAAGGAGTGGCTAAGGGACAACTCTGTGAATGTCCTTGAGTGGTCCAGCTAGAGCCCAGACTTGAACCTGATTGAACATCTCTTGAGAGGTCTGAAAACTGCTATGCACTGATGCTCCCCATCCAACCTGATGGAGCTTGAGAGGTCCTGCAAAAAAGAATTGGAGAAACTGTCCAAAAATAGGTGTGCCAAGCTTGTAGCATCATATTCAAAAAGATTGAGGCTGTAATTGGTGCCAAAGGTTGTTCAACAAAGTATTAAGCATAGGCTGTGAATACTTATGTACATGTGATTTTTTATTTAATTTTTTCATTTTTTTTTTAAATAAATGTGCAAAGATTTCAAACGAACTTCTTTCCCATTGTCATTATGGGGTATTGTTTGTAGAATTTTGAGGAAAATAATGAATTTAATTCATTTTAGAATAAGGTTGTAACATAACAAAATGTGGAAAAAGTGAAGCGCTGTGAATACTTTTCGGAGTTACTGTAATTACAGAACTGCAGATTGAAAAGGAAATGTAATTTTTAATATTATTTAAATGCAATATGGCTTGTATAGCAATTGTATTAGCTATATTATTATTTATTTTTTATTTTTTGCTATCTTTCCAACGAAAATTAAGTCGTCCTTTAAGGCCCCTTTCACACTTGTGCGACTTGTCATGCGATTTGGGACTGCAAAATCACATGACAAGTTGTTCTCCATTATTTCCAATGAGCACCGTTCATATCTGTGCGACTTGGAGTCGCACTGACTTCAAAGCAGTCCTTTGGCACGATTTTGAAGCGTTTTAAGGCCAAAGACATTCAAGCCTAGTCAAACTCGCATCAAAATCGCGGCAACAAAGTCACGGTAAAATTGAAGTCGTACAAGTGTGAAAGGGGCCTAAAGTGACTCTGAAAGAGAATCAACAAATTTCACTGCAATCTGATGTAGATTTATACATAACTTATCATCAGGCAACACAGTAATGGAGATTACACATACACTCATAAGGCAACACTGTGCACCATAAGATACCTATACTTACCCTCCTGATACTTCCATGCTGTCAAATACAAAATAAGAGTAACTAAGTAAAATTAAAACATGACTCCCGCCATGTTGTTTCTGTTGTTTTGGATGGAGCAAATAAGAGTTAACATGTAGATTACGTTGGTATAGTGCGCAGGCGCACTAGAACCGGCATCCGGTGACCAGGCAACACAGGAAGTGAAGGAGAGCGGGGAAACAGCGGCGGCAGCCGCGAATGAGGAGACCGCAGAGTCACCATCTGGAGGGACGGGAGGAGCGAGTAGCTCCTGTTGGAATGCTGTAAAGCGATTGTCTTAAAGGAAAAGTGTGAGTGCAATTCCAATGTACTGTGTTGTTGTCCTTTATTAAAGCGTTATTGCCCGAGGTTGCGTGCGCTTTTCTTTACAGATTTGAACATGTTTTTTTAAAAAGCTGAACTTCAGGCATACATAAAAGACAAAAAGCTCTATAACCATTAATACTTCATTAAGGGATCTAAATATATACATCCAAAAAAAAAAAAAATAGCCTTTTGACTGCCTCAGCATTCATGTTTGTAATATTTAGTGAAAAGTCAGTTTCAATTGCCTTTTGCAGGATACATGTAGAATTCCCTATTTCCTAACATTTGATGCTAAGAGAAAAAAACCTGAGGAACATTTACCTAAAAGAGGTAAAAAACATTCAACCAATAGAGAAAAGAGGCTAACATGATAGGTTAGTACATTCAACCAGAAAAATAAAAAATGTAAGAGCGCTTTACTGTATGCAATATTTTCCTGGCCCGACCTCACATCAGAAAACAGTGGGTTAATGCCTCTTCTAGGACCCACAGGACCACCTCTTCCTAGCTAAATAAAAGACAGCCCCTCCCCCACTGTTTTTTTTTTTTTTTTGGTCAAGCTCCAGGCCACCTGTTGACTGCAGTTGGTATGTACTTTGGTTGCTGCAATTATATTTCCCCTACCACGCCGCCCCTCCATGTTTAGCATCTCATAAAGTTGGACCCTTTTGGATGGTAAACCCTCCTAAAACTGTGTGCCGGTCGATGGGCAATGTTGTTTACCTCTTAAGGACCACCCCACGTACATATACTGCGGTAGGGCAACTCTTTAGCGCAAAATCACGTACCTGTACATGATTATTTTCTTCCGGGTCTGGGGCATGCATGCGCACCACCTGCAACCCCACTCCCACTTTGATTGGACACAGCGGGAACCAATCAGCGGGTCCCGTGGACCCGATATCCACTGGCACCTGCGGATCACTCCCAAGGCAGACAGAACGGCGGTCTGCCTGTGTAAACAAGGCAGATCATTGTTCTGTGACAGGAGAAGGCAGAGATCTTGTGTTTCTGCTAAGCAGAGAAACAGATCTCCATCCTTGAAGTACAAGCATCTCCCCCACAAAGTTAAATGTGTTCCTAGGGGTTGCTTTCTAACTCTTTGATTGCCCCTGATGTTAGCCTCTTCCCTGCCAGTGTCATTAGTACAGTGACAGTGCATATTTTTAGCACTGATCACTGTATTAGTGTCACTGGTCCCCAAAAAAGCGTCAAAAGTGTAATTTAGTGTCAGATTTGTCGGCTGCAATGTCGCAGTCCCGCTATAAGTCACTGATTGCCACCATTACTAGTAAAAAACAAAATTAAAAAAAAAATTGCATAAAAATATCCCATAGTTTGTAGACGCTATAACTCAATCAATCAATCAATCAATATATGCTTATTGGGATTTTTTTCCCCAAAAATATGGAGCAGAATACATATTGGCCCAAATTGATGAAGATATTAGATTTTTTACATTTTTTTTATTCGGTAGGTTTAATGCAGAAAGTAAAAAATATTGTTTTTTTTTTGTTTTGTTTTTTAATTTGTCTGTCTTTTTTTTTTTATAGCGCAGCAATAAATAAAAAACGCAGAGGTGATCAAATGCCCCCAAAAGAAAGCTCTAGATTTGGGGTAAAAAAAAGACATCAATTTTATTTGGGTACAGCGTCACACGACCACGCAAGACTAGCAAAAGGTACAAGTGGGGACAACATGGGACATGTTTTTAAAAGAGTGCTCCAGGAATGCAAAGTATGGTGCTTTGCATTATTTTAGGAGCAGAAGCCCTAAATGCAAACACTCCAGAAAACGTAAGACCCGCCACTGGTCATCTCCTGATTGTGAGCAATTTGCATTCCTCAAATTCTCGCACAGTGCAGCTTTCATGCTCCTTAACCTCCCTGGCGGTATTCCCGAGTGTGGCTCGGGGTGGAATTTCAGTACCATTAGCGGTAATCCCAAGCCACACTTGGGGTACCACCAGGGAGAAATTGCTGGATCCTGGAAGAGGTTACTTACCTTGTCCCCAGGATCCCACGATGTATTCCGGCAGTGTACGGCAGCCGGATCTTCCGCCTTATGCTGTGTACCCTGGCTTCCGTGGGGGGTGGAACCGGCGGCAAATTCAAAAAGTAAAACACACAAACACACTGATAACCTACAAAATAAAATACATTGACCTTAGTTTGCCCCCCAGTGCTTTCTCCAGTGCCCTTGCCTGCAGTTTTACTGTAATATAAATATATATATATATATATATACACACACACACACACACACTTTAACTTACAGTAAAAAACCACACAGTAAAAAAAAAAAAAATCATATGTAAATAGTTGGTTTGGGCTGCTCGTCCTTAAGAATTACATGCAAAATATCTGCCACCATTAATAACCTCTATGTAACCATAGCAATTATTTACACTCCCAACACACATCAGAGGCTCTTCTTCAAGGCTCTAGCTCACAAATTATGGTCCTTCCGAAGAACGCACTTGATTGTTTGTGGAGATTTCAATTCCATTATCGACAGCTCCTTAGACTCCCTCTAACACCTCCAGAAGGCTGTCCACGGCACTATCCTCTTTTAAAGAAAAGGAAAATCTTTATGACCTGTGGCATGCCGGCATGCCACCATGAGGAGGAAAAAGATTATACCTTTTACTCCAACACCCAAAACTCCTATTCCAGAATCGATCTGTTCCTAACTGACCTAGACACCTTGCAAACAATTTCAAAAACCAAGATTGGTCTGATAACATGGTCAGCTCATGCCCCGATCAGCATGACACTCTTTACTCCCACCACGACAGTCACAGAAAAGATCTGGAGACTAAACTCCTCTCTAATTTCTCATTCCCCTTATAAGGAACAGATCACTTTTAAAATTGAATCCTTCTTCATAACAAATAAAGGATCTGTCGCTAGCCCATTTGTACTATGGAACGCTCATAAAGCCTCCTTAAGAGGGACGCTAAAAAAAAAAAATAGGAGCCCATGCGAAAAGAAAACGAAATGTTAAGATCACCCAACTTCTACAATCGATCAATACTTTGGAACACTTTAACAAATGAAACCCCTCCCATAAACTGACAGACGCCCTAAAAACATATCGACAAGAACTAAGAGACTTACTACGCCACGACTTTGACTTTCTTCTTAAAAGAATGAAGATAACTTGGTACTCCCAATCTGACAAACCTGGTTCTCTCTTAGCTAAACAATACAAATGAAGACAAACACAATCCAAAATCCCATTACTTTTCAAGGACTTTGGTAAAAAACTAACTAACCCCAAAGATATAGCTAATCAGTTTGCCAAGTTCTATTCCAAGCTCTACAATCAGGACACCTCAGAACCACTAACCATCCCAAACCCTCTTGAAATTCTAAAATTTCTACAAGAACTGCAGTTACCCTGCCTCCCGGAGGATCACCTAGATCAAATCTCAGCCCCTTTTACACTAACAGAAATAGAAAAAGCCATTTCTGCTCTCCCCCTCCATAAAACACCAGGACCAGACAGATATAGCAATGAATATTATAAAATATACTCTCCCTTACTTGCCCCTCACCTGTGGTGTGATGCATTTAATCACACACTAACAACCGGTACCATTGCCAGGGAATCCTTGGAAGCCTTAATAACGACCATTCCCAAACCTGGAAAATCCCCCGACTCCCCTACCAATTTTCGCCCTATATCCCTTCTAAACTCTGACACCAAACTATTTGCCAAAATTATAGCAACCAGACTTACACCCTTCATTCCCATGCAAGTCCACAAGGACCAAGTAGGATTTGTCGCAGGAAGACAGGCCTCTGATGGTACTAGAAGATATATTGATCTGATCCAGGGGGCTGAACACCATAGAACCCCTTCTCTGCTCCTATCTCTGGACGCAGAGAAGGCATTTGACAGCATCCATTGGCAGTTTTTAACAGCAGTATTACACAAATTTGGCTTCCAGGGAAACATTCTTAATTCCATCCTTAGCCTTTACACCAACCCTAGTGTAGCGCTAAGGTCTGGACCAATGGCATGACATCTAATCCCTTTAATATCACTAATGGCACCAGACAAGGGTGTGCCTTGTCACTCCTGATCTTTGCCCTAGTAATGGAACCTCTAGCTCAGGCCATCCGCAACTCACCCCATGTAGCAGGTATACCAGTTGGTACCGTCTCCCACAAAATAGGACTATTCGCGGATGATGTTATAATCTCTGTAACAGAACCCCTTGCATCTTTACCAGCACTCCGGGCAATTCTAGATTTAACTCAGTTTCCCTCTACAAAATAAACTTCAACAAATCCTCAATGCTTGGCATCCCACTCCCACAGCCACTAAAAGATAAGGTCTCCACAAATAACCCTTTCTCGTGGGCTCCTAATTCCACTCTACAGTATCTTGATGTGCAACTAACCTCCCCCTCTAATAAGCTTCTTCATGTAAACTTACAAACTCTGATATCTAAACTTCAACACCTCTCACATAATCTACAGAACACCACGGCATCTTGGGCAGGAAGAATGGCTTTGACAAAAATGTTTATGCTGCCTTATGTGCTATATATCTTCAGAGCAATCTCGGTACCTATTCTCTCAACACATATTGCAAAACTTCAAGCAATACTTACCACCTGTATCTGGAAAAGCAAGCATCCCAGAATTCACCACTCGTTGGCCTAGGAGTCCCCAATCTCGGGACCTACTACAAAGCAGTCATAATGGACCAAGCCAAAGCCTGGTGATTCACATCCTGTCAACCACCCTGGCATCAAATCAAGGCCACGGCCCTGGCAGTACCTACGAAGGAGTTACTCAGTGCCCTACTTTTACGCATGCAACAAATTAAATGTTACTTAGATACTGTCTGTCACAGCCACCACCGGAGTTTGGAAGGTGACGCATCAAACGACCAACGGTATCCCAGCGGAATTACTCTCATCTTTGCCTATCACCACCTTGGAGCTTCTTATCCCCAATACATCCTTCTCCTCTTGGTCTGAAGTGGGTATCAACAATATAGGAACTTTATACTCAGACTCCACACTCAAATCCTTTCAACAACTTTGCTTGAAGTACCCAATTAATACCAAGCAATTCTACATGTACCTCCAACTGAGATCGGCACTTCACCTGATCCAATTCTCCAGTAATAAACTTTTTGCAAACCTAATCAACTTCTACAACATGTCGATGCCATTTCTAAAAAGGGATTTCTCATATCTACAAACTCATTCTAAACACCCAGGCGTGTGGCAATTCCTCCTCAATGTGTCGTTGGGAACAATGGTTAGACAAAACCTATACCATGGAACAATGGCACCTGGCCTTGAATTCCACCCGCAAAGTCTCACGTTGCATATCTCACTGGGAAACCGCAAATAAGATTTTCCATAATTGGTATCTGACCCCCGCCAGACTGGCATGCATCTACCCAGATACCCCATCTACTTGCTGGAGACAATGTGGATACTATGGCTCTATGCTCCATATTTGGTGGAGCTGTCCAAAATTAGGAAAACTCTGGTCAGAAGACGTTTACTCGCACATTACATCCTCTCTATGCCTCTCTTTCCCTTTAACACCCCAAATGGTACTACTCAGCATGGATTCTAACCTATGGCCCTCAAATCTCAACACTGTCATTACACATCTTTTCATTTCCATTCGCCTTGCCATTGCAAGGAAATGGAAAAACACCGAACCCCTGTCTTTGGCCGAAGTATTGAATGAAAACTGCCGGCTTGAAAACGCCTTTGCAAAGGCGAACTTAAAAATCCACTCCTTTACTGTAAATTGTAAAGTCTGGCTTACACAGCAGGATGGCCCTGGTGAACTCACAATCGGACGACTTCTCATTGCCCTCCTAACCACAACCCGCCAACACTTTTAGCCTATTCCCTGCTGAGTAGGGATGATCGAACTTTTGAAAAGTTCGGTTCGGCCAGAACATCCGAACTTCCCGAAAGTTCGGCCCGGATTTCAGAACCCCATTGAAATCAATGGGACCCGAACTTCGGTAATCAAAAAACACCATTTTTAAGCCCTAAAACCCAATAAATGCCCCTAAAAAGTCCATAGGGTTCTGGGTCATGCCCCATTAACTATTAATCACACAAAAAAAAGTTCTTAAAAATTGTCATTTTTGATAAAAAAGCCAATTATTGAAAGAAAAAAAAGAGATGTTTTTTATTTTGACTTTGGATTTAGTATCTGGGGGGTCTAAAAAGTGTACATGTGAAGTTTCAGCTCTGTAGCATGTCCAGAACCATGAAAAAAAAAAAAGATAATTTTTCAGTAGAACAGGGATGTGGGACCCTCCTTTTACACCTATATGATCTTTTTTTTTCTGGTTCTGGAGATGCTACAGAGCTGAAACTTCACAGGTACACCTTTTAGACCCCCCAGACACACAATCACATAAAAAAAAGTTCTTAAAAATTGTCATTTTTGATAAAAAAGCCAATTATTGAAAAATTTAAAAAAAAAGAGAGATTTTTTTGATTTTTACTTTGGATTTCGTATCTGGTGGGTCTAAAAAGTGTACATGTGAAGTTTCAGCTCTGTAGCATGTCCAGAACCATAAAAAAAAAAAGAAAAAAAGATCGTTTGTATTAGAACACTTTCAGCACAGGAGTTTTCACACCTTGCAGTCAGGAAAAATATCTGAACTTGTGTATAGTGGTACTGTGCACAAGTTCTGATGTTTTGCCTGCCTCCAAAACCCCCCAAAAAATGCCAGCAAAAACACACCTGGGCATTTTTTTTTGACGCTAGCGTTTTTTTTGGCATTTTCTTGGGTTCTTTTGAGGCAGGCAAAACATCTGAACTTGTGTATAGTGGTGTATATACACACATACATATATTTATATACACACCTAGACATATATAGGTGTGATAGTAGCAGAAATATATGCTTGCGCTAATGAAATCATTTACAGTAATATATTTCTGCTACTATCACACCTATATATGGCTAGGTGTCTATATACATATAATTATGTGTGTATATATACCACGATCTTATATACTGGGGGGCGTATTCACTAATTGGTCTAGGGACCCCCTAGTCACTCCAATCACATTCCTAGCATTCTCCTGCCCCCTCAATTGGCTTTTGCTAATGGTTCTGGTCCAATCACGGGCTTTTAAAGCCCATTTCCTGAAGCATTGCATTTTGGTCGGTTCTGGTTGCCGTATTCCGAACTTTTTGGGCAAAAAGTTCTAAATTCGGCCGAACCTCGAACACCCAATGTTCGGGCCGAACCGATGGTGGACCCGAACCGTTCGATCATCCCTACTGCTGAGTCGCCACCTGCTCTAATCTTAACTAACCCTGACATTTAACATTGTAGCCCAGATAACCTCTGTTTAAACCTTTAAATGCACTCTCTTTTCTTCCAACATAGGCTTCAACTACTAGTTAACTTTAAAAACTCATATTACCTTGGTAAAGTTTATGTCTTCACCAGTGCACAACTGCAACCTGGTCACCCCTTTTTGTTTCCTTTTTTCTTTCTTCTCTTTTGCATATTGTACTGCTGTTTATTAAACTGTTTAAAAGTCAATAAAAATGTGTTGAGTTAAAAAAAAAAAAGAATTACATGCAAAATAATGGTACCGCTTTCAGCACCTAAAATCTGAAATAATCATACCGCCAGGAAGGTTAAGCAGCTCGCATGGCAATGGCTCACATGTGCTTAAATTAGAGCAATAAAAAATTCCTTGCCCAGCCCTGGGTGCATGTTGGATCTGCATGCAGTCTGCAGTGATGGGAAATTAATTTGCACGGATTGCCTCAAATGACAATGGATAAGGAAGCAGATGCACAAATGTCAAAGCCTAGCGGCTGTTGCAGAGAGTATGCAGCAAATATCCATGCCACAGGCAAGACACAGGCCCAACCATCGCAAAAAGAACCCATATATTTCTATATGTAAAAGGAAAGGCCTTCTTTTCCCATAATGACAGAGTTAAAAGCTCATTGATGAAGAATGGGAGAGATCTGATAAGAAGACCAATTTACAGTAAAAGGTCTCCAAGCTTTTTCCAATTAAGGTGTTGATGTAAGTTTAAGCAACGCACTTCCAGGAGTGGCTGGGGCCCACCAGCTTCCCTTTCAATACCTTTAGGGATCCTATGCATTGAAAAGTGGACTTAAGGCTGGTTCACACAAGATTTAGTCCAATGAGTTTTTATTCCAAGTCAAAAATGTATAAACAGTGTTTACTATGTTTACCATTGATTCCAATGGCCTACGTCACACCAGTACAGTGTATTCCAGTACAGTCAACTAATGTAGAACATGTGTTCCATACTGAAAAAATGCAACATCTGTAACATAGAAAAATGTATTGAAAGAGCACCTGAACACTTCAAAACTCAGAAGAGCACCTGACCTCTTCAACTCAGAAATTGTAGAGAATCTATACTGTCGCATGTTTTTGCCTGTTGACTAGCAACAGTGTTAACTGTGATGTTTAAAGCATTAAGAAATGCCCTTGAATTCAAATGGAACCTGCAGGTGTGGGCATGGTTCTGGAGGACTTGAACCTGGCTGCTGACTTTTGGCGGAGGCTTCGATAGACCAAGATCTAAGGCTGGCAAATTCAGTCACAGTCATGAGATCTTTGTAGTTGCACCACTGGAGGATGGATGAAGCTTCCACACAAGCCCTTTGTAACATTCTTTATAATGGGAGGTTGCCGTTTGGCAAAACGCTGGACGTAATGAGTAGAGATCACAGTGAAGGGGGCTAAAACTTATTTTTTACATGCAATCAAATCCGGAGCAGGCTGCTAGACATCTAGAAAGTCTTTTGAAGGTGGGCCAAACCAGTGTCTTCCAGTGGAAGCCAGGATAGCCTATTTTTGGAGGGTTAGGGTGACAAATATCAAAGACAGTTAGGTGGGAGTTCAGTCACCAAATCCTTTCGTTCATGACCAACATGTCCCAAGAGGAAAGAATTTTTGTAAGATTACGTATAAGAATTATACTGCAACAGGTCCATAGTGCTGGTGTCACCAAATGAACAAAATCGGGAGGTCTCTCCCCATTCTTTCTAGTAACCAAGGCATTAGGAGCTTTCCCTACTGTCTGGGTTTGAAGAAATCAAATGGGTACATACACACCAAAAGGTTTAAGATGGAGTCCGTGCAAACAGTCATGAGTATAGTTCAGCACAAAAATCGGTGCATCGGTAACACCAGAGACATCTGAGATTTGCCATGATCGGCTGTTACTTCCAGTTCAGGTTTTTGCCATTTTTAGAATCAGTGTATCAGTATTTCGTCTTTAGGGATAGGGCTCTACCACTTCCTGGACGACGTTTTGATTGTCGCATGTGTAATCCAGGAGCTGACAAAGCATCGCAACCTTGTCCTAGAAGTCCTTTTTCCAAGTTCAGTTGACTAGTGAACAAACAGGGAAAGCAGTTAACCCCTTCTTAATCTCTGAAGGATCTTAGAGTAGTATTTCATGGCTGAATAACTCAAGTCGTTTTTCAAAACTGCAACATTTCTAAAATGAAAATCTGTATGCGAAGAGTCATGGAGACAAGCATTTATGTCAGCGAGGGATTGCATTTTCCCCTTTGGGACAATTTACAGTGGCCATTCCAGTGTTGCCTTGGGCAGGGTGGCACATGTGGGCTTTTCAATTTGCCTTCTTCAGTCAATTGGATGGGCTGTTTATGGATCAGAAGTTCTTTGTGTCTGCACAAATTAGCAAGAACCGGAGTATTGGACCAGTGTGCCTCTTTTGTCCTATGCCTCTCAGCCCAGGAGGTGGAATAATTCTGACACCAGATGCCAGTCAGTCTCTAGTCTGAGGAGGCAAGTGCAAGGCAATTGAAGCCTGGTGGAATGCAGATGCTCTGACTTTCTTTAATGGAAGCTAGTTTTTTTCTAGCATTTCAAGCCTTTCAGGATCACCCTCCCTCAAAGGAGCCCGAGTGAAGTTGATGATTGACAACAAGACAACAGTATCCTACAATTCCCGATGAGGAGGCACCAAGCGTCTTTTTCCTGTTACTTTTCGCAAAACAAATTTTTCGCTGGGCTGAGAGCCGCTTACAGACAGTTAACTGCAGTCTACCTACTGGAGAAGCAGGATCCACTAACAGATCAGATAGGCAAAATTCCAACAATAAGTACCTAAAGTAGTTTTGGCTCTATGGGGCATGCCAGCAGTAGTTCTCATAGAGATTCCACTGAATACTCAGCTTCCGGTATTTGCAACTAGGTACAAAGGTGAAGTGATAGATAGATTCACAGCGCCATGGGATTTTTTCCATCTGTGTTTGTCTTCCTCCAGTGTCCTTAATTCCTGAATTATTCCTGAAAAGTCCTGAATTCTCATCTGAGGTGGTTTAGTCCTTGGTGAGAACACAAGACCATAAAACGCTACATATGTAAGGATAGGAAGGAAGTTTGTTCTGTTTGCTCAGCAAAGTTTTCTCTCTTGTGTCCCCAGCTTTAGCCAATATCATTGACATTTTTACAATCAGTGCTTGAGATTGGTCTGGCATACACCTCCACTAAAGTACAGGTCTCTGCCTTTATCCTCTTTTTCAGGCTGCAGTTGGGTGTAAGAGCCATTGATCAAATTCTTCATGCAGGCAGTAATCCATATACGACTACCAAGGAAATCCTTGTTCCCTTCAAGGGACTAATGGGCCAAACACACTATAAGATTTTCTGAAGACTTTTTCCTTTAGACTTACCAAAACCATATAATATGAGGTCAAACCTAAACACTTTCAATTTGTATGCAATCTGGCAGGCCCTTGCACTTCATAGAAAAGGTAAATCTGAAGGAAATCTATCACAAACGTTGGATAGTGTGTATCCAGCTTTAGGCTTGGTTCTGAAAGCACTAGTATAGGCATCCTTTGCTCCAACAGCTTAATTTCCATTGCGGTTCCTAGTGGTTAAACTAGTTCCTCTGACAGCAGTTGCTTCAGACAGAAGGATGTCGGAGATTGCAGCACTTTACTGCAAAGATCCCTTTGTGTCTTTTTACAGGAAATAGTGATATCATGTCCATTTCCAAAGCTTAATAATAAAGTGGTATCCAGTTTCCACGAAAACTGGGGAAGCCCCTCCAAGCATTCACAAGGAGTCACTGAGTATACAGCAGGAAGAGACTTCAGTTTCTTAGAAATGGACAAGTTGCCAACAGTGTACATGTAAAGATCAAAAGACGTGTGGAAAGTGGACAATCTTTTTCTTTTGCCGCCAGGTTCAATACCAATTAACGATGTCCTTCGACTTGCCAAACAAAAAACCCTACAATAGCCAGGGGATGGGTCCCCACCACTAAAGTAAACAAAGGGATGGGGTCTTCCAGGGAATGTCATTGGCCCAATATGGAGAAGACCCCAACCCCTTGGCCAGGATTGTAGGGAAGAGGTCCTTGTCTTCATCAACATGGGGAAAAGATGGTTTGCCCGGGGGGTTCCCTACATGTTGAGGGCATGTGGCCTGGTATGTCTCAGGTGAGGGGCACATCCTTGCCACCCCCTCCCTGACCTGCCAGGCTGCATGCTTGGATAAGGGCCTGGTATAGATTTTTTTTTTGGGGGGCATGCTTTCCTCTTCTTGTTTTTGCTGTGGAGTTTTCCCCTAAAATCCATGCTAGTCCTAGAAGGTCTACTGCGGTATTTGTAAGGGACACCATGCCATTTGTAATGTATTTTTGTGAAAAAGAGAAAGGCACAGAGAGCAACAAAAAGTTTCAACTATTCTATTCCCTCCGCTATCTCCTACCTGTCTGTGTAAAGCACTCCCCTGCTTCTCTTCTTCTGTGGCAGTTGCTTAACCACTTCCCGCAAACCAACATACCTGTACGTCAGCTTGCAGAAGTGGTTGTACCGGGATGATGCCTGCAGCTGCAGGCATCAACCCGGTACCGTCTGTTGGAGCCAGAGGTCGGCTTTTAGGAGATAACAGCCAATGCGGCTCAGCAGTCGCTCGCCTGTTATTCCAGCGAGCGGGAGGGGACATCCCGCCGCCTTCTGCGGCCTTGCCCTGGTCTCCCGTCCCAACAGGGGGACCTGAGCAACTAGCCGGCATGTCGGCTGGCTGGCTGGAGTCCCGAGCAAAGCCGAATTCGGCTTTGATCGGGTCTCCGATGTAGTAACCCGGAAGTGACATCACTTCCGATTTACTCGGCTGCTAATGACGCAAAATTTCAAAAAGTGACAGTATTCAAAAATGCAGATTTCGGAAGGAGGTAAACATCATGGCAGCCTGTGGCTCTGAAATTCAGGTAAGCAGCTGGAGCAACTGTTGGTAGTTTAAAGGATAAGTTCACTTTTTAAAAAAAATAAATAAATAAATGCACATTTTTTACAGGTAACAAAATGTGCATTAATTATTTTTTGTAGCAGGAGCCTGTAAAGCATTGCACCAGCGATCAGCAGATCACTGGTGCCATGCAGGTCTCCTGCAGATCTGTCAGTGTATTTTCCTGCTCGCACCTCGTATGAGGAAGTTGATGCATTACGACAGGAAGACTTAATGAACTACCACAGCGCTCACAGCAGCATGATACAGTAGTTCATTGAAAACTACATGCTGACAGCCAAAAAGGCTGCCAGATCTTGTCTTTTTCTATTCAGGGGACTGCAAACTTATCCTTAAACTTAATGGGACTAGGCAGTTTGGTTAAGTATAATAGTGTCTGAAAGTGTGCTTACCTTTTCAAAATGCAAGTAGAAGGTCTTGATTGATTAGAAGTTTGTAAAGTCACAAGGTTTTTTATCTTAATACATTCTATGCGTTAAGTGCATTAAGATAAAAAGCCTCCTGTGTTCAGCCACTCCCTTCAGCCCCCCTAATACTTACCTGCACCCCATCTCTATCCAGCGATGTCCACGGGTGCCTCGGCTGTCCAGGAGGACTGGGCTGCCCTGTGCAAAACCTCTGCACAGAGCAGGTAAGTATGACAGGTTTGTTATTTAAATAGAAAAAAAACCCAAGACTTTACAATCACTTTAATGTTCTGAACCAGGAACTTGGGAAATTAAAGTGGACCTCAACTCAAAAGTAAAGATTTTCTGTCGGTTCAATAACAAGTCCAGGGGTGTTCTTTTTTTTTTTTTTTTTGGGTGAATTGGATAGGGTTATGGAATTTGAATGAAATTTTCCAAACAAGATGAGGAAAGTAAACTTCCTTCTATAGCCTAACAACAAAACAGCAGCTCCACAGTGAGCCAAAACTAAATCTACCTAATCCTAGCACCTATCTAGGAAGGTACTACACCCTACTAACCAATACATGGCTGCTGCCCCTCTCTATCAACCCCTTTACTGGCTTTCACGTATGCGTATAAAATTCAAAATACTAACCACAAAATACAAAGCCATCAACAACACTGCCCCAGCTACATCACCAAACTCATCTCGAGTATCAGCCAAATCGTGCACTCTGATCTTCCTAAGACAATTTTTACCACAACACTGTACACTTCAGGGCCCAACTGCTGGCACCCCCTTTACTCTTCAGGGTTAAACACTGGCACCCCCTTTACTCTATTCCTGCACTGGCTAGCTAGCTCCTGGATCCCGCTGACCTTCTCCGGAGTGGTCCCCCCAGGGACAGTTTGCAGTACTCACAACACAGAATGCTTTCTTGGAACTCGACCCCCCCAGCTCCACTGGTCCACAGCACACTGGATCCTTCCTG
Source organism: Pelophylax lessonae (assembly GCF_965119305.1). Lineage (NCBI taxonomy): Eukaryota > Metazoa > Chordata > Amphibia > Anura > Ranidae > Pelophylax > Pelophylax lessonae. The sequence goes on along the minus strand of NC_138777.1, from coordinate 108,410,892 downwards.
CAGCTCAGCCCTGTATCCCCTCAGGCAAGCCACCTGGAATACCCAATTCTTCCTGACAGGAGGAGAGACAGCCGTACCCTCCCTCCTGGGACTCTGCTTCCCGCCAAAGACCCCCTGTCATGTGCTCCCCACAGATTTATACCCCCTCCCAGAATGCTCTGTGGCAGAATCTGCCCCTACAGGATGGATACAAGCCCTGATGTGCTATTGGTCAGGTTTCCTCCACTGCCCAATGAGAGCCCTCATTGGGACACAGTGGGAAGACTCCCCAACTCAACAGGCACACCTGGGAACACATGCCAGCCTAGCTGAAAATCATGGCCATACTGATAAGCACACAAGGCCCACTATACTTTACCTAGCACCTACCTTGGAGGGTGCTGCAAAGTGTATTATTGATTGGTTTATGCAAAAGTTATCACCTCTACAAACTAGGGGAAAGATTTATGCAATTTTTTTTTTTTTTTTTACTAGTGATGGCGGCGATCATCGACACTGCGACATTGCAGTGGACACCTGACACTTTTGGGGGGGGGGGGGGGGGGGACCAGCGACATTACTACAGTAATCAGTGCTTACAATATGCACTGTTACTGTACTGTACACAGGGAACAAGGGGGCACTCTTTACATCTAGAGGAAAACAGATTTCGTCTCCAAATACGGAAAGGTTTCTTCACCATAAGAGCTGTGAAAATGTGGAATAGACTCCCTCCAGAGGTGGTTCTGGCTAGCTCACTAGATTGCTTTAAAAAAGGCCTGGATTCTCTTTCCTAGGTGTACATAATATAAATGGGTACTAAAATTTTTTTAGGTAAAGTTGATTCAGGGAATATCTGATTGCCTCTCGGGGGATCAGGAAGGAATTTTTTTCCCCTGCTGTCGAAAATTGGATCATGCTTTGCTGGGGTTTTTTTTGGCCTTCCTCTGGATCAACTGCGGGTATAGGATTGTGTATATGGGATTGTATGGTTGGGTTTTCAATACTGTTTTTTTTTTTTTTGCTTGAACCTGATGGTCTTTTTTCAACCTGACTAACTATGTAACAACACTGACAGGGAAGGGGTTAAGACCAGGGGCGATCAAAGGGTTAAGCTTCCCCGCTGGCGATTGGGCGCGTGCACCCCCTTTAACAGACCCACGAAGCTTGTACAGGTACATCGTTTCGTGGGACAAAGCTGACCTGCCGCAGTAAAACTACGGTGGCTGGTCGGCAAGCGGTTAAAAAAACGTTTTTTTTTTAAAGTTACATATAACACATGATTACACATAACAGTTACTTTCATAAATCATAAATGAATGCAAAGCAGGACCTGAGCTGTCAAATTGATAGCTCAATCCTGCAGATTACACAGGAAGAGCATAGCTCTCCTTGTGTAATCATCAGAGCTCTGTAACAGTCAGGCGCTATGCTCTGTTTATCAGGAGCTCCTGATGTAAGAGTGGTTGGCTGTCGTACTGATAGCAGAGCAGAGTGGCGTTTGTTACATAGCAAGAGCAGTGATATACCAGTGTAATCTGCTGGACTGAGCTGTCAGTTTGACAGTCCAGTCCTGCACAGTGCAGGATACAGCAGTACAATACAATGCAGAGTCAGAAAAGGCATTTGCCCAGCTGCCCTCTTGTAACGCACCACCCAAGAAGGATGCCTCATCTACCTCAGACCAGCCCTTCTCACAGCTGTATATCTGCTATGGGATAGGCACTGCTGCCTCTGACTGCCAGTCTCTTTGAAGTGATATTTGGTGATGTCACTACTGTGTTGCTCACTGCTCTCCTTGCTAAAGAGAAAGTTGTAGTGTAATGATCTCCATACTTCTACCTAATTGCTTTTGCCTCCACACAGGGATATAGTGTATAATTCCATTATGAATAAACAATTTTTCGAAATCTCTTTCCACCCCAACTTCCCGTTTTTGTTTGGCTCCATACTGTATAGTTATTTGTTGTGCCTACTTTAAGAAATTCTGAGTATTTTATGGTTCAAAAATTCCCTTTGGTTAACATGCCTTTTCAGGTCACGAAATACAAACCGATAAAAAAACTTCAAGGCTTGAGCAAGGTTTGAGGAACAGTTAAGAATTTCGACATTTTCTGTGCCACATTGCATCTTCGTACTTACAACATAGAGTTTAGCAAAATGAAAAGGGAAGCACAGTCAGTCAAAAACTCTTTGGGGGTTATTTACTAAAGGCAAATCCACTGTGCACTTTGCTGTAGATCTGTGGGGGACATGCAAGGAAAATAAAAACAGCATTTTTGCTTGCACATCATGGATGATAGAAATCAGCAGAGCTTCCCCTCATTTCAGATCTTCCCCTCAGATCTACAGCGACTGCACTTCCAAGTGCACTTGCAGTGCACAGTGGATTTGCCTTTACTAAATCAACCCCTTTGGCTTTTTCAGGAGTTTACAGGCATATGCTCTTACAGGCAGAAAAAACTCTCAACAAACTCGCATTCTTGAGAGGAGTTTTCGAGTAGAAAAGATGCCTATGTGTCCAAACATTTTATCAAGGCAGCCATAGAACCCGTGGCCACCTGAAAACAATGCTGCTGCTACATGGTGACACAGCATCTGATAAGATGAATTCGCTGCTCAGCCAATACTTTTCCCAACTGGCTCAGTAAATTTTTAAACCAACTTTTTTTGAGTCCGATGGTGCTTGCAGGGTCACCTATGGCCATCTATGAGGGCCTTAAAATATAACTAAAGGACAAACTTTTTTTTATAGTTCTGCATAGAATGGAGAGGGATTAGAACATACGGACGTTAAGGAAACATTTCGGAGAACTTCGCCGAGCCAATAAGGCAGGAAAAAGAGGACCACAGTGTCCCTAGATATTTCACCAAACATTAGATATTTCACCAAACATCATGATAAATCTAGTTCCAGCCTCAAGGTGTGGGTGATCGAGTTCATTCCTCCTACCTTTTCTGAAGCGGAGAGGTTTGTGCATCTATGTCGCAGGCAGAGAGACTTATTGGATTTATGCCATCAATGTTTTGTCACCCGGGGGCATAAACGAAGAATTAGAAATGAATACCCTTTTGTACATAATCTCCTTGGTTCTCTTTGATTTAGATTTATCTTTTATTTGTATTTTTTATTTCTATTTATTTTTTATTTATTTCATTCTTTATATATTTTTAATATCATTCTTGTTTTTATTATTTTTTGGCATTTCCTGTGTAATTTTACAGCTTTTAACATTTTTAAACCTGTAGCACTTGTGTGCAATTTATAAGTCTACATGTCTGGTGCATAGGACTATTAGGCTGACAATCTAATTAGCTCCTTCCTTGCCGTATCGCACCTGCCCCTCCCATCCATGATCGTAGCAGCCCATTTAAGTGTTCATTCATTTCCAGCGGGTGTAGGTCTGATGAAGGAGCCACGCATGCTCCGAGGCATGTAACCACCCATCTACCCACGTGACTGGATACTCGCTGCTTGCGTCTCTGCACTGTTGCCAGGAGCCTGATGCCGAACACAGCTCAGAGAACGCCCACACAGGAAGTGGAGCTCTGGATGTCTGCACACTAGAGCAGTGGCCCTGCAGAGTCCGGACGAATCCTAGATCACTACAGCTCTGTGTTTTATCTGTTACAGCTTGCTTATTGTGAGTGTTTTTAATCCTTTATTTCACAATAAATATCCAAGTTACTGCACTTAGAGGAGCCTTGTTTCTTTTTCAATTGTTCCTAGAGCAGCTTCTTCTCTCAAGTGCTGCCCAGGTGCAGGGACCAACACGCCGCCGACTTAGATCCATGAAAGCGCCCATACACTTCTACTTTTTATTCAGTTTTTATTGCTATCTGTGCCCCTGTAAAGAAGATTCACTCTATTTGTCCTGTTTACCATTATTATTGAAAGACAAAGTAAAAGAAAATTAATAAAATGCCAAATTTTGGGTTGTCCCCAGAAAAGAAATAGAGGGGAAATCTTCCAATGGGTACACGAGTTTCAGTGACCTGGGGGTCCCCAAGGAATTTCCCTTAACCACTTAAGCCCCGGAGGATTTGGCTGCTAAACGACCAGAGGGTATTTTGCGATTCGGCACTGCGTGACTTTAACGGACAATTGCGCGGTCGTGCGACGCTGTACCTAAACGAATTTGGTGTCCTTTTTTTCCCACAAACAGAGCTTTCTTTTGGCGGTATTTGATCACCTGTGCGATTTTTTGATCACGCGCTATAAACAAAAAAAGAGCATAAATTTTGCAAAAATAGCAATATTTTTCCCTTTTTTTTATATGAAATTCCCCCAAAAAAAAATGTAAAAATCAAAATTTTTTAATATTTTCGGCCAATTTGTTTTATGCTACCTATGTTTGGTAAAAAAAATTGCAAAAAGCGTATTTTGATTGGTTTGCGCAAAAGTTATTGCGTTTACTAACAAAGGGAAAGATTTTTGTCATTTTTGTTGTTTTTTTTTTTAACGCGTAATGGCGGCGATCTGCGATTTTTTTTGCGGTACTGCGACATTGCGGCGGACAGATCGGACCCTTGACTGACATTTTTGACACTTTTGGGGTTACCAGTGACATTACTGCAGTAATCAGTGCTATAAATATGCACTGTTACTGTAAAAATACACTGGTAGTGAAGGGGTTAACTTTATTTGAGAGGGAGGGGCTGTGTGTGTCCCTAGGGGCGTGATTCTAACTGTGATTGGCTGTGGCTTCAACTGTATGCAGAGTGATCAATGGATCTACATAGTAGATCCATGTGATCATCTCTCATACAGAGAGGAGAATGACAGGCAGCTTGTTTACACAAGCTGCCTGACTTTCTCCCTCTCCCCCGCCGATCGCAGAGTGGCCGGCGGCGATCGGGTCCGCCGGTCACACGCGCGGGGGGGGTCCGTGACCACGCGGGAGCGGGAGCGCGCCTCCGGCGGCGCGCGCTCGCTCCCTAAACCCTCACAGGCGAGCGACGTAGACCTACGTCACTTTGCCTGTGAGGGGCTGACCGCCGCCGTAGATAGTCGTGCGGCGGTCGGCAAGTGGTTAAACTCTGCAACGGAACACAGATGGCGAAAAAAAATCTGACAGGATTTATAACCCTCCCTTGCTCTATCCAAAATAAAAATAAAGTTTTGCCTATAGTTCTACTTTTAAGTAGAACTTGGCAGCAAAGCTGCATTAATCTTTCATGTTAATAAATGACAACTAAACAAAGCGGTTGATTGATTAAAGGAAAATATACTGTGCAATAGAGTGCACTTGGAAGTGCACTTCAAGTGCACTGGAAGTGCAGTTACTCTAGATCTGAGGGTAATCTCTAAAATGAGAATCTCTGCTGATTTCTATCATCCAATCATGTGCAAGCAAATATGCTGTTTTTTATTTTCCTTGCATGTCCCCCTCAGATCTACAGCGACTGCACTTGCAAGGGCACTTGCAGTACACCATGGATTTGCCTTTAGTAAATCAACCCCAATGTTCTGAGCAAGAGACTTCATTTTCAGTGCAACATAATGGGGGACATTTACTAAAACGGGAGCACTCCAAATCTGGTGCAGCTGTGCATGGTAGCCAATCAGCTTCTAACCTCAGCTTGTTAAACTAGGCTTTGACAATGAAACCCGGCAGCGGATTGGTTACTATGTAGGGCTTTACAAGGTTTTGCACACTCTGGTTTTAGTAAATCTCCCCCTCTGTCATCACCACCTAGACCTAGGATATCATCTTTTCTTTGGTAAAACTTGGCATTCTTTACAACACTTCTGTGCAGAGATTTCTGGTCAGTTCACTATGATTAACTTCCACTCATTTTATTTTTCCTTACCACAAACTTGGACAGAAAATCCTCAGAAATGCGAGTCGAATGGATTTGAAAAAGGAGTCTAACTGGCTTTCCATCATATTTCTCCTTCTGCCAGTACAGCTGGAGTTCTCTTGTAGTCATAAGATGGTGCTCACGAGGAGGGGAGTTGTTATCTAGCCATAAAAAAATTATAAAATTTAGTTTGAAGAAAAAATGTGATATATTCTGACTATAGAATACACTAGTGCCATTTAATAATGTGTCGTGATGTTAAGTCATGAATTCTGTTACATTTAAAGGGCAGCAGCAGGTATAAAACTATACTTGCAGGCACCTAGAGGTGCCTACCGATCTATGATCTACCAGAACACCCAGATCCTTCTCCACTATAGATTCCCTCAGTTGTACTCCACCTAGTATGTAGGATGCATGCATATTCTTAGCCCCCAAGTGCATAACTTTACATTTACCAACATTAAACCTTATTTGCCACATAGCTGTCCAATGAAATGGTGCATTGAGGTCGACTTGTAAGTAGGAGACATCCTGTAAGGAAGTTATTCCACTGAATAGCTTGGTGTCATCTGCAAAGACTGAAATTGTATTTTTAATCTCAGACCCTATATCATTTATAAATATATTAAAAAGTAAGGGTCTGAACACTAAACATTGGGGCAAACACACTGTTGGAAATGTGTTTTTTCAAGAAAAAATTCCTCCCTGCTCCTTCAGATTCACTACAGTTAAAAACAAACTCAGTTTTGAGTGAAAATCAAAATTCTACTAGTATATGCCAGTTTAAAGTTTTAGTAAGCCCAGATTGTTTTTTTGTTTTTAATAACAAACATGTCATACTTACCTGCTGTGTGCAATTGTTTTGTACAGAGCGGCCCCCACCACCATTGCTCCTAGCTCCTCCCCCTGCTAAGTGCCCACCATAGCAAAGCTGCCTGCTATGGGGGCACTTGTGTGGGCTCCAGAACCACGCCTCTCCTGAACCACACTCTGGTGTCCATTGACACACAGAGCATGGCTCAGCCCCGCCCCCTTCTCCCTCATAGCTGGCTGTAATTGACAGCAGTGGGCGCCAATGGTGGAGGAGCTGCACTTCCTTCCAAAGAATGCATTTTAAAGCCTTTAGAACCACTTTAAGTTTAGTTGTTCTTATGGGGTAAGGCACAGACAGGGATGCCAGGCACAGACAAATTCCATATCTACTTTAACCACTTACCGCAAAGTGACAAAACCCCTATGTCGGCTGACTTTGTGTGGTTATACCAGGATGATGCCTCTAGACCGTTGTTTAGAGCCAGCGGTCGGCTTTCTGGCGGTAATGACCGATGTGGCTCGGGAGCCGCTTTGATTGTTACCCCGGCGAGCGGGAGGGGACGTCCCCCCTCCCGACGCCTTCCGCGGCTTTGCCCGGGTCTCCCGTCCCACCGGGAGACCCAAGCAACCAGCTGCTGCCTCCGCCGTCTGGATGGAGTCCCGATCTAAGCCGGATGCGGCTTCGATCGGGTCTCAGATGACGTAACCTGGAGGCGGCGGCCATGACGTCACATGCAGGTTACTCGGCTGCTAAAGGCGGCAGATTCAAAAAGTGAGTGTATTCAAAAATGCAGTTTTCGGCGTTTTGAATACATGGAAGTGTAGTGGAGGGGTCTAGGGTCTTTTAGACCCTTGATCCCTCCATAAAGAGTACCTGTCACTGCATATTGCTGTCACAAGGAATGTTTACAATGCTTGTGACAGCAATAAAAGTGATCAGATTTTTTTTTTTTTAACAAAAACCTGTGTTAAAATGAAAACAAATAAATAAATAGGAAAAAAAGAAAAAAAATTTTTTAGCCGCCCCCGTCGCCTTTAGCTCTCGCACAAAAGAAATCACTGTTCAAACCACACATGTGAGGTATCGCCACGATCGCCAGAGCGTGAGCAATAATTTAAAAAAAAGAGCCACACTCTAACTCTAAACTAACTGTTAACCGTTAAAAATGTTTAAAGCGTTGCCTATGGAGATTTAATTTAACCGTAGCTTGTCGCCATTCCACGGGTGTGCGCAATTTTAAACCGTAACATGTTGGGTATCTATTTACTCGCCGTGACATCATCTTTCACAATATACAAAAAAAATGGGCTAACTTTACTGTTAAGTTTTTTTTAAACGCAGTGAAATGTGGTTTTTCGTAATTTTTCCATAAAAATAGCGTTTGAAATACCGCTGCGCTAATACCGCGTGACAAAAAATATTGCAATGACTGCCATTTTATGCTCCAGAGTCTTTGCTAAAAATATATATATATATATAATGTTTGAGGGTTCTAAGTAATTTTCTAGCAAAAAATACTGATTTTAACTTGTAAACAAAACGTGTCAAAAATAGGCCTGGGGCTTAAGTGGTTAAGTACATCTCTGCAATAAGTACAAGACACTTAAAATAAGGCACTTTAAGCAATTCAGAACCAAGAAACGACCAACAAACAATGGAACTCAACAGAACAGACTGCAAGAAAACTTGACTCTCTCAAAATAGCTCTTTTTCCAGTCTGCTTCATATTCTTTATACTCTAACATGCCTTTCCTTCTCACTACAGTGTCCTCTGTCCTTAAAGCAGAACTAAACTCTCTTAAACAACAATGTCTTCTTTGGTCTCCCTACTTCCCTCTTAGATAAATGCTAACAAAAGGTATTTACATTTTTACAATTTTGTAGTATTTTGAGCTGCAATCAGCATTTCTGGCGTCTGGCCTAGGCCGGACCTTGCTGCCTCTTTGGATTGCTATGTCCCAGCTATCCCCAGAAGTCAGCGTGTTAGCTGCAACTTTTGCATACATGCACACAATTGTTAATAGGGGCGATATTGTCCATCCAGAAACTGTTGGCATATGTGCGCATGCACGAAAATCCTATGTGTGTGTGAACATTCACCACTGGTCTCTTCCAGCTCCAAAATGCCTGCCCTCTTAGGAAAGCAGTTTAAGCCGAATAAAAGTGCAGCCCGAACATTGCCTGCTTGCTCATTCGGCGAATACCCAAATTTGCGGGTCGCTCAGGGGGATGTTCGCACTGCACAGTGTATTCTAGGGCCTTAATTGAATGAAGCAATGCTAGGCAATGCGTTGCTCAATCAGGGCACAGAGCACAGTCAGAGACATGATTGGACAAAGTCATGATGACTTTGCCCAATCATGGCTCAGTGCTCATAGTCTCCCCCCACTACAAAAGGTTCCTTCCCACAGGAACCTTTTGCAGTGTGTTGTTGGAGTAGAGATAGATAGAGCAGGGCTCTGTGTGCTACTAGCGAGTTAGTGTGCTATTGTGACTTTGAGTGCAGAGTGTGTATAGTGGGAGTATAGTGTAGTGTGCCAGTGTAGTGTCAGTATAGTGTAAGTGTAGTGTATTTTTTGGGGGGGGTTTTTGTCCCGTGCCTGTCCCCTTTTTTTAAATTGTCAGCCACAGTTTTCTAAATGCCACGCTGTTGTTCCCCCTTTTTTGTTTTTCTATCTCCTTTACATTTTTACATTCCTGTCAGCAGCAGTTCTCAATTTAAGGTGCACCAAACACCACTTTTCATTGAATAAAGTGCATCCAATTACACATTTCTCAGTATCTATTAACTTTGGGTAATAGACCCCCCCCCCCCCCATCATGTCTGGAAGGCCAACAATGAGAGGCAGCCTTCCCATGCCATCATGATGGGGCCAACAGCATCTCAGGCAGGGCACGTTTTTCTCTGTTTAGTGATGTTGTCCTTGCTATCTATCCACAGCATGCAGAGGAGGTGGTGGACTGGCTTACTAAACCATCCTCATCTTCCTCATCCTCTATCACCCAAGCTGAGACTAGTGCACAGTCTACCACAGCTGTCAGAGTGGCTTATACTGCCTCCTGGTCCACAGCTACTCCTGGCATAGCCCCAGCATCATGCATAGAGGAGTCATAGAGGAGTTAGCTGAATTTTTTGAACACAGCATCAGCCACTTGCTTCTTGATGATGCATAGGCATTACTTGATTCTAATGTTGGTTCTGAGGTTGAGGAAGGGAGTAATATGAGCCTACAGTGAGGGGAGTACACTGAAACAACAAATTGGCAGTCATGTTCCCCCAGCCACATCATATTGCCAAGTTGGCTCCAGTGATGATGAGGATGGAGGTGATGATACAGCTGTAGAGTATAGCAGGCACATTTGTCTGCCCCTGCTGCCGCATTGAAAAAAATACATTCCCTGCCACCCACATGCCTAGTGTCTAAATTCCAGCTTGTCCAAAATCTGGCTTTACAACTCCTGCCTTTCCACCTGGTGGATTCTGCCATCTTCCTTGAATTTGCAGAATGTGCTGTACCACAATGGCAGGTTCCCAGTCACTATTTTTTTTCACGTAAGGCCATTCCAGCTCTGTACCATCACATGGAAGGCAATGTGTTGGCATCATTGGGCAAGGCAGTCAGCCGCAAGGTCCTCCTTGCTACTGACACGTGGTCCAGCAAGCATGGTCAGGGACGATATATTTTGTTCACAGAACACTGGGTAACTCTGGTTGCAACTAGGAAGGATGCAGGACAGGGCTCATTGCTGGAGCTTGTTTTGCTGCCATTTCGCTATACAGTTGATGGTTATGCAAGATCTGTCAGCTCCACCATCTCCTCCTCCTCCTCCATGCCCTCCTCTGCTGAATTGTCCTATGAACCACCAGTACCCCCTAAAATTTAAAGGGGCTATTCAACAAGTCAGGCTGTCACATAGTGCTTCAGCTGGTTTGTCTAGGGTACAGGAGCCACACCTAGCAGAGACTCTTCAGCTCTGTAGGAGGCCAGGAATGGTGGTGTGCAATAATGGCACTAACCTTCTGTCTGCCATTAGACAGGGAAAGTCGACACATGTGCCATGTCTGGCACATGTCCTCATTTGGGTGGTGCAGCATTTCTTAAACAGGTACCCAGGTTTGCAAGATCTTCGAAGGCAGGCCAGAAGAGTCTGTAGTCATTTCAGATGGTCATACATAGCCAGTGTTCGGTTGGCTGAAATTAGGCAGGAATTCCACCTGCCCGTAAACCGCCTGATTTGTGACATGCCCATGTGGAACTCAACTTTTGCAATGCTGCAGGCTGCACATGCAGCAGAGGGCCATCAACCAGTACCTGTTTAAGTATGGCACAAGAACAGGCTCAGGGGAGCTGTTTTTTTTTCCCACGTCAATGGTTGCTTATAAAGGATGCATGCACTTCACTTTCACCATTTGAGGAGGCGATAAGGATAGTGAGCCGTGACAATGCATGCATCAGTGACACTATCCCTCTTGTGTTCCTGCTGAAGCATATTCTGTGTGGCATTATGGACAGGGCATTAGAGGCAGAGCAGTGGGAGGAAGAATAGGACTTCCTTTCCTCTCAAGGTCAGCTTTATGCAGACACCATTCTTACAATGCCACAGAACACACCTGAGGAGAGGGAGGAGGATTCTGGCAGTTTTGCAGGCATTGAAGCAGAAGAAGACATACGTCAAACCTTAAAGAGATAGTTTTCAGTCCCCAGAAACCTTGGGAGTAGTACATGGCTGGGAGGAGGCAATTCCAGATAGTTCCATCCTCAGTGACTCCGAAGACTCTGCTTCTCATGCCTACGCAAACTTGTGGCACATGGGCTCCCTTATTCTTCAAAGCCTGCTAAAGGACCAGAGAATTCGTGGCATCAAGGAGAAGGATCATTATTGGTTGGCAACCCTCCTCGACCACAGTTACAAGGGGAAAGTCTCAGAACTTATCCTGCCCTCGCAAAGAGAGCACAGGATGAAATATCTTGAGGACACCTTAAAAAGAGGAGTTATTATAACACCTTGACAGACTCTGGTAGGTTAGTTTAATGGAAAGGTAGTTTTAAGGCTTCCGTTGGTCAAAGGAGGAGCGGTGGAGAAGGGGTCCGCCTAAGTAATGCACATAAAATTTTTTTAGTCCTCTGCACCCCAGGGCTGTCCGCTTCCACATCTCATCAGCAGCTTCTGCATCATATGGTGGAAGATTATCTAGGGGCAAAAACAGACATGGAGAGCTTTCCAGTAAATGATCCACTGGGTTATGAGGAAAGACCACTGTCCAAAACTTGCCAAGTATGCAATTGAGCTATTGGGCTGCCCTTCATCCAGCGTTCAGTGCTGCCGAAGGTTTTGTGACAGATAAAAAAAGAGTGTGTCTGTCTGGCTGACATTTTTCAAAATGAAACAGTCCTAGATTAGCAGCAGCTATCAAACCCCTGATGCCCGATGTCGCTGATTAAATTTTTTTTGGATCTGAAATCTCTGCAAGACTGTCTAGGCTGCCTAGATTTGTGGGTGTTGATTTTTAATTTTTTGGTATAGGTTTCATGGGCACAAATAACACCCAAGGACCAATTTTTCTGCACCTATTTGACAGGCGCATACAAATTAATTTTTTTACACCAAGAATAGTTCTTGCTTTCATCAAATGTACCTCTATAGGGTTACAGTGTGAAGACACCACCAACATCCAAAGCCCAATTTTTACGCAACTGTTTGACCAGTGCATATACTTATTTTTTACAGAAAGGCCAATTTCATCAAATGTCATTAATGCTTTTTTGTCTTCCCCTGAAATCTCTTCTCTCATCTCCCAACACAGACCTCAGATACAACACAGTTCGGTGGAACAGGTTGATGTTCTTCCTCCCAGGCTCCTCCTCATGATCTGTCATAAGAGACATCAGAGCCAAGGAGGAGCCTTGACTTCCTTGGCTCTAGTGTGACAGGGAAGGTTGTGGTGAAAGAAGCTACGGGTGTTGACAATCACATCCAGTCCAGCATTAGTCATGCATTTGCACCCTCCTGTACATAACATCCGCTGCGCCTGGATAGGATTTGTTGCAGTATCCAGGACAGGAGCTCTATCACTTCTAAATACAGAAGTCGACTTCTGCGTTTAGAAGTGATAGTAGTGATTGGAATGCACAGGGCAGAGCCAGAGGTGGCAAAACGTTTTTTTGTCACGTTTCGGCTGAAAAAAAAGCCCTGTTTGGCTCCCATGCCCTGAATGCCTTAGGCTCCTCCCATCATGGCAAATATATATGGGCACTGACTACACCCATGATAACACTACAAGAAGGTTCAGTCTAAAAGGGAACCCAACACCCAATTACTTAATTCCCTATTACCACACTATTCTGGAACAACGCCATCTAGCAGCAGACTAGCTAACTATACCTGCTTACAAGCAGGATTTGCAACTTTCCTCAATAGAGCCCTACAAGTGCATTGGCTTATCAATAATGAAAAAGACATAGAACAAGCAGCTTTTTCTTTGGAGCAGAAACAAGTAGGACTCTGCAACACAGTTTGTTAAAACCACTGCAATGTATATTGATCTAGAGGGGATTGTTTTTTCTCATCAAAAGTGGAGTTGCTCTTTAGGTTCTACTTTAAACTTTATTCCTTCCACCTCTCTTCTTCATGCCACAGCTTACATTTATCACCTACGCTCCCGGACCCATTAGTGCACTCATTACCTCCAGCTAATTCTAAGCCCACACACTGTCACAATCAACAGTACACAGAAGCATAAACCCTCATTTAGATCCAACACTCATCTTATCTCCCTCTCCCTCCTGCTCCTCCTGGCTTATGAGGATATTTCACCCAATCCTGGCGCCCTACAATCTAAATTCAACAACCAGTATCTCCTTCCTCTGGCAGCAAATGAAATCCTAAAAACAAATTCTTATCCCTCTGCTTCTAAGATCCAGCCCCTCTTCTCATGTGCCTTCTGGGATGCCTGCTCTGTCTGCAACAAGCTCACATCAGTACATCATCTTTTATCACTAACTCTTTTAACCTCCTTGCTGTTACTGAAATCTGGCTTCAGGACTCTGACTCTGGCTCTCCAGCTGCCCCATGTCCCAGTGAGGCCTCTACTAGACTCACCAGCCAGACCCAGGGGGCAAAAAGGAGGTTGAGTCAGATTTTATCCCCACAAAGCACTATTCAAGTTCTTCCAACAACTTCCTGGCTGTCCTTCTCTTCTTTTGAATCACTCTGTTTCCCAGTTTCTCTGAGGATGGCTGTGATCTATAGGCATCTGAAATCTGTCTTGCTTCTTGATTTCCATTTCTCTGACCTTCTCTACTCCTCAACCTAACCTCATCTTTTGGCCTGACACAATGAACACACACTTCTACTCAATCTGATGGCAACCCTCTTGACCTAGTATCTTGTTTATTTTATTTTACCTCTGCACTCCATGCAACTTCTCAAACCCCTCTTTTCCTCTCTCCAGCCACAACCTTAGTTTTTCACTCTCCCTATCCTAACCCCTGTCTCTCTAACCAGCAAACGTGTACATAGTTTGTAAGGTTGAAGAAACATACTAGTCCAATGTACGTGTGTGTGTATGTGTATGTGTATGTGTATGTGTATGTGTATGTGTAGCACTACCCCAAAAGAGCCGCTGGTATATTGCCCAAGTCTTTCCCACTTTTCGCCCCGCAGCCAGGCATAAAGTATTTTCCACAGTCAGGTGCACACTCACTTCCCCTCGTTACTCCAATGATCAGTCTAGAGGTTTTGTAGTTGTTTTTTTATTGAAGAGCTTGGATAGGGTGATGGATATAGTGAGATACTTCCAAATTGAACTATTCATACTGTGGATTCTAAATTATTTTCCTAGTAAAAAAGGTGGCTAAAGTCTTTGCAGAAGACAGATAAAGATGTCTTTACAGCAGAGCAATGTCTCTTAGTAAAGTAGTGGGCAGTCCTGGACAAAGCTCTAAGAACACTAGCCAGGTAAGACCAGGGTCAGTCACACAGAATTCAGGCCCTCAGGATGGCCGCCTGAAGCCAAATGACAGCAAGTGCTGGGGAGGGGGGGGGGGCAGTGCCTCTCCCCCAGCCTGGTGCAATCCTCTGCTAGGAAAGACCAGAAGCCCATGTGCTTCTAGAATATAAATACAAGCACCCAGCATGCCTAGAGGCACCTCCCCTTTCAATTGGCTGGGGCTGCATCCACATTCATGCTGCCTATCTGCCTAGTCTCCACCTATAGCAGAGAATCTTTATAGGTTGCTACTAGGACACAGGAACACTCAGCCAGCATAAGCAGCAGCAGAGCACATTGAGCAGCAGAACTAAACGATCACAGCTTCTGTTAAGCAGACAACCCACATAAAATTTACCTAGCTGCTCCTCTGTTAAGCAGAGGAGCCAAACACTATTCTAACTATTATAGCATCCACTTAGGAGGTTGCTACATATGTTTATGTCACTACCATTTCCCATATCCCTGCATACTGCATTTACCAAGATGTCCATTTAAAAAGTAGAAACATTTACCACTTTAACCGCCCTCTCTTCTTTACTTTGCAGACCACCTTTATGACAAAACCTCAACCCTGTCCTGCCCTGATTTTGCTACTTCTGTCTAAAATATCTCACTCTCATCCCTGGGAACACTGGCCACATAAAGAGTTAACACAGGGAACTATTATGAATGGCACTGTTAGGAATACAGCTGGGCTACAACATAATCCTACACATAAATGTGCTATGGGGGTGTAGGATTATACTAAAAAGTACATTGGTCCAAAAGACATCCATGGTAGACTCTGAGACTGAAGTTATCTCTGCAATATATAAAGAAAACAACAGAGGGCGCAATCTTTTTGCAGTATATAGAAAAATACTTTTCTAAAAGTCACAAGTGGCATCATCATTTATTGAAAAGCTAAAATGTTTATGACTTTTTCTGTGCAATGAAAACAGTATTTACCATGTTCAAAAATCACATCACATCTCACTTTATGCCACTAGAATACCGTAAAATATGGGTTGGTATATATGCCTAATGTCAATGGAGCTTAGCTGGTATTGCTCTTTTAGCCTTTGGAATTTTGTGGAGATTTTTGTTTGTTATGTTGACTAGTTTGGAGTTAACATAGCAGACAACAGGATTTGTCCTTTTTGAAAAGAGTAGTGTAAATATCAGTAAGTGATTTACATTTACTGTAATGCACCAATTTATCTGTTTTAGGACCCAGTCACTTTAAGTATGACTGTCCTTCAACTCTTCCTGTCTACCTTTCCAAGGTTTAACATCTATAGAACAAAATACAGGTAAGTTAGCAGAATAAAAGGACGTAAGAATTCTTCTCCATGATTTTAAAAAGGGGTGCATAATAGGTACCCATCTACTATACATAATTGCCAGGTTGATAAACCTCACATTTTCCACTGCATGGTAACTAACACTCCTCTAGTTCATTGAATGGGCAATGAAGAAGCATCAGCACTTGGATAACAGCATCATTTTGTTAATGACACTCACTTATGCAACCTCTCTATGTTGATCAATTGACAGTGCTGTGCATTGCAATAGGAGGTTTATTGGATCATACTGCTAACCCTCCTTCCCTTGTTATAATTCTGTGCAGAAATTTATAGGAAGTGAATACAAAGCCAGAATTAGATGTTTTCCAGGATAAGGGTCCTCTCACGCGGGCTTTCCGCCCGTCGGACTCCGTCTTGCTCAGCAGGGATTGATCCACGATCCCCACTTAGCAGGCAGATGACAGGTCCGTCTCCGCTTACTTTGCAGAGACAGACCTGTCAGATCCTTGCTCTCCTCTATGGGAGATCGGATGAAAGCGGATCGCTTGTCCGTTTTCATTCGATCCAATCCGATCCGATCCTCCAGACGCATGGAAAATAGGGTTTGCATTGGACAGGATTGGATCGGATAGCAGCGGGTGTCAGCGGACACGTCACTGCTGACACCCGCTGCTCTATAGACATGCATGGATCATCCGATCAGGTATGCCAGAAAAACTGACACGCGGACCTGATCGGAAAGCCCGTGTGAAAGTGCCCTAGCTGGATTCAATGAAAATATTTTCTTATCTGCTTGGAGTTAAAGTATAACTAAAGGCAGACTTTTTTTTTTTTTTTTTAAGTGTGCAGAAGGATTAGAACACTTGTCATTTTTTTTTTTTTTTTTTTTTATTGCTTTCTGTGCCCCTGTTTGTCCTCTTCACCATTATCATTGAAAGTGAAAGAAAACTGAATCCCATGAATATGAAAGCATTCTGTCATGCTCCACTTTAACGTTTCAACGTTTCAAAGCTAGATGGAAGTTGTGGGAAGCTTACAGGGCTTCTTAACCACTTAAGCCCCGGAGGATTTGGCTGCTCAACGACCAGGGGGTATTTTGCGATTCGGCACTGCGTGACTTTAACGGACAATTGCGCGGTCGTGCGACGCTGTACCTAAACAAATTTGACGTCTTTTTTTCCCACAAACAGAGCTTTCTTTTGGTGGTATTTGATCACCTGTGATATTTTTAGATCACGTGCTATAAACAAAAAAATAGCGTCAATTTTGCAAAAATAGCAATATTTTTCACATATTTTTATATGAAATTCCCCCCAAAAAAATGTAAAAATCAAAATTTTTTTATCATTTTCGGCCAATTTGTTTTATGCTACCTATGTTTGGTAAAAAAAAAAAATCGCAAAAAGCGTATTTTTATTGGTTTGCGCAAAAGTTATCGCGTTTACTAACAAAGGGAAAGATTTATGTCATTTTTGTTGTTTTTTTTTTTAACGCGTAATGGCGGCGATCTGCGATTTTTTTTGCGGTACTGCGACATTGCGGCGGACAGATCGGACCCTTGACTGAAATTTTTGACACTTTTGGGGTTACCAGTGACATTTCTACAGTAATCAGTGCTATACATATGCACTGTTACTGTAAAAATACACTGGCAGTGAAGGGGTTAACTTTTTTTGAAAGGGAGGGGCTATGTGTGTCCCTAGGGGCGTGCTTTCTACTGTGATTGGCTGTGGCTTCAGATGTATGAAGAGTGATCAACGGTTCTACATAGTAGAACTGTATGATCATCCTTCATACACAGGGGAGAATGACAGGCAGCTTGTTTACACAAGCCGCCTGACTTTCTCCCTCTCCCCCGCTGATCGCAGAGTGACCGGCGGACATCGGGTCACACGCGCGGGGGGGGGGGTCCGTGACCACGCGGGAGCGCGCCTCCGGTGGCGCGCGCTCGCTCCCTAGACCCTCACAAGCTAGTGACGTAGCCCTACGTCACTTTGCCTGTGAGGTGCTGACCGCTGACGTAGATAGTCGTGCGGCGGTCGGCAAGTGGTTAAAAGGTCTACTTTGTGCTCTATTGCCTCACTTGCTTTCATAAGGTGCTCTTTTCTACCCTTTTCTGTCCCCTTTCTGTGTTAATACCGGCCTCCACACAGGGCTTGGGCTTGGGCGGCCCTGCGTGGCGAGTAATGTTCCCAATTGGGGGCCACGTGGGAGTCGACCATGCCGGAGTACTGCGGCGGCTCAAAATATTTGAGTGCATATTGTAGCAAATTCATTTACCTAACAGAATTTTGATAAAGTGCAGTGAGTTGGCATTTCTTCAAGTAGAAGTATGTAAGTTTATGGATGACTGTTTCTGATCCAGAGTTATCAGCTGTTATTTATATGTATATGGCATATTTTGATTGTGATGTTTGTACAAGCCTTATATTTTTTTGAAAATCCAATAAAAATTACTTTAAAAAAAAAAAAAAGAAAGTGAAAGAAAACCCAAATTTTGGGCTGTCCCAAGAAAAGTAAGAGTAAGGTGACCAGATTTTTAAAACAAAATCCGGGGACATATTTTTTTTTTTTTTGGATTTGGTAGGAGTGTGAGGTCTCTAACATCAACCAGCTCCATGATGTCGTCATGGAGAAGTGGAAAATAACTCCATTGGCAACCTGTGAAGCTCTGGTGAACTCCATGCCCAAGAGGGTTAAGGCAGTGCTGGAAAATAATGGTGGCCATACAAAATATTGACACTTTGGACCCAATTTAGACATTTTAACTTGGGGGTGTACTGACTTTTGCTGCCAGCGGTTCAGACATTAATGGTTGTGTGTTGAGTTATTTTGAGGGGACAACAAATTTACACTGTTATACAAGCTGTACACTCACTACTTTATATTGTAGTAAAGTGTAATTTCTTCAGTGTTGTCATATGAAAAGATATAATAAAATATTCACAAAAATGTGAGGGGTGTATGCACTATTGTGAGATACTGTATAGGGGGTTGCACATTGCAGCTCTGCAGTATTTCTTACCTTTAGCAGAGAGGGTGACATCATCACTACGATTTTCTAATACACTGGTTGATTTGCATCTCTGTTATTATTGTATGTAGGGGGTTTAACCATTATTTGCACATTGAAGCTCTGCAATTTCTCAAAATATTTTTTACAGAGAGGGTGACACCATCTCTACTAGTTTGCAATACATTGGTTGATTTGCACTGGATATTCATTTATAGGTTTTACCATTGCACTTATAAGTCAATGTGTACAATTTTATAGATAAAGTGTAGCGCAGTGCTGCAATTTTTGCTTTTATTGATTCGCGTTAGATGAGGGAACCAGCTAACAAGATTCTCTTATTGCTTTTGAGATTTTTTTAGTTGTATGGTAGTTTTACTTGATTTTTTATGTCCTCTGTCTACTGGTAACCACTGACCCTGCATATTGGTGGTCAGTTTGCCCCTGTATGCTTGGTGGTCAGTTTGCCCCCTGTATGCTGGTGGCCAGTGTGCCCCCTGTATGCTGGTGCTATGTGCAGGATTATTCTATGTGCAGGGTTCAGGAGAATGCTATGTGCAGGGTTCAGGAGAATGCTACGTGCAGGGTTCAGGAGGATGCTACGTACAGAGGGCAGGGCCATATTTTTTTTTACTTCTGTATGTAATGACAGTATATATGTGATTTTTATTTGTGTGTGCATGTTTTGTCAGTATATGTGTGAATATATTTTTTCTGTGTGAGGGTGTATCTGTGTGACATAGTTACATAGTTACATAGTTAGTGAGGTTGAAAAAATACACCAGTCCATCCAGTTCAACCTATACACCAGTCTATCCAGTTCAACCTATACCACTGTAATATCACTTACACATAGCCTGTATAAAACATACACCTCACATCACTCACAAACCACAGAAACACTACAGAAGATGGTCAGAGACTGCAGACACATAACAGGAGATGGTCAGAGATTGCAGACTTGATACAAGAGATGGTCAGAGATTGCGGACATGATACAGGAGATATTAAAACATAGACAGTGTTGCGCCAGAGAAATTAATACAAGTGCACATACAATATAAATATCTGAGTGAAAAATCACACTCAATAAATTAGGGAAAAAGTCTTTAGAGGGTGCAAATCATATATTGTGCAAATAAAGTGACAAGACCCCTACCGAGGAAGTTGAAGCTGTGAGAGCACTGACGTAACGCGTATAGGGGCGGAGCCTACATATCGGACGTCACATCCCTTCCTGAGCTTATGTGAAATGGTTTTACATGCATGCACTGCTGAGTGCTTTTTAATGTAAGTGCAACTGCCTATAATAAATGTATCCTATTTATCTAAGCGGAGAGCACTAGATTCTTTCTGTTTATCCCTTTATATACACCGAGCCATACGAGATCAGGAGTTGGGACCCTGGAAATACTCCCCTGTGTGGATTAACATTTTAACTCCCTAGTGAGGAAAAAGCTGTTTTAGACCCGGGGTGGTTCTCGGGTCAAAGAGTGAGGTTAGAGGCAACTTTAGATGGTGAAAGGGACCCTGACACGATCATGGAGGTGTTACTATATCAGTTGGATTATGGGATCTATTTAATGGACTTTTTTCTTGTCACTTTATTTCCACAATATATGATTTGCACCCTGTGACGAGACCAATCTCGCCACCGGGCATTGGGGAAGCCTGGTTGCTCGCCTCCTGCAATGTGACTATGGACCCTCTCATCAGCCCATGCTAAACGTAAACCCCATGGCGATTTGACTGTTTGTGGCATCTGAGCGCTGTTTGTATATGTTGAGCGCTCAGATACAGGCTATCTGGGGATGGGTTGAATGTGGGGGTTCTGTTCAGTAGACTGGGAGTTATGCATTTTTGTGTCTTTTTGTGTTTCTTTAACCATGTGGCTAATGGAGTCTTGCCTCCATCCTGGAAGCTAAACCTTATTCCTGTAAACTGTAAGGCACAGGAAGTGCACACCTAATATGGTCATTCCAGGAAGTCCAATGAGGAGACGGACTGTCTGAGGTGGCTCTCCATTCATCTATTGTCGGGTGTGCTAATGACCTCACCTGTTGTCTGCTAAGGGATGTGTTGACACTCAGAGTGATGTGTGTTGAGGGCTCGTTAGGGAACCATTGTTACTATTGTGTACATTGATTGCCCCCTGGGGCTTCTGTCTCCTTGCACAGGGCAGTCCTTCTGGTCAAGCTATCTGACCAATCACTGCTGACTCATTTTCGAGCCCTCATTTGCATGGCTAGAGAGGACCTTATGGGGAACTGCAGGTACTGTGCAATTGACCAATGGGAAAGCGGTTGTTGGGGGAAGGATGTTCCAAAATTCTGTATAAAAGTTTGCTGTGTTCTTCCAATAAATGTTGTTCCTGTTTTATCCTCAATGCGGAGCCTTGTCTCGTTCTTGGGGGGATTCACTGTATGCTGTTGGAGACTGATTGCTAGGAGTGTAAGCTGATGTATGCTTTTCCTGTTCGTCTGCTAGCAGCTATTCGTGAGGTTCCAGGTTGGAGTGCTATTTTGTATCCAGTTCGGGAGTTTGGTGTTCTGCAGTAGCTGTGCCTGTCTCTCAGAAAGGGGCATATCGCCTAAATGGATTTTAACCCCTTGTCTGCTGAAACGGTCCGTTACAATTGGTGGCAAGTGGCAGGATCGTTCCTACAGCCAGAAGGACAGCTACAGGAGACACCATTGCTCTGGATTTTACAATTTGAGGGCAACGCATGTCTGAGTACAGCGACCCTGACAGCACCAGGATGGAACCAGCAGTGGAGCATGAGGAGGGTGCCATGGATGACCGAGATGCAGTCCGCAAAGGCATCTGGTACCAGGCACTGGGTATGGTGGAATACCAGCGGGGCGAGAGACTCCCCAAGGAAGACCAGCGACTGCAGAAGCGACTAGCCCTGCGGATGCCCTTCCAGGGAGAGCAGCCCATGGAGGAATGGGTAAAGGAATTGGAGCTACGGGTATGGCAGGAGATGTGGCTGGAGAATGCCTACCACGCACTCTGGTGGTATGGGGCACAGTACCTGCCCTGGACAGCCGAGCATGACAAGCCAGAGGGAGAGGAGTTTGATGGCCCTGGCTTGTTATGGGAGTCTTTTTCAGAGCTAGAATTTGGGAGCCCTACACAAGCCCGGTTCAGTGATCTCTTGGAGTGGAGGGAGAGCAGGTATGACTGGGACGACACTCACGAAATTGAGCAAGACCTGGTCCACCTGGTGACCCGGGAGATGGAGCTAGAACAGGGCTACCAGCAGCTGTTCCAATACTATGAGAAGGCTCAGCAGGAGAGCAGCAGGACAGACCCAGAGCCAGACCCATTCAGAGGGTAAAGTTTTACTGGGAAGAACCCCAGGTGGCCGGTAAAGATGGGACCGAGGTCTCTCCACCGGTCCTGCAGGGAATTGGGAGCCCAGTCTCCATTCCCCAGCGGCAGTGTGAAGTGCAGGGAGAGGAGAGCAGCGTCCTTCCTCCCCAGCGGCAGGCTGAGTTACAGGGGGCAGAGGTAGTTGTTCCTGCCCCCCAGCAGCAGAGTGATATGCCAGGAAGGCAGTGGGAAGTCCAGGGAGAGGAGAGCAGTGTCCTCCCTCCCCAGCGGCAGTGTGATTTTTTGGGAATTGGGAGCCCAGTCTCCATTCCCCAGCGGCAGTGTGATGTGCCGGGAATTGGGAGCCCAGTCTCCATTCCCCAGTGGGAGATACAGCAGGGAATTGTGAGCCCAGTCTCCATTCCCCAGCAGCAGTGTGATGTCCCGGGAATTGGGAGCCCAGTCTCCATTCTCCAGCGGCAGTGTTATTTGTTGGGAATTGGGAGCCCAGTCTCCAGTCCCCAGCGGCAGAGTATCCAGCAGGGAATAGAGAGCCCAGTCTCCTTTCCCCAGCAGCAGAACTCTGTATTGGGAGGAGAGACAGTCGGTCTCCCTCCGCAAAGACTGGAAGTATGTATGGGAGAGGAGATTGTTACCACCTCTCCCCAGCAGCGGATCATTAATGGGCAGAGTGTTCTATCGGGAGAGGAGCTTGTTACCCCCTCTCCCCAGCGGCAGCTTAATGTACCAGGGGGAGACTGTAAGCCCCCCACCGGTGCAGATGGGACCGTGGTCTCTGCACTTACCACACAGGGGGTAGGGATGGTCGGTCCTACCCCCCACGACAGAGCTGTGTATCCAAGGGGGAGACAGTCAGTCTCCAGCCACCAGGCTCCAACCAGACTACTCTGGTGGTAGTGCTGGCACCAGGACAGAGTACCGCTGGTTTCTGCCCACTCAGCAACCCACCATGGCAGCCTACCAGTCCCCTACACAGCCGTGGTGAGGCACATGGACAAGCTTCTCCTCTACCCAGGTGTAGTAACCAGTTATTGTGGGTGGGCTGTACTGTTTTTTCTGCTTTATGGGTGGGCTGCTGGACTAACAAGGGCACTGACCGGCAGGAGGTCAGGTATCCTTTTAGTCTTTTTGGAAAGGGGGAGAAATGTGACGAGACCAATCTCGCCACTGGGCATTGGGGAAGCCTGGTTGCTCGCCTCCTGCAATGTGACTATGGACCCTCTCATCAGCCCATGCTAAACGTAAACCCCATGGCGATTTGACTGTGTTTGTGGCATCTGAGCGCTGTTTGTATATGTTGAGCGCTCAGATACAGGCTATCTGGGGATGGGTTGAATGTGGGGGTTCTGTTCAGTAGACTGGGAGTTATGCATTTTTGTGTCTTTTTGTGTTTCTTTAACCATGTGGCTAATGGAGTCTTGTCTCTATCCTGGAAGCTAAACCTTATTCCTGTAAACTGTAAGGCACAGGAAGTGCACTCCTAATATGGTCATTCCAGGAAGTCCAATGAGGAGACGGACTGTCTGAGGTGGCTCTCCATTCACCTATCGTCGGGTGTGCTAATGACCTCACCTGTTGTCTGCTAAGGGATGTGTTGACACTCAGAGTGATGTGTGTTGAGGGCTCGTTAGGGAGCCATTGTTACTATTGTGTGCATTGATTGCCCCCTGGGGCTTCTGTCTCCTTGCACAGGGCAGTCCTTCTGGTCAAGCTATCTGACCAATCACTGCTGACTCATTTTCGAGCCCTCATTTGCATGGCTGGAGAGGACCTTATGGGGAACTGCAGGTACTGTGCAATTGACCAATGGGAAAGCAGTTGTTGGGGGAAGGATGTTCCAAAATTCTGTATAAAAGTGTGCTGTGTTCTTCCAATAAATGTTGTTCCTGTTTTATCCTCAACGTGGAGCCTTGTCTCGTTCTTGGGGGGGATTCACTGTATGCTGTTGGAGACTGATTGCTAGGAGTGTAAGCTGATGTATGCTTTTCCTGTTCGTCTGCTAGCAGCTATTCGTGAGGTTCCAGGTTGGAGTGCTATTTTGTATCCAGTTCGGGAGTTTGGTGTTCTGCAGTAGCTGTGCCTGTCTCTCAGAAAGGGGCATATCGCCTAAACGGATTTTAACCCCTTGTCTGCTGAAACGGTCCGTTACACACCCTCTAAAGACTTTTTCCCTGATTTATTGAGTGTGATTTTTCACTCAGATATTTATATTGTATGTGCACTTGTATTAATTTCTCTGGCGCAACACTGTCTATGTTTAATATTTGGTTTTGATTGTGAAGAGTGAACACAATTTTTGGTGTGAGCAGCCGGATATCAATCACTAGTAATTTTTGGCACTAAATATATATATTTTTTTATATAGGTATTTACAGTATGTTATCACATTTTTGCGCTGATAGTTTCTTTTGTTATTTTCTATGATACAGGAGATGGTCAGAGATTGCAGACATGATCCAGGAGATGGTCAGAGATTGCAGACATTATTGATTCAGGAGATGGTCAGGGATTGCGTTTATGGCTGAACCCAGTGTAAAAGTGTATAGTATCGTAGAGCTGCTTCACTCTATTTAAACCAGCTCTGCAAGATCAGGTCAGTAATCCTCCTTTGAAAGTACAACCAAGTGACAGAAGACAGCAGTACATCCAATTTCTTGAATAAAATGGTCTTATAGACAGTTAACTGCTCAAGATAAGTGGAGGACAGTAAACAGTTTATGGGTATGTGAAGCTTCTAGCCTGAGCCAGCAGTAAATCCTCCAAAAAAAAAAAAAAAAACAGGCAGCACACACAGATCTCTGGCTAAATTGCTGAATAGAAGCCGAAATGGTTAGCAGTCATGTGTCCCTGGTCTCATAGAATGCCGCTGCAGCGTCTTCTTATCAGTGTCTTCTGGCTGTGTGCAGGTCATTAGGAAGATATAAAAAAAAGTGAAGAGTGAGACAAGAGGAAGAGGGGGCTGATCGGTAACCTGCACACTGCCTGAACACATAGAAATCTGGAAAATACTGCAGCCAACCAGCATTACATGTGACAGTGCTCCTAGGGAGCCTGTTATTTCCATTCAACTAGAGTTATGTGCGCTGCAGGATTATTATTGCTGTACTTGTGGTCATACCTTCTTGTATCTTCCTCCCGACGCCCCCATTCAGCCCCACTCCAGCACCTGTTTACAGTCAAATGTGGCACGCTGGATAGGGGCGGGGGGGGGAGGAGGGTTATACTGCCTGCTGACTGGCTGTGGATGGAAGGGAAGAGGAGCTCCACATATCAGCCCGCCCATCCCCGACTTTAGAGCTTCGATTTGATGGCTCTGCTCCACTCACTCCCACTGTCACTGAGGCTGCGGATGTTCACACTGCTGCAGGCCCTGCTAAGCTGTCATCTGGGGACAGAACTGGGGATAGACTTGGTCCGGGGACAGTGTCCTCAGTCCGGTGATGTCTGGTCACCCTATAATAGAGGGGAAATCTTCCAAAGGGTTCTGGTGATGTGGGGGTCCCCAAGGAATTTGCAGGGACTTCCTCCAATTTCCTGTTTGACTAAGGGGGGGGGGGGGAATCTCCTCAATGGGACACAGATGGTGAAAAAAAAAATCTAAGAGGGGTTATAATCCTCCCTTGCTCTATCCAACATGAAAAACAAAAATTGCCTATAGTTCTACTTTAAGCTTTAAAGTCTAATTATACTCTTTAAAAAAAAAAAAAAAAATAGGGTGCCCCCATCTCCCACCTTATATTCATAAACCATTGCGCTTTAGTCTAGGGAGGTATAAAGTAATTAATTACTTATTTATCACACCTGCAGGATTCCTTGGCAAGTCCAGGGTGGATGACTGGTCCCACAAAGCCACTCTTCGAGTCTGCCCCATTTTTATATATTTAGAATTATTTTTACTTTATATTCTGATTATAGATCTAGGTTTGTTCCAAGCATGTTTGAATCCACCTATTGTTGACTGACTCACTACCTCTGCTGGAAGTCTTTTCTAAGCATCAGCTACTTATTTAGTAAAATATTACTTTCTAAGATTAATTTTGATTTTTCCTCTTGCTAGTCTGAGGTCATGTCCTGTGTTCTTGATCTTGGCTTAATGTTTAAAATGCTGCCCTTTTATACCCTTGATGTATTTAAAGATTATACCCTTGATGTACTTAAAGATTTCAGTCATGTCTCCCCTTCCCCTTCTTTCCTCCAGACTGTACATATTAAGTTCATGAATTTCCTGAACTCTCCTGGTCATTTAGCCAAATAATGCAGTGTAAGCAACCTTCAGGTCCTTCGCTGTGCCTGATCATGTCAAGGGGCATACCCACATTCTTGGAGAGAAGTAAGGAAGACTTATGTCTGTCATTGGAGCAAGGAATAAGGTAAGTATTGCTCTGCTTTATGACCCTCCCACCCCCCAGACTAAAGAGCAGTGATTCATTAATATACAGGGGCACTCTTCATGGAAGAATAGGAAAAAAAAAAAGTCGGAATCAAAGGCCAGTCCCATCAAAGTCATGTCAACAGCCTTTCCTTCATTTGCATTCTTCGATCACCTCTATAGTCTGGATCTGAACCTGGGACCTCTGCAGTGTCTGGCTGTAGCTCTTTTCACTGTACCACCTGAGATGCTGGACAGCTCCTTGCCTGTGCTCTTGGACAGCCTTGCCATGTATCTGGTGAACCTCAAACTCTGCTCCTCCGTGAACGTCCTGATTTAAGCCAGTTTTCTGCTGCTGTCCTTATCTTGCCTACCACTCGCTATCAACCTTTGGCTTGTTCATGGACTATGCTTCCATCTGATCCCATCCAGCTACTACCTGTTAGTGACCTTGGCTTGTTCATCGACTACGCCTCTCTCTCATCCCATTGAGCTACTGCTTGTTTTTAAACTTTTGGCATGTTTATTGACTACACTTCTGCTTGTTCCTTATGTGCTTCCTCTGTTGCTTGACCCCCACTTGCTTTTTCTCACTGGGCAATCCAGAGGGCTACAACCTGGCATTAACACAAAGCAAAACGCATATCCACCATAAGGAGCTCTAGTTTAGACTGGCTAGTTCTTAGACACTGTGCTTTATGTGAGCCTGTGGGGGATCTCCTTGTATATTACAGCACCTGAATAATCGGAAACCTACAGCCACTGACCATCACAATAGTGTAGATAGCAATATGCACTATCCATTAAAAGGGTTACCCTAGTGTCTGAGAAAGAAGTAATGCTGCCCACAAGCGTAAAAATTATCAAAGCAAATATAAAACAGTATTTCAATATATATATTTCAGCACCATGCCCTAGTCTGGTTAAATGTAGTTTTTGACTCTGCTGTACACAGCGGCAATTTGTTTTTTGGGACTGGTGGTTGATTGCTTCTGCCTGCCTCTGGAAGAAGCTTTCAGAAATAGAGTAGAAATGTCAGCCATTAGGCTATAAATATTTATCTGACTATATTTATATGCCCACAAAGTGGCTGAGGATAAGATAAATGTTTGGGAATCTTGTTCAGTTCACACTCTCCTGGGGTCTCTGGCCTGGGAAGTAGTTGTGTTACTGAGGAGCTGATAGGCCTCAGCATGCACCTGTCTCAGGGCTTGGAGGAACCTGGATTTAAAGAGAAGGCCCCTATTTCACTGGAGAGTGTTGCATGGAAGCTGGTTAGAGACTGCTATCCTTGGACATTGATTGTGAGTAGGACTTTTTTGCCTAGGACTCCAGGTGTGCCTGTGCTCTGTGGGTTATATGCTAGAGGTTGCTGCAGAAACTGTGACTGCTTTTCCAAAATCTCAGATGGACTGGCTATCCCCTCTTCCTCCAGCAATATTTAAGACTACTGCTAAATAATTTTTGCTTGAGAATCGGTCCTCCCGCACCTCCTGGCCTTTTCGGAGTATTATGCACCCCTCTTCCCTCTCTCCTGTTTAAGTACAGCATTAAATCTACAAAAAGACTTTCCCTAGACTGAGCCTGTGTTTGTCAGTGTGCTCTGGAACTGCTACCTGGCCTGGCAGCGTCTGAACAGATAAGACAGACCTGAGTCATTTTCAATGGCCCTCCAGGGGTGAGCGCTACATATCATCACATAGTAATTTGTTCAAGTCAATAATCAGAGGTTTAAATTAGAGTTACTTTTTTTTAGGCTTACCTTCATTTGACTCATCATTCACTGCATTCCCAGAATGCTCCGCTTCCTCTGGTAATGTTGGGGAATCACGTATCCTTAGTGATTCGTCCTCCATAGAGCCTTCGGCACTCATGCTGTCCCTGTATGAAAGAAAATGTGATGCAATGGATAACCAATTTCGAAATACTGATTTTTACAGCATATTTTATCAAGAGAACACATTTCACATTTCACAACTAACCGACAAAGAAATTACGAAAATGTGGTTGAAATAAAGTAATATACTGCGTATAACTTCCGGGAATAAATTTGATGTAGCAAAGATCGAAGACTGAAATTCCCTGGACGATATCTAAGGAGTGGCTGGTCTTTTCCAGGAGCCTCCACAAGGTGGTTTAGATGTTATGGCACAGAATTCACAGGGTATGCCTCTAGGGTTTGCCACAATCAACTTTCAAAGCCCATACCTTATCAGAATTGTGATGTATGCCAATCCAGCTTGTTTGCAACCACAATTTAGACCACTAGCAAACAATGATCATATTCTGAGCACATAGTTCCTGTTTTCCTAGAATGAATGTTTTGTGCCACCACTTTCTTCCTCAGTTGGCTGGCAAGGTTGATATCTCACTAACCCCTAACACCCATAAACATAGACACCCACCCTGTGTTTGTGCAAGTGCACAGACAACCAACAAGCAGAAGAGTAATACACTACTAGCAGTTCTAGGTGTATAGATCCAGTGTAGGTGAACTGTAAGTGCACAGTAAAAAAAATGTACAAACTGAGAAGCAATAGTTAAATATGACCTGGCTAGATTGCACTGGTAGCATTGCAGTCTAGGACATTTTATCATAAACAGGAATGTGTTCCACCCCATCATTAACGCCACCCTGACCTGCTTTCGCGGGCCCTGCAGGAAAGCCTCACTTTCATCGCTACATGGACCCCTTACCCCTGTTCGTAACAATCCTGTCTTCCCTCCGGGTCTGTCTAGCTCCTTCCTGCGGGAAGAATTCCCGAATGAAAGTCTGGAAGTGCGCTCCTTCATACAAAGGGGAAGGCTACTTTCTTTGCCACAACTAGCTGCCAGGTCTTTTACACGTTCTTTCCCCTCCTGGTCGCACAGACAGCTACACAACTTCCTTGCCTCTCCACCCATGGCGGGCCAATGGACAAGAGAGCTCTCCCCATTTGAGGCTTTGTGTACCAGACGGTCACCACAATCCCATACTATATCGTACATTTACGCGATCCTCTTGGCGGATTCCCAGCACCCTGAGGATATGGCCCGCAAGGCTTGGGAATATGACTTGCAGATTTCCCTCACTGACGAGGACTGGGAAACTGTCAATGAATACATACACAAGAGTTCCCTTAACACCTCTGTCCAGGAAAACGCATACAAAATACGGAGCAGGTGGTATAGGACCCCTACACTTCTCCACAGGTTTTATCCCAGCTGCTCCAAACTCTGCTGGCGGTGCAATCAAGAGGATGGGTCTCTATTGCACATATGGTGGAGCTGTCACCTCCTTCAGCCTCTCTGGAAGGTGGTCCACGAGATCACTTGCTGAATCACCTCCTACACTCTAGACTTCACACCTGCCCAATACTTGCTTCACCATACGTTCCTGCCCAAACGCCACTACCTCAAGTCCTTAGCTATGCATATGGTTAACGCCGCCAGGATGTGCATTCCCATACATTGGAAATCTACGCACGTTCCAACTCCGGCGGAATGGTTCTCTAGAATTAATAAAACGGAGGAGATGGAGGAACTAATTCTCACACCCCAGGATAGAATACACAAATTTCATGCCACTTGGTTGTGCTGGTCTGCTTTTAAATCCTCTCTGTCGTACATGGAGGTAAAGGGGACTGTCCCACCTGAATAGGCTGGACTGCTCCGCATGGCTGGTGGATCCGGGCGCTCTGGGGGGGGGGGGGAGCGGCTGGGGCATGCACCTCCCCCCACACCTTTCCTCTTTTCCCCTCCGCTTTTGTACACTCCTATAGTTTTCCCCCTGTCCCTTTCGGACCTTCCCCCCCATTCCTTTTCACCTCCCGGTCCTCTCCCCCTTCCCCCCTTCTTTCTCCCTTTTTTTTTTCTCTCTCTCTCTTCTCCCTGTCTTCCTTTCTTGTTCTTTCCCTTGCCCTGCTGGTTCTAATGTGTTGGAGAGCCCGACTGTGATCGACCCTATGGGCGAGTCGGGCTGCTCCACTCCTGTATAAGTATGGCTATCGGTACTCTGATTGTTACCCTAATGGACACTATAAGTGTCCCATGCTATGGTCTTTTATACTTGACTTGTCAGTATACAACATGTTGCTGGTACATATTTGTAAACCAAAAGAGGAAAAAAAAAAAAGAAAAAACTTTTGTGTTATATTCTCATGCGCTCATTAGAGCAAATGTTTGTAAACTTCCCTTTTTCTTACTCTTTAATAAACTATTTTGATGGACAAAAAAAAAAACAGGAATGTGTTATTGACAGTCAGCAAGATAATGTATGGATATTATACCAGTCCTGCTACCCAAAGCCATTGGCTATATTGACTATGCAGTAATCCCACCCTAATTTTGAGTAATGCTCTATAACTCAGAAATTATCAAATAAAATTAGGTCATACACAGTGCACAAAGCAGAAACAAGACCTGTAACCAGGCAGCCTTAGGGGATTTACTAAAACGGGAGCACTTCGAATCTGGTGTAGCTGTGCATGGTAGCCAATCAGATTCTAACTACAGCTTGTTCAATTAGGCTTTGACAATAAAACATGGAAGCTGATTGGTTTCTATGCAGAGCTGCACCAGATTTTGCAAGCTCAAATTTTAGTAAATCTCCCCCACAGTTACAAGCTGCATGCAGTCAGTTCCTTATTGTGGCTAGAAGGTGACATGCGTACTCACCTAGTAAGAGTGTGCCCAGCCTATAGTGGAAGATACCAGAGTGCAGAATTGGTAGGCTTCCATGGGAGGTGCTTGGGTGCTGCTGGTTCTTTCCCCACTCTTTCCTCCCCTCACAGACATTTCTTGGGAAGTTGGTACATTTTACCCCCTATTAAAAATGATAGAGAATGGAATGCCATATGTAGCAATATTTCTAGGCCTTGAGCCTGATGTGGGTCTGTCATTGTTACCGGTGACACCTCCAACACATTTAGGTTGTGAACCCAAGTGTGAGAATGGAGACATTGACTACTCCGGCATCTTTGGTTGGTTTTTTTTATTGTATTTTGGGGATGGGAGAAGGGAATGAGTGGGATACTCCTCTGGCTCAACTAGGTTAACTGGGACTTTATACAAAAATGCCGGTTGGCGCTGTCTTGACGCCAGCTGAATGCCAAGCAGCGCTTCCTGATGCTTGAAAATACTGCTTTGCTGAACTAGTGATGGAACCTCGACTTTAACTTGTTTGTTAACTCAGAAGATCCAGGACTGTAGAACTCTTGACTCCTGACACTCGATTTAGCTCAAAAGTCACTGAACAGCTCCCTCCAACCCTTCACTGGCTGAGGTAGCTCCTTGTCTCTGCTTGTGCTGCTGCAACTCTTAACTCTGTACACTGCACACTGTACACATTAGCTCTTCAGGGCCCAACCTCTGGCGCCCCCTTTTAATACGTCAGGGTCCTCTGACTAGGTACCCCCGTTACAGCTAGCTGATTCCTGGATCCCTGGAACCTTCCCTGGAGTGGTCCCCTCTACACTTGGCAGGACCCTAGGGGCAGTTCACAGTACTCAGGACCTTGGCAGGCTTTCCTGGAAGTGAACCCTTCTTCCTCCACTGGTCCTTTGCACACCAGATGCCCTCTGCAGCTCACCTCAGCATTCTCCGGATTCCCAGGCAGCCACCCGGAACACCCGATCCTTCTGACAGGAGGAGAGACCGCCGTACTCTCCCTCCTGGGACTCTGCTTCCCGCCAAAGATGCTGCATCATGCGTTCCCTCAAAACTTATACCCACTCCCAGAATCCTCTGCGGCAGAATCTGCCTTCTGGGATAGATACCCCCTGGGGTCTGAATGTGTCTCTGATTGGATTTCCTCCACTGCCCAATAATAATCCTCTCATGGAGCCAGTGGGGAGACTCCCCTCTCAGCAGACACACCTGGGAGACATGACAGCCAGCTGAAATCATGGCCCTGCTGTTAGGCAGCCAAGGCCCACTATGCTTTTTACCTAGCACCTACCTGTAGGGTGCTACACATAGAAATAGAAGACCATTTTAAAGATATTTTTGCAAAGGCAATGCTGAAGCAAACCGTAATTGGTACATAGATAATACACATTTCAACAGAGTAATTAATACCCTGTTTGCAGGTAGTTCACAGGTAAGTGTGAGAGATGAACTCCAATGTCTTTAGAACACCCTAAAAACCAGGAACTTGGAGCTGCTATTCTGTGTTAACCTCCCTGTCAGTATGATTCTTTTGGATTTTAGGTGCTGAAAGCGGTACCATTATTTTGCATGTAATTCTTGTGAATGAGCAGCCCAAACCAACTGTATACATTATATATATATATATATATATATATATACACACACACACACACACACATAAAAAGTGCAGTAAAACTGCAGGAAAGGGCACTGGGGGGCAAACTAATATGATTTTTTATTTTTTTTTGAATAGTATCAGTGTGTTTGGTGTGTTCTTACATTTGAATTTGCCGCCGGTTCCACCCCCCTGCGAACGTCACGTCGCAGGAGACAGAAGACGGGGCACAGAGAGGATCGGAAGGAAGATCCACCGCGAGACACCGCCGGGACACATCGCTGGATCCCGGTGACAAGGTAAGTAACCCTGCTTACAGGATCCAGCAATGCTTCTGGCGGTACCCAGAGTGTGGCTCGGGGTTACCGCTTTTGGCTCTGAAATTTAACCCCGATCCACACTCGGGAATACCACTAAGAAGGTTAAGACCCTGAGACAATGCTGCTTTAGTACATAAGTATTCATAGAGATATGTATTCCTTTTAAAAGGAGTAGAGGAGAAAGTTTTTCTTGCAGCTGTATATTCTATGTGAACCCTTTGGAATGATATGGATTTCTGCACAAATTGGTCATAAAATGTGATCTGATCATCAACTAAGTCACAACAATAGACAATCACAGTCTGCTTAAAGTAATAACACACAAAGAATGAAATGTTGCCATGTTTTTATTGAACACACCATGTAAACATTCACAGTGCAGGTGGAAAAAGTATGTGAACCCCTAGACTAATGACATCTCCAAGAGCTAATTTGAGTGAGATGTCAGCCAACTGGAGTCCAATCAATGAGATGAGATTGGAGGTGTTGGTTACAGCTGCCCTATAAAAAACACACACCAGTTCTGGGTTTGCTTTTCACAAGAAGCATTGCCTGATGTGAATGATGCCTCACACAAAAGAGCTCTCAGAAGACCTACGATTAAGAATTGTTGACTTGCATAAAGCTGGAAAGAGTTATAAAAGTATCTCCAAAAGCCTTGCTGTTCATCGGTCCACGGTAAGACAAATTGTCTATAAAAGGAGAAAGTTCAGCACTGCAGCTACTCTCCCTAGGAGTGGCTGTCCTGTAAAGATGACTGCAAGAGCACAGCGCAGACTGCTCAATGAGGTGAAGAAGAATCCTAGAGTGTCAGCTAAAGACTTACAAAAGTCACTGGCAAATGCTAACATCCCTGTTAGCGAATCTACAATATGTAAAAGACTAAACAAGAATGGATTTCATGGGAGGATACCACAGAGGAAGCCACTGCTGTCCAAACAAAACATTACTGCACGTTTGCAGTTTGCACAAGAGCACCTGGATGTTCCACAGCAGTACTGGCAAAATATTCTGTGGACAGATGAAACCAAAGTTGAGTTGTTTGGAAAAAAACACACAACACTATGTGTGGCGAAAAAGAGGCACAGCACACCAACATCAAAACCTCATCCCAACTGTGAAGTAAGGTGGTGGGGGCAT
Source organism: Pelophylax lessonae (assembly GCF_965119305.1). Classification (NCBI taxonomy): domain Eukaryota; kingdom Metazoa; phylum Chordata; class Amphibia; order Anura; family Ranidae; genus Pelophylax; species Pelophylax lessonae. The sequence continues at coordinate 108,376,590 of NC_138777.1, read as the reverse complement.
CATGGTTTGGGGCTGCTTTGCTGCGTCAGGGCCTGGACGGATTGCTATTATCGAAGGAAAAATGAATTCCAAAGTTTATCAAGACATTTTGATGGAGAACTTAAGGCCATCTGTCTACCAGCTGAAGCTCAACAGAAGATGGGTGTTGCAACAGGACAATGACCCAAAGCATAGAAGTAAATCAACAACAGAATGGCTTAAACAGAAGAAAATACGCCTTCTGAAGTGGCCCAGTCAGAGTCCTGACCTCAACCCGATTGAGATGCTGTGGCATGAGCTCAAGAAAGTGATTCACACAAGACATCCCAAGAATATTGCTGAACTGAAACAGTTCTGTAAAGGGGAATGGTCAAGAATTACTCCTGACCGTTGTGCACGTCTGATCTGCAACTATAGGAAACGTTTGGTTGAAGTTATTGCTGCCAAAGGAGGTTCAACCAGTTATTAAATCCAAGGGTTCACATACTTTTTCCACCTGCACTGTGAATGTTTACATGGTGTGTTCAATAAAACAGGACAACATTTCATGCTTTGCGTGTTATTAGTTTAAGCAGACTGTGATTGTCTATTGTTGTGACTTAGATGATGATCAGATCACATTTTATGACCAATTTGTGCAGAAATCCATATCATTCCAAAGGGTTCACATACTTTTTCTTGGAGCTGTAAAATCAGATAAATATGGTTAGGCTTAGTGAGTGAATAATAAGATAAAAAAGAACAAGATAAAATGTTGGCTTTGGTGGGGGGGGGGGGTGTTTATGCTGGTCAAAATGTGATTGCGTAAGGTTTAGAGATATAATCTCTAAACAAACTGCAGATACTGCAAGTTTTGTGGTCAGTGTAAATCGGGACAGCAGCTACAGATTAGAGGGGGAGATTTACTAAAACTGGTGCACTCAGAATCTGGTGCAGATGTGCATGGTAGCCAATCAGCTTCTAACCTGAGCTTGTTCAGTTAATCTTAGACAATAAAACCTGGAAGCTGATTGTTTTTTATGCAGAAGTGAGTCTGATTTTGCACGCTCTAACTTTAGTAAATAAACCCCCAGGGGGGTAAATTTACTAAAACTGGTGCACTCAGAATCTGGTGCAGCTGTGCATGGTAGCCAATTAGCTGATTGGTTTACTGTGCAGAAGTGAGCCTGATTTTGAACTCTACAGCTATAGTAAATAAACCCCATTAGGTCATAGTCTCCAAAATAATACATCTTTTTCAGCCACTATACACATATTGGAAACAAACCACAGTGTTTTAGGGTTGCTTCAGTCTCCATAACTGAAACATAAACCTCTAAAAAGAAAGGGTTATGACAAGCATTGCTGCAGTGGTTCTGAATGAAATGTCAGGTTTATTTTTTTCAAATATCAGGGAAGCCTCCTATAGCTAGATGTTCCTTTTTGGTGATGAAAGTGCTGGCAGTGGCCATTTTGTAATAGGCTCTGACAAACAGACAGTATTTGCAATTTACAAAGCCTGCGTATGTATTTTGCAAAGTCTTAATATGTTTATTAATCCTTAAAAGAGAAGTAGGAGTTTATCAAAAGAAGAAAAAAATTCTACTCATCTAGATGGATTCAGAATCGATCCACAGCTGCATCTATCTCCGCAGCCTCTACACTGTGAACTGAGCGATCAAACACAGCTGATCAATTAGTTCACCCCTCTGCTTCGTTAGTCACCAGCTCTGTTCTTTGTCCCTCCAGCACTCACTGGAGTGCTGAGATGTGCAGAGGCTGGCTCAGTCTTCCAGTGGCTTCTTGAGAGGCTGAGCCAGCTGCTGGTCCAAGCTGCTAGGTGAAGCCAGACTGTAAGGCCAGGATCGATCCAGCGTCTGGACCGGCTGTGTGAAGTCAACCGATAGCAGGCTTTAGCCCACTGTTGGCTGAAAATGGGTCACAGGAGTGCATAAGGAACTCACAGGATATATCAAGAGTTGTAGTTTAAAAGGGTATCTTCTCCAACTTGGTACGTAGACCATTTACCCAGTGACGCAACAGTCCTCATGTGAGCTCAAAGGGTTTTTAGATCTGGGAGCTGCCTTTTTATATCATAGTGAAATTAAAAACATACATCTACTAATATAACAGACTTCTCAGTTTGTTCTCAGATTGGAACAAAAAGACTTAATTTGACCAAAAGGTAAAAAGACAAGAATTCTAGCATGAACAGATAATTCTAGCAAGATTGCCCACCCTTTGCAGCTTTAACAGCTTCAACATTTCTGGGAAGGCTGTCCACAAGGTTTAGGAATGTGTCAATGGGAATGTTTGATCATTCTTCCAGAAGCGCGTTTGTGAGGTCAGAAACTGATGTTGGAGAGAAGACCTGGCTTGCAGTCTCTACTCTAATTAAACACACACATCATAGGTTGAACTGGATGGACTGATGTCTTTTTTCAACCTCACTAACTATGTAACTATGTAACTATCTCAAAGTTCTATTGCGTTGAGGTCAGGACTCTGTGCAGGCTAGTCAACTTCCTCCACCCCAGTCTGGCTCATCCAAGTCTTTATAGGCCTCGCTGTGTGCACTGCTCCAAATCATTTGGTGGAGGGGAAATATGGTGTGGGGTTGTTTTTAAGGGGTTGGGCTTGGCCCCTTAGTTCCAGTGAAGGGAATTCTTAAGGCATCAGCATAACAAAATATTTTGGACAATCTCATGCTCCTAACTTTGTGGGAACAGTTTGGGGATGGCCCTTTCTTGTTCCATAATCACTGCACACTAGTGCACAAAGCAAGGTCCATAAAAGGCATACATGAGCGAATTTCGGGTGGAGGAACTTGACTGGCCTGCACAGAGTTCTGACCTCCATCCGATAGAACACCAGTTGGATGAATTAGAGCAGAGACTGCGAGCCAAGCCTTCTCATCCACATCAGTGCCTGACCTTACAAATGTGCTTCTGGAATGACAAACATTCCCATAGACACACTTCTAAACTTTGTAGGAAGCCTTCCCAGAGGTGTTGAAAAGGTTATAGCTGCAAAACGGGGGGGGGGGGGGGTAACTCAATATTAAACCCTATGACAGTGGTCAGCAACCTTTTTTCACTTAAAGGCCAGATTTATTATATGTGAAAAATTGGAGATAAGAATAATAATCCTAACATAGTATTAATAACAGTACAGGTTTACCTCACTTTAAAGGTGCTTCACTAATACAAAGCCAGTTCACGCTGAGGGACCATGCAGGTTCACTCCCTCAAGGCTCTGGCATCACTGCAAGGTCTGCATTAGAATAGTGTAAAAACACAAGCCCTGTTTAAAGCCCCGTACACACGCAAAGATTATCGGCCGACCGATCGTCCGTCTTTTGTCCAGAGTTGTGTTTTGTTGGTTGGAATGTGCCTAGACTGCACACAAATTTTCTCGCCCAACAAAATTCTACTTCAGAAGTGATGTCATGTGTTGGGTTGCTTTCTTTGTGTTCTTTCTTCACTGAGCATGCCGAGACTTGCTCATCAGATTTTTCCCTGTCGAAATCTGTACTGACTGCACGAAAATCGGCGTTGTGTTGACGGCCAACAAAAATTTTATAGTCTGCACACCAGATTTTTTTTGGGCCGAAAAGTTGGTTGTCGGAAGCATCATACTAACAAGCCGAAAATCGGCAGATCGGTTGTCGGACGAAAATTAACTGCCAATTTTCGACGCGTGTGTACGGGGCTTAAGACACTGGCCAGTGGAATAGCAACTATTCAGTCTTTCCAGCCTTAGGACCCTTTAACTTGTGGTGGAGTGCTGACTCTCCAATGAAAACATTTGTAGTCCATAGAGTAGGTGAATCAAATACCTTTTGGCAGATGTCTTCATGGCAGACAGAGTTAACAAACAGCAGCCTATTAAAACATAGTACTGTAGTGGCCATAGACCTCTTACCACACTAGTGATTTAGTGAAGTCTTTCTAGGTGTAGCACGTTCCCTGACCGCTGCTCCTTCAGTTAGGATGGAGATGGATAAAGAGTAGACTGCAGATTCTTTAGAATCTCTTTTGGCTCTACTCTTTATTTCTCTGCCACTAAAGCGCACTCTGCACAGCACAGCTAACAGTCTAGTAACTCTCCAACAACAGTCTGAACCCCACGCCTGAACCCCACAGCTTGATTCACAACAGCAAGTGACTAGGGGCTCTTTGGAACTCTCTACCCCTGGCTCAGCACACAACACCTCTCTCTCTCTCTTTTGCAGCCCAGTCCCCTTTCCTTGGTTACTACCATGTGATCCCACAGCAGGCTTCACAGCAGCAACCCCTGTATATAGGCTCCTAGCTGTTTTAGTCATGCAAACCTGAGCTCTCTCCCAGATCTCACAAAGCACAGTAGAAATCCTCCCTGTCCAATTGCTAGGTGTAGGCTTTTTCCTAGGCTGTGGTAGCAGCCAGTCAGCATCCCCTTCTGCTCTCCCAACTCTGTGCATGGTCCATCTCCTGCAGGGAGATAGCAAATAGTTGTCATAGGGAGAATTGTTCTGCCAAGTGGCTTAAAGGGGCCAGTGTTTCATTTAACTATTCCATAAAAACGAAATGTATTAAAAAAATGAAAAAAAAAAAAATGTAATTTAATCAAGCAAAAAATACTTTTATGGCCTCATCCAAATCAAAAAGAGAGAAAAGCCTTAGGTATAAACTGGAGACAAACATCTCTAGTATCCTACTATAGCGGCAACAGAACGGAGAAATAACACAGTCTTTATTATACAAAGTTAAAATGAGTAAAAATAGAAAATATCCAGCCCCAAACAAATGGGGAGGAATTCAATACTTTCCATGAACTGTAAATAGCTCATGAATGATCCATATAATTAATCATGTGCATACAAGGAAATACAATCCATAGGTTGATATGTATTGTAAGCTGCTGTCTGTATGGTCAACATTTCACTAACAGTTTGGCTTCCTCAGGACCCAAACACAGAAGCAACCGATTGTCAGCAAGCACAGACAGCCGATCATCCACTCCTACAATGCCTCGGGAGGGAAGAGGGGTACCGCCAGCAAGTGCCCACCCAATGCGCCCAAAAGAAGGGACAACATCAAAGGCTTTGGACTTAATAGCCCTCAACGACTGATGGTAACAGAGGCCCAAAAGGATAACTGCTTCAAAGATGGTACATTTTCATGCCCAGTAACCCAGAATTGGCATCCACTATGATTTATTAATTAGAGCACCATATGGTCTGTCTAAACTAAAGAATTTAATACAGGGACCAGAAGGAGACCGGTTCACTTTAAATATGTATAAGATTGTATCAGCAGTGCCATCAGTATTAATCCTCCATAGGGCTAGAGATGGAATTTGAATATTAGCAAAGCCGTCTGCACCCAGCCGCCATCACAAAGCCAACCTAATTTTAATACTTTGTGTCACTGACCCAGAACAAACATGCTGCCTGTAAATGCAAACTTACTAATGTGAATTCATGTTTCATTCCATGATCTAAAATGCACTGAACTCCGCTGAAAAATATGACCAACAACCATCTTGCATTCTAAAAAGAAAGGATCAGGAATAGCAATTTTAAATATTTCTCTTAAAGCGAGGTTTCTTTATTAAAAAAATAGTCTAAAAATGTAAAATGTTAGTCTTTAGGGTACATAAATTATATAATGTAAAAACTGCATGGATATCATCAAGTAAAAGGAAAATATTTTAAAAGGTAGACTTGACTATATAACTGCAAGAAAGGTTTCTCTTTTTCTTCTACAGGCGTGTTTCTTTGAAAGAAAATTGCAAGTAAAGCAGGTGTAGGTCTGACCAGTAGGAATGTGTGAAGGAAATAAGATACGTGCTGAAATAGAAAGAGCATACGTATGTAGATAATTACATTCGCTTACCTTTTTCTGGGGTTACAGCAAAGAAATATTCTTCTTTCATTACCAAATCTAAATGCTGTTGTTTGACCTCTGGGAACAGAGCAATTCTCTAGCAAACTTGTAGCTCTACAGAAATGAGGAAGTGACGAGTTTTCCTTCCCTTTATTTAAATACAATAAAATGGGTGTTTGCACCGGGTTAAACAGCTCTTCTCACATTACTTTTACTTCAATGATTGCAAACAGGCACATAGAGTAGAAAGAAACAGATCCTGGCTGAGATATCATTGCCTTAAAGTGGAAGTAAAGTCTTATTTTTTAATTGTACCTACAGGTAAGCCTATAACAATGCTTATTTGTAGGTACTGTGAATATCTCCTAAAACTTGCAAAGTTTGGGAGATATTTGGAGTGCATGCAGCTGACAAAATCATCGGCGCATGGGCTCTGAAGGTCCGACTTACTGTGCCTGACCTTCAGAGCCTGCGTCGTAAATGGTGGCTCCTGCACATGCCGTCATTGCATGCCAATCACAGTGCCGGAGCCTGCAAACCTAGAAGAAAGACCGGGTAAGATGTCAACTGTCTCAGTGGTGTGTGGGCACTGCTGGAGGGCTTCGTTCTAAGGTGAGTATTCCATAATGAGCTAGTATGCGATGCATGCTAGCTCATTATGCCCTTGTCTTACAGGATTTTTTCCCTGAGGTTTACAACCTCTTTAATTATCCCTTTCTCAAACCTAATGACCCATTGCCTTCAAAATCTTTGGCCTTCTTTCCTCTAAAAGTGTTCACTCTTGGATGTGACATGTAGGCCTTGATTATTAAAACAGAGGTATAATACACACCTGGTATTAAGAGATGGGATTACTTTAAAGTAGTTCTGAAGGCTCACTGTATCTGAGCACCAAAATATACTATTTAACTCATTTTTAACTATGGGTGTATCAGTGATTCAACTCCAAAATGTGCCACATCCCTAGTTTTGGATGCAAACATAGAAACCCCCCTAATGTAGGCACTTCAATCAAATAACAGATACATTCATAAAAACAAGTTTTCTTTATAAATCCCTTTGAACCATCCAGCCCACCTGACACTCTAGGTTCAGACATAGTGAATACACCTTTAAGAAAAACACTGACACAGTAAAAAAGAGTTTTAATGTTTACTCAATGAATAAACAAATGAAAATATGTCAGTCGGTTAAACCCCGCATAAACTATCAAGGTTTTAATAAGACTGACACAGAAAACAGCAGATAAACAGAATATTATTATATCAGGGAACAGTATTCAACACAATATTCTTATATTCTGTAAGTATATAGATATTCTCTACTGTAGCAAAGCAATACTCAAGTTAAAGAAGAGTTCTGAGCTAATCTATACCATCAGTATTCTAATTAAAGCTATGGCAATACAACTAGAACATGTCCCCTTTAAGAGCAACTATGCAACAATGTCCCTCCCCTTAGCAAGGCCTTGCTATGTTCTTCACCGGCAGTTGGAGCTCATACAAGACAATTTCCACCGTGGTTTAATATAGCAAGATGATAAATTGTAATCCTAAGGGGTCTGGTATCTGCTTCAATGTTCGTTTTCAGTGTAAAGATGGAATGTATACTTGCAGTCTGGACCAGAAACAGGCACCCTCTCACCAACTCTGATGTCCATCTGTGAGGGCCCTATGGAACAGGCGATGCAGTCCCCCTAACCCTGGCATCTGGAAAACTTGCTGTGCTCTGCTGCCCTAGGATACTCAGCTGACCTCCACTTCTCTCTCAGCGTTACTGCAAAGACATCTGCAGTGTAGCGACAGACTCGACCTCTGCTCCGCTGAGGCCGAGTTCTGCAAGCGGGTCTGGCCTCATGCAGTAGGCCGCAATTTTTTGTCTCACACACACTCAGCAGGCTGATGTGCACACGATGGGTCCCAGGAGCAAGAGAGTTCAAATCTGTGTAGCAGATAGTTTTATAACTCCTCCCATGATGCTCCACTCCCCCTTTGCTTCCTGGAAATAGTTTCCTGAGCAATCCAAGCTCATGATCAGCACTCTGTAAAAGACTACAGCTCCCACAATGCCAATCTTCCAGTTCCTGGAAGATGACGAGTCCATTATTTAAAAGGAGAACAGGAATGCTATCCAACCAACAAAAGATAAGTCGGTACTACCATAAACATGGTAGTCCGGAACCGGCTACATCCTCCCCCCCCCCCCCACTTGAATGTCTTTGGCCCCCGAACACAGGGAGAACTTTTATTAAACCAAACCTACTGTATAATAGTTCAGAAAGGAATTAGAATGACAACTTGCCTAGTTAGAACCTACAGTAGCTAATAACTGATAGAAGAATTTTCAGACAACAAACTATACAAAGTGTCAGGAAAGTTGAGTCTCTCACAACAGGCCAGTAACAAGTTAGTGGCCCACCTAGTAGTGTCAGAAGGTGGAACAGGGTCATCCTCTACCAAAGGCTCGGTAGAAGAGGCTAAAGCTTGAGCAGGGCATTGAGCAGTTGAAATGAGTTCATCCGAGCTCTCCCCAAGGGTATCTGTGCTGCCACGCAGCTTTAACTGTCTAGCAGTTGTTATTACATGTTATGTTATGCTATGTTATTGGTATCTTCCTAGCACCCCTGTTGTTTCTGGCTAGATGGTTTCTCCCATCTCCATTTTCCTGCTGTATTTACCATTTTGTTTAGTTGTTATGAGGAGACTGCAGAGTGTGGAAGCTGTGTAACTTCATTGTAAATTTATCTATGGAAAAGCCTCTATGTTTATGCCTTTGCTAACTTGAAGCATAAAGAAGCATTGGAGAACACCTCTGGAGTCTTTATTCATTGAGTAAACTATCTGTTAAAGCCATCATTCAACCTGCTGCACACATTTACAGACTGGGGATCTACAAGAGGGTCACAGGTACAATCGATGCTGAGACAGAACAGTAAATTTACAGGAGTACACAGCTTCAGAGAGTAAATTTACAGGAATACACAGCTTCAGAGAGTAAATTTACATGAAGAATTCATCACAGGTATCTCTGCAGCTTAAGAAAAGTAAATTTCCAAGACTCTGCAGCTTCAGAACAGTAAGTACCACACTTGTCTGTGAGTCACCAGAAGCATTACTCTGCATATGAAACCAGCCACCTACTGAATGCTTCATTACTGTTACAGCCTTCTGAGGTGATCCAGTTTGAACTAGTTCCAGCAATAGCTAGCTATTGTATCAAATACCCAGCACCTCAGCCAGCCTGCTTAATAACAGAAGTCACTACCTACAGAGCTGAGCTCTGGCAGATTTCTAACAAGACACCAGAAATACAGTACTTATTATGTCTGACAGAGATCTCACAGAATTACCTGCATTTAGTCAAGATAAAGCAGACTCCTTACTTCATTCTGCTCGTCCTGTCAGAGCCCCTCACCCATCCTTGAAGGCAAGGGAGGTTTATGAAGCAAGTAAGGAAGAAACATCTAGTAACCTGACTGCATTATGGGAAAAGACTTTAAGTTGTATAACAGCCACTAATGAAACTAGCAACAATTCTGAGCAATTGAACACTGCTCTCTCAAGGGTTAAGAAGGCATTTGAGAATTATAAAAGACTTTCTGAGAAGTACTATTCTCTATTGTCACATTCCAACATAGAGGAAGCTGCATTGGAATTAAAGGACTTTACTTCTACTGACCAGCAGAGGCATAGCACATATCTTGAAGCAAAGGCACAGATAGAAGGGAGATTGGCACAGATATATGAGACTATATCCTGTAACTCTGCTTCTTCCAGACACTCAGGAAAATCTTCTAGGTCTGCCCGCTCATATCATAAATCTTCTTCTAAGTCATTGCGGTCCTGCTCTATAAGGTCAATACTGAGCGACCAAATTCTCAAAGCTCGCCAAAAGGTTGCAGTAGCCCAGGTTCAAGCCGCCTGCTCTGAAAAAGAAGCAGCCTTCAAGGCAGAAGCTAAACGAATACAAGCAGAAACAGAGGCTCAGCTAGAAATTCTTCAGAAGAACAGAGAAAAGGAAGTAGCTTTAGCAGAGTTATCTGTCTTGGAACAAGCCCTATTGGAAGAAGAAGGAGCAGCTTGTACCAGCTTAGCTGCTTGTCAAGACCCTGTTGAAAGGACCCTACAGTATGTCCTAACTCAGAACCACGACAATACAGTCCCACCTACAGTTGGAGATTCTTCTCATAATCATCCAGCAAGTGGATCAGAAGGCAATGTGTCGCCAAAGCAAGCTGGTCAACTAGACGCACCTACTAACAGAGACCCTCCACAACTACCGCATGTCACAAAATCAAGTGAATCAACCTACGCAGCTCATGTGCCACCACAACCCTATGTGCATAGAGATTACAAGGGCACAGCAGAAGACTACAGAATGAATTCTATACCCCCTTTGATACAGCTCTCTTTGACTTCAAATGCTCAGAGACCTTCAGTCGACAGACCCTTACCTAAATTAAACCCATCTGCAACACATTTCTCTCTACCTACCAACCAACATCATATACCAACCATGGTCCAAGACGGCGCACCATCAGTATCCCCTGTGGCTATAAAAACTGAAAGCACTGACATTGCAGAGTTCAGCAAGTATATGATTCGACGAGAGTTGATTACAACTGGACTGTCTAGATTTGATGACCGCCCAGAGAACTACAGGAGTTGGAGATCTACATTTAAGGCGGTAACCAAGAACTTGGACATTGATCCTCAAGCAGAACTTGACTTACTAATAAAGTGGTTGGGGCATCAATCTTCAGAACAAGTAAAGAGACTTAAATCTGTCTACATTTATAACTTTAAAGCAGGCCTTGATGCTGCCTGGGAACGTCTAGAACAAGACTATGGGAGCCCCGAAGTCATTGAATCTGCCTTATTCCAGAGACTAAACGACTTTCCTAAAATCTCTGTTAAGGACAATCATAAGCTTAGAGAGTTAGGTGACCTCCTTCAAGAACTTGAAATTGCTAAGTTAGATCCTAGTTTACCAGGTCTTAGCTATTTAGACACTGCTCAGGGAGTAAATCCTATTGTAGCAAAGTTGCCTAGTCATCTTCAGGGAAAGTGGACTAGTGTAGGATCAAAGTATAAGTATGAGCATCGTGTTTCCTTCCCTCCCTTTTCTTATTTTTCAGAGTTCGTGCGGAAGGTTGCAAGATCCAAGAATGACCCAAGCTTCTTCTATCCAGATACAACCACCATTCCTTTAAGTACTTCAAGGGGTATTGCCACCAACAGTAAATTCAAGGATTTAAGGCATCCTATTGCCGTGAGGAAGACTGCAATAGCATCCAACGTCTTAGCTACAGACATTAAAGCTAGCAATCTTAATCAACAGTGTCCTATTCATAATGCGCCACACTCTCTCTCCAAATGTCGTGCATTTAAGGACAAGCCTATTGAAGAACGCAAGTCATTTCTCAAAGAGCATAATATCTGTTTTAAGTGTTGTGCATCCTCCGATCATTTAGCTAGAGACTGTAAGATCGCCATCAGATGTTCTCTCTGCAACAGTGCCAAACATGTGGACGCTCTTCATTCAGACCTGTTCAAAAGGAAACCTTCACCCGGCAGCAACCCCAAGACTACATCAGATGATGGCGGGGAGAGAACTGAGCAATATGCCGACCCCGTAACCACAAGGTGTACAGAGGTATGTGGAGAAGGGCTTCATAGCAAGTCTTGTAGCAAGATATGTCTTGTAAGAGTTTTTCCTGAAGGATGTCCACAAAAATCCATAAAAATGTATGCCATACTCGATGATCAGAGCAATCGCTCATTGGCCAGTACAGAATTCTTTGACCTATTCAACATTCAAGGAGAGACCTGGTCCTATACCTTGCAGACATGTGCAGGAAAGGTCAATACTTCTGGAAGAAGAGCCCATGGCTTCATAGTCGCATCAGAATATGATAACACAGAGTTTTCTCTTCCAACGCTAATCGAATGTGATCAGCTACCGAACAACAGAGAAGAAATCCCCACACCAGAGGTTGCACGTCATCACCCTCATTTGAGCCACATTGCTAACTACATTCCACCACTTAACAAGGATGTTAAGATTTTGATTCTACTAGGGAGAGACATTCCTAGAGTTCATAAAATAAGAGAGTTATGTAACGGTCCAGATGATGCTCCTCAAGCCCAGAAACTCGATCTTGGATGGGTGATAATAGGAGAAGTCTGTTTAGACCAATCTCACAAGCTCTTGGATGTAGCTTCCTACAAAACGAATGTTACCTGTCAATTGATGAAATGTCCATCGCATTATTATGTGAAGGAAAGACTTGATTTCAAAAACGAAGTTCCATATCAAGCACTTCAAAGTATTAACTGTAAGCTCACTTCTCAAAAGGACTTTGGTGATTCAGTGTACCAGACTACTTGTGATGACAACAAGATTGCTCCTTCAGTCGAAGACAAGGAGTTCATCAAGATTATGGATGAAGAGTTCTTCAAGGACAATTCCAACAGTTGGGTAGCTCCAGTACCCTTCCGAGTACCAAGGCTTACTCTCCCTAACAATCGAGAACAAGCTTTAACCAGATTTGCTGCACTGAAGAAAACTCTCCGTAACAAACCTGAGAAGCGAGAGCACTTTCTAGCATTCATGCAGAAGATTTTAGTACCAGCAGTTGTCCTCACACAAACCATTTGGTTTTCAGGACCCAAGTTTTTAATGGACCAGTCTTCTACAAACTCAGAAGAAGATATCGATTTCCGCCTGGAGGATCCAGATACTGATCCGGAAATCCGGCCTGAAGTTGTAGCATTGAGTTCCAACATCTGCTCAAGAAGAAATTTGGAGGATGAAGATGACTCCACAGATATGGGGGATGGAGCTGATGAATGGATGCAGGCCAAGACTCTGGTTAAGCCTCCGGACCAGCTGGAACTCAGCGAGGCTGAACTTAAGGAGAAATTCGCTCGTATCCTGACTACAAACAACCCTCATGCCCCCCAGAACATTGTGAGGTACAGTTTTAAGGAACGGGCCTACAAACCCATTAGCATCGTGGACCAGCTGGCCGTACACTTCTCCCTGGAAGGAAACATGCCACGCGAAGACTCTGATGAAGCGCGGCGACAGATGGCGAAGTTGGGAGTCATTGAAGAGACTCAGACCAACGACTCCACAGAGCCAAGAGACAAAGATACAGATGGGAAGTCTGACGCTCAGGCTAGTGAAGAATGGACAGAAGGTGAGGAAATATCATCCAGGAACAAGGAGAGAAAACTGACCAACCAGTTCAATTATAGCGAGAGAGCGTCCCAGAGCATTAACAAACCCCTGCGGGAGCGAGCTTCTCAGACAGAGCCACCTCCAAGGGCCACCTTCTCCGCCACTGCAAACCTGTGGAAATTCAACCCACCACACGCTTCACACATGGGCGGAGCATGGGAACGTATGATTGGGATGGCAAGGCGCATACTGGATTCTATGTTGCTTGATGTGAGTTCTTCACGTCTTACCCATGAAGTACTTACTACATTCCTTGCTGAGGTCGCAGCAATAATCAACTCAAGACCGCTGACAGCTGTATCCACAGACCCAGAATGTCCAACTGTTTTAACTCCAGCTGCATTATTGAGTCGGAAAATTGGACAGATCCCAGCGCCAAAGAGCATTTTTGATGAAAAGGACATATACAAACGTCAATGGAGATACGCTCAATACCTTGCAGATTGTTTCTGGGACAGATAGAGGAGGGAATACCTCACACTTCTTCAAGGACGTAAAAAGTGGCATACCCAGAAGCCTAACTTAAAGGAAGGAGACCTGGTTCTTCTAAAAGAAAAGCAAACCAATCGGATCCAGTGGCCAGTTGGAGTTATTTCAAAGGCCATTGCTAGTGATGATGGAAAGGTCCGAAGTGTGGAAGTCAGGATTGTAAAGAACGGGAGCCCAAAAACCTTCCTGAGACCAGTCACTGAGACAGTCCTAATTATGCCTGCTTCCAAAAATTCTGATTCAGTGTTATGTGAAGGAGTCACTTAGATCTCTAGCGTAGTTAGCTTAGAGGAGAGGGCTACATAGCATTCTACTGTATGCAATGTTAATTGTATGTTTATGGAAAATAATTGTGTAGTGGTATCTCACGATACCAGGCGGGGAGTGTGCTGCCACGCAGCTTTAACTGTCTAGCAGTTGTTATTACATGTTATGTTATGCTATGTTATTGGTATCTTCCTAGCACCCCTGCTGTTTCTGGCTAGATGGTTTCTCCCATCTCCATTTTCCTGCTGTATCTACCATTTTGTTTAGTTGTTATGAGGAGACTGCAGAGTGTGGAAGCTGTGTAACTTCATTGTAAATTTATCTATGGAAAAGCCTCTATGTTTATGCCTTTGCTAACTTGAAGCATAAAGAAGCATTGGAGAACACCTCTGGAGTCTTTATTCATTGAGTAAACTATCTGTTAAAGCCATCATTCAACCTGCTGCACACATTTACAGACTGGGGATCTACAAGAGGGTCACAGGTACAATCGATGCTGAGACAGAACAGTATCATATGTGAGTCTCTTAGGTGGATGGATCTCCCGTCGAAGTCTGGAGTACATGTGTTCAGTAGATTTGGGTTCATATCCCTGGCTCCAAGAACTACACCCAGGTCATGGTTCTTCCAACCCATTAGATATTGCTTCACCTTCATTGCACAGAGGTAAAATTGGATCTTCTCCAACACTGGGTAGCTCAGAATTATCCAATGAGGGTACAACTGGATTCTCTTTGGCACTGGGTAGCTTAGGATTATCAGTGGGCTCTAGCTTAACTTCTACAATGCCTCTGCCAGGAGATTATATTATATTATATTCTCTCCACTTCATTCCACTGTCGCTCCACACTCACAGGTGAGCATGGCATCTGAACATCCTGTACTGAAGGCCGAAAAACTTTAAAGGTATTTTCCAGTGGTAAGAACAGTGGGTCCAGGTATGTCAGAGAAGTATGGGAAAAGGGGACTGGAAAATAAGGAAGAAGAAACAAGAATATCTGGGAAATGGGGATTTACATGTGCCTCTCAAACAACTTAAATTATATAAAGAGTAATTATATAAAAAAGTATCAAAAGGAGTCATATCATATTTATATTACAAACATATACATTGTCACAATAATCATTGCGGTACAGTTGTCCCAGAAGGGTAGTACATAAATGAAAGACCAAGGAGGGTGAGAGGGGAAAGACCCTCTCAGAGGGGTTGCAAAAACAGGGCTCACTGGGTAATGTGTGCAAAAAGATACTTTATTGAAGCGGTGCAGTACAAAAACGAATAAATTCACATAATCAAGTAAAAACTACACATCAGTGGTGTAATACATGTAGTGTGAAGCCGACCCCTTGGATCAGTGTGGGTGGTAAATGCTGCTTGACAGCACCACCCTAGACCAGCACTCCACCTAGTGCAGGGACCCTATCTATAGCTGTACTATGGGAGAAGAGTGATATGTTCATGAAAAACTGTGAATCACTACCTCAATCCCTGAAAGCCAGGATGTCTCCGAGTGCCAAAGATGCAGTCTCAAAGTATAGGAAGTGGGTCTCATATGACCCAGTGCTCTGTCACAGTGAAGAGACAGAATATGGCTAAAAGCTATGTGTGCAACTAAGGACATATGGTCACCGAGAGTGGCAGATACACTGTATTTCACTACTGCCAGTGGGTTGGTAACAGATGGAGGGAACGGTGGAGGCACAGAATGGCCACTCTTTAGGAGTTCACAGATACCCTGTGATGATCTAACCCAGTCCTGTGAGCACCAACGTGCTGTAGATGAAAAGTCACTCTAGACCATGAGAAGTTGCGAAAGACCGTTGAGCAAGTTATGTCACGGCATATTTTCGGAGCAGGTTTGGGAAGTTCGGGGGGGAGGAGGGTGGGATGTGATTCCTACGGGGAGAGGAGAGTAGGGATTCCCGGGTTGGGGAGATGTTTCTCTCAAAGGAAAGTGCGCCACCTGTCCTGCCACGTGAGGTTGGTTATGACCCGGATCGTTAACTGTGGGGTATGAGGGGGCTATATGTCTGTGATCCACCCAGCAACAAAAGCTCAGTAACTGTCCAGTAACGGGTATGAATAATAGACCTTACCGACAGCTCCTCCTCTTGATTTCCCGACAGATCGGAGTGAAGTCCTCGATCCCTTTTCCGGTCATACTCACTGCAGGTGGTGTGTTGACTCTCCCCATTTGATGAAGGACTATGCGTCCTGTTGAATCGTTCTTAGGCTACTTCGCCTATCCCGTTTCCCCCCGAGGAGAACGATGTTTGCGGGTCTGTTTCCCTGAAGCATCTTCAGGGAAACGTGTTGATCCAGCAATAGACTCATTTATGTACTACCCTTCTGGGACAACTGTACCGCGATGATTATTGTGACAATGTATATGTTTGTAATATAAATATGATATGACTCCTTTGATACATTAATAAAAATGTTTTGATACTTTTTTATATAATTTAAGTTGTTTGAGAGGCACATGTAAAACCCCATTTCCGAGATATGCTTGTTTCTTCTTCCTTATTGTCCAGTCCCCTTTTCCCATACTTCTCTGACATATCTGGACCCACTGTTCTTACCATAACCATTTTAGGGGAAGGTGCCATTACATTTATTTTTTGGTGGCCATTTTCTCCTCACACAATCTGTATTTTCCAGTGGTGGAGTCCACAGCCAATCCAGACATTTCTTCTTCATCGCTCTCTTCTCTCTCTTCTTGAGAGGAGCACTCAGGCATCCGCCGAGTCTTAGAGCGCAAATAAGGGGAGCGTGATACATCAGAACAAGGAGCGGTGGGTACTTGAATAGCATCTAAGATAGGTAGACGATGATTCCGATGCCAAGTCTTCAATGGACCAGTCTTGCCCTCTGGACGAATCTGATACACTGGTAACCCAGGCAACCTCTTGCAAATGATGTAAGGTTAGAGAACGCCATTGGTCAAATTATGTTTCGCAACAACACTCGATCTCCGGGTTACAGATCTTGAACCCTCACCTTAAGATCAAAATTCCTTTTGTTGCTTTGTACCCTTGCAGCGGATGCTTCTAAAGCTTTCTCATAGGCTCAGAAAGAACTTGAAGTTAGCTTATCAACATAGCCACGATAGGAAGCTTGAGAAGTATGATCTGGGGATGTTCCAATAGCTGGAACATCCAGTAGAGTCGTTCACTGTACTATTGTAGGCATGAACCACAGCTGCAATGTGATCACCCCAATGTTTTTTCTTCTCCAGGGTTAAGGTCCCCGACTCCCCAACATGTTCAGTAAAGTACGATTAAACCATTCAGGCTGTGGGTCTCCCTAAAGGATGATATGGAGTGGTTCTGGATTTATGTATATTCAGCAATTCACAAAGTCACCGTATCACCTTGCTCTCAAAGTCTCGGCCTTGATACGAATGAATGCGCTGGGGTAAACCGTAATGAATGAAAAACTTCTCTACCAGAGACTAAGCAAATGTATTAGCTTGGCTTGCTGATCTTTGGGTCAGGAAAGCTTGAGCGTATCTAGTAAAATGATCTGTCCCAGCCAGGACATTACTATGCCCACCCAGGTCAGGCTCAAGACACAAGAAATCAATGCACACTAACTCCATTGGTCCTTAACTGCTTAGATGACCCATTGGGGCAGCTCTGCTAGGTAACATCTTTCTCTGAATGTATCGGATGCATAAATGGAAATAGCTTTAAATTTCTGTTCTCATAAAGGGCCAACAGAACCGATCCCTGACCAACTTAAAAGGTTTTGTCCGGTCCTAGATTTCCACGATCATAATGAAGGGCAGTCAATACCGTCAACCAATGCTTTTCCGGCAGGAATAACTATTTAATAGCTTCAGGCTCCTCAAGTAAACACTTCCGATACACAATCCCATCTAACGACCTCAGTCGGTCCCAGTCCTTGTGAACCACTTTAGCACCTTCAATGGAACTGTTCAACCGCATCTTGGAGTCTCTTGCAACCAATGCCTTCCTAATTAAGGCGCACAGAGAGTCTTCCCGCTGATCCCTCCTCAAGTCTTCTTTAGTCAGATGAGGAAGCTCCTGACTTTGCACTCGAGTCAAGTCACAATAATACTGTGGCACCCCAGCCGGAGTGACTCCCACAGCCTCAGCTTCAGTGGCTCCTCTATGACGATACTCTACTCCTTGGTACACTGCTTGGACCCCCTCAGAAGCACCCCCAATGGGGACATAGGGTCTTCTGGATAAAGCATCGCATCCAAATTTCCTTTCCCTGGTTGAGATTTCAAACTAAATTGAAACACAGACAGGGCAGCCAGCCACCAATGTCCCATATCATCCAACTTAGCAGTGGACAACAAATAGGTCAAAGCATTGTTATCCGTCTTCACCACAAAAGAAGCTTGATATAAAGTAATCTCATAGCTTGTCTACTACTGCCCACTTAAAGGCCAAGAACTCCAATTTGTGTATTGGGTAATTCTTCTCAGAAGGTGTAAGGCTGCGGACCACATAAGTCACTGGACGGAGCTTGCCTGCAGTCGCTTGAAACAACACTCCAACAAGACCATCTCAGCTGGCATCTACATGTAACTCGTATTGCTTGGAGGGTCGATATAGGCCAAGACTGGTGCTTGTGTGACTCTGCTTCAGACGTTTAAATGCTTGTTCACACTTCAAAGCCCACTGGTCCTGAATAGGCTCACGCGGTCTTCTGGGCCCCATAGAACATTGTTCTTTTAAACTTGACTCCTGTGATTATTCACCTCCTTCTTTCTGTAATAATTTGTTCAAAGGTTCCGATAAGAACAGAATCCGAGGAAGGAACGCAGCTTAGTCACGGTCATGGGCCTAGGCCAAGTAGTGACAGCCTCCAACTTCTGGGGGGGGGGGATCAGTGGCAACCCCATCTGCTGGGACCACGTGCCCCAAGTAGGTGACCGACGTCTGGTAAAACTGACATTTCTCCAAGGACAACTTCAACCCTTCTGCATGAACCCTCTGGAAAACTTCTCAAGTCGAGCTTCATGTTCTTCCAGCGTCTTGCCGAACACAATTATATCATCCAGATACATAAGGACCTCAATCAAGTTCATATCACCCACTGTATTCTCCATCAACCACTGGAAAGTAGCAGGAGCGCCTGCCAGTCTCTGGGGCATACAATCAAATTCAAAAAATCCCAACGGGCTGAAAAAAGCTGTATTTTCTCGGTCCTCTGGATGCATGGGTATTTAAATTGATAGCATCCACTTTTCCGGTCATACTCACTGCAGGTGGTGTGTTGACTCTCCCCATTTGATGAAGGACTATGCGTCCTGTTGAATCGTTCTTAGGCTACTTCGCCTATCCCGTTTCCCCCCGAGGAGAACGATGTTTGCGGGTCTGTTTCCCTGAAGCATCTTCAGGGAAACGTGTTGATCCAGCAATAGACTCATTTATGTACTACCCTTCTGGGACAACTGTACCGCGATGATTATTGTGACAATGTATATGTTTGTAATATAAATATGATATGACTCCTTTGATACATTAATAAAAATGTTTTGATACTTTTTTATATAATTTAAGTTGTTTGAGAGGCACATGTAAAACCCCATTTCCGAGATATGCTTGTTTCTTCTTCCTTATTGTCCAGTCCCCTTTTCCCATACTTCTCTGACATATCTGGACCCACTGTTCTTACCATAACCATTTTAGGGGAAGGTGCCATTACATTTATTTTTTGGTGGCCATTTTCTCCTCACACAATCTGTATTTTCCAGTGGTGGAGTCCACAGCCAATCCAGACATTTCTTCTTCATCGCTCTCTTCTCTCTCTTCTTGAGAGGAGCACTCAGGCATCCGCCGAGTCTTAGAGCGCAAATAAGGGGAGCGTGATACATCAGAACAAGGAGCGGTGGGTACTTGAATAGCATCTAAGATAGGTAGACGATGATTCCGATGCCAAGTCTTCAATGGACCAGTCTTGCCCTCTGGACGAATCTGATACACTGGTAACCCAGGCAACCTCTTGCAAATGATGTAAGGTTAGAGAACGCCATTGGTCAAATTATGTTTCGCAACAACACTCGATCTCCGGGTTACAGATCTTGAACCCTCACCTTAAGATCAAAATTCCTTTTGTTGCTTTGTACCCTTGCAGCAGATGCTTCTAAAGCTTTCTCATAGGCTCAGAAAGAACTTGAAGTTAGCTTATCAACATAGCCAACATAGCTTGATATAAAGTAATCTCATAGCTTGTCTACTACTGCCCACTTAAAGGCCAAGAACTCCAATTTGTGTATTGGGTAATTCTTCTCAGAAGGTGTAAGGCTGCGGACCACATAAGTCACTGGACGGAGCTTCCCTGCAGTCGCTTGAAACAACACTCCAACAAGACCATCTCAGCTGGCATCTACATGTAACTCGTATTGCTTGGAGGGTCGATATAGGCCAAGACTGGTGCTTGTGTGACTCTGCTTCAGACGTTTAAATGCTTGTTCACACTTCAAAGCCCACTGGTCCTGAATAGGCTCACGCGGTCTTCTGGGCCCCATAGAACATTGTTCTTTTAAACTTGACTCCTGTGATTATTCACCTCCTTCTTTCTGTAATAATTTGTTCAAAGGTTCCGATAAGAACAGAATCCGAGGAAGGAACGCAGCTTAGTCACGGTCATGGGCCTAGGCCAAGTAGTGACAGCCTCCAACTTCTGGGGGGGGGGGGATCAGTGGCAACCCCATCTGCTGGGACCACGTGCCCCAAGTAGGTGACCGACGTCTGGTAAAACTGACATTTCTCCAAGGACAACTTCAACCCTTCTGCATGAACCCTCTGGAAAACTTCTCAAGTCGAGCTTCATGTTCTTCCAGCGTCTTGCCGAACACAATTATATCATCCAGATACATAAGGACCTCAATCAAGTTCATATCACCCACTGTATTCTCCATCAACCTGGCAGGAGCGCCTGCCAGTCTCTGGGGCATACAATCAAATTCAAAAAATCCCAACGGGCTGAAAAAAGCTGTATTTTCTCGGTCCTCTGGATGCATGGGTATTTAAATTGATAGCATCCACTCTTCAAGTCCAACACACTGAACCACTTGGCCCCAGACAGGCATTGCAATGCATCCTCAATCCGAGGAGTCGTATACTGGTCAGGGATGGTTCGCCGGTTCAGAGTCCGGTAGTCAATGCACATCCGAATAGTCCCATTTTTCTTCCTTACTATCACAATGGGGGCATATGGGCTTCTAGACTCTCTGATGACCCTAGACTTCTTCAGTTCAGCTTATTGCTCCTGGAGATCTTTCAGGTCACTCAGAGGAATCCGCCGAGCTCTCTCTCGAAAGGGCTTATTATTACTCAACCAAATTCCGTGCTGAGCACAGCCCACATCTAAGTCATTCTTAGAGAATATCCCATCCCATCTAGCCAGCTGATTCTTTATCCGATTCCCCCACTTGAAAAGCACGGCAGGGCATCGGATTTTAGGATCTTCACTTTGGCCTCCCCCTTCATCTTTCTGGACCAAGTCCTTCAACGTCACTGGGGTATCAACGCTCACTTGCCCCAACACCATCCAAGGCTTCAGGCTGACAGGTTGCCCTGTGATGTTATGAACACTGACTGGAACTCTTCCCCCTGTTCTTAACAGCGTCTTGGTGGGTACTATCTCAGGAACCAACTCTATCCCTGTATCTTCTCCCAAAGGGTCTCCTTCCAGCACCACAAACTAACCCGGCTGGTCCCAGGACAAATTGACAGTAGCCTTCATACACGTCCTCTCTCCAGGCTGCAACACTCTCTCCCGAGTATCCAGTCGCCACAATTTTCCTACCCCTTCTGCTGGGCCTTCTGTTCCTGTACCACACGCTGAAAGGCTTTTCTTAATTGTGGATGCACTTCTTCACAGAGATGTATAGTAACGAAGTAGAACTACTTAAGTACTGTACTTAAGTACCGAAATGCGGTATCTGTACTTTCCTAGAGTAGAATTTTTTTCTCCTACTTCTACTTTTACTTCACTACATTTTTTCGATGATTTTGATACTTCTACTCAAGTATTTTTTTTTTTGTGCTGCATAGTTACTCGTTACTTTTAAAAAAATTACCACTGCCAGAACAGTAGATGGCAGGTTGCATAAAGCTCAAAAAAATGTGTATAATGTCATTTGGAAATCAGCGCATACGAAAATAAAGGCTGTGTATAATAAAAGCTGCTATACCAAATCTTTCCAATAAAAAGAAAATATGAAACAAACAAATAAATGGTGCTACAGCGCTTAAAGTGCATCAAGAAAATACTAACAAACACAGGTTAATCATTTGAATAAATCATTTGAAATAATAAAAAACAATATGATGTTCAAACTTTTGACTTATTTCTTTAATAACTACATAACACAGTACTTGTACTTCTACTTTCAGTACTTGAGTAGAAATTTTTTTTCAAAACTACTGGTACTTTTTACTTTTAGTACTTAAGTAGCAAATTTTTTGAAAAAACTACTTGCAATACTTAAGTAAAAAAAATGTTGAATACTTTAGTACTTCTACTTAAGTAACTTTTTCTGCGAGCACTTCCACTTCTACTCAAGTAATTTTTTGATCGAGCACTTGTACTTTTACTCAAGTAGAAATTTCGAGTACTTTATACAAGTCTGCTTCTTCAACAGTCGAACCCTTGGTAACTAACGGAATAAGCAGTCTTCGCACCAGGTCAGCATTAGTCCCAATCAACAAGGAGTTCTGTCTCGCCCCAGGAGACCGGGGACAGACCACTGCCAATGTATCAAAAGTCTCTGTGTTTCCAGCCAAGGAAGGGTCAAAGGCTATCTTGATAGGTATGTATCCATCATTTGGGAACTTCTGAGTGCCAATGCCACAAATCTCCAACTCTTACAACTTGCACAAAGGAATGTGTTTCAAGTGTTTATCATAGAAATCTCTGTACAGTAAGGTCACTTGAGCCCCGTTGTCAAGTAAAGCTTTGGTATAAACCCCCTCTAATTGCAATGAGAATATGGGAGAGGGCCCCACCAATCTCTTTGACACACTTCCAACTCGAGTATCCACAGACCGAGTCACAAACAGTCTCCTCTGTACTTTGGAACGGGTGATGGGGTCATCCCCGCCAGTTGCCTTGGTGTACTTCTTCCAGGTGATTCAACTGTCTGCACCCTAAATTTTTTAATTGATGGTGAACAGATCCTCTTTTTCTTCCTTTTAGGAGAAGATACATTGACCCCTTGTCTTTCCCCCAGACCCATTTGTCGCTGGTCCCAGGACAAATTGACAGTAGCCTTCATACACGTCCTCTCTCCAGGCTGCAACACTCTCTCCCGAGTATCCAGTCGCCACAATTTTCCCACCCCTTCTGCTGGGCCTTCTGTTCCTGTACCACACGCTGAAAGGCTTTTCTTAATTGTGGATGCACTTCTTCACAGAGATGTATAGTAACGAAGTAGAACTACTTAAGTACTGTACTTAAGTACCGAAATGCGGTATCTGTACTTTCCTAGAGTAGAATTTTTTTCTCCTACTTCTACTTTTACTTCACTACATTTTTTCGATGATTTTGATACTTCTACTCAAGTATTTTTTTTTTTGTGCTGCATAGTTACTCGTTACTTTTAAAAAAATTACCACTGCCAGAACAGTAGATGGCAGGTTGCATAAAGCTCAAAAAAATGTGTATAATGTCATTTGGAAATCAGCGCATACGAAAATAAAGGCTGTGTATAATAAAAGCTGCTATACCAAATCTTTCCAATAAAAAGAAAATATGAAACAAACAAATAAATGGTGCTACAGCGCTTAAAGTGCATCAAGAAAATACTAACAAACACAGGTTAATCATTTGAATAAATCATTTGAAATAATAAAAAACAATATGATGTTCAAACTTTTGACTTATTTCTTTAATAACTACATAACACAGTACTTGTACTTCTACTTTCAGTACTTGAGTAGAAATTTTTTTTCAAAACTACTGGTACTTTTTACTTTTAGTACTTAAGTAGCAAATTTTTTGAAAAAACTACTTGCAATACTTAAGTAAAAAAAATGTTGAATACTTTAGTACTTCTACTTAAGTAACTTTTTCTGCGAGCACTTCCACTTCTACTCAAGTAATTTTTTGATCGAGCACTTGTACTTTTACTCAAGTAGAAATTTCGAGTACTTTATACAAGTCTGCTTCTTCAACAGTCGAACCCTTGGTAACTAACGGAATAAGCAGTCTTCGCACCAGGTCAGCATTAGTCCCAATCAACAAGGAGTTCTGTCTCGCCCCAGGAGACCGGGGACAGACCACTGCCAATGTATCAAAAGTCTCTGTGTTTCCAGCCAAGGAAGGGTCAAAGGCTATCTTGATAGGTATGTATCCATCATTTGGGAACTTCTGAGTGCCAATGCCACAAATCTCCAACGCTTACAACTTGCACAAAGGAATGTGTTTCAAGTGTTTATCATAGAAATCTCTGTACAGTAAGGTCACTTGAGCCCCGTTGTCAAGTAAAGCTTTGGTATAAACCCCCTCTAATTGCAATGAGAATATGGGAGAGGGCCCCACCAATCTCTTTGACACACTTCCAACTCGAGTATCCACAGACCGAGTCACAAACAGTCTCCTCTGTACTTTGGAACGGGTGATGGGGTCATCCCCGCCAGTTGCCTTGGTGTACTTCTTCCAGGTGATTCAACTGTCTGCACCCTAAATTTTTTAATTGATGGTGAACAGATCCTCTTTTTCTTCCTTTTAGGAGAAGATACATTGACCCCTTGTCTTTCCCCCAGACCCAAGTGACCCTTTCTCTTTACAAGGCATAGGAGGAGGGGAACAAACTGAGGGCCCTGTTCTCCATCGCCTTTTTGAAATTTTACTAGCACTGGAGCTCTGTTTAGTCTTGGGACGCTCAATTGGCTCCTTCACTGAGGTCCCCGGAAGTTTTCCGCCTTCTTTGGGAAAAAATATCTTCTGTAAGGCTTTCAACACCTCTTCCAATAGTTAGGGCTAACCCCCCTCTTGGTACATTTCGCCCTGAAATGTTCAGCTTCTCCACATTCAAAACAACCCCTGTCTCTAAAGGAGAGTGGTCCTGATCCTCTAGGACTACTTTTTGACTCTTGTATTTTTCCCTTAAGTCTCCATGACTTGCATCAACGCCTGGCACATTTGAGCTTGGACTTGAGCTACTTGAATCATCAGGTCTGCCAAGTGCAAGTTATCGTCTGACTTCTTACTGTCTGAACTCTCACGCCAGCCTGAGTCTATGTCTGCTTCACTCTCCTCATCTGAGAGACTGGGTTTCACATGGACAAGGCGGGCAGAAGCTTTTTCTCTCTTCCCTTCCCCCACCAGCAGCTCTCTTGCTCCTTGGCTCTTCTCTGCTAACAAAGCTTCTTCTTCTCTCACCTCCCTCATCAATTCTGGATAAGTAGGGGTGGCTCTAGCTCCCTTCAACAGCAACTTCAGTACAATGGGGTGATTTAGACAGGCCTCTTGTAACACGCGATCTAGTCATGCTTGATCAGAGTCCTTGGGGTCTATGCGCCTATTTAAGATGATCTGGTGTAACATCTTGTCCACTCGAGAGATATATTCAGACAATCTCTCCCCTCGTTGCTGGTGGGTATGGTTAAACTTGTATAGCAGGTCTAGAGTTTTCTCCACCCTTCCAAAAATGGCATACAAAGCATCAGTATATAGTCCATAGCTACACAATCTTTCTTTCCCATCTTCATGTTACAAATTACTTCAGCTCTTGGGCCCCTTAGGCTCTCACTAAGCCACTGCCTCTTCACAGCTTCTGGCACAGTCCACTCTTCCACTGCCTGGGTGGCCTGACTCATCCAACTTTCAAAATCATCTTCTTCAGTTGGGGTTGGTAACTGGCCTGAAAAGAACCGAAGCCTTCTATAGCCTTGTCCCGCACTACTGGAACAATTCTTCACCGGACTCTCAACTGGCTCATATCGGTGCAGAATTAGGCAGGAGGTGCACCAGCCCCATTGGAGTCAGTACTCACCAACCCAGTATCAGCATGTAAGGACAGTGGCCCTTCTTCCGGTGCTACCCTTCTCTCCAACCGTGAGAACACTTGGGCATTGACCCCCTCTGTCAGGGTCACCTCTTCCTCCTGGAAGCGCACACGTACATCTTCTTGCCACTCCAGTAATACTTGCACGAAGTCCAGATCATAGTCTACCTTCACATCCAATATGTAGGCCCTCTGATCTGGCACTAAGGCCCTCACCCACTGCGGGATCTCCTTCTCTGTACATTCACTTCCTGAGACCTCCAGAACAGTGCTTTGCTCCAGCCAAGCACCTAGGGCCCTTCCCCAGGCATTTGCAGCAGCCAAGTCCATCGCCTTTCCTGTCATTGGCTCATGGCTGGGCTGACTAGGGCCTGCAGCATTGGAGAACACGAGCCCCCAAATGTAGCACTACCCCCTTGAGGGTTGCTGGTTAATGGGTATTCTTCAGCACTACCGTGACTCTGAACTGTCCAGCCCACCTGACACTCTAGGTTCAGACATAGTGTATACACCTTTAAGGAAAACACTAGGAAGGAAGACACAGTAAAAAAGAGTTTTAACATTTACTCAATGAATAAACAAGTGAAATTATGTCAGTCGGTTAAACCCTGCATAAACTATCAGGGTTCAATAAGACTGACACAGAAAACAGCAGATAAACAGAATGTTAATATATCAGGGAACAGCATTCAACACAATATTCTATATTCTGTAAGTATATAGATAGTCTCTACTGTAGCAAAGCAATACTCAAGTTAAAGAAGAATTCTGAGCTAATCTATACCGTCAGTATTCTAATTAAAGATATGGCAGTACAACTAGAACATGTCCCCTTTAAGAGCAATGATGCAACAATGTCCCTTCCCTTAGCAAGGCCTTGCTATGTTCTTCACTGGCAGTTGGAGCTCATACAAGACAATTTCCACCGTGGTTTAATATAGTGTAAGGGATTAGCTCGGTGGTAGGCGTGGATGACCCCTTTGGGGGTGCGTTTTCACAGAGAGATAGCCGAGCAGAGGTTGAAAACAAGACTCATTTATTCATGCAATTTACTTCACACAATTGCAAGCGTCAAAACAGCCAAAATAAAATAAAAGACAAAATAAATCCTTGCCTCTGTGGGCGGCTACCTTCTCACGCTGGAACCTACCTAAGAAGTCTTCCCAACCTACTGTTGGGCCGACACTGCTGATCCTACAGCAGACACTCAAATGTCCATTTGTTTGCTTTTCACACAGCACAAACATTGTCCATTGAACATGTCCCTTTGTTTTCTTTCACACAGCACATGTTCATTTATAACAGGATCCTTTACTCTTCAGATTCTTCACATTGAACACAGTTCATTTAACAGGTCCCTTTACTCTTCACACTCTTCACATGGAACACTTTGTCTTCTCACCTTTGAGACGTCTTCACTCGTGGTTACCCTCCTTAGCTTCACATCGCTGTAGGGGGTCTTCTCCCATGCTCACCAGCTTGTCGGGAGGCACACATCCGACTGTCCCCCTCTCCCAGCCCACACGGCGACAGGAGGCAGCAGTCCTTCTCCCATGCCCACACGGCGTCGGGAGGTACACGTATGTCTGCCTTCCTCTCCCAGCCCACACGGCGACAGGAGGCAGCACTCAATAGATTTTCTCTGGACAAATTATAGAGGCCTTGATCTCCTCATTCTGAACAGCTGAATGGTTTTCAACTTCCTGCTGGCTCTTTTTGCAGCCAACACCCTATAGTATCAGTGAACTTTTCAAAGCAGGTGGGAATGTGTCTCCTCTCAGTGACTACATTCCCAGATTTACCTGACTTCCTGTCACATACCCCCCCCTCTTGTTTCAACCCTAGGGTTGGGACACATATTTCCAGGCACGCATGTGTCAGGCACTGCTGACTCACTGATAAGCCTCCTATTATCCTCAAGCTTCCGGATGAAACTGTTTCTGTCATCTTCACTGACAGATTTCTCATAAATGCCACACAGTTTGTCTCTCATCTCATATACACATTCTTCAACTGCATTTTTGGCATAATTTTGCTCCTTCTCGTTTCTGTCATCTTCATTGACAGCTTTCTCATAAATGTCAGACAGCTTGTCCCTCATAACCGTCTGTCCAATCCACCATGGAGGACCGTGATCCATAGGCAACTCAATTGGGCTAGTCTTAATGTCTTCAACATTCTTAAGACGCCTCTCTCTGCAATCCATAAATGTTTTCCACAAAACTTTGAGAACCTTTGCTTCACTAAGCTTTGTTCCAATTAGGGACTCTTGACATCCCTCTGTGACTTGAGTTGCCTCTCCATACAGCTGTACACAATCATTGACTTTTTGTTGTAAAAGGGAATGATCTTCCTTCTTGAGCTTTGCTTGCTCTAAGATGCTGTGCAGAGGATTTTCCAATTGAGACAACAGGCTGTCACACATTTCTTCAAAGTGACCCCTGTTCCTTTTCCCAGAGATATCAATATCATTCAAACATTTCATATTCATAGGCAGATCTGAAGCATTTGCACTCATCAACTTCTTAAACTTTTCGCCCTCCTGAGCGAGTCGCAGTAAAGGCCTACTATTTGATTTGATATTCAGTTTATATTTCTTGCCAAACTCTTCACAGAAGTAGCCAACCAGAACATCATCAACTTTCCTTCCACCAACATAGGGGTTAAAGGCAACAACACAGTTGAACCCAGCGATCTGGGTGGTATCCATTATAGACCTCCTCTCTGCATCAGTGAAGAAGCATGGAACTGCAACACATTCTTTTACAGGTTTCTTCAATGCACTTTCTGCTGAACTATTTGACCGCTTAAGGTCACCTAGTTCCTTTTCTCTATCTGAATTCCACATGGAATGTATCTCAAGATCACGATCAAACTTCTGCCACCCGTCTTTCACCAGTTCCATTTTGGAAACACTCCCTGAAAGGCACTTATTCATTTGCTTCACGTTTTCACCAACAGCCTTAGTTTTCTCCACTAGGTGGCGTTTGCTTTTTTCTCCCAGATTTATATCACTTGCTTTAGTTTTCTCCGCTTTAGTTTTCTCCACTAGGTTTTCAGCCTGAACTGAGAAATCATCACATTTCTTACACAACTCTTTTGTTTGCTGAAGCTCTAATGATACATTTTCCAATGCTTGAAGTTTTTGAAGGAACGGTTTATTCCAAAGGGGTGATTCAAGCCACGTGTCATCACATTTCTGAGGCTCACTCAGGACAGACCCCAAAACACTGATCCTTTTAAAAACTGCATCAGGCACACTATCCCCTCTTTGGGACAGATCCTCTGTTGCCTGGAATTCCTCTTCCAGTTCCTGCAACGGAATCTTCATCTCTTCTACTTGCTGTTCTAAGGCTCGCTTAGACTTTTCTAGCTCCTGAACTCTTTTCACAACATCATCCTTGGAGCGGACCAAATCTTCCATTTCTGTACACAGCTGTTGGTTAACTCTTTCTAGTTCAGCCTTACACTCTAGAGCTTCCTCCAAAGAGCGAGCCAAGAACAGGGCTTTGCTCTCGTTATCACGCACCTCCGTTTCTTCACGTGCGCGTTCTTCTGCATATTTTGCAGACACAGTCTTCTCTTCACCAAGCATCTGATCAAACTTCTTTTTCACATCTTCAACACACTGTAATGAACCAACGCTTTCTTCCATGCGTTTTTTCATATCCGCTATCTGAGCTTGCAATGTTGCGACTTGCTCTGATAGGTTTTTCTTTTCTTCCGCCTCCTCTTTTAATTGTTCCAGGAAGCCATTTTTCTCATCTTCCATTTGTTTGAGCTTTGTGCTAAAACTCAGCCTTTGACACCTCTCTTCCTGTAAGAGTTCCTGCGTGTCTTGCAGCTGCGATTCCAAGATAGAAAAATCTTCCGCAATTTCTCTAGATTTGCTGTCTGCTTGAGAAAGCCGATTTGTGACACTGTCCAACTCAACCTGCAATCGGTTTGCCTTCTCTAACAGCTTAGCACACAATCGGTCACCTTCTGACACCTTGACTTGCGATTCCAGAAGCCGTGCCTCTACTTTTTCCCTCTTATGTTCACAATCTCCTTTTCCCTGCATAAGAGCCTTCACCTCATTGGCTAGTTTCTGGGAATGAGACTGTAATTCTGCCACACAGGCTTCTTTCTCCTTTAACTGCTGCTGGAAACGTTGGGCTTCACCTTTCCAACTTTCACAGTCTGCACGTAATTCATCTACCACATTGCTCAAAGTGGTGAGCTCATACACAGTACTCAGTAATTTAGCCTCTCTTTCACTTTTCTCGTTGTCGCTGAGAGACAATGTCGTTTTCAGAGCGACATTCTGTTCCTGCGACTCCTGCAGGTCTATTTTTGTAACTTCCAAACACTGAAGACTTTTTTCCAGCTGATTACGCAACTCCAACATTTCACACATACTTTGCTTCTGCAAAGTCTGAATTTCAATTTCCTTTTCCATGAGGATGGTATCTTTCTCCTTTATAGTGTCTTGACATTTTTGCAACTCGACCAAAAGAAGAGCAGTGGTTTCTTCCCACTGTGACACATGAGACTTGAGTAGTTCATTCGTTTCCTGCAAGTTTCTATGCTCCATCTTAAGCAATTCCACGGCTTGTTCCTTTTCTTCCATTTTCCGTTGCAAGGCATCCAACTCAGCCCTGCAAACATACTCGGTTTCTTCCAAACCGATGGCCTCCATTGGCTGCTGGCGTCTCTGTTTCCAGCCTGCCATGCTCTCTTGGTGATCCTTTTGTTGAGCTGCAAAGCTCCGTTGTTTCAGCATCTCCCCCATTTTGGGTTTACTTTTCATCTGAGAACCCTGCGTCTCCAAAGCAGTTTCATTTGCCCCAGTGTTGCTAGGGACAACAACTTTTCTCTTTAGCCGATTCCGTTCAGGCATGGATGGGGCTGGTTCAAATGGTAGCATCCCCTCCATCCATAGAATTCGGTCTCTCATTTCATCAATCTTTGCATTTTTCAGGCGTTTGGATCGCCCCATCTTCAATAACTCCACAAATTTTTCACAGTCCAGCAAAAAAAAATTTCAGACCACTGTCTCTTTAACACATGTAGTTTTTCTCTCTCTTGCAAGATCTCTTTTCCTGCGCACACAGTTTGTGCAGTCACTTGCACCAGACACAACAAAGTTCATCAAATAATTTTGAGACCGCTGTCTCTTTAAAACACTTTTTTTTTTTCTGTCAGGATCTTCTCTCCTGCACACATAGATTGTGCAATCTCATGCACCAGATAAAGTTCATCAAACATTTGCACTTCCTTGCAGGGATCTCTGCTTATGCCCACTGCATACCTCCACCATATGTAAGGGATTAGCTCGGTGGTAGGCGTGGATGACCCCTTTGGGGGTGCGTTTTCACAGAGAGATAGCCGAGCAGAGGTTGAAAACAAGACTCATTTATTCATGCAATTTACTTCACACAATTGCAAGCGTCAAAACAGCCAAAATAAAATAAAAGACAAAATAAATCCTTGCCTCTGTGGGCGGCTACCTTCTCACGCTGGAACCTACCTAAGAAGTCTTCCCAACCTACTGTTGGGCCGACACTGCTGATCCTACAGCAGACACTCAAATGTCCATTTGTTTGCTTTTCACACAGCACAAACATTGTCCATTGAACATGTCCCTTTGTTTTCTTTCACACAGCACATGTTCATTTATAACAGGATCCTTTACTCTTCAGATTCTTCACATTGAACACAGTTCATTTAACAGGTCCCTTTACTCTTCACACTCTTCACATGGAACACTTTGTCTTCTCACCTTTGAGACGTCTTCACTCGTGGTTACCCTCCTTAGCTTCACATCGCTGTAGGGGGTCTTCTCCCATGCTCACCAGCTTGTCGGGAGGCACACATCCGACTGTCCCCCTCTCCCAGCCCACACGGCGACAGGAGGCAGCACTCAATAGATTTTCTCTGGACAAATTATAGAGGCCTTGATCTCCTCATTCTGAACAGCTGAATGGTTTTCAACTTCCTGCTGGCTCTTTTTGCAGCCAACACCCTATAGTATCAGTGAACTTTTCAAAGCAGGTGGGAATGTGTCTCCTCTCAGTGACTACATTCCCAGATTTACCTGACTTCCTGTCACAATAGCAAGATGATAAATTGTAATCCTAAGGGGTCTGGTATCTGCTTCAATGTTTGTTTTCAGTGTAAAGATGGAATGTATACTTGCAGTCTGGATCAGAGACAGGCACCCTCTCACCAACTCTGATGTCCATCTGTGAGGGCCCTATGGAACAGGTGATGCGGTCCCCCACGCTCCGGTGTCTGGAAAACTTGCTATACTCTGCTGCCTCAGGATATTCAGCTGACCTCCACCTCTCTCTCAGCGTTACTGCAAAGACATCCACAGTGTAGCGGCAGACATCTGCTTCGCGGAGTCCTGTAAGTGGGTCAGGCCTTGTGCAGTAGGCCGCAATTTTTTGTCTCACACACACTCAGCAGGCTGATGTGCACACGATGGGTCCCAGGAGCAAGAGAGTTCAAATCTGTGTAGCAGATAGTTTTATAACTCTTCCCATGATGCTCCACTCCCCCTTTGCATCCTGGGAAGGTAGTTTCCTGAACAATCCAAGCTCATGATCAGCACTCTGTAAAAGACTACAGCTCCCACAATGCCAATCTTCCAGTTCCTGCAAGATGACGATCCCACCCGAGTCCAGCATTAAAGGAGAACAGGAATGATTCCAACCAACAAAAGATAAGTCTGTACACATAAACATGGTAGTTCGAAACCGGCTACAATAGTAATATACTACATGTTTGCTGGCTTTTCATGTGGTGTGTCCTCCAGACTTGCAGCGGGACTGTTTTTTTTTCCTTCATTTCACTGCCTGCAACACAATTTGTGAATGTGGCAAAGAATCCTATGACTGATCACACTCTTTCCCCCTATTCACAGCGAAGGAGGGTTAATGTCTCCTCATCTGACCTTCTGGACTGTTGTTCTGCCTGAAGACCTGAAGCTAGTAAGCATTGCAGTACAGGAAGCTCAGGATAAGAGGACAGACATCACTGAAGTGAAGATTTCACCAGGATCTTGGTGCCTGCACAACTTGGGGACATACTTTATATTTCATTACAGGTGATATAATTAAACTTAACCTTCAAGGCTTATGTTTATTAACTAAAAAACACAAGGGACATAAAACTTACAGTTACTATGATGTGCCCCTTGTTTGATTCTTCTCCTTTGTCCCCCCCCCCCCTTCCCCCAAGCTTCCAGTGCAGTAGTGGTTAATACAACTAAGAGGCTATCAGGAGCTTTCATCAAGAGAGGTTAACTATACCTAACTTTTCCTGCCAGATCAACCATTCATGACACAGGACACAGGAGCTATCAATCATCTGCCCATCCCACATTCACAGATCCTGTGTCTTTCAAAGAAGCTGTATGGCTTCTATGAATGTTGGATCTGGCAGGAAAGAGTGGACATAGTCAAGCTTTCTTGATGAGAATTCCTGACAGCACCTTAGTTGTATTAACCCCCGCCACACCGGAAGACTAGTGATGCATAGTTGCAACATTTGAAAAAAATGTCCAGAGACACTTTGCAGCACAGCTATCAATTATTTACCACACCCACTTCCCTGAAGCTCTGCCCACTCCGCATAATTAATCTCCGCCTACTTATCAGATTATAGGGTCTACTCAATAAAGAGAGAATTACAGGAAATTGAAAAGGGAATTTCAAACTTAAGGCCAAAGTAGCAGAGTTGGAATAATTCTCCCATTCAGCTGCACTTCTTCTGCCTAAAGTTTAAAATTCTCATCACAATTCCCTGCAATTCTACAGTGTCAAATGTGCTCAGGTGTGACCATACAAAAAATGGAATATGTAAATATAAATAAAGTGCAAGGTTTAAATAAGTAGGATAAAACATAATTATACTATCTGGTATAATTAGGTTTTATTGTACTTATTTACACCTTGCATTTTTTTTTTATTTACATATTACATTTTTTTGAATGGTCACACCTGAGCACATTTGACACTTTATTCACATGTCAAGTTACCAGATATTTTTGCACATAAGATTGTTGCTTTCATCCTGCTTTTACCAAACATATAGCAGAAAACAAATTGGCCTAAAATGTTAAATTTTGATTTTTACATTTTGGGAATGTTATATAGCAGAATGTGAAAAATATATATATATATTTTTTTTTTTCAGAATTGTTGCTCTTTTTTTTTTGTTTATAGCGCAAAAAAAAAAAAAAAAAAAAAACTCACACATGTGATTAAATACCACCAAAAGAAAGCTCTGTTTGTGGGGAAAAAAAAAGGACGTACATTTTGTTTGAAAAAAAAGTGGCCTGGTCATTAAGGGGGCAAATCCTTCCGTTCTTATAATGGTTAAGACAGAGGAAGATTTTTACAGAAAGGAGAAGAATCAACACATGGGACACATCATGCTAACTTAAGTTATGTCCCTTGAGCTGATTTTTCTGTTTTTACAGTATCTTTGAGTTAAATTTGGGCTTTATCATTTTTACCTTAATCGCATTCACAACATAAAGGTAAAAAACACCCCAGTACATGTGTAAATAGATGAATATCAGTTCTAATTTTGGTGCTTATCAATCTGTGACAACTCCACATCCTTTAAAGTCCTGACATTTGGAGCAAACTACAGGGAGGTCAATACAATACTTCCCATGTTTTCTCGATGCTTTTTCAGGTTTTACCCCAGTACATGTGCCCCCCCCAATCCCAATCCCTACCCCAATCCCTAAACGGTTGTCACTTCCGCTGGGTCCAGGATTTAGGGCCGGTACAAGGCATGGGCTGAAGGGCACCTGCCCTGAGCACAGTGTCTCTGTGTAGAGGCGTGGGCGCACTTGAAACTCCAGCAGTTCCCATCTCCTTTCCTACAGCATCCAAAAACAAAACCAGGAGAAAAAGTTCTAAGTCTGCTCTCCTTACATGATAACAATGTTCTTTGCACAGGCCCAGCCTTATTTATTGCCAGCTAAAGTCGGTATCTCGATTTTTCTGCCCCAGCGCTGCTATCTTCAGTAATCAGTGCACTGCTTGTTGAATGTCTCCATTTAAAGGACATGTGTGCAGTGAACATCACTAATCAGGTGAGGAGATTAACACTTTAGGTCCCTGCATTTGTTTGGATGGCTACAGTTAACCACTTGTGGACCGGATGTTGTGCGACCCTGTACCCAAAAAAGATTGATGTCCTTTTTTTTCCCACAAATAGAACTTTCTTTTGGTCATAATTGATTACCTGTGCAATTTTTATTTTTTGCACTATAAACAAAAAAAGAGCGACAATTCTGACAAAAAAAATATATATTTTTCACATTCTGCTATAGAACATTCTCAAATAAAAAAAATTAAAAATCAACATTTTTTTTTTACATTTTAGGCCAATTTGTTTTCTGCTACATATTTTTGGTAAAAAAAAAAAAAAAAAAAACCTGCAATAAGCGTATTTTGATTAGTTTGAAAGTTATCGCGTCTACTATCTACATGAAAGATTTATGTCATTTTTATAGTTTTTTTTTTTTTTACTAGTTATGGCGGCGATCTGCGATTTATATTTATTATTATTTTATTTCAGGTAGTTATATAGCGCTGTCAATTTACGCAGCGCCCCAAAGTAGTACAGGACCCTTTTTCTAAGTTGTGTCGCTCCTATTAGAACGGGTCCTGTAGCAGTCAATGGACCGCGACGGACCGCGACTTGTCAGCCTGACAAGTCGCGGCAGTGTGAATGGGCTCTAAAAAGGAAAAAGAGAGCTGTTTACAAAAATAAAGATGCCTGAACAAGAATTCGCTATCTTTTGACTGGCCTTTTTAGGTGTATGATGGAATGAAGTAGCACATGCACCATGAAGACTTTTACTTAACCACTTAGGGCTCATGTACACTGCAACTTGTAAACGGCCGTTTAGGAGCACTTGGGCGTTTTTTTCAGAAGCCCCTGAACCCACCTCTATGTTATCTTAACTGTCCATGTACACAGGGTCGTTTATAGTAATTTACAGGCAGTTGAGTTCAGTGACATTTTTTGGAAAGCAATTATTTGCATTCGAACGTGTGTTTCCCGGCGTTTCAAACGCAAAAACGCGACTGAACGCGGCCATCCGCGTTTAGCGCTTACATTTTCAGGAGGCCTTTATATATATACAGTATATATTGTGTATATGTATGTATGTATGTATGTGTGTGTGTGTGTGTGTATGTATATATATATATATATATATATATATATATACACGTCACCCTGGCATGGCAGAGTTAGGTCACCCTAAACACCAGTCACCCTGACATGGCAGAGTGGGGTCACCCTGGCATGGCAGAGTCAGGTCACCCTAAACTCTGGTCACCCTGACATGGCAGAGTCAGGTCACCCTAAACACCGGTCACCCTGGCATGGCAGCAATACCTCACATGTGTGGTTTGAACAGCGATTTAATTTGAGGGAGCAACTTCTGTATACGTTTTCTTTCGTGCGCAAGCTCACGGGGACGGGGGCGGTTAAAATTTTTTTTCCTATTTATTTTATTTATTTTTTTAATTTTAGCACAGGTTTTAAAAAAAAAAAAAATCTGATCACTTTTATTGCTGTCACCAGCAATGTAAACATCCCTTGTGACAGTAATAGGCAGTGACAGGTACTCTTTATGGAGTGATCGGGGGTCTAAAGTACCCCAGACCCCTCCACTACACTTCAATGTATTCAAAATGCCAAAAAACTGAATTTTTGAATACATTCACTTTTTAAATTTGGCACCCTTAGCAGCCGAGTAACCCAGACGTGACGTCATGGATGCTGCCTCCGGGTTACATCATCGGAGACCCGGACACGCTGGCTGGTTGCTCGGGTATCCCGGTGAGACGGGAGACCCGGGCAGAGCCGCAGGAGGGGGGCATCCCCTCCTGCTCACTAGGGTAACAATCGAGTGGCTCCCGAGCCACATAGGTCATTTCCGCCTGAAAGCCGATCGCCGGCTCTAACAAATGGTACCGGGATGATACCTCTAGCTGCAGGCATCACCCGGTACATCCACCTATTGCAGCCGACGTAGGGCTACGTCGATTTGCTGTAAGTGGTTAAAAGAGGATTGTCCAGGTCCTCTCCTAAACAGTTCAATCCTCACCTAGGCATCATGCTATTTCTCAGTTATGAAGACCAACTAAAATATTTTTCTTTGAAGGCTCGTTCACATATGTGGAAGTGACTGTTGCTCCTCTGAAAAGCTATGCTTTGATCGCTTTTCAGGACTGTTTGAGAGGTGGTGATTTAATTTAATTGCCATACTTAGATATAGGGAGGTTGCAGGGCAACCTCAATGGACTACATTATTCGTGTTCAGAGGTAGCACCGCCAAACAAAAGCAACATGCAGTTTAAGCTCAGAATCATGGCTGTGGCATGTGACCAGCTGGTAGCGGCTATATGTTTTGTGTTCAGGCAGTCTGGTGTCTGGAGCCCTAAGTATCCTTTCGCACAGAACAGAGCCCACTTCAATCTGCTGTAGATCCATGAGCAGATCTCTTGCTGAATCAGCACTTTAGGGCTAGTTTACAAATGCAATGGCCCCCTGAAAAGTGATTCACATTGGATTGTTTTTCAGAGATTATTTAACAGACTGAGAGAGGGCATTATATCACCTCCTCGTCACCTATTTTAAACCCCTAAAATCCCAAAAATGTCATGGCATGTGAGATGCAGCTGTTTTGTACACATGCCATGAACACAATGCTTTGCTTTGCATCCATGGGAAAAATTAAATGGTACAGGGCCACTCTGCAACTGCATGCAATGAGGGAGTTCCATACCTACGAAACTTGGTCCTCATACAAAAATAATCCAACAAAAATCCGAAGCCCTTACGGTCGCAATGCCGTCTGCTTTATCTACCCTACTT
The DNA here is from genome assembly GCF_965119305.1 of Pelophylax lessonae. Taxonomy (NCBI): domain Eukaryota; kingdom Metazoa; phylum Chordata; class Amphibia; order Anura; family Ranidae; genus Pelophylax; species Pelophylax lessonae. Next base: position 108,338,867 of record NC_138777.1, on the reverse strand, counting down.
AGGGCCAATTTTCCCTTCAAGTGGAGTTTCTCTCATATCAAGTACCTGGGAATATCTCTCCCGAACTGTCTCGAATGAATCTTTGAGTGTAACTTTCCTCCTCTCCTCGCTCACATCAGATAGGATTTAGAGGGGTGGCGGAGAGGTATGTTCTTGTGGTTTGGATGTTGTAATATCAAAATGAACGTCATGCCCGTCTTCTTTATGTGCTTCAGGCTCTTCCTATCACTGTCCCTCCTACCTTTCTCAGGAAGGTGAATGGGACTTTCCGGGAAATTCTTTGGGTCAGGGCCCCCCGCCTAGCGCTGAAGATCTTACGCATGCCCAAACTGAGTGGAGGCATGGCCTTCCCAGACGCGGTGCTGTACTACACGGCTTGTCATCTATCTAGGATTAGTACAGGCACGGGCCCCTGAAACAATGGGTACGGATCAAACGGCTGTTTGGGAAATCTCCCCCGGAATCTTTTTTATGGGGCTCAGCCCCCTTGCCGAAGCTGCTGGCAGCTCATCCAATGATAGGCGCCACTATATCTCTTGGCCGACGCACGTGCCAAGACAGCCAGCTAACTACCAGGCCTTCCCCCCTGCTCCCGGTGATAGAAAACCCGGATTTTCCACCGGGTTTGAGTGACCCTGGATTTTGCACCCTGAAAGCCAAAGGCTTTTATCAAGTTAGACACTTTATTCGTCGGGGGCAGTGGGTTTCTAGGCTGACACTGTGTTCAGATAGTTCCTTTGATGCTCTGTCATTTTGGCAAAAGATACAACTTGCCAATTTCCTGCAATCTCTGCCGCCGCCGGCCTCCTTTGCCAGGCGTCTCACGCCCTTCGAGGAACTCTCTCAATTGCATTATGCAATTTCCCTGCTCTATCGTCTACTTTCGACTCCTGAGCCCTCCTTCCGACCTTCTTATATTGCTCAATGGGAACGTGATTTGGGCTTATCCTTTTCGGGCCACCAGGTAGACCGTCTCTTCTTCTTCGCATATAAAACATCTACCTGCTCTAAGTATCAAGAGCCGGATATAAATTTCTGACTAGATGATACTATACACCGGTCAGGCTCCGCAAGATGTTCCCCTCCTGCTCTAACCTTTTCTGGCGTTGTAGGGAGGAAGTGGGATCCCTTCTCCACATCTTTTGGTCCTGCAGCCGATTACAACCTTTCTGAACGACAGTACTACGCATTACCCAAAAATTTACGGATCACACCCTCACCCTGAGCCAGGCCCTCTTCCTCCTTCACCACAATGACTTTCCGAGGACGTCCTATCGGAAATCGATCCTGCCGCTTCTGTTTACAGCGGCCAGGAGCTGCATTCCCCTTCTGTGGAAACAGTCCCAGCCTCCCACGGTAGCTCTGTGGTTGCGTAAAGTGGCGTACATTAATGAGATGAAAGACCATGTGGCTGCCGAACGAGGCACGAGCGATGGGTCCCTCAAGCGCTGGCATTATTGGCACAAGTTCACTTTTTCCACGGAAAATAAAGATCTGGTTGCCTAGTGAGATTTGGTCTGATCGGTTGGCCATCTCAAACCCCTCTTTTTTTTTTTTCCTTTTCCCCTCCTTCCCAAACCCTCCCCCCCCCCCCCCATCTCCTTTTCCTCCTTCCCCTTCCCCTTCTTTCTAGGCTGTACTTTCCTTTCTTGTCTTTCTCTCAGTTAAGCCCGATTTCCGGGCACGAAAATCACCCCCTTCTCCCCCTGGGCATGCATACAGTTCACATTCCATCTTGCAGCTGCTGTGGTCGCCAGCCAATTGGGTTGCTCTTCTCCGTTCCCATATACCGGCCATAAGACAGATGCCGGTGGGGATGGGAATTGTCATGAGGACGTGGCGGTCTATCAGCATTTGTTACGCTCTATGACACAATGGGTTCTAACAAACTAGCATATTTGAGTCATGTCCGAAGTGCCTGTTAATCCAGATTGCAAATTATTCACATGATCGGCTACAAGATATATTTCATGACTATTTTTGGTATTTCACATGTGTACTTTATTACCTTTATTCATCTTGGCTTTTGGTTCTATGTACAAGTTCCTGACTATATTGTATGCCTTTTCCACTTCAATAAATAAAGAATTTATAAAAAAAAAAAAAAAACAAGCAGGGAGGGGGGCAACTTATTGCCACCTCACCGCCTGTCTCTGAAAAGTGATATGCCACATATCACTTTTCTGAGTGGCAGCAATGGTAGCCACACATCTATATGGGCCCTTTCATCTCAACTTCTTCACACATGGCCCCCCTAGATCCCTCTAGTTCTATGCGCTCCTCAGAGCCCACTTCTCCATCCCTACTTCATCCCACTGACCGCCCTCCTCAGACTGACACTAGTGATGCAACACCGTTTTTGTCTTACAATACTGCTGACACAGGAACATATTTTCTCAACCACTGTTACCCGCATATTTGTGTTTTTTTAGTTTTAAACTCTTCAGTTTGCTGCAGTGTACCCCAACATTTGGTACTATTTCAGTGCATACTACAAACATTACATACATTTTGCTATTAGCCCTGCCCCATCCTCCCAGGTAAGGGGCGCAGTTTGCCATCTTTGCCCTGAGTGCTGGATGGCCTTGTCCCACCACTGCCAGATTCGATCAGTGCTATACCTCAAACTTTCTACTGAATGATAGGCTTTAGCTGCCATCAGTCAAATTTCTGGGAGGAGGAGGGAGCAGGAGCATGGTTTGCTGGGTGCTGTGTGTCTATGGATGCACACAGTACCCATGTGTCTCCTTATCACCCAGCTAGGTAAAGGCATATATACTGTGTGTGTATATATATATTTATATAGATATATAGATTAAGGAATAGACAAACGGACATTTAAATAAAAAAATACTCTGTTCCATTTTAGGAAAGTGGTCATTATGGAGAGGTTTCATGTTTTAAATTGCTTGAGTATTAAGTAAAATTGTGGTTATGGAGGACGTTATAAAAAAAAAAAATATATATATATATATATATATATATATATATATATATATATATATATATATATATATATATATATAAATAGACCAAAAAAGGTCCACCCTGCGCATATGTGGGATAAAATAATAGGTGTATTTTAAATAAGTGAAAAATAAATATGATAAAAAATCTTTAAATACTGTAGCTGCTGCTCATCAACAAGTGAAATAATAAGTGAATATATAAACACAGTGCTAAAACAGTGAAATATAATAAATTAGCTTAAAATAAACCAGTGACTTATAGGTGTCCTAAAAATAAATATATAAATATATATATATGTTGCACATATATATAAAAATATAAATAAATATAAATACAGAGAATCAAAAATTGGTGGTTATAAATAGATAAATATATAAATATATAGATATATAGTGTCCAAATAAAGTTCCGTGCTGCAAACACAAAAGTCCACTGTGAAACTTTAACACAAAAAGGTGAAAAAATATAAGTAAAGGTGCTCCCAAGTGCTCAACGGATATGTTCCACACGTGCCCTTGCTCCCCACACGTGAATCCATTTACCAGATGGTGTGGACCCCTTAAGGCCTTATGGTCTTGGGGTCTAACGGGCTTAAAGGTAAGTGGATGAGCTTGGTGCCTTCAGAGTAGTCTCCCATGAACATATTCAAATAAGCATAAGAAAAACCAATAGTGCAGTACGTTCCAAATAAGGTATAATTTATTGCTCAAAGTAACTGTAGGAATTGCACTCACAATCAAAGAAATATATACAATCCTTAAATATAACATCCCCGGCGTCTAGTGGATGGTGTTCCTACCTTCCTCCTAGATGTGGACAGCGGCGTGCGTTCCAGCGCTACTTCCGCTTGCGTCGCACTAAACCGGAAGTGACGTGTTACGTTGGCTGTGAAAACCGGACATACGTCAACACGTTTCACCCCTCCCTATGGACGCCATCAAAGGAGGGGCGAAACACGTCGACGTATGTCCGGTCTTCACAGCCAACGTAACACATAACTTCCGGTTTAGTGGGACACAAGCGGAAGTAGCGCTGGAACGCACGCCGCTGTCCACATCTAGGAGGATGGTAGGGACACCATCCACACAGTCAGTGTTTTTCAAGCGCCAGCAAGCGTTGATTGCCATCCAGCCGGCATCAAGACAGCGCTAAAAGGCATTTTTCTTCAAAGTGTCCCATTTGTACCTAGTTGAGCCAGAGGAGTATCCCACTCATTCCCTTCTCCCATCCCCAATATCAAATAAACAAAACAAACCAAAGATGCCGGACTGGTTTTTGGCACCAATCTCACACTTGGGTATTCAGCTGGCGTTTCCGGTAACAATGGCAGACCCTCATCAGGCCCAATGCCTGGAAATCCTTCTACAGAGGGAATTCAATAAAGCACTTGCACCACCTTTCTGGCAGTAAGGCCCCTGGTAATGTGATGTCCTGCGCCAAATTCATGAAAGCCTTGCAACGGTCTTGGAAAACATTCCAACACGTACAACAGATTCATGTAGTACTTATTTGCATTTGTTTTACAATGTGTCGCTATGGCTGTGACAAATAAAGAATAATTACCTCCAGTTCATAGATAAAGAAATTGGAGGTAATTAGGACCAACTCAAAGATGGCATACAGACAGACAGATTTAACAAGGAGCATTTTGTTTTATATTGGGTAATAGCATGCAGCCCAAAAGGGTCCTATCGATCAGTGATACAGAGACACTTTGACAGCGGGCGTTGCCTGATGGTAAACTTTTGGAGACTAGTTCCCCATTTGGTCCACCTGCCTGGTGAGGAGGGCCATGAGCGAATTGTATAGCCCCTATTCAGTACAATGGTGGCTATGGAATCTGCCCACTGTCATTCTCTGTCAGTCACAAAGCAGGTGAACTTGATAGGGAACTAGTCTCTTTCTCTATCAGACTCTATCTGACTTCCTTGAGATTGCCAGAAGCCGGCAGTGCCAGAAGCAGTCCAATAGTGGCTATGGAATCTGCCCACTGCCTTCCACTGTCAATCAAAAGAGAATGACCTGATGGGGAACTAGTTTTAGAGCTCCCCATCAAGTTCCACCCACCCTATAACAAAGTTTCTTGGTCTATGTGCATGTCTGTGTGACGGGTCATTGGCTTGAGAGTGAGGATACCAATGCTGATCCTGTAATTTTATCAGACTCAGCATTACTAACCTGCACTGAGAATGAAGTGTCTGGTATGGACAATCCAAACTCCGTGCTGGCTGAGTCATGTGACAGATTTATATACCTGTAGCCGGGAGCTGACTACCATTATCTGACACTGCAGACGTATTCTCGGCCCTCTCATGTTTCTATGCTTCCCTAGTGTTGGTCTCAGATTTCATACATCATACTTCTGAGACTGAAAGAAAAGCCATGTGGGAACTGCAGTCTTCTAAAAGGATACTACTGCACTGCTGAACTGTTTAAGAACTAAACATCCCAACAGGCAATTCGCACCAGGAGAGAGTTGTGAGAGAGGCTATAAAGGGATCTGCTGAACAGGCCTACGCTCTCTTGCTTACCACGATCCATTGTGTGTGCATCGGTCTGCTGCAGAGAGAGTGGACTGCGACCTACTGCACACCACCCAGCTGTTGGCAGACTCAGCCCAGGCAGGACAGATGACAATCGCTACATCGCGGATATCCCTGCTGCATCGCTGATCGAGTGGAGTCCGCAGGACTCACTAAAACAGCAGAGTGCAGTCATCTCAGTGTCTCACAGCGTGGAGAGTTGCTGTTGCCTGTTCTTCCAGAACTCATAAGAGGGACATCAGGATTGGTGAGAGAGCACCAGTTCAGAGTCCAGTTACCAGTTGCTACAGTTTCTCTTAAACACTGAACACAGACATTCTATACTGTGATCGGTTAGTGAATCATCATTAATCAGAACCAGCTATCCTGCATTGCCTGTCTCACACTGAGCTACACTGGGGAATCATTTGTTCTTTGAGCTCCAACTGCCGGTGAAGATCTTAGCAAGGTCTTGCATACTGAATATTGCTATATCCTCTCTCTTAAAGGGGGACACCTTACTGGTATCTAGTTTACCTCATCTCTCATTAGGATACAGATACTATAAGCCAACCCGGGGTTCCCCTTTAGTTAAAGCATTTCTCATAGCGATTTAAAGCTTTCTGAGAGATTCATTCACTTACTGTAAGATACTGTGTATATTTGATGTATTTAATTTTTATTATAACTGGTTATTCACTGTTCTTTTGTGTTATTTCAAATGACCCTGGCTGTTTATCCAGGGCCTAGTTGATTAGTACTCTTTTCAAGCCTTCTTCTTGAGTAAAGCAAAGCTAAAGAGTTAAAACCTATCTGTATTGTGTCAGTGTATCATTTAACCACTTAAGCCCCGGAAGATTTTACCCCCTTTCTGACCAGGGCCTATTTTGCAATTCGGCACTGCATGACTTTAACGGACAATTGCACGGTCGTGCGACGCTGTACCCAAACAAATTTGACGTCCTTTTTTTCCCACAAACAGATATTTCTTTTGGTGGTATTTGATCACCTGTGCAATTTTTTTGATCATGCACTATAAACAAAAAAAGAGCGACAATTTTGCAAAAATAACAATATTTTTCCAATTTTTTTATATGAAATTCCCCCCCCCCCCCCCAAAAAAATGTAAAAATCTAAATTTTTTAACATTTTAGGCCAATTTGTTTTCTGCTACATATGTTTGGTAAAAAAAAAATCGCAAAAGGCGTATTTTGATTGGTTTGCGCAAAAGTTATTGCGTTTACTAACAAAGGGAAAGGTTTTTGTCATTTTTATTGTTTTTTTTTAACGAGTAATGGCGGCGATCTACGATTTTTTTTGCGGGACTTTGACATTGCGGCGGACAAATCGGACCCTTGACTAACATTTTTGACACTTTTGGGGGTACCAGTGACATTACTACAGTAATCAGTGCTATACATATGCACTGTTACTGTAAACATGACACTGGCAGGGAAGGGGTTAACTTTATTTGAGAAGGAGGGGTTAAGTGTGTCCCTAGGGGCGTGATTCTTACTGTGATTGGATGTGGCTGTGTGTGTAACAGCACAGATCTACGGTCCTACATAGCAGGACCGTATGATCTGTGCTGTTACACAGAGGAGAAAGACAGGGGGCTTTGTTTACATTAGCCGCCTGCCTTTCTCCCGGTGTAACTGCCGGTCACTCGCGCGGGGGGGCCGTGAGCGAGCGGGAGCGCGCCTCCAACGGCGCGCGCTCGCTCCTTAGAGCCTCACAGGCTAGCGACATAGTACTACGTCTCTTTGCCTGTGAGGGGCTGACTGCCGACGTAAATAGTCCTTAGGCAGTCGGCAAGTGGTTAAAGGTATACATAACATGTCTGAACCTAGAGTGTCAGGAGGGCTGGATGGTTAACAGGGTCAAAGCGACACAGAAGAACATACAATTACAGGCAATCCCCAAGGGGGCAGTGCTACATACCTGTTCCCAACAGGCATAATAATCTGTCACATAAGCCCCATTTGTGGTGCCAAGGTGCAACTGAATTCTAAAGAGTGCCTTACATTCCAGGTATATCTTTTCAAACAGTGCCTACAGACAAAAGATGACATGCCTAAACAAACAACATACAGTAAATGATAAAACTGGCATGGTGTATTTATTCTCAAACTAACTAAATAATTTAACAAAACGCAGATCTGTAACTAAGAAAAAATAAGTACATTCCTACATTTACCACCACATCAAATCAATGAGATTAGATTCAGATGTTCTCTACTAGGTGCCAGTGATGAAAACTACTGAGGGAGTAGAAACTGTTTTATTCAAAACTCAGGTCTCTGGGGTCTAGTGTATTCTTTGCTATTGACAGATATTGTTTTATCATGTCAAAATCAATCAACTCCCAAGGGCAATGTGGAGCTCCCCAACTGCCCAGACTACATGGGGAGCAGTGGCAAGATTGTTTGGGACTTGTTGTCACCCTTATTCAAAAAGGGGTACCATTTATATGTGGACACTATCGTGCCACTTTTTTAGTCACCTTTTTGAATTTGGAATTGGCGCATATGACACTGTGCGACCTAATCACTGGGGCTTCCCCCAATGGCTTGTAGATTCCTGACTTAAAGGGGGGGAGAGAGCCTGCTTGAAGTGTAATAAATTGCTTGCAGTGAAGTGGAGGGACACACGGAATGTTTTGGTTCTGTCCTCCATTCACGCAGATACGACAGTCCAAATTGCAACGACGACTAGTGTTGTTGAGAAGCCGCTCTGTGTCCATGAATACAGCCTTAACATGGGAGGGGTGGACTTCAAGGACCAAATGATGGCGTTGTACTTAATTGCCCGTAATGCCAGATGATGGTACTAAAAAGTGTCTGTATACTTATTTCAACTGGCTCTGCTGATCCCATATGTGCTATACAAAGTGTCAGCAAGAAGTAGATCCTTCCTAAAATTCCAGGAGAAGATCACCACAGCCCTTCTGTATTCAGCTGTGGCCCAAATTCACAATCCAGATGCAGTGAGCCAGATGCATGAGAGGCATTTTCCGGAAGTCCTCCCTGGTACCCCTACCCAAGGAACACCCCAAAGAAGATGTTGTTTCTGTAGAAAATGCAGATATAGGCATGATACCTGCTATTTTTGTCCCTCCTGTTCTGACCAACCTGGCCTCTGCATCGGGGACTGTTTCCGTCGCTACCACACACAAGTAGAGTATTAGTATAGTGTACAGCACAGCACAGTCTAGGGCACACTTTTTCACACAGGGTCTCCGAAGATTATGGCTATCGCATTTTGAGAGACCCTGGCCTAGAACAGTTTTTTACAGTTACAAAAAAAGTTACAAAAAAAAAATAAAGTAAAAAAATTAAAAAAGCCAAAAATAGTTGTGGTTTTATTGAGTTAATTTTCTGTTCTTACTCTATTTTTCTATTCTTTCTACTTTTACTGTACTTTATAATATATTGTTATACTGTAATGTTTCTTTGGTACTGTGTTTTATTGTTAACCATTGTTTGCTTTGTAGGTACGCACATTAGCTGCAGCGCTTATTTTTTTATTCTGACAGCAACAGTGTTTGCTCTTACCATATATGTAATCAATGATTGCAGCATTGTAGAAGGAGATTTCATGCCCGCAGTTAAAAAAAAGAGCATATATGGTGAAGCATAGGGGATGGGGTGGACACAGAGGGTGGATCTCCCCTATGCTTGGCCATATATTTTTTTAACACATTTCTTAGGAGAGATTTCTTCATCCACATTGATTGATGCGAATGGAGGAATCTGCTATGTTCTTTTTTTTCCTTTAGCTCATGGGCTGAAGGAAAAAAAACAACATTGCATGTATGCCCATCATTAAAAGTGGGTGGATGCCTGGAGGTCTAATGGTGGGCATACCACACACTTTCTGGTATTGTTTTTTACAGCCAGCGGTCAGCTTTCATGTAAAAGCAATCCTAGCAGATAATTAGCCGCTAGACTGCTTTTACCCCCCCCCCCCCACGGTTTTCTCGGGCTCTCCTGTCCCACCGGGTAATCCGATACCGCAGCCGGTGGTTCTGTCAGCTGACTGCAGACCAGAAAGGCTCCAATCATCTCTATAGCCTAAGATAACGAATTAACAAACAGTATAAAGAGTTTTGTAATAGTTTTGAAAGGCACTAGCTATTTCTGTAGCTGAATACACCATAACCTCTTTCTGTTCTTTGCTGTTCTTTATTTTTTCTATGTAGTTGTTTGATTGTTTATTCTTTAATAATCCTGGCAGATATTTTCCAGGTTTATTTCCCCATTTATATCTTTCCTTAGCCACTCTATTAAAGCATTGTCTTGTCTCTTCCTTAAGCAAGTCTCTCAATTTGTCTCTCAATCTCTTTTTAACACCAAAGCTTTTTGTATTTCAACATCTAGGCTCTCTTTATGTTTCTGTTCCAACTCATGTATCTCTGATAGTATGATAGTTATTTATATATATATATCTTTTTTTTTTTTTCCTAGAACCTACAGAGATAAATATTCCCCTTATATATGCTTTGTGTGCCTCCCAAATTGTGACTAAGGAGACATCAGGGGTTTCATTTACTAGGAAATACTGGTCCAGTTGTTCCTCTATTCTTCTTTTCACTTCCTCGTTCTGCAGTAGTTCTTCATTTAATCTCCATGAATTCACTTTTCTGTGAAACCCTGGAAACTTTATTTCCATAACAACTGGGGCATGATCAGAAATAGTCATTTACCCTATTGATGTACTGACAACAGCTTCGATCAGCCTGTGCTTATTATATAGTCCAATCTGGAGTACATCGAGGGCATGGGAGAATAAAATGAGTCATCTCTTTCCCCGGGTGCTGAATTCTCCAAGCATCCATCAATTGACATCGATGGAGCTTGATCCTAACACTCCTGAGCTGTAGTCCTCCCTTCTCCCGTGCACTCGAAGTACAATCCAGAGATGGGTCCATGCAAAAATTAAAATCAGCTGCCAAAATTAAATTACCTTTTTTAAAAGAGGACAGTTGATCCAACATTTTCCTCAGGTATCCTTTTGGATTTTTATTTGGACAGTATATATTTGCCAGGGTGCAATCCATGCCCTGTAGTTGTCCCTTTCAGAAAGATGTATCGGCCATCCGGGTCGACCATTCTCTCCTCCGGGGGGAACCACACATCTTTAGCAAAACCGATCACCACTCTCCCTTTTGCTCTTTTATTAGGTGAGTCTCCATAGTACCAAATCGGAAAATATTTTGAGTATATTTTAACGTTTGTATCTTGTGCAATATAAAAGTTTCCTGTTAAAATACAATTTTAGCGGAATTACATCTAAGCTCTAATATCTTATGTCTTTATGTTGGTGTGTTTAATCCTCTGACATTATAAGTTAATATTTTCAGACCTCATTCAATCACTCTGTCTCTTCTCACCTCTCGATATTTGTTATTATCCCCCTGTCCACCACTCGGACAAGCCGAGTGAGGGAGAAGAGAATCAATTTTATGATGCATCAACATACTTACAAAATTCAAAAGGGGTAGCGACCTCAACTTGTAGGACCACAAATACAATGCAACTTAATTTCCCCATCCCCCCTCCTATCTTCCCCTCTCCACCCCCTCCTCCCCCAAACCCCCCCCCCACACACACACACCCACCACCCACCTCTTTCCCCTCCAGCCCCCCTCCCTCCCCTTTCCCCCTCTGAAAGATGGTCTGACCAACTAATGGTCCCTTTCTTGATGTTACAGTATGCTAACCACTAATGGTCCTATAGTAAGAGATGTGAGATCTGTTCATTAACTTCTCCCACTCTCTACTCTTATCTCGGGGTGATATTCAGCTATCTCGCCCGTGAGCAAAAAAAGAGCAACAAAGAGAGCCCCTTTCCACCCTCCAAAATGGAAGGGAGGATTCAGGACCCCTCTAGGGAGCCAAACCAATTCACATTGCTATTTTCCCATTTTCTTTTCTCCCTCACTTCTTGTCATCCCACCACTTGGCATCACCTCCTACCACCACCCTCCCCCCACTCTCCCACTCAGCCCCGAGCAAATTCAAATAATCTTTTCTTTTTGGAGGCCAAGCGCCATTGTTCCTCTCTCATTATTTCTTCTGATTCACATTAAACATACCAGCCTGGTATTTGAAGTATAGCAATGTCCAGTTTTTCACCGAAATCTCAAGTTTCCTTGTGGAACCTTATTCTTGCTGATCTTCTGTCTTTTTCCTATCAGACAGGCTGGAAATCCCCAATTATATTGTATTCCATGATTCTGCAGTGATTTTACAAGTGGTTTCATTTGCCTCCTTCTCAATGTAGCCTGTGAAAGATCTGGGAATACCTGTATATTTATACTTTCATAATTAAAAGACTATTTCCTTTTCAAATTTGTCCATATCTGTGCATTATCTGCATAACTCTGGAACCTTATAATAATATCCCTGGGGGTTTCCCCCGAGATATTTCTTGGTCTCGTGAGTTGATATACTCTCTCAATTACAGCCTGATCTACTTCTCCTCTCTCCAACAATGGATTAAAATTCTTTCTCATTTTATCGAATAGGTCTTCGCCATGTTGTTCAGGTAGTCCACATGTTCTCAGATTTTTCCTTCTACTCCTATTCTCCTAGTCCTCCATCTGATAGGCGAGCTCTTGATTTTCCTTCTTTAATTCCTTTACTTCTCTCTTTAGGTCTTTTATTATTTTTATGTAGCCTTCTTGTTTCTTTTCCAGATCTTCTACACAGTGCAATACATGAGCCAAATCTCTACTAATTGTTGTTAAGCCTATTTTTAGGGATTTTTCCAATGCTGTAAGCATGGCTGCCATCTCTCCTTTTGTAAGCATCTGATCGTTTGGTATTGTTTCTGTTTTTTGATCCATTCCAGCACCCGCTTCCAGTGTCTGTTCTGGCAGGAGTTGTTCCCCAGTGACTAAGTCCATTGATATCCTATCAGAGTCTCTTCTTATTTCCATTGGTTTTGATCGAGTTCCTTTCGATTTCTCAAGTTTCTCAGATAGTAATTTCTCCAAAGTGTCCTAACTGTATCATCATTTTTTAAATCGTATTGGGGCTAGCACTAACTTTGCTGATACACCGCTTCTTGCTGGTCTACCCCTCATATTTGCTGATTGCTTACAGCTTACTACTTTTCTGCTTTACAGTAACCGACACTTTCAAGTATTCAAACACCTTATTTTCCCTTTTTCTTTTCTTATAAAAAAAATATATATATATATTTCAACCTTATTGACGATTCCCCAAATCTCAAAGTCAACAAAAAGAAGAGGCAGAAGGTGTTTCACTTAATTGGAAAAGTTAGTAGATAATGAAAGCCTTAGAGAGTCATTGAAGAAACTTGATGCAGTAATAAATAAAGGAGGATCTCACCACTCTGTAGAAGATCCTGGAGTTAAGATGTTAGGGAAACAGTAGGTCCATAGATCAATTCGCTGATTGCGGATTCAAAACCTGTAGTTCTGTGATTCACTAAAGAAATAAAGGTCTTTCAAACCATCCGTTGCTCCAAATCCCAGAACAGTGGCCTTAAAAGGATTACAGGCTGAACATTTAGAGAGGGAGCCCTAATCTCCATCTCAGGGTACACTCGATAGCCTTGTCAACCCTGTCAACCACTGCAACACTCTGCTCAGCTCCACTCCGAGTGCTCCCAAATGTCCTGCATGATTGATGCGGCAGAAGAATAGCAAGGGAGGTCGGCTGCTCATATACAAGTATATGAGAGAGGCAATCCGATATTCCCTGGATCAACTTTACCTATAATTATTAGTACCCAGTTATAGAATGTACACCTAGGAAAGAATTCAGGCCTTAAAGCAATCTACTGAGCTGGCCAGAACCACCTCTGGAGGGAGTCTATTCCATATTTTCACAGATCTTACTGTGAAGAATCCTTTACGTATATGAAGACGAAATCTCTTTTCCTCTAGGTGTAAAGAGTGCCCCCTTGTCCTCTGTAATGACCTTAAAGTGAATAACTCAACACCAATTTCCCTATATGGAGCTCTTATATATTTATACATGTTAATCATATCCCCCTCCTTAATCTCCTCTTCTCAAGAGAGAAGGAATTCAGTTTCTCGAATCTTTCCTCATAACTGAGCGCCTCCATGCCTCTTATCAGTTTGGATGCCCTTCTCTGCACTTTCTCCAGTTCCCCGATATCCTTTTTGAGAACTGGTGCTCAAAACTGAACTGCATATTCCAGATGAGGTCTTACTAATGATTTATAGAGGGGCAAAATGATACCTCTCTCTCTGTTAATACAAGAAAGGACTTTGCTTGCTTTGGAAACCGCAGCTTGGCATTGCATGCTATTATTAACTCTTCATTATTGCTATAGATTAGACTACTCAAAGCCCTGATTTGAATCTCATTGAAATGCTGTGGAGTGGATTTTAAATGGCAGTTAATGCAGAGAACCCCTACAAACCTCTTGCAACTGAAGAATTTTCCATAAAGGATTGGTAAAAAATATGATGTTGGTGTCGGAAGCTGGTGAGCAGTTATGCAAAACCACCTACAAGAAATATTTTCTGTTAAAGGGGGCAATAGCAGCTTCTGAGGCCAAGGGTGTACATGCTTTGCCAACAGTACACGATTACATCTATTGATACTTTGGTTAAATAAATTAAATTTCCCTTGTGTTTTATTACCTTTTTTCAGCTCTATCCTCACAGGAGCCGCAGGTTAATTTGGGTCCTCTGTTCCAGTTCCAGCCCTGTTTGAGGCCTGAGCTTCACTGACACCACCAGTATATCTTTCTTTATGCTTTAATAAGCAAGAATAAAACTCACAACTCTATGGAAAGTAGCAGAATGTATTGACAAGTGAAAAGTCAACCAACATAAAGCATAATAATGAAAACACAACCAGATCCAGAGAGTGCCCTTGCCCTTACTCAAGATGGCCATGACCAGAAATGCTAGGGGGGGGGGTTTTCAAAGTGATTTCTCAACAAAATAAAGCATAGAGATATGGATGGATGAGGGAGTTTGCTTATTTAAAAATGAGTTAAATATAGTTTTTGGTTTGTGGTGCTCAGATGCAGTGAAGATCCGCTTTAAATTCTAGCATACAGCATAAACTATCATCCTCATTAGATGAGCTGCAGCAAATGACCCAATAGGTAACAAACTGAGAAAGGGCTAGGCCACTTGGGAGCTCTCACGATGATGGACTAAGCTTAGGCCTGAGGTAGTGAGTTTATTGTCAAACACAGATCTTCCCTCAGGATAAATATACCTGGATATAGTCCTTAGTATTAATCTGCTGCCAGCTAAGTTGGGGCCCTTAACCACTTGCCGACCGCCGCACGACTATTTACTGAGGCGGTCAGCCCCTCACAGGCAGAGTGACGTAGGTCTACGTCGCTAGCCTGTGAGGGTCTAGGGAGCGAGCGAGCGCGCGCCCCCGGAGGCGCGCTCCCGCTACCGAGTGGTCACGGACCCCCCCGCGCGTGTGACCGGCGGACCTGATCGTCCGCCGGTCACTCGCGATCGCCGCTGCAGAGGGAGAAAGTCAGGCGGCTAGTGTAAACAAGCCGCCTGTCATTCTCCCCGGTGTATGAATGATGATCATACGGTTCTACTATGTAGAACCGTTGATCACTGTTCATACATCTCAAGCCACAGCCAATCACAGTTAGAATCACGCCCCTAGGGACACACATGGCCCCTCCCTCTCAAAAAAGTTAACCCCTTCACTGCCAGTGTAATTTTACAGTAACAGTGCATATATATAGCACTGATTACTGTAGAAATGTCACTGGTAACCCCAAAAGTGTCAAAAATGTCAGTCAAGGGTCCGATCTGTCCGCCGAAATGTCGCAGATCGCCGCCATTACGCGTTAAAAAAAACAACAAAAATGACAAAAATCTTTCCCTTTGTTAGTAAACGCAATAACTTTTGCGCAAACCAATCAAAATACGCTTTTTGCAATTTTTTTCACCAAACATATGTAGCATAAAACAAATTGGCCGAAAATGTTAAAACATTTTGATTTTTACATTTTTTTGGGGGGAATTTCATATAAAAAAATGTGAAAAATATTGTTATTTTTGCAAAATTGTCGCTCTTTTTTTGTTTATAGCGCATGATCAAAAAATCGCACAGGTGATCAAATACCACCAAAAGAAAGCTCTGTTTGTGGGGAAAAAAGGACGTCAAATTTGTTTGGGTACAGCATCGCACGACTGCGCAATTGTCCGTTAAAGTCACGCAGTGCCGAATCGCAAAATACCCCCTGGTCTTTTAGCAGCCAAATCCTCCGGGGCTTAAGTGGTTAACGTTGGCACCTGTGAATGAGGTATGTCTATGATGTGAGTAGTGGCAGTATTGCACCCAGTGGGTTGGGCTGAAAAGTATAGTGAAATCTTTAAGGTAGAGTTCAGCAATTGGATAAAAAGAGCAGGTATAATAGCCAAGTTGGGCCTAGTTCAGCAGCAGCAGAACACTAGGACAGTGGTGTCTAATAGTTTGAAACTGCAAGCTTCGCGCAAGTGAACAATATTAAACCCTTGTACAGAACAGATGTTCCCAACTTAACCCAAGCCTTCTAGGCCATCTCCCCCAAACTCAGCCCATACAATAAAGGAGATCTGTCAGGTATGGGCTGGCCATAGCACAGCTGAAGCTCCAAAGCGGATGCAAAAGCACCCTGCAGGTGCCTGTGTTGCCAGGCACATGCGCACAAATATTTGCATGCAGGTACGATCACCCATGCACATAGGCGCACGTGTTCGCCATTAACACTGGCACAAATGGCCTATATAAGTGCAGTAGCTGCCCTAGTCATGGCTGTCTGATCTGCAGCTGTACCCGTGTTCCTGAATCTGATTCTGTTACTTCTGTGTTTGACCCGGGTTGCTCTTGACTTCACTTGAACACTACCAACCCCTACCCTGACCTGTATCTGGGCTTTGCCTCTGCCTTTTGCCCATCTGTCTGATCTCAGGCTGCCAACCTCTGCCTGTAGCTTGACCATTCCTTGCCTGCCCTCTATACCTGCATCTGACCGTCTGTTGCTGACCTGGCTTGTCTAACCACACAATTAGTCTCTCATATGCCCTGAATGCACCTGCCTGGCTCCTGCCGAAGCTTCCTCTATTGTGGGCTACCGGTCTTCCTGCATCAGCTATCAGCCACTGCCTACTGCTGCCCACCAGTCCGGGGTCTGCTGTTCCTGCTTCAGCTATCCAGCCCAACTCTGGTGACGCACCTGCCACGTACCTTAGTGACCAACAGAAGATCTTACTGGCACTCTTACCTCACCGTGCTCTCGCAGCCACTGGCGCAACATCATTTGTCCTTGAGCTGGGGCTGTACTTTGCTTAAATTAGGCCCCAATCGCAACACTCCGGCTCGGAGACAATCCTTGCTATCCGAAGTCGGCTCCATTTTCCATATTCTGAGTGAAGTCCTGGTTAACAGGAATGTATCCGGGGACACCATACCACCGATATATCCTGAACTATTCTATTAGCCCTGAAATTTACCTCCTCCAAAGACCAATGTAGCACAGCCCCTACGGAGCTGCAAGTGCAAAGGGATGACCACCCTGCACAGCCAAGCACACCACATCTTCACAGCACACTTAAGTCAGAAGAACAGTCCAGCACTTTGTTTTATGTTTTATTGAGGGGAATAAACTTGGATAGGGATATTATGGGATGCCCACTTGATCAAATCAGCAGAACTCTTCAGAAACACAGCTATATACAGTCCATATATACACTTCTCCTCTGCCTCCTGCACACAGATTGACTGCAGAACTACAACTCCCAGGACCAGCTGGAACACTGTTGGAATGATCTGACAAAAGGCTCAGTCAGATTAAAAGGAAAAGCCCTTTACAGACAGGGACAGTGGGCCCCTTGATTGTGCAGCAAAGTCCTAGTCCCCTGCTGTCCCCCTATGACTACTCATCCCAGCACCACCTCTTCAGGCACTGCCAGCCCACCTGGCTTCAGCTGACCATTTCTCTAGCCCTTCTGGCTACTCCTCAACAGTCCTACCAGACTGACTCTGCATTCATCCCAGACTGATCTCCTCCACTCCTCTCAGGCATGCCTCATGGTCCTCTCCTGACTGTAAGACTCACCAGCCCACCTGGCTGTTTTCCTCCCTGGAGATCTGTCCAGCACTGTTCTCCTGCTGTCCTTCTCCTGTTCCCAGGCCTCCGGTCAGGACACCTGTGCGTCACGAAGAGGGTCCATTCCGCAACCCGAGCCCAGGCCTGAGGCCCCCTAGACTAGGGGTTTACCCTCAAGGGCCACCGACAGCAAAAGATTCCATCTCCAGCATTCACTCAAACTCCACTGCCCCAGCTGGGCTGACCTAGAGTATTTGAGGGGTCTTACCCCCTGATAACCCATCTGTTAGGGATTAGTCAGGGCCCTCAGAATACTCCAGACAGCTCTGTCTCACCTCTACACCCATTCTTCTGGAAGTTTTCAGCAAGTTCCAGATGTAGAGGGAGGTCTCGGAGATGCTGCCTGTGAGTCACCTAGACCTCCTTGAGTCATTTAAACCCCTACCTAGAAAAACAAAGGCTTGGCTGCTAGCCAAGCCAAATAACTTACCTACTCTAACAAAAATCCTACTTTAGCACACTAGAGGGTAATACACCAACAACCACCAGGCTGCCATAACAACCACAAAACCACAACCAAAAAAGATTCACCCTGTCATGTCTGCTCTATGCTTTTTTTTTTCGGACCTTCTTGTTCATATTCCAGCCTAACTGTGGGTCTGCAGCCATCGCTTTCCCTAGGGATCTCCTGCGGTGACTAGCTGAGACGTTGAAGGGGCCCCCTTTGTTGGACTTTTTCTGCTGGGCGGGAAAGATTATGGGTACCGTAGCATTGGTATGCCTTTGTTGCCCCTGCAACAGCAACTTGGGTCTCAGGTTGGCGATTCAGACTAGCACAGGAGCAGCAAACAGTACAAGCTTCATCTAGCTCAGTCCAGCAGTCTGTTTTAGGATACAGCAGCACTCTGCATGAATGTGACCCGCTTGCTCCTTCTTCCTTCAGGGAGTGGGGGCCTGTATGTCAAACTGACAGCCCAGCCCTACATATGTCAATGGGAGAGCAACTCATCCAGTGTGTTGTGCAGGGCATCACTGTCTGGGCTTCGCTATGATTTAGGAGTGGCTCTCAGCCCTTCTGTATGAATGATCTCTGCAAACACTGGCTAGAAATAATTAGTCACAATCACCTGGACTTGTTTTAAAATTATGAAGATGTTTCATAGCTTCTCCAAGTGACTTCTTCAGTTTCCATTGAGTGTCAGGAAAATATTTCAGTGTTTCTATCTACACAGGTAGTACTGATATTTTAATCCAAATGCCATAGTTGAGATGTTGATTGCCCAAAACCAGGATGAGAATTGTAAAAGTTGTGGAACCACCCTGTTCTGGTCCCATCCTTGGTGCCAAGAAGTCTGGGAACGTGACCCTCGAGCGGACATGCATTTCTGCACTTTCTGCACGTCTTGATGAAGTAAAGTTAATTCCTCTCTAAGCCCTTCTATTAGCCATGTTTAAAGCAGTACATTGCCAAATTTCTTTCCACACCTTGTATGACCAAGTGCAAGGGCTTAGAGAGGAATTTACTTCATCTAAACATGCAGAAAGTACGGGAAGGTACGTCTGCTCTCGAGGGTCACATTAGTGAGATAAAAGATATGCTTCAACCAGTATGTACAGATGTTAAAGATGTCATGCAAAAAACGAATGCCAATACCCAAAAAACTGGAAGATCTAGAAAACCATCTTCAACATAATAACATTAGCATGGTGGGACTGCCAGAGCATGTCAAGGGCTCTAGTCCTGCAGAATTTGTGGAAGCATGGCTGCTGGAAATTATTGGGAAAGAATATCTTTCTCTGTGGAAAGGGCACTGTGTACCTACTAGGCCTCTTCATCTGGGAGCCCCCCACGCATCCATTTTTAGCATGGCTTCTTAATTATCGCAACAGAGAACTTACCCTTCAGAGAGTTGGATCACTGAAGGACATTTCTTTCAACAGGGTTAAGGTTATGTTTTTTCCAGACTTTTCTCTAGAAGTACAAAAGCAGCATACCAGATTCCAGGATGTCAAAAAATGATGGCAAAAACTCCACCTTCAATTTTCTATGCTGTATCCCACCAGGCTTAGAGTGGTGACAAACAATACTTTCCATTTTTTTTAAACACCATGAGCCACCACGGTCTGGCAAGACAGGCAACATACCTGGGAGATATAAAAAATTAGAACCTCAAGTCTATATATACAGTATACATATGTGTAATTTCTCTCTCTCTTTTTTTTGTCTGAATATGGAGGTATTACAAATGGAGGTTTTGGTATGCATATGCTTTATCTTATTCTGGTTCTGGACTTTGATAGTTATTTTGTTTCTGTCAATTATTATTATTTACTTTTAACTGTGATTTTTCTTTTTTTCCCTACAGAGCCATAGGAGTGAGTCTCGCTAGTTTGAGAATGGACTCCTTCCACCTTTCCCTGAGGGGAATGTTTGCTTTATATTCTTGGTGGTACTGACCGCAGTGGGGTCCTGGGTCGGGCTGTGTTTGTCGGCCCGTCCACTGCTCCACGTCGGTCCTTTTGTATTTGTTTTTATTGTTGTATTATTGTATTTTTTTTTCTTTTTTTTTTCTTTTGTGTTGTTACTATCCAATATGGGGTATGGGCTGGACTGTGCTTGTCAGTTTACCCAGCGTCCCAGGCTGGCTGCATTGTATAAGTATTGCATATTGTATAAGCATTCTCTTTTTCTTTTCACTTTTTTTTTCTTTTTTTTTTAGTACTTTTTGGATATTTCTTAGGTTTAATTGATATCCAATTCTCTTACCATTTAGCACCAAATGTATGTATATACTGTACTCTGATTCTCTATATGGCATGTGGGTTCCAGTATTTCAGGGCAATTAGGTTAAAGTTTTTTCTTTTTCCCTCTCTTTTTCTTTTTGCATTATGTTCTTCCATATACTTATGTTTATTGGAGTCAGATCTTCTCTTGCAGACACATCCCAAGTTAACTCTTCCTGGATAAATGAATTTTTTTTGCATCCTTTGTACTTAATTGAATATGGGTTTAGCCAGGTAATGAGGGGAGCTAATTGCTTCTTGAAAGGTCAGTCAATTTTTGATACTCTTCTGTATTTTAAACCCGACCTCATTTGCTAACAGGAAATGCACGCCAACTTCAGATACAGGTAGTTTTTTGGACCATGGTTTTGTGTATTATTCTACATACTACATACTCCTCGGATGCTAGCAGGCTTGCCAACCTCCTGCCACTTGTTTTACTGACAGAACATGGAAAATTTACTGACAGAGCATAATTTTTGACAGAACTCCTATTAGAAACTAAAAAAAAAACGTATAAACACAATTTGTAGACAGGAGAGTGTAGTGTAGCTGTGCAGCACATGGGGCTTTGAGGCACAGGCTTCAGGAGCTGTTGCTGCCCGACATGCACAGGGTTACAACTAGCCATCTATGCTGAGAGGTGGCAGGCACTGTGGAGATCACTCCGCAGCCAGAACTAATAGAGCAGAATCATCAAATACGTCCGCCTGTTCCTACCGCCGTCAGCTCTGATGGACTGACCTCCCAATACTTTAAAACGTTTGAATCTGCCTTAACTACCCCCTTAACAAAAGCTTTGAACGTCCTCGCCAAAAACGGTAAACCATCCCCTGAATTTCTAACTGCACACATAACAGTGATCCCCAAAAAGGTTAAGGACCCAACTTTATGTGCCAACTATAGGCCCATCTCTCTTCTCAATCTGGATGTCAAGCTGCTGGCAAAAATATTAGCAAATAGACTTAGACCCCTGTTACACCTCATCATTGGGCCAGAACAGGTGGGCTTTATGCCGGGCCGGGAAGCCAGAGACAACATCATAAAAACACTGAATCTGATACATGAAGCACGCAAAAACAATTTAGAAGGGCTACTTCTGTCAACGGATGCCGAAAAGGCTTTTGACAGAGTGGCCTGGGATTATCTCCAGGCCACATGTCGCCACTTAGGCCTTGGCTCCAACATGATGGGCTGGATAGGAGCACTCTATGCAGACCCCATTGCCAAAGTGAAGGTTAATAACACTTTCTCCACGCCCTTACATTTGAAAAATGGAACAAGGCAAGGGTGCCCCCTATCACCAATACTCTTTATTTTGGCCTTAGAACCGCTAATAAGACATGTCAACGCAGAACCGGCAATTCATGGCTTCCGGATTGGGTCCAGAGATTATAAAGTTTCTGCATACGCAGACGACTTACTTTTCTATATTACACAGCCACACATTTCGATACCAAACCTTAATTTGAAATTTCAAACATTCAGATTTTTATCTAATTTTAAAATAAATCACTCTAAATCAGAGGCCCTAGATGTATCATTGCCCACAGATCTGAAATCACTAACCCAACGCAATTGCCCCTATAAATGGGAAACTAAGTCCCTCACTTACCTAGGCATCCAGCTCACCCCTAAAATAGAATCTCTCTTTGAAGCAAATTTTATTCCACTCTTAAGAAACATAAAGAAAGATCTACGTAGCTGGAACACTAAGAATTTCTCCTGGTTCGGAAGAGCGGCCATCTTGAAAATGGTTATTTTACCAAGGTTACTTTATTTGTTTCACGCTCTTCCGATTAAAATTCCGAACGCTTTCTTCCGCAACCTTCTCTCCATACAGAGACAATTTATCTGGGCCCTTAGAAAACCCAGAATCAAGCTGAAATTCTTACAGCTACCTAAGATCAAGGGTGGAATAGGCCTACCCGACTTCATCAAATATCACCAAGCATCCCACATAACTAGGGTGGTTGATTGGCACTGCCATTCCCATCACAAAGATTGGGTAGATCTAGAGATAGGCTTAGCGAGGTACCCAGCCCACCAATTAATATGGACAGATCCCTCGAACTATCCAGCTGATGTCAAGAAACATCCCCTAGTCTCTACCACCTTGTCAATTTTCAATAAAATAGCTCCGGGACACCAATTGGTTACCAACCCTGGCCCTATGACCCCAATCACCGGAAACCCAGATTTTCCCCCTGGTATGGAGTTTAAAGCACATTTAACAAATACACAACAGATCAGCACCACGTTGAGGGTGAAAGATTGCATGACGAACTCGAGATTGCTATCCCTGCAGGAGTTCAATGAGATCAAACCTAAGGGTTACACAATTTCACACTGGAACTACATACAACTACACAATTTTATTCAGAATAACAGGCGCAGGTCCCTTTTTTCAAAACCGGCAACTGCTTTTGAGAAAATCTGCGGGGAAAAAAGACTTTGCTTTAAAACCACATCTCAAGCTTATAAATGGATCGCTCATGCCCCTGACTCAGATCTGGAGGGCTATAAGAAACTCTGGGAGAGAGACTTAAACTGCTCTTTCACTGAAAAGATTTGGGAGAAAGCATGTGTATTTACGCATAGGTGTTCCCTTAGCACCAAGACTCAAGAAACTTCGTTCAAAATAATGACTCAATGGTATTTGACACCTGTGAAATTAAAATCGTGGTCCCCGCAGAGCTCTGATGGGTGTTGGAGGTGCCTAAAGGAAAAAGGGACCTTTGCCCATATCTGGTGGTCATGCACTAAAATCCAAACATATTGGAAACAGATCATTCACCTGATTAAAACTATAACAAACACTTCTATGCTGCTGGATGCAGCGACTTGTTTATTACATGTGAACACCCTTTCATACAAGATGTACAAACATTCTCTGGTCAGACACCTGCTGAATGCTGCTAAGGCCATTATTCCTCTTTACTGGAACTCTCAATCCATTCCTTCAATTAAGGAATGGGTAGACAAAGTTAAACTGATATTTGAAATGGAAGAAATTGTTGCTATCAAAAAGGAAAACTGCACAGCTTTTCATGAAATTTGGAGACCATGGATAGTATTTACGCTATCCGCCGACTATACAAAGATTACTACTCATTAGTCGATTGATTTGAGGTTATACCCCACCCACTGACAAGATTTGAGCTCACTCATTTCCTTTGTGTACTCCCCCCCAATTCCCCCCATACTCTCCCCCCCCTTCTTTCTTACTCTCTCCTTTCTTCTCCTTCTCCTTTCTCTCTTTTCTATTCTATCTCTCTTTATCTTGGGCTTAGGCCCCTGGTGTGGGCCCCTGGGTCTACACCCCAAATGTATTTTAAGATTGCTTTGATGTACATCTAGGTTTATACAAGTTGCACTTTTATGTACACTTCTGTACCACGTTCATTAGATGTATATCATTTCACTAATGTTTATGGCGCTTTACTTGATATGTTATTTTACTGTTATTTTTGTACTTTTTCATTTGACTTCAATAAAGCACTTTATTGGAAAAAAAAAAAAAAATTAATCCCAACTGGCAACTGACTCCAAACTCTGCCTGGATAAGTGGCTGCTGGTGCTGTATCAAGCTGTCAACACTAGCCTGCCTAAGTCAACACTAGCCTGCCTAAAAAAAAGGACTGATTTTTACTGACATATAACAATTCTAACAGACGTTTATGTTGGCTGTGTTGTACATTTTTGGATAAGTGTTTTGTCATCCCTAATGTATATATCCTGCCTCCCTACTAGTCGAAGGTAATTCATCTGCTTGAAATTTTTTTAGCAGATATATTGCCTCTTCCTGTTATAGTGTTGGGGGATTATAATAATGTTTTTGACCAATACGGGACAGATTTCCCTCCCCTAAGCATGTCAATATAGAATGTTTGACCCCATGAGAAAGCTATGTGGGGAGCTGGGCCATGAACTCTGGCATAAATTGCATCCTGTAGAATTGCAATATACATGCTATTCAAAAATTCATAACTCTTTATCTCACATCAATCTAAAGCTGGGCTCTCCTGAAATATTTCTGTATATTGCCTTTGTTGGCTTCCCTTAGATACACTAACGGGCCTGGCTTGGCTTTGTGGAAACTCAACCTGTCCTTGCTTCAGATAATTACTACCCATGACTTTGCACAAGGGGCACTCGGTTCTTTTCTAAAAAAATAAATTAAACACTGACTCTCTTACTATTATGTGGGATACTACGAAGGTCTATTTTAGTGGCCTTCTTATTAAGGAAAATAGCACTATTAGTATATGACAAGTTGACCAAGTGAACAAGAGGGTGACCTCAAATAAAATTGCTTATGTTCAAAGCCCAACTCCTGAAAGTTGTGCATCCTGGGTAGAGGCACAGTCATGCATGATTATTCGATTTGTTTTTTATTCTGGGAAATATCTGCTGATGATGCTGAGCCTGATCTGATGCTAAGGGAATCCATTTAAAATCGTAAGGCCCAGGGCAGCCCAGTCGTATTTGGTTATCTAGATTGGTGACTTTGGATACAAGCTGAATCCCTCTTTAAGTGAAGGAGTTCTATATAAGCTGTGCTGGTCCTGGTGGCCCAAGTGTGGGTGAGTGGCCCCCTTACTAAAGGTGGAAGATCACAAAAAGGAAGCACTCTTTAAGAAGAATACAGAGCACTCATATGCACGTGGTGTTTTGAAGAAATTGTATTATGGACTGTCTTGTTTTCATTTGAATATAGAATGTTTTGTTAAAGCAATAGCACTGTTTTTTGTTTATATATGCATTTTTTGGGTTTCATGTGGGCATTTATTGACATTTAGGTTATTTAGACACAAGAGATAATTAGGGGCTGCGGACATGATACGGGAGGTGGTTAAGAGGTGGTCAGAAGCTGCAGACATGGTACAGAAGGTGGTCAGAGGCCGCGGACATGGAACAGAAGGTGGTCAGAGGCTGCGGACAAGGAACAGGAGGTGGTGAGAGGCTGTGTGGACATGGAACAAAAGGTGGTCAGAGGCTGCGGATAAGAAACAGGAGATGGTCAGATGCTGCGGACATGGAAGAGGCAATGTTCAAAGGCTGTGGAAATGATACAAAAGATGGTTAGAGGCTGTGGACATGATACAGGAGGTGTTTAGTAGGTGGTCAGAGGCTGCGGACATGGTACAGGAGGTGGTCAGAGGCTGCGCAGATATGAGACAGGAGGTGGTCAGAAGCTGCAGACATGGAACAGGAGATGGTCAGAGGCTGCGGACAGGGAACCGGAGATGGTCAGAGGCTGCGGACATGCTACAAGAGATGGTCAGAGGATGCGGATATGATGAAGAAGGTGGTTAGGAGGTGGTCAGAGGCTGCGGACATGGTACAAGAGGTGGTCATAGGCTGCAGACATGAAACAGGAGCTGGTCAGTGGCTGCGGACATGAAACAGGAGATGGTCATAGGCTGCAGACATGGAACAGGAGGTGGTCATAGGCTGCAGACATGATACAGGGGATGGTCAGAGGCTGCGGACATGGAACAGGAGGTGGTCAGAGGTTGTGCTGACATGAAACAGGAAGGAGGTGGTCAGAGGCTGTGCAGACATGGAACAGGAAGGAGGTGGTCAGAGGCTGCAGAGAGGTCCAGGGTCCGGTTTTACCTGTGATGGGTCGAGGCGCATGCCGCCACCAAGATAGTGCCCTATAATTAAAAATGATGTCACTGCGCATGCGCCCACCTGGCTGATAATGGCCGAGCATGTGCGACTTTCCCGAGCCTAACAAACTTCAGAGCGCCGCATGCGCAGTTGCCATGTCAGCCCGTGGCCATATTTTTTACGGGCACCGCTGCCTGTAATGGGCATTTATGGGCAGCCCTAAAATAGGCTGAAATGTATGGGCTGCCTGTAAATTAACGGGCAGTTGGTAACACTGATCTAGAATTTAGCAGTAGGTGAAGTCCCTTGCTGGGAGCAGATGACAGAGTTTCTTGTAGTGAAGGACAGGTAGACAAAGGTCTTCAGATCACTAGCCAGTGATCTCTTTATTGGACTCTTACTGACTGTACTAGCACAAAGGGATAGCCAAAAGAACAGGCCCCTAGATCTGTGGTCTGTACTCACAGGAGTCACAAACAGATCCTTTCAAGCACAGTTCCCCTTTAGTTAGCTCTTCAGAAGCACCAGGATGACTCCTCCATTTTCAGGCCCTCGGGTGGCCCAACTGAGGCTGCCTGGCAGCAGGTGCCAGGGGAAGCAAGCCTGCGTCACCCCTGGCTGGTGCAATCCACCATTTGGAAAGGACCCAGAGCTCAAGTGTTCTCTGAATATATAGGCCAATCCCAGCATGCTCAGGGGTACCTCCCCTGTGGCTGAGACTGCTACATACTCATGCTGCCTATTTGCCTAGCTCCCACCCATGTTCCAGAATGCTCCACTAGCTTCCAGAAGGCAGGAAGAGCCCAGGCAAACTTAACAGCACCAGAACACCATGAGCAGTCCTTAATTAATGAATTGCAGCATTCTGTTAGGCAGAATGCAGAAGATAGATTTGCCTCTAGCCCCACCATTAGGCAGAAGGGCAAATTACACTAATCTAACTATTTACATCCTAGCACCCATAGTTATTTATTTATTTATTTTTTTTTCTTTGTCTTTTTTTCTTCTCTTTTGTATTTGGTATAAAAAAATCTATAAATAACATCTGATCTTTACCATGCTTTTTTTTAATACAAATATGTACTTTTGGTGCCTTTAGGTGACAAATCGGAGAAAAATGATTTGTGAGTGAATTTTAGGATGCCTCAGGTCCCAGATGATAGTAGGAGAGCACCACATACCACCAATAAGTAGGAGGCAAAAATACTGTATGTGTGTAATGTAGACCAGTAGCTCCAGTAATAAAGAAGCTTAATATTAGGGGTGAAAAATGCAGCAATGGATTAATTAGAAAGAAAGGGAGGGTACCAAAAGGTGCTATGGGGCCATCCTGTGATTTGTTGTTGCACAACTGAAAGTGGAACTACACTGCATCTGAGTACCACAAACCAAAAATGCTTTTTAATTTATTTTGAATATTCAAATCAAACTCACCTATCCATTTATGTCTCCATGCATTATTATGCTGAAAAATCACTTTTAAAAACACCCCCTAGCATTGCTGGCTGGGGCCATCTTGAGTAAGGGCAGATAGATCATGTAGCATTTACTTCCTGGAAGCCATCTGCCCTTAGAGCAGTCATGCAAATAGCGGAAAAAAACCCTCCTCCCCTCCTAAACACTCCTGATATGTATGACCTCATTTGCCTAGGCCTGAAAACCAGGTAGTAACTGAAGAAATGTAAAAAAAAAAAAAAGTTTAAAACGAGTGAATATGATATATCTTTCTACCATTTACTGATGCAATCAGCAAAAGGATTAACATTAGTCAATGTTAGTTGAGAGATGGAAGTTCAGCTTGGTATCACATTATACTTCTTGAAACTATAGGGGAGAATTTAAAAAAAAATACAGCGATCAAAAGAAAATAATGTAATTCTATGGCATTTTTCTTCAAGTGTCCCATTTTGTACCTAGTTGAGCCAGAGGAGTATCCCACTCATTCCCTTCTCCCATCCCCATATAAAATAAACAAAACAAACTAAAGATGCCAGACTGGTCTTTGACTCAATTCTCACACTTGGGTATTCAGCTTAAATGGGCTGAAGGTGTTACCGGTGACCATGGCAGACCCATATCAGGCCCAATGCCTGGAAAACCTGCTACACTATAATGAATTTATATTATATTTTTTAAGCATTTTGCATCTTTAAAAATAGATATCAAAAACAGCAAAGGACAAAAACATTAAGAAAGTAAAAATTACTTTATTATAGGCCCATACTTTTATTGAAAGCTATGTTATGTCTTCATCTAGTGGTCTTTTTTGGTAACACAGAGTTAAAACACAAATACATCTACATTTTGAATGTTACAACAGATCTAACTTTGAAGTAAAAAAAAAAAAAAAGTGTTTGCTTTGATTTTTCTAGAGCTCAATAAATACCTGCATTTTAGGCTTTTTATTTTATTGTCGTTAAATCTAGTTTCACATCTATGTGGGCTGCGCTTGATGCTTTTTTCAGGCACCTTTTGCAGTGCGTTTTTAAACCCTTGCATTCTATGCGTTTTTGCATGCAGTTTTAATGCCTTTTTTTCCTCTTTAAACACAGTGTACACATACTGCATGTAGCTGGTTGCTAAGGAGGCAGCCGCAACCTCCTTGACAATCGATGAGTCATCACCTGTCAGTGGGTTTCCCCGCTGGCAGCTGAATGTAAAAAAAAAGAGTTGCCAGCTGTGACAGACCCAGCCAGCTCATCTCCCTAGCAGCAGACAGTGCCCTAGAACAGTAAAGACCACCTAGCTGAAGTACTGGCAGCAGGACAGAGATTCCAAGACCTCTGTCCCACACCTACTGATGATAACTATACCCTGCAGCCAAGACTGGAAATCATGTGGACTGAATATATGAGTTCACTCTGCCCGACTAACCCATGTCTAGACCAGGTGGAGGTCTGGGACCTTGTTAGTCAACTTTGGATGGGGGAGAAATGTAACAATGAGACAGACCCCCCCCCCCAAAAAAAATAAAAAATACCAGGCCCTCCATCTGAGCATGCAGCCCAGGCAGGTCACGAAAGGGAGGGGACGAGTGAGCGCTCCCCCTTGAACCATACCAGACCACATGCCCTCAACATTTTGGAGAGATGCCTGTCAAGGGCCTCTTCCCGACAACCCTGGGCAGTGGTTGTGGGAGTCTGCAGGCAGGGGGCTTAACGGAATCTAAGCAGAGGGAGAAGAAACCACTGGAGGGAGAAGACAGTGGAGGGAGAAGACATCAACAGTTGGAGAAGACAGCAGAGGGAAAAGACCAGGGGAAGAAGACACATTGGAGCTATGACGGGGAACATTCTTCATTTTTATTAAAGGACTTGTCCAAAACTGTCTCTTGTTTTTTTTAACACTACATTGCTTTTTTTTCTTGGTGAATGGGTAGGGGTACCCCATACTCATTCACAAGGGGGGGGGTGGGATCCGGGGATGCCCTTCCTTTAAGAGGGCTTCCATATTCTGATAAGACCCCCACAACCACCACCCAGGGTTGTTGGGGAGATGCCCTTGTCCTCAACAACATGAGGGCAAGGTACTTTGGGGGCATGTGGCCTGGCATTGTGCAGGAGGGGCGGGCGGCTTTCCTAGTCTCTTCCCTTTCCTAATCTGGCGGGCTGTATGCTGTATGCTCAGATAAGGCTCTAGTATGGACTTTCAGGGAGGGGGGCACACCATTTTATTTAAATTTTGGCATGGGGGGGGTCCCTTCCAAATCCATATCAGACCCAAAGGGCCTAGTATGGCCCTGGGGGGACCCCATGCTGTTTTTTGCAAGATTTCTTTTTGCTGGCAATTCTTTTTTTTTTATACATTCCCGCTGCATCTGATGGCTCATCTGTTTTTAAGAATGCGGCGGCCAGCTTCATGGCCCGCTCCTTAACAACCAGCTATATAAAGTGTTTTTAAAGGGGGAAAAAAAACAAAACAAAATGCATAACAATCGCATCACAAACGCAACACTTGGTTTCTGGTGCAACATTATTGAAGTCTATTACACGCAAAATGTGGTAAAAAAAAGTCCCCGACCCTATCTAAAAATGCAGCAACTGCAAAGCGCATACATGAGAACCTGTATCATTGTTAGGATTGAGTTCACCTGCTGGTGGCACTGTGTTGCCCTGGGCTGTATGCTGCAGTTTCAATGTCTACCAGCAGGTGTCTCCCAGAAAACAGCAGGCTTCTATGATCACTTACAACTGTGTTCAGCTGCCAGGTGGCTATTTAAGGCTGCTCCTCCCTTTCCCAGGCGCGTCACTATTTTGATTGCCTCCTTGCTGCCTGAACCAAGTGTCTTTGATCCTGATCCATACCCTGATCTATCCTGTACCCCTTGCCTTGCTCCTGCTCTCTGCTTTGTATCCAGTCTAGTTTGCCCTCTTCCTTGCTTCCCTGCTCCCCTTATCCTGTATAGTGTATATATTTGTAGATAGTTGGTTCTTTAGTTATTGTGTCTTTGGGGTTGGGTTTTGTTTGCTGGCACTTGCTTTGTTCACTGTTGCTGTGTATGTTTGTTTTGTGGTTCACTATAATAAATTTTACTTTAAGGCTATCTATATTGTTTTGGTGTGTAGCTACATGTGTCTGGTCTCCCCTGCTGCTGAACCCTGACAATCATAGGAAACCATGGTAAATGGACTGTAGTTTGTTTCTGCAAACTGCAAAATGCACTAAAAAGTGCATAGGTGTGAACGTAGGGTTAACATATTTATTGTCATTAAACCATTTAAATTGTAAGCTCTAAGGAGCAGGGCACCCTGATTCCTCCTGTATTGAATTGTATTGTAACTGTACTGTTTGCCCCCATGTTGTAAAGCGCTACGCTATATAATTCCTGAATAATGATAATAATGTAGCACCCTTGTCTTAATGCAAGGTTGCTCTTAAATTTAGTTTGCTGGGCCTTAACTAGCTTGGCTGTAATTATTCTGTGGTCATTGAACTTCCCTTCTTAATCTGGGTTTGACTGTGGTTCTCCCTTCCGTCAGTAGGTGGCACTGTTGCCTCTGGCACTAGAGTGAGAATTACAGTTAAACAAACTGTTAATGTCCATGTGTCTCTCAGCCAATTACAGTGTCACTACGGCATTCTGGGAGATCTTATTTAAAGGATGGGAGGTCCAATAATCGCTCTCTTCCTGCCCGGAGGGTGTGTGCTGCTGTTTGCTGCTGACTAGGCCTGAAGCCTGAGGCCTGGTCAGATACCTGGGTTTCTGCTGAGGAGAGCCAGCGACCCACATGGGAAAGATCATCCACAGACATCCAGTAACCTGTGTGAGTAACCTGCTTGTTTCTTATGGAGGACAGCTGTCCAGACAGTACAGACCACAGAAAGGGATTGTGTCTAGTGGAGAGAAGATGTCTCCCAGATCAATCTGAAGCTCATGGATACCTAATGATTCTCAAGGTCTGCTATCCTGTACTGCTGTCTGAATACCTGTCTTTTGCAATGGGAGTCTGCCTAATAGACTGTCCTTAAAGGGTGTCCTGGACCCTACCCCTCTCTCCCCCGGTTTATTCTTGTCCTGTTGAGAAGAAATAAACTATCCTGTTCCTTCAGCATAAAAGTGACTGGCGCCCAGCATTTATTTTACCTGCATCACTACCCACCATGCCTGACAATCCACACCCACAGGAGGTATGTAGCCCCTCTCTGCCTCTGAAGGTCATCACTAGGCCCTAGGGGGTTCTGGGGGTCCGCTACATCTGGCGCCCAACGTGGGGCGAAGCGGTATTCTTGTGGTGGTCGCCTATAGCAACCACGCAGGAATCACCGTTTGGCTCCGTGGGAGAGTGGCAAGTAACATCTTTTATACCTCAAAGACTGTGTTTTGTCCTTTTAACAACGTGGGAAGAACCTAACTGTCTCTTTGCTCTAGGGAGAGTGTCAGCCTGGTCTTTTGTCACTTTACGCCAGGGCTGAAGGGGTTAAGGCAGACTCCAGAAGATTTTTGGCGCCGCAAAGGAAAAGAGGCGGGCGCTGAAGATTTTGCTGAGCGGCTGGACCAATCCCTTGGCAGGGGGAGGGGTCGCTGTTCCCACGCGGAGGAAATTAAACCGCGCTTGTGTGCGCAGTTACCTGGCTGCACGTGTTGGAAGAGTGTGAAGATGGCGCACTTTGGAATTCCTTCTTCTGACCTGAGAGTGTTTGTGCCAGGCATCGGTTCTAGCCCCGCTGGGCTGAAGGAAGTCATCACTGACACCGGGGTGCGGTACACACCTAAAGGGAACCTGGTGCTGTACACGGCTGGAGGCTACGAAGCGATCGGGCTGACATGTATGAAATGTTCTGGACTGGCTACTAGTATTCGGCCCTGGATCACCTGCGGAAGTTGCGGGGAATCGCTGTTGGAGGTAGTCTCACCGGCCTTATCACCCCGGGTGCTGCAAGTGGACTGGCTCAAATGTGTTGCAACCGCTGATTCCGGACCGGCTCCAGTGGTCACTACTACTGTTGCTCTACCTGCTGAAGCTCCTGTTCCTTCTATTTTTTCAGCTACAGTGACCGCTGCAATGCCGGACATCCCAGTGACCTCCCGCCGTGGTCGCGGTCGAGGTCGCCTACTTGCTTTAATGATGGGATCACCGGAAAAGAAATCGCCTGAACCTGGTAAGCCTGATGTGGGTGAGGGTGGCGTACCTGTTGGAACTGTGAGACCAGTGTCTTCCTTGGGAGCAGAGTCAGGAGAGTCTGTTGCTATAATTTCCTGGCCTAACCTGCTCCCAGCTGAAGAGTTCTCCGCAGAGTCAGACTCTGATATAATTTCTGACCGAATCTCAGAACTGTTCTCTGACACTGTGTCATTTTGTGAAAATTGGTCTGATAGTGAGACTGAACCGCAAGTTGGGCCTACAAAGGAGGATGTCCATTCACCCAATATTACCTCCAGTATAAGGCCTACCTTGCCTTTGCCTGCAAGTCATGAATCTGGTCCTGCAAGTGTCCCTCCAAGACCAGATACAGTTGCAGGGTATCCTGTCAAGTGTGCTCCAGATACGCCTGTGTTGCTTGGCTATGGAGACCGTAGAATCTTGTCAAAATTGTCTAAGTTTCAGCGAATTGTGATGAAGAAAATAGCTGAGGAATATGGCTATTTGTATCCTTATGTGCCAGAGTCTCTTGTAGCTGAAATTCAAGACAAGCGGGCTCAATGGATTGACAGTGCAATCAGAGATTATCTGAGAATTCCTGTATACCGAAAAATCTCTGAGTTCTCACCCAGACAAGCAAAACAGTACACTAAAGTTCTGAAAACCTGGGACTATGGTCGTCATATATACCCGGATTGTGTCATTATAAGGAGGCCCAATCAAGCTGATGCAAGGCATTACATAACCACCATTGGATCTTCTGGGAAGCCTATTCAACTGCCTGATCCACGATACTACTGGTGATGTATAAAGTCTGAATTTCTGTGTCAAAATCCTATGGAATACAGCTATGTGATGTCAAGTTTTAAGCTGTATCTGTCTCACCAGAAGCTGTTCCTCTTTTGAAAAGTTGCTTGGGGACACTCCTGTCTGTGCTATGCTACTGCTGGGCTGTGCTCTGAATTGCCAGCAGCTGCAGGAGGTGCCCTGACAAGTGACATGCTGACCGGTCCCTTTTCATTGTCAGCGTTTCTTGCTTATGGGAAAGGTGAGATGTAATTACATATGCAGTGGGACTTTGTTGCTATGGAAGTGAATCAGCAAAGTTCATGATGATGATAGTCCTCTGCAATTTTTGTGTGGCTGTGTTGCTCCTGGAAGTAGCCATGCAAACAAGCTCAAGTTAAATACCTGCTGGCTTATGCTTTTGAATGGTCAGCATGCTTCCCATCCAGGTGTGAAGAAAAGTAGCCTCAGCCTCCTGGAGAAAATGGCTGATGCTATCTTTCAGTTATTTGTGTTGCCTGATGTTTGCAACACTACAGTTCAGTTTTTGGAACTAAGCGTTGATTTAAGGCTTAATTTACTATGTAAGACAGTTTTGGTACAAACTACTGAACTCGAACTTTCCTAGAAAGGAGTGTGTTTTCCTATTTTTGAAGCAATGGTTTGGTGGTGAATTGGCGCAAGAAGAGGTCTCAAAAAAAAAAAAAAAATCTGGTCCTGGGGACCCGGGGGAGGGGGGGAAGGGAGAAGGGAAACACCAGGGGTGGGGGGACCCCCAAACAGTTCAGGGGGTAGCTGTCCACTGTAGCGGCTGCCGGCGGAAGAGACAGAAGAGATCTCTGGGGGGAGACAAGAGGGAAGACAGCGCAGCGCCTTCTAAGTGCAGCAAGACATTTATTGAAGTATGTGCAGCAGTATTACACTCACATTTAGTCGGTGAATAAGATACAGTTAGTCAAGTAATGTTGATCATCAGGAGCATCACTGGAGCGGGTCCTGGTGGTGGAGGCAGTGGATCCTGGTGAGAGCAGCAGGGGGTTCCTCCGTGTGTACAGGGATGGCCTCGGTGGTGTCCGTGGGCTCCTCGTCAACTGGTGGAACGCTGACACTCGTGGGTCCTGGGATCCTGAAGTCACTCCTGGCGGTGATGCGGGATGCTACGGCGACGCGTTATCGGAGCATGCGCTTATCGGTGCATCCACGGCCTGAGGAAGGAGCGCATGTAGAGTATTAGGATGTGATAAAATGTGTTTGCTTATTAAAATCTTGTTTCCCTCGGCTGAGGTTAAGCAACATTTTAGATGTATATATGTCTATAATATAGTAATTGATATTATAAGTATGTTGCTAATTTTTCATACTCACAGCGTTCTCTCTCGGCTGAGGTGAGACAGTGCCTTTGGTGAGTATGGGTTTTGCCTTATAACACTGCAGGATGTACTGACAGTCAGTTAGTCAGTTAGGAAGCATTGTAATGTGCATATTGTTTCATATTTTTGCTTCGTGTGGAATGCCACACGTATTT
Source organism: Pelophylax lessonae (assembly GCF_965119305.1). Classification (NCBI taxonomy): domain Eukaryota; kingdom Metazoa; phylum Chordata; class Amphibia; order Anura; family Ranidae; genus Pelophylax; species Pelophylax lessonae. The sequence continues at coordinate 108,303,999 of NC_138777.1, read as the reverse complement.
GTACACCAAAGTTTAACCTTTTCCCTTTTTCACCCTTACCCATCCATTTTTGCCAGGACATCCACTCTCAGGCTTGAGAGTCTCTGTCTCTGCAGACTCCGAGGACGTAGTCTCCTTGGCAGGGGGAGTGTGTAGCACCCTTGTCTTAATGCAAGGTTGCTGTTAAATTTAGTTTGCTGGGCCTTAACTAGCTTGGCTGTAATTATTCTGTGGTCATTGAACTTCCCTTCTTAATCTGGGTTTGACTGCGGTTCTCCCTTCCGTCAGTAGGTGGCACTGTTGCCTCTGACACTAGAGTGAGAATTACAGTTAAACAAACTGTTAATGTCCATGTGTCTCTAAGCCAATTACAGTGTCACTACGGCATTCTGGGAGATCTTATTTAAAGGATGGGAGGTCAAATAATCGCTCTCTTCCCGCCCGGACCCCCTTGGGGGAGGGTGTGTGCTGCTGTTTGCTGCTGACTAGGCCTGAAGCCTGGTCAGATACCTGGGTTTCTGCTGAGGAGAGCCAGCGACCCACATGGGAAAGATCATCCACAGACATCCAGTAACCTGTGTGAGTAACCTGCTTGTTTCTTATGGAGGACAGCTGTCCAGACAGTACAGACCACAGAAAGGGATTGTGTCTAGTGGAGAGAAGATGTCTCCCAGATCAATCTGAAGCTCATGGATACCTAATGATTCTCAAGGTCTGCTATCCTGTACTGCTGTCTGAATACCTGTCTTTTGCAATGGGAGTCTGCCTAATAGACTGTTCTTAAAGGGTGTCCTGGACCCTACCCCTCTCTCCCCCGGTTTATTCTTGTCCTGTTGAGAAGAAATAAACTATCCTGTTCCTTCAGCATAAAAGTGACTGGCGCCCAGCATTTATTTTACCTGCATCACTACCCACCATGCCTGACAATCCACACCCACAGGAGGTATGTAGCCCCTCTCTGCCTCTGAAGGTCATCACTAGGCCCTAGGGGGTTCTGGGGGTTGGCTACAATAATAAAAATAATGATGTCCCCACATTATCAATGCAGTAGCATTTATAATATGTTTTCAAGCGTGTATAATAACTGTAAGATAAATACTGATAATTATGATCCTTGATGTGAGCTGCATAGTTGCCAACATTTAAAAAAAATTTCCAGGGACACTTTGCAGCACAGCTATCAATTTCCACACCCACTTCCCGGAAGCTCTGCCCACTCTGCATAATTAATCTCGCCTACTTATCAGATTATAGAGTCTACTCAATATAGAGAGAATTACAGGAAATTAAAAAGGGGATTTCAAACTTAAGGCCACAGTAGTAGAGTTGGAATAATTCTCCCATTCAGCTGCTCTACTTCTGCGTAACATTTATGGGCAGCCTGATTAACAGGCGCTTCCAGGGACAATATAAATTACCTGGGACAGGCTCCTATTTGCAGGGACTGTCCCAGGGAAAAGGGACAGTTGGCAAGTATGGAGCTGCATGCACAATGAACAGTGTAAATCCAGCTCCAGGTACAATGAAAACACCTCTGGTAAAGCAGTCATGCTGGCCTTATTCTACATCTGGCAAATCTCTTTATTTTCATGCCACAATGAGAGCAGCCCCCTTCCTTCTGACCAATCACAAAATGAAGCCTGGATCTGTGTGATTTGTGAATTGCCTTTAAGGAGAGGAAGGCAGAGACACATCAAGAGGGCCGGAAATACACAGGGAACTGTACTAATCCTACTTCTCACTAAATAAGTGTGCTGTCACTTTAAGGTGCTATACGAATGTAGATACAACAAGAACGTATTAATGATAACGTTAGTGCAAAAATATGAAAATAATCAGGAATAAAAACAAATCAAAGATCAATAAAAAGTCAATATATGAAATAGAGTACTAAAAGTCCCAAAGTCAACAATATTGAACTGTGAATCAATCTAAATGATAAGTGTTCTCCAACTGAATGACACCAGTGCTTACACATTCCTTACCAGATGGAGAGATCTCAATAAACAGAGATCCATTCCGCTTTTCTGTGATACAGCCACAGTATCCCCAGCAGCAATTCAGGTTTTATATAGCTCCAGACAGATGGAAAGACCACAACTCAGAGAGATCAAATGAGCCTCGTGGTGACCCAGCCACAATATCTCCAATATCTACTCAGGACTGCTATGGCTCCATCAGGGCCGGAGTGGGACTCATTTTCAGCCCTGGAGTTTCATACCTTAGACCGGCCCACTTTAGTTCACGACTGACTATATTAAAATAATGTAATTAAAACCTCAGAATATACAGTAAGTTTGCAATGGCGCACTGTTCTCTACAGCCTTGTAATTCATTGTATTTAAAAAAAAAAAAACTGTTGAATGGCAGAGCCAGCAGAGCATGCATTGATTATAGTAAAGCGTCAGCGAGATGGTAGAGCCAGAAGGGCATACATAGACTATAGCACAGTGTCAGTGAGAAGGCAGAGCCACCAGGGCATACATAGATTATAATGCAGTGTCAGTGAGAAGGCAGAGCCACCAGGGCATACATAGATTATAATGCAGTGTCAGCGAGATGGCAGAGCCACCAGGGCATACATAGACTATAGCACAGTGTCAGTGAGAAGGCAGAGCCACCAGGGCATACATAGATTATAATGCAGTGTCAGTGAGAAGGCAGAGCCACCAGGGCATACATAGATTATAATGCAGGGTCAGCGAGATGGCAGAGCCACCAGGGCATATATAGACTATAGCACAGTGTTAGTGAGAAGGCAGAGCCACCAGGGCATACATAGATTATAATGCAGTGTCAGTGAGATGGCAGAGCCAGCAGGGCATACATAGACTATAGCGCAGTGTCAGTGAGATGGCAGAGCCAGCAGGGCATAGACTATATATAGCACAGTGTCAGTGAGATGGCAGAGCCACCAGGGCATCCATAGAATATAGCAGGGCAGTCATAGATTATAATGCAGTGTCAGCGAGATGGCAGAGCCAGCAGGGCATACATAGACTATAGCACAGTGTCGGTGAGATGGCAGAGCCAGCAGGGCATACATAGACTATAGCACAGTGTCGTTGAGATGGCCGAGCCAGCAGGGCATACATAGACTATAGTACAGTGTCAGTGAGATGGCAGAGCCAGCAGGGCATACATAGGCTATAGCGCAGTGTCAGTGAGATGGCAGAGCCAGCAGGGCATAGACTATAGCACAGTGTCAGTGAGATGGCAGAGCCACCAGGGCATCCATAGAATATAGCAGGGCATACATAGATTATAGTGCAGAGCCAGCAGGGCATACATAGATTGTATAATCTATGTATGTCCTGCTGGTTCTGCCATCTCGCTGGCACTGCACTATGATCTATGTATGCCCTGCTATATTCTATGTATGCCCTGGTGGCTCTGCCATCTCACTGACACTGCGCTATAGTCTATTTATGCCCCTGCTGGCTCTGCCATCTCACTGACGTTGCGCTATAGTCTATTTATGCCCTGGTGGCTCTGCCATCTCACTGACATTGCGCTATAGCCTATGTATGCCCTGCTGGCTCTGCCATCTCACTGACATTGCGCTATAGCCTATGTATGCCCTGCTGGCTCTGCCATCTCACTGACATTGCGCTATAGCCTATGTATGCCCTGCTGGCTCTGCCATCTCACTGACATTGTACTATATAATATAGTACAGTGTCAGTGAGATGGCAGAGCCAGCAGGGCATACATAGGTTATAGTGATATTGTCAGTGAGATGGCAGAGCCAGCAGGGCATACATAGGTTATAGTGATATTGTCAGTGAGATGGCAGAGCATACGTAGGTTATAGTGCGTGTGGTGACAGTGGAATACATCTCGGGCGGGTGTTGGGATGGCTCTTTAATACCCCCTCCCCTGCACAAAAAGCACCCAACATCTCCCCTCAGATAACACAGGCCGGGCCGCCATGATCTCCACCTAATCCCCTTCCCACCCCCCAGTGTCACTCACAGCTGGCCCCGATACTCCTCTCCCTGTCTGTTATCTCTGTACTTCCGCCTCCTCCTGTGTCATCACTGCCCCACACTGACCGGCGGCATCCAGCTACTAGAGCGAAGGCTGGAGGCTGCGCTAACCTCCAATCCCGCACTCTTTCCTGTGTGCTCTCTACAGAATGGAGGCCTCTAGAGGCTGGAGGAAGAGACTGGCATAATGCCGTAATTCTCCCATTGACCGGCAGAAGGATTTAGAGTTAAGGAAAAAAAAAAAAAACAGTAACGGGCAGCCCAATTGGCAGGTATGAAAGACCAGCCCACCGGGAATTGTCCCGGTGCTCCCGATTAGCCAATCCGGGCCTGGGCTCCATTCATATGGGGTAAAAACAAAAAAAAGGGCAAACACTAGTACAGCTAATTTTAAAATCATAAAACATATATTCCAGTATGCAGAAACCAAAAATGACAAGCCTAGACTCTATCCAATGCACTTCCACCACGCAGTCATTATCAGGGAAGAAGATTGGCCAGCAATGTCAAGAGCACCATTTAAATACTAATCAGGTTTATGGAGATACCTGAGCACGATGTCTTGATGATAAAATCAGGACTTCATGCATAATATTATCGGCATGCAAATTATACAAATTAGGTATGTTTTCGTGTGGAGGCTCAATTTACTTGGACCCCTTAGTGGCAACAACACCACATACGCTTTAATATAAATGCATATACACACAGATGTATATATGCCTCAAAACATTTCTTACCCCAACACTTCATATTCCTGATATGTGTCTGCTGTACCATATACTTGTATGATATGAGAAAGTATCCTGTTCTCTTTGTTTTGTGTTAAATCCCTGGTATTCCTGCTAGTCTTCATGCTTTCCTATAAAAAAAAAAACTGACCACACTAAGCACCCCCCCCCCCCCCAGCTCCTATGCATATGAGAACAGAGAGGGAAAAAAGGTATTTATAACATTTTTTTTATATCTATACAAAAATGTTTTGCATTTTGTTTCTATTTTAAACTGAATGGGTTGTTTTACAAGGTGATCGTTTACAATCACTTTAAAAGCAAGTGGACTAGCACCCTCTAGTGGTCACAAAATATATTAAGGTATTATCATAAAACAGACTACAACTTCATTCAGTAGTATCAAGAAATTTATAAAAAAGGTTAAAAATAAATAAATACATTAAGCCCCGGTTCACACTACTGCGTGTGCGGGGTTCGCATGTCATGTCGGAGCGCACTGCTCCGACATGACATGCGATCAGCTGTGCGGTGCGAGTTTAGCCATACAGTTTGTATGGCTAAATTCGCATCGCACCCGCAGCAAACACGCACAGGAGGCATTTTTGCTGCCGCATCAGGATCGGATCGCACAGCGGTTCACACTTGTGCGATCCGATCCTGTGCGAACTGCACGATCGCACTGCGATATGCGATCAAACTGGGGGTGTCGTTAAGATTACATTGACACCCCCAGCGGATCGCATATGGCAGTGTGAACTGCCGGGGGTGCGTGTGCGATGCGGGAACAGGCTGCGAATTCGCAGCCTTCCCGCATCGCATCAGTGTGAACCGAGCCTGAGGCTCCATAGTCCTGTGCAGCTAAAAAAACAAAAACAAACAAAAAAAAAAAACAAATGTTTACTATTAAGAAAATATTGTAAAATGATCCATACATAATTAAAATGATAAAATAAGACTTTAGCCGAAATTGATAATAGAAAAAAAAAAAAAAAACAGGAGTATTATCTATTACTAATGAAGCAATTCAAATCCCAATCAACATTCAAGCCACAAGGGCTGTACGTTTTCATATTATAGATCCACTGTGTAAATAATATACTTGCGCCAAGGTGTATTAAAAAATTATTAATGAATTAATATGTTGGGAAGCAGCAAGTAATAAAGGTCACTATCTACTATGAGATAGTGATCTGATAGTTGTGAAAAAGATGGTAAATACTGCGCTACCCTATGTAATAGGATTTACTTGTAATAAATGACTAGTAGGTGATTTGTGTTCACGTGAATAATTTTTCAAGGAATACTCGAGTGTTTTTCTTTGGTTGAACTTTTTTTGCTGTGTCACGTATGTTTTTACTTGGAGTGATTTTACCTGGAGTATTCAAGTTTTAGCTGCAGTGTCGGATTTGGGGGTTTTTATGGACTAATTTTACGGATGATTTTATGAAGATTGATGTGTTCCTAAGATATTTTGAATAAAGGTGTTTAACCTTCTACACTATGAGGAGTCTCTCTTCCTTCTTTCTTCTTATGCCGAAAGCACATCCGTACCCATAACGAGATCGCCCATCCGTCCATCCACATCCAAGGAGCAGCAGTTTAAGCGTTTTAGATTCTTATTGGTATACGCCATAAGAATCCACATCGTCTGGTAAGTGGGCTACCTTACCTTTTGGCACAGAGTGTTAGCAATCAAGGCTTGCACGATCCCCATTTCATCACAAGAGACTCTCTTTTTTGAGCACCTTCCTTTTTGCACTTCCCTTAGTTGTGTATTTTTTCACTTTATGGACTTTTTTTCACTGGATACACGCTTGGAAAACCTTTTTTGCTGTTTATGTATTACATATGACATGAGTTTTTATTGAAATTATTATCAATTAAGCACCAGCACTTTATAAGTTTATCACCAATATTGTTTACATGTTTGCACATGCACTTTAGAGGTTTTTTTGATATTTGCTAATATATTATTGTTCCCAGTAAGCATATTAATTATAGCACAGCAATATTTATTTATTTATTCACGTGAACACAAATCACCTACTAGTCATTTATTACAAGTAAATCCTATTACATAGGGTAACGCAGTAGATCCACTGTGTGTCTTGGTGGGAAATCATTCTCTTCAAATTACATACTCGCCAGTGGGCGTGATAATGATCAATTCCCATTAGGTAAAGAAGTGTAGGATATTCGTTGTGGCACCAGGAGAAATGTTTAGATATGCTATGTGTTTTTAAGCCTTTTCAAATATTGGAGATATGTTTGCCAAACCTAGCAATGCGTGTCCGTGTGGTCTGGCCCACATACTGCAGAGTATGTGGGTACTGGAGTGGGTACACAACATACTGTACCATGTAGAACATATGATAAACTTCTCGTTCAAAATGTTTTATTATTTTAAGAGAAGAGAACAGATACAACAAGGTTGCATACAATAGCATCCAAAATAGTTTGTAGATAACAAAGGTTATATGGAGGTACAAAATCATGACTAACAAATGCAAAACGTGTAATAATGCAGGGAAGTGAAGCCCCTGCAGGATTGGAAAGTGAGGGGTTCAAGGCCATGGTCTCCTCCCGATCACCCCTAATGGGTTCAATCTGTGACAGGGAGAGAGACAGGCATCAAGACTTTCCAGCTTTCAATCCAACCGTCTATGGAAACTGTTTAATGCACAGGTTGAACGCTTCCCGCGAGAAAGGGTCAAGAGAGTTGTTCAAACAGATTTTAACTGTAAGAAGTTTTCAAAATGATAAACTTCTCAATAGTATATGTTTTCTGAGCACTAGTTGACTGAAAGGTTTTTGTATGTACAGTGCTGAAGCATTTATATACATTACAGACTTTGCAAGGAAAGAACCCTTTGAAGTCACCAAACATACATTTTTTGGAAAGTCTATCTACAATATTGGGGGCAATTTTGTCCCTAAGAGATGGGGCCCTTTTAAAATGTTCAAGTAGAAAACCCCTAGTATGTTGTCGTTTCTCAGAATATTTCAATGTTTGTTTAGAAGGTTGATTACATGGTGTTGACTAAAAAAAACATTTTTCAAAAAAGCCCACTTATGTTTCCCTGAAGGTTCAGCATTCCTGACTCTCGGAACCAGAAGAGAATCTTGCTCCATATTAGAAACCCACTTGATTTCTTGCTCCAAAAACTCTTCCTGGTACCCTTCCGAAGGAACTTTTGTTTGTTTGTTTTGTATACCAGCCAGATACAAAATCCTCCCTACTGGCATTATTCCTCCTGTTTTTATTTATTTATTTCAGGTACTTATATAGCACCGTCACTTTACACGGCACTCTCCATATGTATTTCAAATTCACACTAGTCTCTGCCCTCAAGGAGCTTACAATCTAAGATCCCTAACTAACGCACTAGGGCAAATTTAGACCGGAGCCAATTAACCTAACAGCATGTCTTTGGAGTGTGGGAGAAAACCCACGCAGGCACAGGGAGAATATGCAAACTCAAGCCAGGTAGTGCCGTGGTTGGAATTCAAACAGACAACCCTAGTGCTGCCAGGTGGAAGTGCTAACCACTTAGCCACTGTGCTACTCATTCTTTTGAATTGGTCACTACTGGGATAGCTCTAAGCCAAGATGGATGGTGACAGCTCCAAAATATACCTTTCTATTTCGTTCATCGATTTACGCAGTGCTCCACAAATCAAAACTAGTGGATTATATTGCTTCTTCCAGGAGTAGGACTATGCAGAACAAAAAATACCTGGCTACACCCATGGGCCGTCCTCAGCTGGTATATAACCCCCCTCTTTGCTCTAGGTAATCAGTTTAGTAGCAAGCAGTATTAGAAGTATAAGAACTCCATAGAGGGGTGGGTGCTGTGTCTGATGAATTCAGAGAAATTGATTTACAGTAAGTACAAAAATCCCATTTTCGTTCATCAACGGACACAGCGCTCCATAACTCATAACTAGTGGGACGTCCAAAAAGCAGTGCCAAAAGGAAAATGAGGGGTGGGCAAAATAAACCAAACTAAACATAAGAGCCCTTAACCAGGACACAGGAGCCTTAACCGGGTCACAGGAGCCCCATCTGAAAAATAAAGGTTTAACGAAAAAACACCCCATCAAGAGGGAACAGCCCCTCTTAAACAGCAACCTGCAAAACTTTATGGCCAAAGGAAGCATTTGTAGATGCCAAAGTATCTACCTTATAGAATTTTGTGAAGATATGCATCGACAACCAAGTGGCCGCCTTGCAAACTTGATGCCTGATGGCGGAAGGCCCAAGAAGCACTCAGCGCCCGAGTAGAATGTGCTGTGACAGGGAAAGGTGGAACCTGACCTTTAATGGAATAGGCTTGAGTGACAGTCTGTCTGATCCATCTGGAGATGGTAGCCGAAGAAGCAGCTAGCCAGTTTCTTGGTCCGTCCGTAACCACAAAAATAGTCTGACCTCTGAAAAGACTCAGTAGCTGCCAGATACACCCGAATTGCATGAATCACATCCAAGTTATGCAAAGTAAATTCCTTGGAATGAGCCGGCTTGGGATACAAGGAAGGCAACACAATGTCCTCATTCAAATGGAAGTCAGAGACAACTTTGGGAAGGGATGGACAGGGATGATGGACAGGGATGAAGAGCCACTTTATCCCCATGAACCACCAAATAGGGACTGCGACAATATAATACCGCCAATTTCCGATATCCTGCGGGCCAAGGTAATAGCCGCCAAGAATGTCACCTTCTGGGATAACGTAGACAAGAGAATCTCCTGAAGATTCTCAAATGGAGAATTTTAGCTAATTTAGCTCCTATTGCCATGCCAGTTTTATTTTTTTGCAAATAAAAAGGTACCCCATACCACAAATAATCTAGCTCCATAGCAAATTAAAGCAATTGTAACGAAAAAATATTTTTTTAATAGGAGGTAACGCATCACTATGATCTAAATAATGTTGTGCTGCCTCCAAACCTTTTGTACAAGGAATAATAGTATACAGTGCCGAAATGTCAGCTAATATCAGCTAAATGTCACTAATAAAATATCCTCTCCACATTAAATTGACCCAACTCATTAATAATCTGTGTAAAATCCTTCCGATATGATGATGTTTCCTGAACTAAAGATTGTTAAAAAAAAAAAAAATCTATATATTTCCCTATGTGGGAAATCAGTGAGTCAATACCACTCACAGTGGGGCGTCCTGATGGCTTTTCTAAATTCTTGTGAACCTTGGTCAAACAGTATATAATTGGAATCCTGTGGGCCAAAGAATTAAAAAAATATTTTTGTTTTTAATGCTAAATAGCAGTGACATATGTGGTTTGTATGATTTTTTTCAAATTGTTTATAGGTGTTTATATCTGCAAGGATATTACTCATCCCATTAAAATAGTCCTCGTTCTTAAGAAGAACTATACTGTCCCCCCCCCCTTATCTGCAGGGCGGATCACATAGCCTTTTGACCCCCAATCCTGCAATTCTATATTGGGCCTAATATTAATACATACCTTATCAAGATCTTTAAGGACTAAATCCCTAAAGACTGAAATGTTGGTTGGTCCCAGAAGGATTGAACAAAGAGACATTACTGAGATCTGAGTGGACAATCCCACTAGTGTCAGGTCTCCTCCGCCTACTCTCATTCTTCACAACAGTTTCATATTTAGTGAGCATTTAGCATTCCAAACCTTTATTTTGTGTACTGAGTTCAGATTTAGGTAATTCTACTCCACTAATGTAAAAAATACCATCAGAGTCTTATAGTTTTTTTTTTTTTTTTAGTGGGGATTGTTTCCTTCTCCCTCCTCAGCACCCTTTTGTCTTCTTCCTTTTCCCTTGCCATGGTTTTTATCTAAGAAATAACACTGTTTACCCCCCCCCCCCCCAACGGTGCCTTAGGAGGCATTTTATTTTCATCTCAGTAATTGGCTGGACCAGGGTTGAATACTCCTTCCTTTGAAGTTTGTACTTTTTGTACTCTATTTCACATACTGTATATGGACTTTTTATTGATCTTTGATTGTTTTTATTATTAATTGTGCACTCATTTTATTAATAATGCATTGCTATTGTATCTACATTTTCATAAATAGCACTTTAAAGTGACAGTACACCTATTTAGTAAGAAGTATGTTTCGATATCTAGTATTTGGTTATTTCACTGTTGCTGTTGTCAGGTATCTTTAATTTGCACACTAAGCGCAGGGAATCTCTTTTGTTTTACATAAATGCACTAATCCTGGCATGAAACAAACAGATTTGCCAGATGTGGAATAAAGCCAACATGATTGGGGGGGATTGCTTTTTTAAAAAAGGTCAAGAGCTTACTCTGATCTGCAGCACGCTGTACGTTGCCCCTGGGGAAAAAAAGCCATGCGATCAGTAACTGCTCTGATGTGGTTAAACTATAACTAAAGGCAAAACTTTTTTTTAGTTTTAGAGAGTGAAGGAGGATTATAACACCTGTCAGGTTAATATTGCTCTCTGTCCTTTATTAGGGAGATTCTCCCTCTCTAGCTGTCCTGTTTACTCTTATCACAGTTTTAGGTAGAAGCAGTATGGTGCGGAGGGCAGTAAACACTCAGAGTCTTGATTTGCAAAGAATGTTGTATTGAAACAGCAGGTTAGCAGCTCAAACAGGCCCGGCGGGAAGTTCACTCACTCGGTGCCACTTACAGCCGTGTAGCAGTTTGACAGTGGTCAGGAGACTCAGAGATGTCGACAGCCTCTGCCACAAAGTGCAACCTGTCTGATCTGACCCAAATGGGAAGCTTCTTAAAGAGGTAGACATAGTCCCTATTCTCTCCCTACTCCATTTTAACCTTTACCTATCGCTGCCACTGTCCCTGACAGAAAGGGAACCTGTCTCTAACCTGTCCACTTGCATAAAGCCTGTTAAACCCAGGGGGACAGAGTCTTACAGGCTAAGTTAACTTTTTTTTTTCTCTAAAATCCAGCTCCCCTATTTACTGATTTACCAATTGCAAAAAAAATACAAGCTTTCTTTGATTTTGAAAACAAGGCCTTACCTTTTCTTTGATTTTTTAAAACAAGGCCTTACCTTAGCCCTTGCTATATTCTCAGAATGCTTCAGAGATTCCCTGGTATACAGACATTCCAGTAAGTCTAGGTTCACATCTATGCGATTGCGGTTGATGCGTATTTCAGGCACAATTAGCTTTTTTAAGCCTGTGTTTATGATGCATTTTTGCATGTATTTTGCAGGGCAGGAAGCCGGCCACCACGTCCCAGCATGCACCTGGCGGTGACGTCACAAGGGGCGGTGCCATCCAGTGAAATGACTGAGCAGCCTCACCCCTTAGGCCTCTTGCACACAATACTCCTGTTTGAGCATCTCCTTTTTCAGCCGTAATTTTTGTCTCGTTGAAATGCGCGCATTTTCGCGCAAATTCGCGCATATGCATTCGCGCAAATTCGCACCTCTGAATATGCAATTTTTTTTTCAGATCAACAGTATGGGATCGTGTGCATTTATTTGATCATATTTGCGCGTATTTGCGTGCAAATGCGCGCATTAGGCGTAAATTACTGTCCAAAAATGCTGATTTTTCTATTTTGTTCTTACTGAAGAATACGCGGCGCTCATTTACGCGCCTGTGTGCATAGGCACATTAGAATGAATGGGCTGTATTTTAGCTCATAAAAAAAAAAAGCTGTACTGAGCATTTTTAAGCTGCAGTGTGCAAGGGGCCTTGCCCATTTAGGAACTGTCAGACGGAGGAGCGGGCAGTTGGTGGTTAGCCTTCAACAAGTGCGGAGCTTTTTTTTTCCGGGTCCGGTGGTCTGGCGGGCAGCGTGATTAATGTTGGATACACCATACACAGGACACCCCTGATGTAGTACAAGGGCCTGCCTGATTGAATAGATGGTATGTCCTCCTATTATATCAATCTAAAGGAGATTACAGAGGTTGTACAATTAGATTGTATAGTGTATGGCCACATTTATACACCTAAAATGACCTAGTTGTGTTTTCAGTGTCATATATTAATAACAGCACACCAAACACAGAAGCAGGGGAAAAATGCTGTAAAAACATGCAATTTGCCCCATGCCAAAATGTCCCATGAGCTACTTTGCTATGTGTAGCACACCCCATTGATGTCAACCATATATGTGTCACTGGAAAAACTATGAGTGGGGCCTGAATGTGAAATTGGTGTGTTTACACAAAAACAGTGAAGCTCCACTCACATCTGTTTCCAAAAGCATTGGCAAATCACACAGAAAATGTGCTCTTTGCCAATGCGTTTTAAAAATGCTGCAAATATGCATCGTGGTTTGTTGTATATAGGGCAGCCCATTCAAGTGAAAAGGCTGCCCTATGCCTGACGAGTGAAAACGCTCCAAAACAAACGCATGCGGGAGTGTGAGTTTTCGCTATGTGGAGATAAGAATGGGGCCTGGTGTCTCCGTCCACTCCCTCCTATGTACTTGTATAAAGATGGCTGTACACTATGCAATCAGATTGTACAATCTCTGTGCAATTTCCTTTAGATTTACAAGAACTAGGGAATAGGGGGACACAGCTGAACAATTCATTCAATTTGTATCAAATCAGACAGACCTTTGTACTACATACAGTAGCTGATGGGAGATTTAAAGGAGACTGTACAATCAGATTGTATAGGAAGTGGTCGAAGGTAGTATTGTAATGAGGGAGGTGGGGCCCAGAGTGGTGAGCACACCCTCCTCTGTGATGCAACAAGGAAGTGAAGGCTTCTGGGAGATAACAGGGAGTGAAAGCTGAACAATGAAGAGAGATAACACTGTTCAGGCTAGTCAAAGTCCACGATTCAAGGTGGGTGCTGAACCTTGGCTCGCCACCAGGAAAAGCATGAAAGAAGAAAATAGTCACACAACACCACGGAATCATCCAATGAAGAGAAGTTCTTTATTCACATAAGTGGTACATGGTACTACAGGGTAGGACAGTAGACGCGTTTCACACGACTGCTACGTGCTTGTTCACTACCAGTAGAACTTTTCTTCATTGGATTCCATGGTGGTGTGCAACCATTTTCTTCTTTGAGGAAGTGAAAGCTGAGGAAGGAATCTGAAAATTCTTTGAAAATACAAATAATCTGACAAGATTTTAAACATCCTGTGGATAAGAAAAGTGAGAGAAACCCATTGGGAAAGCTGGGCCAGAAAGGGCATTGGGAAACGCTTATATTTATTATTAAAGTGAATTTCGGCCTGAAAAGGAAAACCTATCCTTTAAATATACTCTATCTGACCTAAGATGGCTGCCAGGGGCATGTGCATTCAATCGGATCACTACCCGAGTGAGGAAATCATCATTTCTCTTTACTCCTCTCCCATCTGCATTGTTACTGCTGATGAGTGCCACATTGCAGTGGAAAACATAGACTGCAGCTGCCTACAACCAAAAGTGAAAACAAGTCACACATTTGAGCTGTCACCAAAACCGGAATAGAGGGGAAATCTACCAATGGGGACACTACTGTTGGTGACCTTGATGACAAACAGGAACTCCCTCACTCTGGAAGGATTACCTCTCACTTCCTGTTTTAGCTATAGGGCAGGAAGTAAAAGAATATCTCGCCAATAGGACACAGCAAAAAACATAATGAAGGGTTTTAACCCCCTTCCTTCTATCTAAAATGAAAAGAAAAGTTTTGCCGTCAGTTCTACTTTAACCAAATGACACACTGAGCATGAAGAACAGGGAAACTTTAACTGCTAACAAACTTTTTTCTGCTACGAGCTCATCGTATGTCCTCCATTCATAGCCGCTAACCCTATGAGTAGGAATGAGCTTCGAGTTTACGTTCGACTTGAACATTGGCTGTTCGCTCGTTTGTCGAATGACGAACAAATGTGCTTCTTCGTGGGAAATTTGAGCGCCGGCATCCATAATGCACTGCGCCAGCACGCACGTGCAGTGCATTATGTGATTGGCCAAAGCATGCACCCTAACCTTCATGCTTTGGCCAATCAAATCATCTCTGCCATGATTGGACAAAGGCAGGCTGCTTTTAGCCAATCATGGCTCAGGGGCTAAGTACACGCCCCACACTATATAAAGGCTGCTCACACAGCAGCCGCGTGTAGTGTGTGACTGTTCGGGCGAGATAGGAAGTGGTTGAGGCAGGGAGAGGAAAGTGATTTGCAGTTTATCAGACAGTGCAGTGTAGTCTAATTAAGAAGACATTGCTAGCAGCAGTCAGTTAGGCAGGAAGAGAGATTTGTGCTTTTTACAATTTAGGAGATCAGATAGTGAAGTACATTCAGCAGTGCAGTATATACCATATATATATATATACTGTATATATATATATATATATATATATATATATATATATATATATATACAGTGGCGTAGCGTGGGTTGTCAGCGCCTGGGGCAAGGTAAGTAATTTGAGCCCCCTACACAAATCTACTAGACCACTACACTGACACCTACACTGACCTAGCAGTCCACTACACAGACCTACCTTATTCCTACAATGACCTACCTGATTACTATACTGACACCTACACAGACCTACCTTACCACTACACAAACCTACCTAACCACTACAAAAACCTACCTAACCACTAAACAAACCTACCTGACCACTACGCAAACCTACCCGACCAATACACAAACCTACCTTACCAATACACAAACCTACCTGACCACTACACAGACACCTACACTGACCTATCTTATTCCTACAATGACCTACCTTATTCCTGCACTAACCAACCTGATCACTACACTGACCTACCTAATTTCTATACTGACACCTACACTGACCTTCCTGACCACTACACAGACCTACCTGACCACTACACAGACCTACCTGAGTACTACACAAACCTACCTGACCACTACACAAACCTACCTGACAATTACACTGACCACTACATAGAACTACCTGTTTCCTGCACTAACCTACCTGATCACTATACTGACCACTACAGAGACCTACCTGATTCCTACACTAACCTACCTGATTACTATACTGACACCTACACTGACCTACCTGACCACTACACAGAACTACCTGACCACTACACTGACCAACGCGATCACTACACTGACCTACCTAATTACTATACTGACAATTACACAAAATGAAATGAATGGGCTGCCAACATGCTGAACACAGGTAGCAATGTTATAAAGCTAGCCTCATATCCTTCTCATCACAATCCTGTCATTACAATAGTGTTCTCAGTCCCCCCTGCACATCACAACCCCCCCCCCCCTTCACATTACTGTCCTCTGCCCACCTTCATATCCCCCCCTCCCCTCACATCCTTGTCATCACCCCCCTTTACATTCCTATCCTTATGCCCCTTTATATCATGCCCCTCCTCCTTCACATTTCTGTCCTCAGCCCCCCTCTGCATTCCTGTCCTTAGCCCCCTTTATATCACCTCCCTTCTGCCTTTACATTCCCGTCCTCACCTCCCCACCCCTTTACATTCCTGTCCTCACCCCCTACCCCTTTACATTCCTGTCCTTATCCCCAATACCCCTTTACATTCCTGTCCTCATCCCCAGTACCCCTTTACATTCCTGTCCTCACCCCCCTACCCCTTTACATTCCTGTCCTCATCCCCAGTACCCCTTTACATTCCAGTCCTCACCCCCTACCCCTTTACATTCCTGTCCTCATCCCCAGTACCCCTTTACATTCTAGTCCTCACCCCCTACCCCTTTACATTTCAGTCCTCACCCCCTACCCCTTTACATTCCTGTCCTCATCCCCAGTACCCCTTTACATTCCTGTCCTCATCCCCACTACCCCTTTACATTCCTGTCCTCCACTACCCCTTTACAGTCCTGTCCCACACTACCCCTTCACTACCTCTTTACATTCCTGCCCCCCACTACCCCTTAACATTCCTGTCCCCCACTGCCCCTTTACATTCCTGCCTACCCAGTACCCCTTTACATTCCTGTCCCCCACTACCCCTTTACATTCCTGTCCTCATCCCCAGTACCCCTTTACATTCCTGTCCTCGTCCCCAGTATCCATTTACATTCCTGTCCCCCACTACCCTTTTACATTCCTGTCCCCCAGTACCCCTTTACATTCCTGTCCTCGTCCCCAGTACCCTATTACATTCCTGTCCCCCACTACCCCTTTACATTCCTGTTCTCATCCCCACTACCCCTTTACATTCCTGTCCTCATCCCCACTACCCCTTTACATTCCTGTCCCCCCACTACCCCTTTACATTCCTGTCCTCATCTCCACTACTCCTTTACATTCCTGTCCCACAGTACCCCTTTACATTCCTGTCCTCAGCTTTACCCCATCTTCAGTCTTCTGTCCTCAGCCCCCCCCCCATCTTCGGATTCCTGTCCTCAGACCCCCCCATCTTCAGATTCCTGTCCTTAGACCCCCCATCTTCAGATTCCTGTTCTCAGCCCCCCCCCCCATCTTCAGATTCATGTCCTCAGCTCCCTCCAATCTTCAGGTTCCTGTCCTCAACTCCCCCTTCACAGCACCCTCAGCTTCCGCCACATTACTCACAGAGCCAACAGCAGCTGGACAGCTCCGCATGGATGGCGGCAAGCATGAAGCTGACATCAGAAACAGGACAGCTCTGGAAGGAGGGCGGGATCTGCACAACCTTTCCAGGTAACCAGCTTGTGATTGGTTGCTAGCAACCAATCACCTGTGGGTTACATTGAAGTCCCGCCCTCCATCCGGAGCTGTACTGGCTCTGAATGATATCAGCCTCCAGCCTCCCGCCGTTCATGTCCATGCAGGGCTTGTTCAGGATGGCTGAGCGGGCTGCCGGGCTTCTAAATGGCAGCGTGACACTGGCGCGGCTGCGGGATGTGCCCCCCCAAATGTTTTGCGCCCGGTGCGACTGGCCCCCCCCAGCACCCCCAACGCTACGCCACTGTGTGTATATATATATATATATATGTATAGGACAATTGATTATGTATTAGACCATTGAGTATCTATCGGTCAGTTCAGCATAGAGCATACATTGATATATATATATATATATATATATATATATATATATATATATATACACACACACACAGTATCTCACAAAAGTGAGTACACCCCCCACATTTTTGAAAATCTTTTATTATATCTTTTCATGTGACAACACTGAAGAAATGACACTTTGCTACAATGTAAAGTAGTGAGTGTACAGCTTGTATAACAGTGCAAATTTTCTGTCCCCTCAAAATAACTCAACACATAGCCATTAATGTATAAACCACTGGCAAAAAAAGTGAGTACACCCCTAAGTCGAAATTTCGGGACCAAAGTGTCAATATTTTGTGTGGCCACCATTGTTTTCCAGCACTGCCTTAACCCTCTTGGGCATGGAGTTCATCAGAACTTCACAGGCTGCCACTGGAGTCCTCTTCCACTCCTCCATGACGACATCACGAAGCTGGTGGATGTTAGAGACCTTGCGCTTCTCTACCTTCCATTTGAGGATGCCCCACAGATGCTCAATAAGGTTTAGGTCTGGAGACATGCTTGGCCAGTCCATCACCTTTACCCTCAGCTTCTTTAACAAGGCAGTGCTCATCTTGGAGGTGTGTTTGGGGTCGTTATAAAGTTGGAATACTGCCCTGCAGCCCAGTCTCTGAAGGGAGGAGATCATGCTCTGTTTCAATATGTCACAGTACATGTTGGCATTCATGGTTCCCTCAATGAACTGTAGCTTCCCAGTGTCAGCAGCACTCATGCAGCCCCAGACCATGACACTGCCACCACCATGCTTGACTGTAGGCACGACATGCTTGTCTTTATAATCCTCACCTGGTTGCTGCCACACACGCTTGACACCATCTGAACCAAATAAGTTTATCTTGGTCTCATCAGACCACAGGACATGGTTCCAGTAATCCTTGTCTTCAGTAAACTGTTTGTGGGCTTTCTTGTGCATCATCTTTAGAAGAGGCTTCCTTCAGGGACAACAGCCATGTAGACCAATTTGATGCAGTGTGAGGCGTATGTTCTGAGCACTGACAGGCTGACCCCCCCACCCCTTCAACCTCTGCAGCAATGCTGGCAGAACTCATGCGTCTATTTCCCAAAGACAAGCTCTGGATATGACGCTGAGCACGTGCACTCAACTTTAGTGATGGATGAACATCTGATGAGACGGTTCGCGAACGCGATTGCTCGAAATCGCTCAAATGCTCGCGAATCGCAGGTTCGCAGGGGGGCCCATTCATTTTAAAGGCAGGCAAACATGAAAAACCTCCAGGTCATATTTGCAGCCGCAAAATACTTACTAGCTGTGCACACATAGCCCCACAACTGACATACCAAAAGTATTAAGCGAATCTGCGATCGACAAGCATTCTTTTTTTATCTGCGAAATTTTGTCAATTCAGGAGCGCATGAAGGCGATGGAGGAGAGGCAATGCCAGGCTATGAAGGGGGTGCAGGAGATGATCCTGATATTGGAAAAGTTGCCATACATTTTTATATAAGTTATATAAAACGTTTATACAGTTATAACGTGTATTTTGTAATATTGCTCGGTTTTAGTGTAATAGCTCGGCCTAAATCAGCCAGAACTGACAGCAGCCGGTAAATACATGTCAAATACATATAGGGTCCATTCACACGTCTGTAAAATGGGTCCACATCCGTTCCAAAATTTAGCGGAACATTTACGGCCAGTACAGGCCCCAAAAATTTGCCAACAGGCGTTAATCTGACAGTAAAGAACTTTGTATTCTGTGGCTGGAGGTACATTAGTCGTTCACAGGATACATAAGTGTCAGCCATTACAGGCCCCAAAAATTAGCTGACAGGCGTTCACCTGACAGCAAAGAACTTTGTATTATGTGGCTGGAGGTACATTAGACATTCACAGGATAAATAAGTGGGAGAGAGGATGAGGAGGGTGCAGATGAGGAAGGCTGAGTGAGCTACTCAACCAAGTCTGGTGCATCCTTTGACGTAATTGAACACACCTTCTGCAACTTCCCACTTTGGCTCCAGCCTGGTGCTCCTGCCCTACCCCTACCACCCTTGCGGAATGGCCTGCCTCTTCCTCTGCCTGTCATTTTTTAAATGACCCTGTCACAAAAGTCTCTAAAGAAGCGCAGTATATGTGGAAGACGGTATATAACACCACGCTTCTATCTGTCGTTTTGGGGGGCCACTGGTCAATCACACCAGTTATAATACTTTTTCCAGTAACATTTGTCAATGTGTGTAGCAGAGGGAACACGGCAAAACAGGCAAAATTTCTGCAGTACCCAAATACACTATTATGAAAGTATATAGTTATATAACACCCCGCTTCAATCTGTCGTTTTGGGGGGCCACTGATATATCACACCAGTTATAATACTTTTTTTTCCAATAACGTTTGTCACTGTGTGTAGCAGAGGGAACGCAGCAAAACAGAAAGAAAAATTCTGCAGTACCCAAATACGCTATTATGAAAGTATATATAACACCCTGCTTCAATCTGTCGTTTTTGGGGGGCTACTGGTATATCACACCAGTTATAATTCTTTTTTTCTAATTGCGTTTGTCACTCTTTGTAGGTGTAGTATCACTGCAGAACCGCACACCAGTCACAATGCTGCACAATACAAATCCATTATAATATGCTTTCTATATTAGAAAGTATATTATAAGTGTATTACACCCCTATATACTGCACACCAAACAATAGTACACCTATACCAGTCTTTAAAAGGACGTTTGTGGACCTATTAGCTAGCGATTTGTGTCACTAACAGTCTGGCCCTGCTCCACACAGCAACCTCTCCCTACACTGACAAAAGACAGAATGTAAAATGGCAGCCAAATCAAGTCTATTTATAAGGTAGGGGGTATGTCCATGTGCTGAAATGTCTCAATTGGCTGTCCTGTACCACCTGATGGATGTGTCATGGGTCAAAGTACTTCACAATGTAAAAAAATATGGCGGTCGCGAATATCGCCATACGTTTGCAATGTTTTCTGCGAACAGTGAACGAGTAAAGTTCGCCGTGAACCGACCGCTGGGCGAACCGCAAGGCCATCTCTACTCAACTTTTTTGGTTGACTGTGGCGAGGTCTGTTCTGAGTGGAACCTGTCCTGTTAAACCACTGTATGGTCTTGGCCACCCCACTGCAGCTCAGTTTCAGGGTCTTAGCAATCTTCTTATAGCCCAGGCCATCTTTATGTAGAGCAACAATTCTTTTTTTCAGATCCTCAAAGGGTTCTTTGCCATAAGGTGCCATGTTGAACTTCCAGTGAACACATGACACCAGGGAAGGAAATGGCTAATTGGGCCCAATGTAAACATTTTTACTTAGGGGTGTATTCACTTTTGTTGCCAGCAGTTTAGACATTAATGGCTGTGTGTTAAGTTAATTTGAGGGGACAGCAAATTGACACTGTTATACAAGCTGTACACTCACTACTTTACATTGTAGCAAAGTGGCATTTCTTCAGTGTTGTCACATGAAAATATTTACAAAAATGTGAGGGGTGTACTCACTTTTGTGAGATACTGTATATAGGACAATTTAGTATATATTGGGCCATTGAGTATCCATTCAGTATAAGTTCAGTATAGACCATACATTGATATCTAAGATATATAGGCCACTTGAATATATATCAGGCCATTCAGTATCAGTCAGTTCAGTACATATCAGCAATGCATTATATATATATATTTTATATATATTGATCAACCAGTAATAACCCCCCCCCCCCCAAAATCCACATCATGCCTGAAAGGTCGACAAGGAGAGGCAGACGCTCACAGGCCACGGAAAGAGGGCAAGTAGCCTCTGTGTCCACAGTGAAAAATGGTGGTCACAGACATGGTGCATCCTCTGCAGGTGGAGCACGCCCATCCTTTTTTTGCAGTGCTGGCCGTGTTATTCGGCCACAACATGTAGAAGAGTTGTGGAGTGGATAAATAAGCCGTCTTTGTCCTCCTTATCCTCTGACACCCACGCTCATACTAGTTTGCCTTCCACCGCAGGTGCCAAAGCGGCCCGTTCCACAGGCTCCATCTCCACAGCTACTCCTGTCGCCCCACCATCATGCATGGAGGAGTCACCTGAACTATTCGATCATAGTGTTAGTGACATGCTGCTGGAGGATGCGCATCAATTTGAATGCTGTGATGTTGGGTCCCAGGTTGATGAAGGGAATAACGTGAGCCTAGAGAGAGGGTGTGACAATGACAGACAAGAAACTAGCAGTCATGTTCCCACAGCTGCAGCATACTTCCAAGTTTGCTCCAGTGGTGAGGAGGGAGGGGATGATGAGGTCACTGACTGTACTTGGGTGCCTGACAGGATAGAGGAGGAAAGTGAAGGGGAGGAGGAGGCACAACTCCAATGAGGCAGGATGTGTCTGAAGCAGATAAAGCATGGCCAGAACACCAGCCGCTTGGGCACCACATGCTTGACAAGACATGTGACGACCTGTCATGCAGTCCGCTGGCAACAGCACCTGAAAGAACCATAAGATAAAAACAAATATACTTCACCTTGCTCCTCATCTGGGATCTCTAACCCTACTATACCTCATGTCTTCTCAAAAACCTGCATTGAGAGGAATGATGGTATAGCAATGAGTGCCACAGAGACTTGCACCCAATCTGCTAGCAGTTTACCAATGTCATCCTTAGTGACCCAGAGGACTCAGAAGGTCATGCCTCCTCAAAATTACGTTGCATGGGTTCCCTGATTTTGCAAAGCCTGCCAAAGGACCGAGGATTTGTGTTATCAAGGAGAGGTATAATTACTGGTTGGCAACCCTTCTTGATCCACGTTACAAGGGTAAAGTTGCAGAGCTTATCCTGCCTTCACAGAGGGAGCAGAGGATGAAACATCTTGAGGTGGCCTTGTTTCTGAGGCATTGTTCAGCCAAAGGAGGAGTGGTGGAGAAGGCGGCCGGCTGACCAATGCCTTTAAACAGTTCTTTAGTCCTCAGCAGCACCCAGGGCTGTTCGGTTCAAGCAACCATAGGCAGCATCTCCATCATATGGTGCATGATTATCTAGGGGCAAGAGCAGACTTGGAGACCTTTCCAAGTGAGCATCTGCTGGGTTACTGGGTCTTGAGGATGGATCACTAGCCAGAACTTGCTCAATATTCAATGGAGCTACTGGCCTGCTTCCAGCATGCTTTCCGAATGGACGTTCAGTGCTGCTGGAGGTTTTGTGATGGACAAAAGAGTGCGCCTGTCCACAGACTCTGTTGACCAGCTGACTTTTATCAAAATGAATCAGTTGCCCCTGATGCTGATGTAACTGATTAAATTTGCTAGGGGTCTGCCATCCCTTGAAAACTGTATATGCTGACTATCCTGTTCCTCAACCTTGATTCTGCTAGCTTCCAACAATGTTTTTGGTTTAGGTCACCACCAACACCCAAGGCATAATTTTTCTGCACTTGTATGACAGGTGCATACATTTTAAATTTTAATTTTTAACAGCAGGCTCTGTCCCTGTGCCCTGCACCCAGCAAGAGTAACTGTGAGGGGTTGCGGTGTTCAGCTCCACCAACACCAAAGGCCCAATTTTTTGCACATGTATGACAAGTGCATGTGATTTCAAATTTGTATGGAATTCTTACCAGCACGTCCCGTTCCTGCACCCAGCAAGATTGTGAGGGGTTTTGGTGTTCAGGCACCACCAACACCAAAGGCCCAATTACAGTTTCATTTCCTGCCAATAATAACCTTCCAGGTCCCCATCACTCCAGCAGGTTTTGCATAGTCGACACCCAACCTTGGCCAGGTCAGATGACAGCACAGAGCCCCCACTAGATCACTGATAAGAACACATACAACACTTGATCTTTGCCAATTTCAAATTTGTATGAAATTTTTACCAGCAAGGCCCGTTCCTGCGCCCAGCAAGAGTAACTGCGAGTGGTTGCGGTGTTCAGGCACCACCAACACCCAATGCCCAATTTTTCTGCACCTCTATGACAAGTACATGTGATTTCAAATTTGTATGGAATTCTTACAAGCAGGTTCCGTTCCTGCGCCGAGCAAGAGTACCTGTGAGGGGTTACAGTGTTCAGGCACCACCAACAACCAAGGCCCCATTTTTCTGCACCTGTATGACACATATACATGCGATTTAAAATTTGTATGGAATTTTTACCAGCAGGGCCCGTGCCTGCGTCCAGCAAGAGTAACTGCGAGGGGTTGCATTGTTCAGGCACCACCAACAACCAATGCCCAATTTTTCTGCACCTCTATGACAAGTACATGTGATTTCAAATTTGTATGGAATTCTTACAAGCAGGTTCCGTTCCTGCGCCGAGCAAGAGTAACTGCGAGGGGTTGCGTTGTTCAGGCACCACCAACAACCAAGGCCCCAATTTTCTGCACCTGTATGACACATATACATGCGATTTAAAATTTGTATGGAATTTTTACCAGCAGGGCCCGTGCCTGTGCCCAGCAAGAGTAACTGTGAGGGGTTACGGTGTTCAGCCACCACCAACAACCAAGGCCCAATTTTTCTGCACCTCTATGACAAGTACATGCGATTCAAATTCGTATGGAATTTTTACCAGCAGGGCCGGTTTCTGCGCCCAGCAAGAGTAACTGTGAGGGATTACGGTGTTCAGGCACCACTTACAACCAAGCCCCTATATTTCTGCACCTGTATGACAAGTACATGTGATTTGAAATTTGTTTGTATATTTGTATATGACATTTTTTCCTTTAGAAATGTCAGTGTTGCTGCAGCAGGCTACATACATCTTACAAATGGGCTACTTTACATGCACATCAAGGGGACCCCCCAGGCACGATATTTAAAGGAATAAATAAAAAATAACTCAACACACAGCCATTAATGTCTGAACCGCTTGAAACAAAAGTGAGTACACCCCTAAGTGAAAATGTCCAAAGTGGGCCCAATTAGCCATTTCCCTCCCCAGTGTCATCTGACTCGTTAGTGTTACAAGGTCTCAAGTGTGAATTTGGAGCAGGTGTGTTAAATTTGGTGTTATCGCTCTCACTCTCTCATACTGGTCACTGGAAGTTCAACATGGCACCTCATGGCAAAGAACTCTCTAATGGTTTTGAAAAAAATAATTTTTGCTCTATATAAAGATGGCTTGGCTATATAAGAAGATTGCCAAGACCATGAAACTGAGCTGCAGCACAGTGGCCAAGACCATACAGGCCTAGCTATGGTCGATCAAAGTAGTTGAGTGCATGTGCTCAGCCTCATATCCAGTGGTTTTCTTTCGGAAATAGACATATGAGTGCTGCCAGAATTTCTGCAGAGGTTGAAGTGGTGGGGGATCAGCCGGTCAGTGCTCAGACCATACGCCGCTCAAATTGGTTTGCATGTATTCGTCCCATAAGGAAGCCTCTTCTAAAGCCCGCAAACAGTTTTTTAAACCAAGCAGACTAAGGACCTGGATTACTGGAACCATGTCCTGTGGTCTAATGAGACCAAAATAAACGTATTTGTTTCAGATGGGGTCCAGTGTGTGTGGCAGCAACCAGGTGTGGAGTACAAAGATAAGTGTGTCTTGCCTACAGTCAAGAATGGGGGTGGGAGTGTCATGGTATGGGGCTTCATAAGTAGGGATGATCGAACTTTTCAAAAGTTCGGTTCGGCCAGAACATCCGAACTTCCCGAAAGTTCGGCCCGGATTTCAGAACCCCATTGAAATCAATGGGACCCGAACTTCAGTAATAAAAAAAAACACAATTTTGAAGCCCTAAACCCCAATAAATGCCCCTAAAAAGTGCCTAGGGTTCTGGGTCATACCCCACGGACTATTAATCACACAAAAAAAAATTCTTAAAAATTGTCATTTTTGATAGAGAGACAATTATTGAAAAAAATTAAAAAAAAAAAAATAAAAAAAAAAAAAATAGTAGCAGAAATATATATTTGCGCTAATGAAATTATTTAAACTAATATGGCTCCGCTCCTATAACACCAATATATGTGTAAGTGTAAAATACATATAAGTATGTGTGTATATATACCACTATACACAAGTTCAGATGTTTTGCCTGCCTCCAAAAACCCCCAAAAAATGCCTGCAACAACACACCTGGGCGGTTTTTTTTTTGGCGCTAGGGTTTTTTTGGGCATTTTTTTGGGTTCTTTGGAGGCAGGCAAAACATCTGAACTTCTGTATAGGGGTATATATATACACACACACCTATATGTATTTTACACATACACATATATAGGTGTGATAGGAGCGCAATTATATTGGTGTTAATTATTTCATTAGCGCAAGTAGTGTTTTCTGCTCCTTTCACACCTATATATGTGCAGGTGTATATATACATACATGGGTGTGTATATATACCCCCTATACACATGTTCAGATGTCATGCCTGACTCTAAACGTGTCCTCAAAAAATCCCTATAAACGCCTGCAGCCAAAAAGCAAGCTGACCGGCGAGAAGCCATATTAGTGCACCGAATGTGACTTCAGAGAAAC
This sequence comes from Pelophylax lessonae, assembly GCF_965119305.1. Classification (NCBI taxonomy): domain Eukaryota; kingdom Metazoa; phylum Chordata; class Amphibia; order Anura; family Ranidae; genus Pelophylax; species Pelophylax lessonae. The sequence goes on along the minus strand of NC_138777.1, from coordinate 108,277,879 downwards.
TATCTTTTCTCTATAGCGGTCACCCTGATATGGAAGGGTTTGGTCACCCTGCCATAGCAGTCAGTGTCAGTTTACCCTACACTACATTACGGTCACCCTGGCACTTAACACTTTTCCTACAGAAACTAAATTTTTGCATCTAACTAAAGTGTAAAAGAGCACCCTAACTACACTAGATATCCCTTTCCTCACACTAATAATTGCTAAATGACACTTTTAAAGTAAAATTAACAGAACTGCTTCCACTCTCTTCCATGTCCCTGTATTAAAATGCTAGGAATTTGGCGGGGGCTATCTTATATACTGGGGGGCGTATTCACTAATGATTGGCCTAGGGACCCCCTAGTCACTCCAATCACATTCCTAGCATTCTCCTGCCCCCTCAATTGGCTTTTGCTAATGCTTCTGGTCCAATCATGGGCTTTTAAAGCCCATTTCCTGGCCCATTGCATTTTGGTCGGTTCTGGTTGCCGAATTGCGAACCGTTCGATCATCCCTATTCATAAGTGCTGCTGGCACTGGGGAGCTACAGTACATTGAGGAAACCATGAATGCCAACATGTACTGTGACATACTTAGGCAAACCATGATGCCCTCCTTTCAGAGACTAGGCCGCAGGGCAGTATTCCAACATTATAACGACCCCAAACACACCTCCAAGATGACCTTTGCTAAAGAAGCTGAGGGTAAAGGTGACTGGCCAAGCATGTCTCCAGACCTAAACCCTATTTAGCAATGCATCTGTGGGGCATCCTCAAATGGAAGGTGGAGGAGTGTAAGGTCTCTAACATCCACCAGTTCTGTGATGTCGTCATAGAGGAGTGGAAGAGGACTCCAGTGGCAGCCTGTGAAGCTCTGGTGAACTCCATGCTCAAGACGATTAAGGCAGTGCTGGAAAATAATGGTGGTGGCCACACAAAATATTGACACTTTAGTCCCAGTTTGGACATTTCGACTTAGGGATTTACTCACTTTTGTTGCCAGCGGTTTAGACATTAATGGCTGTGTGTTGAGTTATTTTGAGGGGACAGCAAATTTACACTGTTATACAAGCTGTACACTCACTAATTTACATTGTAGCAAAGTGTCATATCTTTAGTGTTGTCACATGAAAAAATATTATAAAATATTTACAAAAATGTGAGGGGTGTACTCACTTTTGTAAGATACTGTATGTATGAATATAAGTTAGAGACGTTAGATTGCAAGCTCCTTGAGGGCAGGGACTGATGTGATTGTGCAATATATGTAAACGCACAGCGGAAAATGTCAGTACTTTATACTGATGGTACCTCAAACAAAGTAACTTTAATTGAGGGAGTGCAACAGTTGCAACTAACCAAAATTCTCTCAGTTGACTTCAATTGTGTTTGGGTTTAGGGTTTTTGCTGGTGAATTGAACATGGACAAGTTTGAGAAACACTATCCAGGAATAAATAAATTACCTTTGGCCGATGCTGCAATTTTTTTTTTTTTTAGCAGCAGTATTTTGGAAGCAGACAGTTTTTTTTTTTCCTTTCTTTGGGTCCTATATCCAGCTGAATAAATGTTTTTTTAAATGCTTATTTTTAATAAATTTTCAATTTGCTCATGATCTGTAGTATCACAAATTGGTCTCTCCTGGCTTTAAAAAACAACCCTACGTGAAGTTCAATTTTAAACATTTATTTTTAACATAAAAGAATACAATATAACAAATAAATAGAACTACAGTATACTGTATATCCAAATACAAACACACAGGTACCACAGTGCAACAAAAACTGCATCAGCAACATGACCTGTAATGATAAATATAACATTAGAACATGGTGCCAGGATTAACCAGGCCCTTGGCAATGCCTTACCATACCCCTACTATTTGAGTAGTAACCATGAGACTCGGTTACTCCATACCTGAGATCAGCCCCCACACGCCACACCTTGCCTCAGTGGGTATGGCCATCAAAACCAAAATGACCATGAGGGGACCCCATCTTCATACAACCTTCCAAATCTATAATTCACTATCACCTTCTCCACCCCTTTACAAGACTGTTGCATTGAACATTATTATTGTCAGTAGCCCATCCTACCAACGAATACTGACACATAGCTCATACAATCAGTCAAGGTGGATACACCACCCAGGGCTGCTGTTAGAAATCATGGGGCCCCATACATAGGGTGACCAGATGTCCCCAGTTTCCCCGGAATAAGGACACTGTCCCCGGATGTGTCCCCAGATTGCAGGGATGAGTGCCCTGGCAGAGGGGGGAGGCGCAGAAGCCAGTGGCATACCAACAGGAGCGGTCCGCTCCAGATGCCACACTTTGGGGGGTTGTCCGGTGTCCCCCACTGTTTTAAGTTGAATTGCCGGGTGCTGCTGTCACCCAAAGTCCCGTCTCCTTGTTTGGCTCCTTTGATAGACAGCACAATTGTCCAATGGTGGGACGTGTGCTGTCTGTCATAGGTAGGAGCCGATCCAGGAGGTAGGACTTGTGTGACGCGGGAGCCCGGTGATTCAAATTAAAGCTGAAAAAGTGGGGGATGCTGGCCTGCGTGAAGATGTTATGTGGCTCTCCTCTCTCTCCTCCGCTCTCCTCCCTGATCCCCTCCACTGGTGAGTCTGCATTCCTGGGTACTGTGAGGCTGCATTCCTGGGCACTGTGAGGCTGCATTCCTGGGCACTGTGAGGCTGCATTCCTGGGCACTGTGAGGCTGCATTCCTGAGCACTGTGAGGCTGCATTCCTGGGCACTGTGAGGCTGCATTCCTGGGCACTGTGAGCCTGCATTCCTGGTCACTGTGAGGCTGCTTTCCTGGGCACTGTGAGCCTGCATTCCTTGGCACTGTGAGCCTGCATTCCTGGGCACTGTGAGGCTGCATTCCTGGGCACTGTGAGGCTGCATTCCTGGGCACTGTGAGGCTGCATTCCTTGCCACTGTGAGCCTGCATTCCTGGGCACTGTGAGGCTGCATTCCTGGGCACTGTGAGGCTGCATTCCTGGGCACTGTGAGCCTGCATTCCTTGCCACTGTGAGCCTGCATTCCTGGGCACTGTGAGGCTGCATTCCTGGGCACTGTGAGGCTGCATTCCTTGCCACTGTGAGCCGTCATTCCTGGGCACTGTGAGGCTGCATTCCTGGGCACTGTGAGGCTGCATTCCTGGGCACTGTGAGGTTGCATTCCTGGGCAGAGGCTGCATTCCTGGGCACTGTGAGGCTGCATTCCTAGACACTGTGAGCCTGCATTCCTGGGCAGAGGCTGCATTCCTGGGCACTGTGAGGCTGCATTCTTGGGCAGAGGCTGCATTCCTGTGCACTGTGAGGCTGCATTCCTGTGCACTGTGAGGCTGCATTCCTGGGCACTGTGAGGCTGCATTCTTGTGCACTGTGAGGCTGCATTCCTGGGCACTGTGAGGTTGCATTCCTGGGCACTGTGACTGAGGCTGCATTCCTGGGCAGAGGCTGCATTCCTGGGCACTGTGAGGCTGCATTCCTGGGCACTGTGAGGCTGCATTCCTGGGCACTGTGAGCCTGCATTCCTGGGCACTGTGAGCCTGCATTCTTGGGCAGAGGCTGCATTCCTGGGCACTGTAAGGCTGCATTCCTGTGCACTGTGAGGCTGCATTCCTGGGCACTGTGAGGCTGCATTCCTGTGCACTGTGAGGCTGCATTCCTGGGCACTGTGAGGCTGCATTCCTGCGCAGAGGCTGCATTCCTGGGCACTGTGAGGCTGCATTCCTGCGCAGAGGCTGCATTCCTGGACACTGTGTGGCTGCATTCCTGGGCAGAGGCTCCATTCCTGGGCACTGTGAGGCTGCATTCCTGGGCAGAGGCTGCATTCCTGGGCACTGTGAGGCTGCATTCCTGGGCACTGTGAGGCTGAATTCCTGGGCACTGTGAGCCTGCATTCCTGGGCAGAGGCCGCATCCCTGGGCACTGTGAGGCTGCATTCCTGGGCACTGTGAGGCTGCATTCCTGTGCACTGGGAGGCTGCATTCCTGGGCAGAGGCTGCATTTCTGGGTACTGTGAGGCTGCATTTCTGGGCACTGTGAGGCTGCATTCCTGGGCACTGTGAGGCTGTATTCCTGGGCACTGTGAGGCTGCATTCCTGGGCACTGTGAGGCTGCCTTCCTGGGCACCGTGAGATTACATTCCTGGGCAGAGCCTGCGTTCCTGGGCACTGTGAGGCTGCATTCCTGGGCACTGTAAGGCTGCATTCCTGGGCACTGTGAGCCTGCATTCCTGGGCAGAGGCTACATTTCTGGGCACTGTGAGACTGCATTCCTGGGCAGAGGCTGCATTCCTGGGCACTGTGAGGCTGCATTCCTGTGCACTGTGAGGCTGCATTCCTGGGCACTGTGAGGCTGCATCCCTGGGAACTGTGAGGCTGCATTCCTGGGCATAATCTGCATTCCTGGGCACTTTGAGGCTGCATTACTGCGCAGAGGCTGCATTCCCGGACACTGTGAGGCTGCATTCCTGGGCAGAGGCTGCATTCCTGGGCAGAGGCTCCATTCCTGGGCACTGTGAGGCTGCATTCCTGGGCAGAGCCTGCATTCCTGGGCACTGTGAGGCTGCATTCCTGGGCACTGTGAGGCTGAATTCCTGGGCACTGTGAGCCTGCATTCCTGGGCAGAGGCCGCATCCCTGGGCACTGTGAGGCTGCATTCCTGGGCACTGTGAGCCTGCATTCCTGGGCAGAGGCTGCATTCCTGTGCACTGTGAGGCTGCATTCCTGGGCAGAGGCTGCATTTCTGGGTACTGTGAGGCTGCATTTCTGGGCACTGTGAGGCTGCATTCCTGGGCACTGTGTGGCTGTATTCCTGGGCACTGTGAGGCTGCATTCCTGGGCACTGTGAGGCTGCCTTCCTGGGCACCGTGAGACTACATTCCTGGGCAGAGCCTGTGTTCCTGGGCACTGTGAGGCTGCATTCCTGGGCGCTGTAAGGCTGCATTCCTGGGCACTGTGAGCCTGCATTCCTGGGCAGAGGCTACATTTCTGGGCACTGTGAGACTGCATTCCTGGGCAGAGGCTGCATTCCTGGGCACTGTGAGGCTGAATTCCTGGGCACTGTGAGGCTGCATTCCTGGGCAGAGGCTGCATTCCTGGGCACTGTGAGGCTGCATAGATGGGCACAGATGAGACTTGCATTCTTTATGTAACTCACCCCTGAACTCTAATCTTATATTCATAACATTTTGTAGTCATATCTCAAAATATTCTAAGGGCTCTTTCACACGGAGCGGACCGCATTGTGATCCGCTCCGGCACTTTTTTTTTTTTTTTTTCACGGAGCGGATGACACTTGTGTCATCCGCTCTGTATGTCCGCATATTATCCCATCTGTTTGCGTATGATATACGGACATAATGTAAGTCTATGGGCATTGCGGATGTCATCGGATGACACCGCTGACATCCGATTTTGCTTCCTTTCCGTTTTTTTGAACGGAGGAAAAATAGGGTTCTGTTCCGTTCCAAAAAATGGAACAGAACTGAAAGGAAGAAAATCGGATGTCAGCGGATGGTATTCCGCTGACATCCGCAATGCCATTGACTTAGATTATGTCCTTAAGATAATCCGCAAAAAAATAGAATGATTTGCGGACATACGGAGCGCCTGTGTGAAAGGGCCCTAAGAAGTATCTTTTTTTTTTTTTTTTTCTCATGGAGGAAATGTGAGAAATAACATGTATATCATACAATAATTCCATAAACACATAGCACATACACTGCATATATTATTTGAGGAAAATATGCTTATACAATAGTTTACCATTTGCCAATAAAAAAAAAATATGTCCCCGGATTTCATATTCAAAATCTGGTCATCTTACCCATACAGCCTAACTAGAAGGGCCCTCTCGAATATACTAAGACAATATATTCACTAAAAATACACTAAAATCATTATTAGCGGACATAAACATAACAGAGAACCTGTGTGAATTAGCCCTTTTTAATTGTTTTTTAAAATTTAAAAAATATATAATTTTATTTTTAAATGTTAAAAATGTTTATTATTATTTTTTTTAAATTATCTATTACAATGTTGAATTATTATTATTATTTTACAGGACAGGGAAGCCTGCAGCACTGGGGTGGGGGGTGGGGGGGCACAGTGAAAGGGGGCACACAAGAAGGGGGGAAGATCAGAAGCAGGCAGAAAAGCGAGGGGGATCAGTGTCGGAGAAGCAATTACAGGAATGCTGACTGTGTCTGTGTCTCTCCCGGCAGCAGCTGAAAACTGGCGGGAGGGGGGAGAAAATAGATTTCAGCTGCTGCAGAGAGCCGCACAGGGCTTCCTTCTGTAATTGCCCCTCCGCCCTACCGCATCGATTCCCTGTGCTGTTGGCACCCCGTGTGTGCCCAGGCCCCCTACAGGAGGACTGGTGGTCCCCCCTATCAGCGTTCCTGACAATACCCCCCCCCCCCACACACATTAATTAAACTTTGTCTCTTCTGAACGCCACACTTGGGGTAACAAGGGGGAAAAAAACGGGCCAAGCTCATTATAGGCACTCCTGGCAATAAAGCTGAAAACATGACTTATTGCACTTAATTTTATTTATCACATAGTAGAATTTATATAACAATTAGATTCTGTCTGTGTTGTACAAATTAGTTTATTTTCACATCTAAAGTTTAAGTTTATAGTTGCTTTTAAGTTGAATGATGATATTTACCTATAATATGAATTTCCAGCGTGGCTATTGCTTTGTGAAGTGTTGAATCTGAAAATAACTTTGGTCTGCTTCATAACTTAGCATTATGGTCATTTTTTTTTCTTGATCAGGCTCAAGACAGATACCAACTGCACTGTCTGACCAATAGAGGGCACACTCATCATAACTATGATACAGCAATCTAAATGTGAACGCTACATAAAATAGGATAAGGTATTATTTTTTATAATTATTAATACTTTATAATAACTTATTTTCCAAGGAAACACTATTACTGGTGGTGATTTATTATTGTGTGTTTGAGCACTTGCAGTTTACATTTATAACATACTGAGGAGAGTTTGCAGCTGCCTGGAGTTAGGATCTGAGGACACTGCTTTGTACCCAGATGTTGGAGATCATTACTGAAAAGGTGTATAAAATCTTACAGTTTGTTGCTCTGACTCAGCAGGCATGTGTTGGAGAGCTGCAGAGAGGCCACTGCTCCCACACAGAGACCAATGAGCCTCTTCTACAGCATGCTGCAAGAGGACAGGCTTTCTTAGTCAGGCTGTGGCTGCTTCCTAAAATGTTGGCTATCTTTGTGCTCTATACCAGCAGTTCTGGATGCACAGACTGCTAAAAGAGGCAAAACAAAATAATTTGTATGACTCCGCCCAATTACCCATAAGCAGAGACTGCGATCTTTAATTTTGGGTTTTGCGTTGGATGTGAGTACGTGTAAATACCTTCTTTTATAAGGTAGTACTGTATTCCACAGAATAATATAGAAATTAGCTTCTCTGCCTTTTGGCTATGATCAAGTGTAGTATCTGTTCTTATCAGTGATCCAGTGGGGGCACTGTGCTGTCATCTGACCTGACCAAGGCTCGGTGGCAGCTATGCAAACCTGCTGGAATGATGGGGACCTGGAAGGTTAGTATAGGCAGGAACTGAAACCGGAGCACCTAAGCGTAATTGGGGGCCGGGTGTAAGTTCTCCCCGAGAAAGTTGGACGGGTCCATTACCTTCTGATTTGAATGAGCTACATTGTCTGGCCAGGGGCTGGGAGGACAGAAGGTCCGCGGTGACTGTGCCCCCTGGGAGTGGTCACCCCAGGGGTGCCCTTAGTAACACATGGGTGTAGGACCCCACAGTGTGAACAGGCACAAGGTCACAGCACAAAATTTGCTTTCCTTTCTGCACTGCGCCTCATGGGCTGGGCCTTTTGGCTAAAGTCCGGGACAATTTTTGCTTACCAGGCCCTAGGGCCCGGCCAGTGCACATTTGACACTGCCACTTTTATTATTTTTTATTTATTTCCCTCCCTGTTTGTTACTTTCAATTTTGTGTGTGTTTTTACGGATTGTAGGGTGTGAGTCCTTGGGCTTACCCTGAAGTCTAGGGGGAGAATGTATGGCCCTCAGGTTCCTTCCTCCCCTGCCTCTGGGGGGGTCTCTCTTCAGGAGAGCCCCCTGACCTAGTATTCAGGGTCAGCTTTGGCTGGCCTGAAGAACGGGGTCTGCCAGGCCTTCTGGCTAGGCAGATCATGGAAACCTTAATCCCTGTCAGGAGCCTTGTGCCCTGGGGGAATAGGGTAGAAGTCCTACCCCTTCAGGGGTGGACTAAAGCACACCCTTCAGTGCACTTTTTTGTGTGTGTGTTTCACATGCACGTTTTTTTATTCACTTACAGCTTTTTTCGTTGTAGGTTTTGCACCACCGTGGACTTAAAGAAAAAAAAAAATAAAGAAATTAGCTTTTCAGTTCCTTTTGTACCTGCTCACTGTAACCTTAGTGGTTGAGCTGTTTCCTTTCTGAAAGTTCGAGTTGCATAAAGGAAAGTGATATCAAACACATAGATTTAAAATGCATATAGTACTGCAGTCCTTGGCACTTACTATGATTGTTGTGGGCCTTTCTGTCCAAGTCATTAGTGATTATGTGTAACTTTAATATTTACTTCTTTTTTTTTTTTACAGAACTTTATTGCCATCACATAGGGAGCTGACAAATCATCATCAGTGAAACATAGAAACAAAGGTGGTTTGGGTTATATCCCTTTTGTCACTCCACAGTGGCTAGGGAATAACAGCTCTGAACCCAGAGGGATAGAAAACACTCATCTAAGATTAATGAAGGAAGTTGCATGGGTGGAGGGGGTCACTTTGTGGCAGTTGTGGAAGTGGTCAGCTGCTCACAAGTTGACAGTTGGCTTGACAAATGTATACAGGTTGCTACAGCAGCCTGGGGTGTGTATAAATACTACTATTGCTGCTGACATATGCCTTACATTAGTGGAATCAAAAGAATAAAAGAGTTGCACAGGAGATACCTTTGTCCACTGGCACTATGTACATCTCCTGCTTGCATCCATATGGTGAAAAACCACTCCTTTTCCCTTCTCCAAGTAATTGACAGCACAGCTGAAGCCTGCCATGTACCCAGTTGAGTGTTGAAGTGATGTAATCAGGGCGGGTGCCTACCTACCTGGAAGTTCAGGAAAGCTGCACTTTGAGATCTAGAGCTGATAGTGATCAAAAACAAGTATTGTTGCTTTTTTTGCATACATAGAAGGAGAAAGAGCTACTGTAGAGTGTTTTGAAGGCTGCCAAGGATGCATAAGGTTCCTTTCATATGATCACCATCTGGTCAGCAGGTAGGGTTGCCACCTCATCCCTTTAAAGCAGGACACACATTAATTACATTGGTTCTGTGGCTGATTAAGGTGGTAATTAAACTCACTTGGTGCCTTATGTGCATTATATCAACCTCAGAACCTGTGTAGTTAATATGTTTCCTAGAAGGGATGAGGTGGCTACCCTATCAGCAGGGGATCCATGAATCTGCTGCCGAATCAGAGTAGCACAGAACAAATGTCACTTCAGTTTTCTGCTGCATTTAAAATTCAAGCTTTCCAGACCTATGTTAGATCTATGGGCAGCCAGATGGAATTGGACTTGCATCCGTTTGCATCAAACTACCCTAGATCCATCACGTTCAGGTCCAAAAATCAAAAAAAGGATGCAGATCTTACCCATTTTTTTTCTGCATTTAGATGGAATGTATATTCCATGTTCTAACATGCAACTTCTGCTCAAGTCCATCTGAACAAGCGGATCTGATGGGAACGACCGTCTGAAAGGGACCTTATGGCGCTTTTCCACTGCATGGAACAGAACGGTTCGGCTCGCTTTTGCGCTTTTCCACTGCATGGTACCGCATGGTACGGTGTAGGAACGGTTCGATACGGTACAGTACGTTGGCGCTTTTCCACTACATGGAACCGAACGGTACGGCTCGCTTAAACAGCACCACCTCGGTTGTGGTTCCAAGAGGGCTATACCGGTGCCATATCCCACAATCCTTTGCATGCAGCCTTGGCTGTTTGTCACTACTAGCCACTGATTGGTCAGAGAATTGTTGCTATCCCACCCACTTACTATTAGTGGAAAAGCAAGCCGTACCAAGCCTTACTGAACCATTCCAACAACGTAACTTGCGGTACCATGCAGTGGAAAACCAAATCGAGCCAAGCAGGGCCGAGTGGAGCCGAGCCGGTACTTGCAGTGGAAAAGTGCCATTAGTATAGAAAATGTGGTGCCTTTGGTACCGCTTTGACCCAGCTGGACTAAATTGGTACTGCTCTAATAAGTAGCAGTTTGTTATTGCTTTCACAGGCAATGAAGACCCACACATAAAATATATAGAAATAAAGAACATCTATTTTCTAATCACTGCTCTGTAAACATGGTAATTTCCAGTCTGACATAGTATAAATTGTACTATGAAGAGAGGAAAGCATGGTGGTAGTGTAAGATGATACGACATGTAGGAAGTTGTACATAGGAGGAGCCTGCGTCCCTAATACTAGATCTACACAGGAGACATGTTAGCTGACTTCTGTCTGCAGCTCCTTTACCATGTTCTGTTAGATCTTTCTTACTATATGCTGCTTACTGTATCTGCTACCATATGCTTGATGGTATTGAGAGTGGATATTCATATTATTGAGAGTGGATATTCATATTACTGGTAAGTACGGAGATTTCTACTTTGTGTAATATGTGTGTTGATTAGACTGCATTATACGTGTATTGTTACCCTAAGGACAGACAGACATGCCCAGCTGCAACATTTTTACATGTCTTCTGCTAAAAGACCCTTTCCCTAGAATACAGGGTTTATTTTCCCTTTGTATAAAACTTTTTATCTATTTCTCTAGAATTACGGCTACATTCACAAGGGCAGCCAGAGGCGCATAGTTTGCTGCATTCAACTATACCCCTGGTGCCCAACCTGAGTCCCTTTTACACTTTTTGTGCGGCCCGCAGTCTGCAGTGTTTAACTGTCTCTCGTAAAATGCCTGCAGTCTCTGACCATCTCTCATACCATGTCTGCAGTCTCTGAACATCTCTCATATCATGTCTGCAGTCTCTGAACATCTCTCATATCATGTCTGCAGTCTCTGAACATCTCTCATATCATGTCTGCAGTCTCTGAACATCTCTCATATCATGTCTGCAGTCTCTGAACATCTCTCAAATGATCTTCGCAGTCCCTGAACATCTCTCATATCATGTCTGCATTTTCTGACCATCTCTTGTATCATGCCTGCAGTCTTTAACCATCTCTCATATCATGTTCACAGTCTCTCTCATATAATGTCTGCAGGCTCTGACCATCTCTTATAGCATGTCTGCAGTCTCTGACCATCTTTCATATCATGTCCAGATTCAATGACCATCTCATCTGTCGTATCAGGTCTATATCCACTGACCATCTCTCATATCATGTTTACAGTCTCTCTCATATCATGTCCACAGTCTCTGACCATCTCTCATATCATGTTCATATCCACTGAGCATGTCTTGTATCATGTTCACAGTCTCTGACCATCTCTCATATCATGTTCATATCCACTGAGCATGTCTCGTATCATGTTCACAGTCTCTGACTATCTCTCATATCATGTCTGTAGTCTTTGACTATCTCTCATATCATGTCTGTAGTTTCTTATCATCTTTTTTTTTTTGCATCTTTGCAGTTTCACCATTTCCTGCACCAGATCCTGTGTTATGGCCATCTCTTATATCATGCCCATAGTTTTATAGACTAGACCAGCAGTCTCCAACCTTTTTGAAACCAGGGACCAGTTTCATGGCAGCCAGTTTTTCCAGGGACTGGGGGGTTGATGGATGGGTCATTGAGTCTGTCCTCAGCTCCCCTTTACATCATATCACAGCCCCCCTTTACATTACAGTGCCCCTCTACAGTGCAGTCCCCTTTACATCACAGTGCCCCTTTACATTAATGTTACGGGGACTGCTCTGTAAAGGGGGCACAGTAATGTAAAGGGGGCACTGTGATGTAAAGGGAACTGTTCTTTAAAGGGGGCACTGTAATGTAAAAGGGAGGCTGTGATGTAAAGCGGACTGCTCCGTAAAGGGGGCACTGTGATTTAAAGGGGACTGCACTGTAAAGGAGCACTGTAATGATTACAGTGCCTCTTTACACCGTAGTCCCCTTTATATTACAGTGCCCCCAGCAATCACAGCCTCCTCCATCACAGTGCCCCTGCAGCCTGCCCCCCCCCCCCCCCCAACATTACAAATTGCGAATCTCTGTCTCCCCTGCTCAGGAATCCTACGTTTGGCAGGGCAGGGGCTGTAATCAGTTTGTGTGTCCTCTCCTGGCTCCTTCTTCCTCCCTATGATATCATGCTATCAGCAGGACAGAGGCTGGGAGGAGCTCTCTATTCCGATCTGCAGCTCCTCCCACCCCCTGCTGATAGGATGATATGTTTGGCCGGGCAGAGAAGCCGTGAGAGGATACACGGGCATGGTCGCACAACAGGAGGAGAGCGGTGACCGTGGTCTATGATCAGGGTGGCTGATAGAAATCACAGGGCCCCGTACAGACTACCTGTTAGGGCCCCCCCATGTAAATATTAAAAATATATTTAGTTACAATTACAATAAAATCATTATTGGCAGACACAAATACAACATAACTCACATAATTTCTGCTAAATCTAAAAGTTAATAAATAAAAATGAATATGAAATTAAAAAACTATACAGGCTGGGCAGTTGGAGCTCTGGGATCAGAGCGAGACAGAGGGAGAGAAACAAAGTTAGAAATAACAATAGAGCCAGTGCTGGGAGGAGGGCCCCCACAGGGAGGGGAATTAGTGAGAGACAACTGTGCCTTTCTCAGCAGATAAAATCTGGCAGCAGGGAGAGGGAGATAGATCAGCTTTCAGCTGCTGGAGGAATAGTTCTGTATTTGTTGTCCGTCACTAATCCCCCCTCCCTGTGTGGGCCCCCCTATGAGCTCGGGCCCCCTACAAGAGGACCGGTGGTCCCCCCCTATAAGCTGCCCTGTGTGAGATAGCCCTATGCAGACCACAGTTACCGGTCACGTCCTGCTGTGCAGCCCAGTCATCAACAGGCCATGGATCGTGTTTACATGCGAATAACGGTAGCACCGACCGTTGATTTGCGCACAGTACAATCTGACAGCTGCTGCTGTTTGAACAGAGTGGAGGCAGCATTTCTGCTATTGTCAGGAGCAGAAGAATTTATTTTGGGTTGTTCTTTGGTGATAGATTATGGTAGTAGCAAGAAATATACAGCTACATTTATTAATAAATAAAACATTTTTCACAATTTGTGGCTCCGTTTTCCGTTGATAATAAAAAACAAAAAAAAACAAAACAGGAGATATCGATTACCATTTACCACCAAATGAAAGCCCAATTTGTCCTGGGGAAAAAAATGTATAACGTATAATCCACGTGCCAAAGTTGCAAAATTGTGTTCAGGCATTAGGATTTTTTTTACCCTCTGTCATAAGGGGTTAAAGTTGTTTTTAATTCTCAGATCACTACTTCTGCATTTAGAACATCTAACGTAGGAGTGGCAGTGTGAATGAAGCCTACCCATACAATACGTATGAATTTGTCCAATTTAGCAACAGCTTTCTCACGCCTTGCATGCAGGGGCTGTAAAATGCTTTTGGTGTGGGGAGCACTGTACAATACTGTCACTAGACCTCCATTGTGCATTACATAGGCATGAATCTCCCTCACCCTAAAGGCTTTGCTAAATCAGTGATAGGTCCACCTTCTCCATTCATAGATTGTTTTTCACTCATCCTTATGTCAGTCTCTATTATTATTTTAACCACTTTGGGACCGGAAGGTTTTAGCCATACTCCAAGGCAACTTTCTTTTGCATCCACCTCTGCATTCTTGACAGTCTGGGGAGGGTTTTCCGGTTACCTCTCACTGGTGGAGAAAATGGGGTATGCACTCTTTGGATCATCTCCTCATAGGCTGTGTTCTGATCTGTGGCCCGAGCAATATTTCCCGGTGGGGTGAGGTCTGGGACCCTTGTAACATAGGCCTCACAGAACCCCAATTGCTGAGCCAGTTCCCCCTCTCAATAGCCTCATTGGCTTCCTGGTCTAGGGGTGAAACAACTTCGGGACCTGGGGAACCACTTCCAGTCTCCGATCCCCACTCCTATTCAGTCTCCTCAATGGATCCCCAGTCATCCATACCTTCTTCCACAGAACTATGCTTCAGATAGAAGGATGGGGAGTCCACTCGAACAGGGCAATTCTCACCCTCACTGCTGACGGGGGAGGAAGACCCCTTGGGCAACATCTGTCTGGACAGGCTGGGGAATACTTATAGGGGCGGACTCCGTGATGGCCCTGACCGACCGTGCTTCGGACCAGGCCCCTACTGTTTGAGTGGCCACGAATCCCCTCCCTAGGGGGCTCTGCGACCGAACCCCCCTCCTGTATACTGGAAGCCCACCAACTGCAGGCAGGGCCTCCATCTGCATCATCAGCCTTAAGATGCCTCTCCCTGCTCCATGGAGGAACTTTGATTCGCTCCCTGTCATCTCCTGAGTGAGGCTTGTCTCCCACATAACTGAGAGCTTCTTGGGACGGCCCTCACTCTTCTCTGCCCTGAGCAGCAAATCTCTGCATTGCCCACATTGAACCCACGCCTGCACCCTCAGAGTAATAGTGGCACATTGAGGACATACCACTCCCAGGAACTCCCGACCTCCTACGGTGCATAACGTGAGTCCGCCGTCCGGCACCATCCGGACACTGGTACCCCAAACTAGCAGGGGATCGGGAGTGTAGATCTGCTCTCGGCTCTCCTCAGGGCTTTCAGCCACGATTGTAGCCATAGCGGGAACACTCTTCGCTCCTTTGGTGAACGGCATATCTCCTTCTCCTACACGTGTCTCCCGCACGGCCGCGCCCGGGAGGATAGGATATTAATAGAGTCCCCTGGATCGCTCCAGGTTGGCCAGAAGTTCCCGCTATCTCCGCCCACTCTCCATTTTGGGCGGCGACACCTCCCTTTGGCCAGATCTGCTTGTGGCACGCTTTCCTGCGCGGTACTGTAACTCTTCCCCTGCCATGCTGCTGTGCTGCAAACACTTGGGAAATAACTGCAAAGGGGAGTATGTCACTTGCCAGACATACATCTGCCCACCTTAATTGAACTAGGGCCTCCACTGCGCTTTTCTTTCCCAAAGCCAGTCGCCCTCTCTTGCTCGGCAAGAGCAGCATCCCGCCACCGACTGCACATTCGATACTCCTCTTCCTTGCCACACACGTGCAATTAACATCTTCCATACTGGCTCTGGGACTAGCTCCACGGCCCTCCTTTGCATGGCTGACTACAATCCCCACAGTATGTGTGCACCAGCCATAAAGAATAAATGTCCCCCTATCAGATGCACGGTCGAAATTCTTCCACATGCACCAGCACCTGGCCCCCGGCACCTCTCTTCCCATGCCCCTGGCCTCCATTTTCACTGTCCACACTAGGACCTCCAGCATCCACTTCTCTGTCCTTCCCTGGACTCTTGACACTATGTGCACTTTCCACACTAGGACTCCTTGCTATCAGGCAGTTACTGCATTTACGCATCCTGACATACTTGTCTCCTGCTTTCCACTTCCTGACAGCAGAATACATCTCATAATCCATATGAAGAGTCTTGGTCACTTTACAGTCTTTTCTAGAGCATTTGCGTTGCCACAAGCATTCCTCTCTGTGGGTAGCAGTTCCGGACACAAAAATTGATTTTTGGACTTTTTCTTGTGCCTTTGCCAAGGGCAACCGGCCCAGTAGCTAATGGCAAAATGCCGGATGAGCCCCCAAATGTAGCAAGGTTTCCAGGCCTGTGGCCTGATGTGGGTCTGCCATTAGTACCGGAATCCTCTCTAGCCCATGTGAGCTGAGTCCCCAGGTGTGACAATTGAAACAGTGACAACTCCGGCATCTTTGTTTGTGGTTTTTATTATAAATTAAGGGGATGGGAGAAGGGAATGAGTGGGATACTCCTCTCGGCTTGAACTAATTACAATTGGGACTTTGAACCTGGAAAAATGCCCGTTGACGCTTCCTTGACGCTAGCCAGCACCAGCCAACCCTCACTGACTCTGAAAACACTCTGTAAAACAGAGAAAGTGTTGAATCCCTGACCTATAGTTCAGTAGATCCAAGACTAAGAACTGTAGAACTCCTGACACTGCTTCATTGTGTAAGTCTTTGAACACTTTTCCCCCGCCTGGCACAGCTTGAGGTAGTATTTTGTAGAACTCCAAAAAGTTAACACTGTAACTGGCACACGCAATACAATTCAGGGCCCAGGCTGCAGGTGCCCCTTTTGCTCCTTGAACTCTTCAGGGTCCACTGACTATGTACCCCCTTTACACTTCAGGGTCCTCAACCTAGGTACCCCCTTTTACAGCTACCTGACCTTGGATCCCGAACCTCTTCCAGAGTGGTCCCCTCTGACTCTAGTCAGACCCCCCAGGGGAAATCCTCAGTACCCACGACCTGTGTAGGCTTTCCTGGGACTGGACCCCTCTCTCTCTCCGCAGGCTCTCGGCACACTGGATCCCCCTCAGCTCAACTCAGCACTCTCCGGACTCTCAGGCGACACCCCGAGACATCCACCTTCCTCAGACAGGAGCAGAGACAGCCGCACTCTCCTTCCTGGGACTCTGCTCCCAACAAAGACACTGTGTCACGCTCTTTCCCCCAAACTTATATCCACTCCCAGAATCCCTTGCAGCATAATCTGCCTTCTGGGGTAGTTACAAGCTGGGATGTGTCCCCTAATTGGGCTTCCCACACTGCCCTATGAGAAGCCTCTCACAGGAGCCAGTGGGGATACTTCTCCCCTCAGCAGGCACATCTGGAAGCCCTGACACCCTGACTAGTTAAATCATAGCCCTGCTGTTATGCAGACAAGGCTCACTATAGTTTTACTGTACCTAGCACCTATTTGTAGGGTGCTACACATGATAAAAGAGATTGTCAGAGATGCAGACATTTTACAGGAGATGGTCAGAGGCAGCAGACTTGATACAACAGATGGTCAGAGACTGCTGGCATGCTGCAGGAGATTCTGAGATCTGCATTGTCAGATGCGGAGGGGTGGCGTTAAGAATTAATGGCAGCTCTGTGCATATTCTAAATAGCAGTGCAGTTTGCCCGCGGGTTCAGGAGAGCATGCAATTTATACCCATTTCTGCACCCTTATATAGCATGTGGACCTAGTCTAATAGTTTGTTGGAGACCGAGGACATGCTTTAGTAGACAGTCATAGAGTGGAAGCATATCGCCTGAGCATGGTAGAAATCACTGTTATAAGAGGGCAACAGAGCAGCCTTTATCAACCAGGATGCCCAGGCAACCTGGGGTGCCTTGTGGTTTCTTCAAGGGTGCCTTGGCAAAATGCCTAAAAATTGCCCAAAAATTGTATACAAGCTTGTGTGGGGATGAAGCCTGCCTTTTAGTTACACAAAGCCACAGATTTCCATTGTGCACCATTACAACCTTCTAGCTGTCAGTGTCTTAACAACCAATGGCGTCATCAGTTGATATAGAAGATGTCAGTCGCCTGCACAGCATCTTTATATCCCCCACTCCTGCCCCTATCCATCAGCGTTGGGGTCACATTAGCTGAGTGATGGGGAAAAACTGAGAGAAAAGAAAAACATTGGAATACTAGTCAGTACCAGTTTGCAAAAGTGCATTTGCTTTAGAAGAATAAATCACCTCTAACGTTGGGTGTCCTTTGTGTGTGGATGTTGCTGCATTATGAAAAAACTATTAGAATAGTCTTTATATTTTAAAATGGGGTGCCTCAAGGCTGTCCAGAACTTTTAAAGGGTGCCTCGAGATTGTCCTCAAGTTTTAAAGGGTGCCTCGAGATTGTCCTCAAGTTTTAAAGGGTGCCTCGAGATTGTCCTCAAGTTTTAAAGGGTGCCTCGAGATTGTCCTCAAGTTTTAAAGGGTGCCTCGAGATTGTCCTCAAGTTTTAAAGGGTTCCTCGAGATTGTCCTCAAGTTTTAAAGGGTGCCTCGAGATTGTCCTCAAGTTTTAAAGGGTACCTTGAGATTGTCCTCAAATTTTAAAGGGGGCCTTGACTGAAAAAAGGTTGAGAAACACTGCAACAGAGAAACACAGATTAGTATCTGCAGGGAACCTGAGGGCCATACAAAAAGTGTTAAGTGGCCATGGCTTGAGCAACAGGGGGTTATGACCTCTCACTCTATCAGCTGTATCAATGTAAAAGGAATAAATGTTTTATCTCCTTGGAAAGCTGTCGTGAAGGATACACTTAGGCTGCAGTTTCTGAACTCCTTTAATGTTTAATACCTGGCTATCATGTAGATTTAGCCCCCAGTCACACTGGTGCAACTTGTCATGTGATTTGACTGGTCCAAATGACATGACAAGTCGCACCATACAGTCGGCAATGGAACTGTTCAAACCGGTGCAATGCTGAGTTTGCAGCGCTGCACCGATTTGAAAAAGTTGTTCCTGCGCTATTTTTGCTCACTTCAGATGCAACTTGCATAGATATCTGTGCATGAAATCACACAGATATCAGCCAAGTCACACTGACATGCGGCACAATTTCAAAGTTGGATTTGGTGTGACGGGGGGGGGGGGCAAAGTGTTTTAGTACTGTCCATGACCAGAAACAAATATTGGTCCCTGTACATTCTCTTTGTTGTTCTGGGTCTATCACACAAACAAAATATTCCAAAGATAGCAGGCAACTAGTATTTATAGAAGGAGGGCAAAAAAATGAATGCACTATATGGTAGTTTACCAATCCTTAAGTGTGGTGGCTGCATTATTCTTTTTTTTATTTTCACCCGGTGATCTGATCAGTAACACAATTCCTGTGTCCACTCTGGATGGAGGAGCAACAGAGACACCCCTGGACAGCAGCATTGTCAAGCTGTGGAGCGGGTAATGTTAGATGCACTAGCAAATTTAGATGGACTTGACTAAGAATTTAAAGCTGAACTCCTGCTAGCACTTTATAAGATGTTACAGCAAGCTGTTTTTTTTTTTTTTTCCTTTCGGTATAATTGTTTTACACATATGAATAAAAGCCAATCATTCTAAGCACCTCTGTCAGTGTTAAATGGTTTGTCTTAACCCTCAAACTGCTACTTTGTCTGGACAGCTTGGTCTGTTAAAGGAAGTTGAAAAATAACAGATTGACTGGCTAGATCACAGGTGACCAAAAAAAAAAAAGGAAAACAAATGCAACCATCATATCGAATGATTGCTAAGCTGCAATATATTACATTTTTGTTTTTGGGTTTTATTACCGCTTTAAGGGCTATCAATTATTTGAATGAGTTCAGTTACCTATTAGATCTGAATACCAAGAAAAACAAGATCCAGTGATAAAATATTCTTCTATATAGTTATAGCTCCAATGCTGTAAGTGCATTTCTAATGAATAAACTTTCTTAACCACTTTACCACCGGAGGATTTTGCTGTCTTAGGTCTGGGCCACTTTTTGAGATTCGGCACTGTGCAACTTTAACTGACAATTGCGCGGTCATGCAGCACCGTACCCAAACGAAATGTACGGCCTTTTTTTCCCACAAACAGAGCTTTCTTTTGGTGGTATTTGATCATCTCTGCGATTTTTATTTTTTGCGATATTAATAAAAATATGCAACAATTTTGAAAAAAACAACAATATTTTTCTACTTTGACAGTTAAAAAATGTCCAATATATTCAATTTTTGTCATATATTTAGGCCAAAATGTATTTAGCTACATGTCTTTGACAAAAAAATTCTCAATGAGCGTATTTTTAACCGCTTTAAGACCGGAAGATTTTACCCCATTCCTGACCAGGCCATATTTTGTGATTCGGCACTACATTACTTTAACGGACAATTGCGCCGTCATGCAACGCTGTACCCAAATTAAATTGATGTCCTTTTTTTTCCCCACAAATAGAGATTTCTTTTGGTGGTATTTGATCACCTGTGCGATTTTTACTTTTTGCACTATAAACAAAAAAAGAGCGACAATTTTGAAAAAATAATATTTTTCACATTTTTTTATATGAAATTCCCCCCCAAAAAAATGTAAAAATCAAAATTTTTTAACATTTTAGGCCAATTTGTTTTTTGCTACATATGTTTGGTAAAAAAAAATCGCAATAAGCGTATTTTGATTGGTTTGCGCAAAAGTTATCGCAGCTACTAACTACGGGAAATTTATGTCATTTTTATTGTTTTTTTTTTTAACTAGTAATGGCGGCTATCTGCGCCATTGCGGCGGACAGATCAGACCCTTGACTGACATCTTTGACACTTTTGGGGGTACCAGTGACATTACTACAGTAATCAGTGCTATAAATATGCACTGTTACTGTAAAAATGACACCGGCAGGGAAGGGGTTAACTTTTATTGGTGATCAAGGGGTTAATGTATGCCTGGTGCTTACTGATGTGTGTGGGTGGAGGGGACTATGTGACACAGGCACAGATCGCAGGTTCAGCTATGCTGAATCCTGCAATCTGACCCTGCCTGTCACTTAGGAGATCCGCCCACTTTGTTTACAAAAGCGGGCGGATCTCCACACTCGATATCCGACGATCGGGGAAGAGCGGCGGTGATCACCACCACTCCTCCCCTGCCCCGACTCCCGCTGTGAATGAATACAGATATTTTGAAGAGAAGTATGAGAAGAATCATACATGACTGGTTTGTGGTTTATTTTTGCATAAACTGACATGTTCTAAAAAAACATTTTTATATATTGCAAGTGTTGTCACACATTAAGGATACATCCAATTTTATACAAGTGCTTCTCATTTGTGTTCCCTGCTCTCTGAGAACCCTGATGTTCCTACTCTGCATCTGGACAGTACAATGTTTGCATACTAAGCAGAAACTATGAAAATGTGGAGTTCATTTCTAAAAAATGAAATGCAGCACCCTCTAGTGTGTGCTACTAGAGCGAGAGTGGGCAAACTATACTCTGACTCATGCTTAGCCTGTGAGTCTGTAATTGGGGCAGGGTTATTAGAAGTTAGGCCAGCATGATTCATACAGACAGCTCTCTGGTGCCTCTCTCTGGATCAAGAAAGATGGAGAACATTCTAGCTGCTAGTAGGTGGAGGTTAGGAGGGGCTGTTCTGCATATTTAGGGGCCCTTAGCCAATCCCCAGGAGTGGTGAGCCCTTGAATAGACATGAGTCATGCTGGGAGGGAAGTCTGGTGGAAGATTATTATTATTATACAGGATTTTTATAGTGCCAACAGTTTGCACAGCGCTTTTCAATATGAGGAAAGACAATACAGTTACAATACAATTCAATACAGGAGGAATTAGAGGGCCCTGCCCATTAGAGCTTACAATCTAGAAGATATAGATGCAGTGCTGAGGGAGACTGTCAGTGGCCCTTGAGGGACCCCTGCCAGGAAAGGGTTTTACCTTGGGCTGGGGCTCAGGTGGCTGGCCTGGAAGGATCCTACCACAGAAGAATTGGGAAGGAGGCTATCCTGAGAGGCAGAGGGTGCAAGCAAAGGACAGAGTGAGTACATTAGCACAGTGCACAGACTGACAAGGGGAGAGACTGCCACATGTAGCAGGTCTCTCTTGAAGACAGCCATGTGCCTAAGTCTTCAGCCTTGCCCTGGGTGATTTCTAGTGAGTCAGTCCGGTAGACTGGTGAAGAGTTTCAGTTGAGTATACTGCAAAAGAAGCCGCCAGGTGGGCTGGTGAAGAGGCAGACAGGTAGGCTAGCATTTCCTGCAGTGGTAGAGCTGGGACCAGTGTCTATAGGGGAATTGTGGGTACTCCAGGATGCAGTTCACAACACATGTGCTACTTTTCCAAAGGACTAAGATTTCCTAGCCTGTTAGGGGCTTTTGCTGAGCTAACAAGAGTCTCTTAGTTTCCAAAAAGAATAAATCATTTGGAGTTCTACAAAATAAGTCAAGCAGAGTTGTACGAAGGATCAAGTCAAGCTGTACAGGGGGATCAAGTGGAGCTAAATATAGGAAGGAAGTTGTACCTGGTTCTTTTTGTTACTGTCAAGTTAGGCATTCCATAATTCCTATCCCCATCCTAGTTATTATCCCCTCAATAAAACAACAAAAACAAAGCTCAAGGACTGAACCCTTTCACTTGCAGCCCCTACAGGGGTAGTGCTACAGAACATTTGCCTTTTACTTTTTAAGTAAGTTGACATTTTTTGCATAGTTTAACTTTCGGGGATGGGTCAGTTTGTGACTCACTGGATTAATCACTGCCATGACTCATTCCATAGCAAAAAAAAAAAACAAAAAGAAGTGGAAGTCTACTTAAGCTAGATGTACACTGGTAGAATTATGTTCAGCAGTTTTCATTGTAGGAACCTTTGTTGTTTTTCTAATCATTAGCATGGTCAAATGAGCGTTCGTTTCCAACCACAGTGACGAGAAAATTCAAAGGAGTGGGATAGAAACCTTTTCTCGAATATATCAATTTCTAACAGTAAATGACCATTTATTCCTAAATCGAGTGTTGAAAAGCACACAAAATCTTGAACCACTTTTGAATGACATTTGAATGTACTAAGAATTTTTGTATGAGTTTTGGTTCAAAATTCTACTAGCGAATACCCAGCATTAAGAGAGAATCTGTTGCGTTGCTTTGTATAGGCAAACACAACTGAATTCTAGAAACAGATATATAAATATAATAAAACAATTATAATAGACACAGACTAAAGTGGCACAGATTAAATAATATCCTAAACAATTCATAGACATACACTATAAAAGGGCCCTGTAATCTAATTTTCATGAAATCATTTGTACTGCCTTTTTCTGCCTCCTTCTTCTAACATCCTCCGTGAACTCCAGAACTTTTCTTCTAACTTACAGTTGTTAGGAACGAGAGGAGCACTTTAGTTGTAGTGATATGTACTGCTCTATGCACACTAAGTCCTTAGTCTCTAATACATCCTAGGAGCGAGCAAGAGTGGTGGCTAATTTATTTACACAGTGGTACCATGGAGAAGGAATGTAGCCACAACAGCAAAAAGGAATTTGAATGTACTTTGTACACTTTATGTACAGTATGTATGTGTTTTTTCAATAAAAGCAGTAAAAAGTACCTGAATTTCACCTGGTATCCACCTCATGCAGTCCATGTATTGTGGAGCTGCCACGTAAGAGAAAGAAGCAGCACAAAGAACCAATTAGTTCACGTACTAACAAGAAGCATAATGATTGGAAAAAGAAGCAGAGTGACAGAGAGATGAGCTTGTCACTGTGCTGCTTCTCCTTTCCCTGACCAGTCACAGACCAAGAAGGGCCCAGAATAATCTTGACTCAGAGGTAGTGAGTTGTATAATGCAGACCATCAGATGGAGGGCATCTAGTGGCAGGAAGGATTACTGTGGAGAAATCTCTGGATTGAAGGTGAATATAGCAACAAATGCTGGTTATGTTATTTTATCTTTTAGTGGTGGATCACACATATGTGATGTCAGACATTGCATGTGATTCGCAGCTCACTGCTCTGCAAATCACATGCGATGTCTGTGCATTGCAAATTCAGCCATGCAGATTGTATGGCTGAATTCGAATCGCATTCTGACCAAAGTCGCACAGGACTTTTTTTTTTTTTGCACCAGAATCGGATCGCATGGGTGAGAAAGAGACAAGGAGACCCATAGCGTAATCCATTAAGATATATTCAGTAAAATTTATTCAAGGTTGCACTTACATAATGTAGATAAAAGAATTGCATCATTGGAACACATGAAATCCGTGGCGTCCCGCGTGCAGTATGCAAGCCAGGTGTCTAGGGAGCGTGGGGGTTGAGCGTCAGGTACCGCGCGACCGGTTTCGTCATACGTCGTCCTGGGCGACGTCACGTATGACGAAACCGGTCGGGCGGTACCTGACGCGGTACTTGATGCTCAACCACCACGCCCCCTAGATGCCTGGCTTGCATACTACACGCGGGACGCTGCAGATTTCATGTGTTCCAATTATGCAATTCTTTTATCTACATTATGTAAGTGCAACCTTGAATAAAATTTTACTGAATATATTTTACTGGATTACGCTATGGGTCTCCTTGTCTCTTTCCCATATATATGATATATATGTACCTGGATCGGTGCTAACTTGATCTGGAGGAGATAGATTCCTCTACATAGGATTCCATAGGAAGGAGTTTACAGATAATACATCTCAGCGTGTGTAGCCTGACCATTGATTTGGGGGCCGTATTTTCTGGTAATCAGCCCAAATTACACATTTGTCACGGGTGTATTCCAGCTGTAACATCTCCTTGGTAGTGTTGAGCGAACACGGACTGTATTATTCGTGTTCGTACCGAATAATTGGATTTTTTGTACCCGAACACGGACACGGACACTTTACTGTATGTTCGGGTAAAAATCCGTGTTCGGTCGTTTTATTTCCGGGTTTTGCATGCTTTGGCGCTCTTTTCATGGCGGGCTTTCAACAGCCAATCAACAATCGTTTAACTGGTGTGCCTTAAGCCATCCCAGCCATGCCTGCAAATGTCTTAGTAGCTGTGATTGGCCGTCTGAAGCATGTGACCAAGTCTTTATAAGTTCGAGGCAGCCGCAGCGGCGTCATTATGCTGCTTATATCAGGGACAGAGCACACATCAACGTGCTGGCTGCTGATTAGGGAAAGATAGGCAGGAAAAAACCATTTGTGTCCGGATAGAATTGAGGGACAGGTCGGAGTGTTTAGGCAGGGCGAGTTGTAGGCATTTTAGGGATAGAGTCTGCTGAATTATAGGGTCAGTGTCTTCTACAAACTACAATCGATATTGCTGTGTGGGGGGTGGGGTGAATCTGCACTCAATCCTGATCTACGATCTCTTCTCAATCCTGTTAGGGACAGAGTCTGCTGAATTTTAGGGAAACTGTGTTCTACAAACTACAATCGATATTGCTGTGTGGTGTGGGATTGGAGATAGGCAGGTGTCAGTGATCCACATCCATTTTTCTGTGTGTGAGCTGCAGTGAACACAATCTTTTTGGGCTGCAGTGAACACAATCTTTTTGGGCTGCAGTGAACACAATCTTTTTGGGCTGCAGTGAACACAATCTTTTTGGGCTGCAGTGAACACAATCTTTTTGGGCTGCAGTGAACACAATCTTTTTGGGCTGCAGTGAACACAATCTTTTTGGGGTGCAGTGAACAAAATCTTTTTGGGGTGCAGTGAACACAATCCTTTTTGGTGTGCAGTGAACACAATCTTTGTGGGGTGCAGTGAACAAAATCCTTTGTGGGGTGCAGTGAACACAATCTTTTTGGGGTGCAGTGAACAAAATCCTTTTTGGGGTGCAGTGAACAACATCCTTTTTGGGGTGCAGTGAACACAATCTTTTTGGGGTGCAGTGAACAAAATCCTTTGTGGGGTGCAGTGAACACAATCTTTTTGGGGTGCAGTGAACACAATCTTTTTGGGGTGGAGTGAACAACATCCTTTTTGGGGTGCAGTGAACAAAATCCTTTTTGGGGTGCAGTGAACAAAATCATTTTTGGGGTGCAGTGAACACAATCTTTTTGGGGTGCAGTGAACACAATCTTTGTGGGGTGCAGTGAACACAATCTTTTTGGGGTGGAGTGAACAACATCCTTTTTGGGGTGCAGTGAACAACATCCTTTTTGGGGTGCAGTGAACACAATCTTTTTGGGGTGCAGTGAACACAATCTTTGTGGGGTACAGTGAACAGAATCTTTGTGGGGTGCAGTGAACACAATCTTTGGGGGGTACAGTGAACACAATCTTTTTGGGGTGCAGTGAACACAATCTTTGTGGGGTGCAGTGAACACAATCTTTTTGGGGTGGAGTGAACAAAATCATTTTTGGGGTGCAGTGAACAACATCCTTTTTGGGGTGCAGTGATCAAAATCCTTTTTGGGGTGCAGTGAACACAATCTTTTTGGGGTGCAGTGAACAAAATCCTTTGTGGGGTGCAGTGAACAGAATCTTTGTGGGGTGCAGTGAACACAATCTTTGGGGGGGTACAGTGAACACAATCTTTTTGGGGTGCAGTGAACACAATCTTTGTGGGGTACAGTGAACAGAATCTTTGTGGGGTGCAGTGAACACAATCTTTGGGGGGTACAGTGAACACAATCTGTTTGGGGTGCAGTGAACACAATCTTTGGGGGGTACAGTGAACACAATCTTTTTGGGGTGCAGTGAACACAATCTTTGTGGGGTGCAGTGAACACAATCTTTGGGGGGGTACAGTGAACACAATCTTTTTGGGGTGCAGTGAACAACATCCTTTTAGGGTGCAGTGAACACAATCTTTGTGGGGTGCAGTGAACAACATCCTTTTAGGGTGCAGTGAACACAATCTTTGTGGGGTACAGTGAACAGAATCTTTGTGGGGTGCAGTGAACACAATCTTTGGGGGGTACAGTGAACACAATCTTTGTGAGGTGCAGTGAACACAATCTTTGTGGGGTGCAGTGAACACAATCATTGTGGGGTGCAGTGAACTCAATCTTTGTGGGGTACAGTGAACACAATCTCATACTTCTGAAGATTTGAGGGTGCTGCCTGTTCCATACTCCCCCTACTCCTCATCTAGCCTTTTAGGGGTACAAACAATAGTAATTGGGGCCTAGTGTGGTTGTGTACGTGTGATATACATACACTTTTTTTGGATCATATTTTCTATTCTGCTATTTAATCAAAAACCTTTGGGGATCAGTTAAATTGGGGGATAGTCTGTGTTGGTACGTGTGAGAGAGATCCACCTTTCCAAGTTGTTGGGGTTCATCTCATACTTCTGAAGGTTTGAGGGTGCTGCCTGTTCCATACCCCCCCTACTCCTCATCTAGCCTTTTAGGGGTACAAACAATAGTAATTGGGGCCTAGTGTGGTTGTGTACGTGTGATATACATACACTTTTTTTGGATCATATTTTCTATTCCGCTATTTAATCAAAAACCTTTGGGGATCAGTTAAATTGGGGGATAGTCTGTGTTGGTACGTGTGAGAGAGATCCACCTTTCCAAGTTGTTGGGGTTCATCTCATACTTCTGAAGGTTTGAGGGTGCTGCCTGTTCCATACCCCCCCTACTCCTCATCTAGCCTTTTAGGGGTACAAACAATAGTAATTGGGGCCTAGTGTGGTTGTGTACGTGTGATATACATACACTTTTTTTGGATCATATTTTCTATTCCGCTATTTAATCAAAAACCTTTGGGGATCAGTTAAATTGGGGGATAGTCTGTGTTGGTACGTGTGAGAGAGATCCACCTTTCCAAGTTGTTGGGGTTCATCTCATACTTCTGAAGGTTTGAGGGTGCTGCCTGTTCCATACTCCCCCTACTCCTAGCCTTTTAGGGGTACAAACAATAGTAATTGGGGCCTAGTGTGGTTGTGTACGTGTGATATACATACACTTTTTTTGGATCATATTTTCTATTCCGCTATTTAATCAAAAACCTTTGGGGATCAGTTAAATTGGGGGATAGTCTGTGTTGGTACGTTTGAGAGAGATCCACCTTTCCAAGTTGTTGGGGTTCATCTCATACTTCTGAAGGTTTGAGGGTGCTGCCTGTTCCATACTCCCCCTACTCCTAGCCTTTTAGGGGTACAAACAATAGTAATTGGGGCCTAGTGTGGTTGTGTACGTGTGATATACATACACTTTTTTTGGATCATATTTTCTATTCCGCTATTTAATCAAAAACCTTTGGGGATCAGTTAAATTGGGGGATAGTCTGTGTTGGTACGTGTGAGAGAGATCCACCTTTCCAAGTTGTTGGGGTTCATCTCATACTTCTGAAGGTTTGAGGGTGCTGCCTGTTCCATACTCCCCCTACTCCTCATCTAGCCTTTTAGGGGTACAAACAATAGTAATTGGGGCCTAGTGTGGTTGTGTACGTGTGATATACATACACTTTTTTTGGATCATATTTTCTATTCCGCTATTTAATCAAAAACCTTTGGGGATCAGTTAAATTGGGGGATAGTCTGTGTTGGTACGTGTGAGAGAGATCCACCTTTCCAAGTTGTTGGGGTTCATCTCATACTTCTGAAGGTTTGAGGGTGCTGCCTGTTCCATACCCCCCCTACTCCTCATCTAGCCTTTTAGGGGTACAAACAATAGTAATTGGGGCCTAGTGTGGTTGTGTACGTGTGATATACATACACTTTTTTTGGATCATATTTTCTATTCCGCTATTTAATCAAAAACCTTTGGGGATCAGTTAAATTGGGGGATAGTCTGTGTTGGTACGTGTGAGAGAGATCCACCTTTCCAAGTTGTTGGGGTTCATCTCATACTTCTGAAGGTTTGAGGGTGCTGCCTGTTCCATACTCCCCCTACTCCTAGCCTTTTAGGGGTACAAACAATAGTAATTGGGGCCTAGTGTGGTTGTGTACGTGTGATATACATACACTTTTTTTGGATCATATTTTCTATTCCGCTATTTAATCAAAAACCTTTGGGGATCAGTTAAATTGGGGGATAGTCTGTGTTGGTACGTGTGAGAGAGATCCACCTTTCCAAGTTGTTGGGGTTCATCTCATACTTCTGAAGGTTTGAGGGTGCTGCCTGTTCCATACTCCCCCTACTCCTAGCCTTTTAGGGGTACAAACAATAGTAATTGGGGCCTAGTGTGGTTGTGTACGTGTGATATACATACACTTTTTTTGGATCATATTTTCTATTCCGCTATTTAATCAAAAACCTTTGGGGATCAGTTAAATTGGGGGATAGTCTGTGTTGGTACGTGTGAGAGAGATCCACCTTTCCAAGTTGTTGGGGTTCATCTCATACTTCTGAAGGTTTGAGGGTGCTGCCTGTTCCATACCCCCCCTACTCCTCATCTAGCCTTTTAGGGGTACAAACAATAGTAATTGGGGCCTAGTGTGGTTGTGTACGTGTGATATACATACACTTTTTTTGGATCATATTTTCTATTCCGCTATTTAATCAAAAACCTTTGGGGATCAGTTAAATTGGGGGATAGTCTGTGTTGGTACGTGTGAGAGAGATCCACCTTTCCAAGTTGTTGGGGTTCATCTCATACTTCTGAAGGTTTGAGGGTGCTGCCTGTTCCATACTCCCCCTACTCCTAGCCTTTTAGGGGTACAAACAATAGTAATTGGGGCCTAGTGTGGTTGTGTACGTGTGATATACATACACTTTTTTTGGATCATATTTTCTATTCCGCTATTTAATCAAAAACCTTTGGGGATCAGTTAAATTGGGGGATAGTCTGTGTTGGTACGTGTGAGAGAGATCCACCTTTCCAAGTTGTTGGGGTTCATCTCATACTTCTGAAGGTTTGAGGGTGCTGCCTGTTCCATACTCCCCCTACTCCTCATCTAGCCTTTTAGGGGTACAAACAATAGTAATTGGGGCCTAGTGTGGTTGTGTACGTGTGATATACATACACTTTTTTTGGATCATATTTTCTATTCCGCTATTTAATCAAAAACCTTTGGGGATCAGTTAAATTGGGGGATAGTCTGTGTTGGTACGTGTGAGAGAGATCCACCTTTCCAAGTTGTTGGGGTTCATCTCATACTTCTGAAGGTTTGAGGGTGCTGCCTGTTCCATACCCCCCCTACTCCTCATCTAGCCTTTTAGGGGTACAAACAATAGTAATTGGGGCCTAGTGTGGTTGTGTACGTGTGATATACATACACTTTTTTTGGATCATATTTTCTATTCCGCTATTTAATCAAAAACCTTTGGGGATCAGTTAAATTGGGGGATAGTCTGTGTTGGTACGTGTGAGAGAGATCCACCTTTCCAAGTTGTTGGGGTTCATCTCATACTTCTGAAGGTTTGAGGGTGCTGCCTGTTCCATACCCCCCCTACTCCTCATCTAGCCTTTTAGGGGTACAAACAATAGTAATTGGGGCCTAGTGTGGTTGTGTACGTGTGATATACATACACTTTTTTTGGATCATATTTTCTATTCCGCTATTTAATCAAAAACCTTTGGGGATCAGTTAAATTGGGGGATAGTCTGTGTTGGTACGTGTGAGAGAGATCCACCTTTCCAAGTTGTTGGGGTTCATCTCATACTTCTGAAGGTTTGAGGGTGCTGCCTGTTCCATACTCCCCCTACTCCTCATCTAGCCTTTTAGGGGTACAAACAATAGTAATTGGGGCCCAGTGTGGTTGTGTACGTGTGATATACATACACTTTTTTTGGATCATATTTTCTATTCCGCTATTTAATTTAACTGGGCCTCCATGCGAGACCTGTGTGCCTTGTTGCGCTGTTTTGAGTACTCCACCAACATGGCCAGTGGCAATGACGCCGTTCTCAGCTTAACTATCCCACTTCTATGCCTCCTTGAAAAAACAATTCGGGCGATGATGGAAGAGGATGTGGCACAGGATGAGGAGGAGGAGGAGGATGAAGAGGTAACATTTCCAAGGCTTTCAGGGCAGTCATTCGCAAGGGGCTCCGAGGGTGGGTTCCTGCACACGCAAACGCCAGGGACGCAATTGTCCAGCAGGGGCACAGTTCTGGAGGATGAGGAGGAGGAGGAGCTGGAGGAGGAGATGGAACCATGTTCACAGCAGGGTGGCACCCAGGCCAGCTCATGGCCATCACTGGTGCGTGGCTGGGGGGATACAGAGGACACGGACGATACACCTCCCACAGAGGACAGCCTTTCGTCGCCTCTGGGCAGCCTGGCACACATGAGCGATTACATGCTGCAGTGTCTCCACAACGACCGCCGAGTTGCCCACATTCTAACTTGTGCTGATTACTGGGTGGCCACGCTGCTGGATCCCCGTTACAAGGACAACGTACCGTCCTTAATTCACTCACTGGAGCGCGATCGCAAGATGCGCGAGTACAAGCGCACGCTGGTAGACGCCATGCTGCTGGCATTCCCATCTGACAGCGGGGCCACAGTGGAAGCACAAGGCAGAGGAGGAGGAGGAGGAGGTCGCCAACGCAACCAGGGCACCGCCAGCACCTCAGAAGGCAGGGTTAGCATGGCCGAAATGTGGAAAAGCTTTGTCAGCACGCCACAACAAACAGCAGCACCAGCAGCTCAGATGGAACGTCTTAGCAGGAGGCAGCATTTTACCAACATGGTGGAGCAGTATGTGTGCACACGCCTACATGTAGTGAATGACGGGTCTGCCCCCTTCAACTTCTGGGTCTCCAAATTGGGCACATGGCCTGAGCTTGCCCTTTACGCCTTGGAGGTGCTGGCGTGCCCTGCAGCCAGTGTATTATCTGAACGGGTATTTAGCACGGCTGGGGGCGTTATAACAGACAAGCGCAGCCGCCTGTCCAGAGACAATGTGGACAAGCTCACGTTCATTAAAATGAACCAGGCATGGATCCCACGGGACTTTTCCGTACCTTATGCAGAATAGCAATGGATACCGACCTTACCCACCCATTGTTCCATTTTTGCTCTTTCTCACTCTTTTGGGGTGTACCCTCATTTAAAATTTTTGAAAAGAAGCAGTGTTGGCTACCTCGTCCTCCTCCTCAGGGCCAGATTAATGTAGGGGCTATTGGAGCTGCAGCTCCAGGCCCCTACCTTTTATATAGGCCCCGGGTTGGCCATATTCACTGTTACCGCTCTTCTGTCACTTGTAAACACAGAAGTCTGGCTTCTATGCTCGCTTCCCCAGGCAGCACCCTCAGAACCTCCCCACACAGCGTGAAGGCCGGACAAGGAGGGACAGTTGGCGATGCATGGATGTGTTTATGGGCTTCAGAGACAGCATCCCATGTTGAATTAGGCATGCATGGCTGCACCCTTCCTCCTCTGGGTGCATGGCAAGGCACGGCCCTTAAGGCCCTTCAAAATCCTCAGCACCAAGCCCATGATGCTGTTAATCCGGCCCTGGTCCTCCTCCACCGCCGCTTCCACCTACACCGCCCATAGGTGTGCGCAGCCTATTGCATTAAGGTGTGCACCCCAAAGTTGAAATACACATGCATGTGTTTGCCAGCAGGGAGAGTAATGTATCGGGGCCATGTACCTGTAGGCAAGGAGAAATAGAGCAGAGCAGGTCCCAGGGAGATCTTTCCCATCTCCTCACTGGCAATGCTATGTGCCCTAGGTGATTAGGGTGTGCCCAGGCACACCCAGCACACCCTGTGCGCACGCCTATGTCACCGCCACATCCACCACCACCTCAACCTCCCTCCTACTCCATATGGGCCTCGTCCTTCAGAGATGAAGAAGAACATTGTTTTATTTTTCTGTTTTTTTTTGTTGTTTTAAGTTATTTCCCTATCCACATTTGTTTGCAGAGCACTTGCCATGCTCTTAATTACGTTTTGCTGCCATTTGCAGCACTCTAGCCCTTTCCTTTGGTGTTTTAGAGCGATTTTAGTGCCTTAAAGTTCGGGTCCCCATTGACTTCAATGGGGTTCGGTGTCCGGGAAAAGTTCGGTAAAAGTCCGGGACACGGACCCGGACTTTTTTTTAAAGTTCGGCCGAACCCGTCGAACACGGACATCTAGGTGTCCGCTCAACCCTACTCCTTGGGATCTCAGCCTCCTCTCCATCTACTATCCACTCTGGGACCTGCATATCCATTCTGGAAGTTTTATTTTTGGACTTTCCACTCTATATGCACGTTGAATATTGTCAACATATGCACTTTTGGTCACTTTCTATTTCTTTAGAGTTGCACCAATTATTTGTGATTTATTAGAATTATTTGTGATTTATCAGAATTGTGATATATCATTTGTGTGTATTATTCATGATCACAAGTTTTTTTCAATTCTACTTTCATGTTAGCGCTGCACTATTTGTTTTCCACGATTTTTTGATTTATATAGATCAAGTGTTTTAGCTGCTTCACATTGTCATTTTTTTCACCATTTACTTAGCGCAGGATCTTCCTGTTTCTTATGCCCTTAAGTTAATACTTTGTAGCGCCACCTTTTGCTGCGATTACAGCTTGGGGTATGTCTCTATCAGTTTTGCACATCGAGAGACTGAAATTTTTGCCCATTCCTCCTTGCAAAACAGCTCAAGCTCAGTGAGGTTGGATGGAGAGCGTTTGTGAACAGCAGTTTAAAGTTCTTTCCACAGAATCTCGATTGGATTCAGGTCTGGACGTTGACTTGGCCATTCTAACACCTGGATATGTTTATTTGTGAACCATTCCATTGTAGATTTTGCTTTATGTTTTGGATCATTGTCTTGTTGGAAGACAAATCTCCGTCCCAGTCTCAGGTCTTTTGCAGACTCCATCAAGTTTTCTTCCAGAATGGTCCTGTATTTGGCTCCATCCATCTTCCCATCAATTTTAACCATCTTCCCTGTCCCTGCTGAAGAAAAGCAGGCCCAAACCATGATGCTGCCACCATCATGTTTGACAGTGGTGATGGTGTGTTCAGGGTGATGAGCTGTGTTACTTTTACGCCAAACATAACGTTTTGCATTGTTGCCAAAAAGTTTGATTTTGGTTTCATCTGACCAGAGCACCTTCTTCCACATGTTTGGCGTGTCTCCCAGGTGGCTTGTGGCAAACTTTAAATTACACTTTTTATGGATATCTTTAAGAAATGGCTTTCTTCTTTCCACTCTTCCATAAAGGCCAGATTTGTGCAGTATACGACTGATTGTTGTCCTATGGACAGAGTCTCCCACCTCAGCTGTAGATCTCTGCAGTTCATCCAGAGTGATCATGGGCATCTTGGCTGCATCTCTGATCAGTCTTCTCCTTGTATGAGCTGAAAGTTTAGAGGGACGGCCAGGTCTTTGTAGATTTGCAGTGGTCTGATACTCCTCCCATTTCAATATTATCGCTTGCACAGTGCTCCTTGGGATGTTTAAAGCTTGGGAAATCTTTTTGTATCCAAATCCGGTTTTAAACTTCTCCACAACAGTATCTCAGACTTGCCTGGTGTGTTCCTTGTTCTTCATGATGCTCTCTGCACTTTAAATGGACCTCTGAGACTATCACAGTGCAGGTGCATTTATACAGAGACTTGATTACACACAGGTGGATTCTATTATCATCATTAGTCATTTAGGTCAACATTGGATCATTTAGAGATCCTCACTGAACTTCGGGAGAGAGTTTGCTGCACTGAAAGTAAAGGGGCTGAATAATTTTGCACGCCCAATTTTTCAGTTTTTTATTTGTTAAAAAAGTTTGAAATATCCAATAAATTTTGTTCCACTTCATAATTGTGTCCCACTTGTTGTTGATTCTTCACAAAGTATCACAGTTTTATATCTTTATGTTTGAAGCCTGAAATGTGGCAAAATATTGCAAAGTTCAAGGGGGCCGAATACTTTCGCAAGGCACTGTATGTTATATTGTTTGATGTGTGTGACTCAGAAGTGCTTTAGGTAGGAAGATAGATGTGAGAGTGGCTGGAGGCATAATTATTTCAGTTGAGGGCTGCATGTAGGCAGAGTTTCAGCCACAGGCTGTGACTTATTTTTTTTATTTCCTGATAGTGCTGCAGAGTTGGGTAGATGGTGGCCCACCAAAGAAATCGAGAACAAGGGCACTCACAGCATGGCACAGCAGAAAGTGGGTGTCTCACGGTCAAGGGTCAGGCTTAGAGACCAGAAACTATAGCAGTAGAGAGGTTCTTACCAACCTGCAGGATAAGTAAAAAAACAGGTTACTTTGGCCGAGTTTCGGGGGCTAAGCACTAACCGGGATTCGCCAGAGCTTCTAATGATGGAAATGGGTTCTACTGCGTGTTAGTAGCAGGTTGCGGTCCTCAGGATAGCCCCACCAGGAGATGAGCAAGCCAAGGTCTAATAGCTGATATACCTGTAGCAGGTAGGGATCAAATAGAAGCATAGTCAGTAAACAAGCCAAAGGTCAGTAACAAGTGGTTGCACGTAGGGATCAAGTGGAAGCATAGTCAAGGAACAAGCCAAAGGTCAATAACAAATGGTTTCAGGTTGTGATCAAGCAGAAGCGTAGTCTAGGAACAAGCCAAAGTTTGGTAATGAATGTTAGTGAAGATGCGGACTGCAGCAGTAGTGAAAGAAGCAAGATATTGGCTGGAAAAGAGCACAATAATCTGGTAAACAGGAAGTGCAGAGACATGGCCTAAATCCAGAAGTTAATGGAAGAGCAAAGAGTTCAAGGTTCATCAGAAACAAAGTACAAGGCAAGATTATCCTAGATCAAATAGGGAGCTGTTCAGAATTTCAGGTGGCACAGCGAAAAGGGCTACAGCCAGACACCAAAGAGGTTCAGATCCAGACCCTGAAAGGTTGTTGCCTGCCAAGTGAGTGTAGTAGGTTTTTTTTATTTTTTTTTTTTGCGATATAAGTAGAGTTGAGCGGACACCTGGATGTCCGTGTTCGGCGGGTTCGGCCGAACTTGAGAAAAAAGTCCGGGTCCGTGACCCGAACTTTTTCCGAACTTTACCCGGACACCGAACACTATTGAAGTCAATGGGGACCCGAACTTTCAGGCACTAAAATGGCTCTAAAAAACCATTGGAAAGGGCTAGAGTGCTGCAAATGGCAGCAAAATGTAGTTAAGAGCATGGCAAGTGCTCTGCAAACAAAGTGGATAGGGAAATAACTTAAAACAACAAAAAAAACAGAAAAATAAAAAATGTTTCTTCATCTGTGAAGAACGAGGCCCATATGGAGTAGGAGGGAGGTTCAGGTGGCGGTGTAGGTGGAAGCGGCGGTGAAGGGGGACGAGGTAGCCAACACTGCTTTTTTTTTAGTCATTTTAAATTAGGGTACACCCCAAAAGAGTGAGAAAGATCAAAAATATAACAATGGCTGGGTAAGGCCGGTATCCATCTCTATTCTGCACAAGGTACGGACAAGTCCTGTGGGACCCATGCCTGGTTCATTTTAATGAACGTAAGCTTGTCCACATTGGCTCTGGACAGGCGGCTGCGCTTGTCTGTGATAACGCCCCCAGCCGTGCTAAATACACATTCAGATAATACACTGGCTGCAGGGCAGGCCAGCACCTCCAAGGCGTAAAGGGCAAGCTCAGGCCATGTGCCCAATTTGGAGACCTAGAAGTTGAAGGGTTCTTCTGAGGTGCTGGCAGTGCCCTGGCTGCATTGGCGACCTCTTCCTCCTCCTCCTCTGCCTTGGCCTTGTGCTTCCACTGTGGCCCCGCTGTCAGGTGGGAATGCCAGCAGCATCGCGTCTACCAGCGTGCGCTTGTACTCGCGCATCTTGCGATCACGCTCCAGTGAGTGAATTAAGGACGGTACGTTGTCCTTGTAACGGGGATCCAGCAGCGTGGCCACCCAGTAATCAGCACAAGTTAGAATGTGGGCAACTCGGTGGTCGTTGTGGAGACACTGCAGCATGTAATCGCTCATGTTTGCCAGGCTGCCCAGAGGCAACGAAAGGCTGTCCTCTGTGGGAGGTGTATCGTCTATGTCTTCTGTATCCCCCCCAGCCATGCACCAGTGATGGCCATGAGCTGGCCTGGGTGCCACACTGCTGTGAACATGGTTCCAGCTCCTCCTCCATCTCCTCATCCTCCAGAACTGTGCCCCTGCTGGACAATTGTGTACCTGGCGTTTGTGGGTGCAGGAACCCACCCTCGGAGCCACTTGTGAATGACTGCCCTAAAAGCCATGGAAATGATCCCTCTTCCTCCTCCTCCTCCTCCTCCTGTGCCACATCCTCTTCCATCATCGCCCGATGCATTTTTTCAAGGAGGCATAGAAGTGGGATAGTTAAGCTGACAATGGCGTCATCGGCACTGGCCATGTTGGTGGAGTACTCAAAACAGCGCAACAAAGCACACAGGTCTCGCATGGAGGCCCAGTTATTGGTGGTGAAGTGGTGCTGTTCCGCAGAGCGACTCACGCGTGCGTGCTGCAGCTGAAACTCCACTATGGCCTGCTGCTGCTCGCACAGTCTTTCCAGCAAGTGCAAGGTGGAGTTCCACCTTGTGGGCACATCACATATGAGGCGGTGAGCGGGAAGGCCGAAGTTACGCTGCAGCGCTGACAGGCGAGCAGCAGCAGGGTGAGAACGCCGAAAGTGCGCACAGACTCTGACATATCGGGGTAATTTTGAAGGAACCTCTGCACCACCAAATTCAGCACATGCGCCAGGCAAGGGATGTGCGTCAAACCGGCTAGGCCCAGAGCTGCTATGAGATTTAGAACAAAAGTATATAAAAGGGTATATCTCACACGTACAGACTAGGCCGCAATTTAATTATTGTCACCCGCATGGGTGTATATTGAATAAAGGAATAGTTCATCCAGGAGGAAACTGCTTTGCAGGTTTTCTGGGAGTGCCCCTTTGCACAGAGCCTGTTTAGGGCCTTGGAACCTGAATTTAAGGACTTTGTACCACAGACTGCCATCTTCGGGAGAGCACCCCTGAGCACCCCTGACCTAGTATTCGAGGTGGCTTCGGCTACCATGAAGAACGGGGTTCTGCCAGGCTTTCTGGCTAGGCAGATCATGGAAACCCTATGTCCCCGTCAGGAGACTTGCCAACCAGTAATCAGCACAAGTTAGAATGTGGGCAACTTGGCGGTCGTTGCGCAGACATTGCAGCATGTAATCAGTCATGTGTGCCAGGCTGCCCAGAGGCAACGAAAGGCTGCCCTCTGTGGAAGGTGTGTGGTTTGTGTCCTCTGTATACCCCCAGCCACGCACCAGTGATGGCCACGAGCTGGCCTGGATGCCACCCTGCTGTGAACATGGTTCCTCCTCCTTCTCCTCATCCATCATCCAGCAATTTTTCAAAAAGGTATACAAGTGGGATAGTAACGCTGAAAACGGCGCCATAGGCACTGTCCATGTTGGTGGAGTACTCGAAACAGTGCAACAAGGCACACAGGTCTCGCATGGAAGCCCAGTTATTGGTGAAGTGGTGCTGTTCTGCAGAGCGACTCATGCGTGTGTGCTGCAGCTGAACCTCCGCTATGGCCTGCTGCTGCTCGCACAGTCTTGCCAGCATGTGCAGGGTGGAGTTCCACCTTGTGGGCATGTCACATATGAGGCGGTGAGCGGGAAAGCCGAAGTTACGCTGCAGCGATGACAGGTGAGCAGAAGCAGGATGAGAACGCCGAAAGTGCGCACAGACGGCCCGCACTTTCTGCAGCAGCTCTGACATATCGGGGTAATTTTTAAGGAACCTCTGCACCACCAAATTCAGCACATGCGCCAGGCAAGGGATGTGCGTCAAACCAGCTAGGGCCAGAGCTGCTATGAGATTTCGCCCATTATCGCACACCACCAGGCCAGGCTTGAGGCTCGCTGGCACCAATAACTCATCGGTCTGCTGTTCCATGCTCCTCCACAACTCCTGCGTGGTGTGGGATTTTTCCCCCAAACATGCAAGTTTTAAAACTGCCTGCTGTCGTTTACCCCTGGCTGTGCTGAAGTTTTTGGTGAAGGTGTTACGCTGACCGGATGAGGAGGCGGTAGAGGATGAGGAAGAGGAGTAGGAGGAGTTAGGAACAGGAGGCAAACTGAAGCGCCCTGCAATCCTCGGCGGTGGAAGGAGATGCGCCAAACAAATTTAAAGGGTGTATCTCACACGTACCGATACAGACTATGCCGCAATGTAATTTTTTTCACCCCAAAAGGGTGTATATTGAATAGCGGAATAGAAAAAAGTATTTAAAATGGGGTATCTCACATGTACAATCACAGACTAGGCCCCGATTACAATTTTTTGTACTCTAAAGGGAGGATGAGGAAGAGGAGTAAAAGTAGGAGGAGTTCGGAACAGGAGGCAAACTGAAGCACCCTGCAATCCTCGGCGGTGGAAGGAGATGCGCCAAACAAATTTAAAAGGTGTATCTCACACGAACCGATACAGACTATGCCGCAATTTAATTTTTTTCACCCCAAAAGGGTGTATATTGAATAGCGGAATAGAAAAAAGTATATAAAACGGTGTATCTCACACGTACAAACACAGACTAGGCCCCGATTACAATTTTTTGTACCCTAAAGGCCGGATGAGGATGAGGAGTAGGAGGAGTTCGGAACAGGAGGCAAACTGAAGCACCCTGCAATCCTCGGCGGTGGAAGATGCGCCCCAAAAATTTGAAAGGTGTATCTCACATGTACCGATACAGACTATGCGGCAATTTAATTGTTTTTACCCCAAAAGGGTGTAGATTGAATAGCAGAATAGAAAATATGATATAAAAAGGTGTATCTCACACGTACAAACCCAGACTAGGCCCCGATTACAATTTTTTGTACCCTAAAGGCAGGATGAGGATGAGGAGTAGGAGGAGTTCAGAACAGGAGGCAAACTGAAGCACCCTGCAATCCTCGGCGGTGGAAGATGCGCCCAAAAAATTTGAAAGGTGTATCTCACACGTACCGATACAGACCATGCGGCAATTTAATTTTTTTCACCCCAAAAGGGTATATATTGAATAGCGGAATAGAAAATATGATATAAAAAGGTGTATCTCACACGTACAAACACAGACTAGGCCCCGATTACAATTTTTTGTACCCTAAAGGCAGGATGAGGATGAGGAAGAGGAGTAGGAGGAGTTCAAAACAGGAGGCAAACTGAAGCGCCCTGCAATCCTTGGCGGTGGAAGATGCGCCCAAAACATTTGAAAGGTGTATCTCACACGTATCGATACAGACTATGCCTCAATTTAATTTTTTTCACCCCAAAAGGGTGTATATTGAATAGCGGAATAGAAAAAAGTATATAAAATTGGTGATTTTTAATAGCACATGTGAACACAGCAGTGTCTTATGTTTTATGTCACGGTCAGCAGCAGGCTATGAAGGGAAAAAAAAATCCCCTTTAAATTTGTCATTTTTAAATAGCAGATTAGTACAGACTATGCCACAATTTATTTTTTTTACCCCAAAAGGGTGTATATTGAATAGTGGAATAGAAAAAAGTATATAAAATTGGTGATTTTTCAATAGCACATGTGAACACAGCAGTGTCTTATGTTTTATGTCACGGTCAGCAGCAGGCTATGAAGGGAAAAAAAAAATTCCCCTTTAAATTTGTAATTTTTAAATAGCAGATTAGAACAGTAATCTGTAGTAAAATATAGCTGAACGCTGCACACAACAGACTGATAAAAATATATTTTTTTCTCCCTCCTCCTCCTCCTCAGTGGGCTCAAGTGAGGGCAAAAAGATCGTTCACTGCACCACCCCCCACACAGCAAAATCGATGTAGATCGCTAACGGACGATTGTTCTGTCCTGTGTCTCCTATCTGTTCCTGCCTACTCTCTCCAGCCTGTCCCTAAAATGCTCAAATATTTCTCCCTGCCTACACTCCGACCTGTCCCTGCATTCTTTTCGGGCACAATGTTGTTTTTCCCTGTCTGTCCCTAATCAGCAGCAGCCAGCACCGTTATGATGTGTGCTCTCTCCCTACACTACAGCAGACTGACGCAACGCGCTGTGTCTCTCGAGCTTATAAAGACCTGGGTCACATGCTTCAGCTGGCCAATCACAGCTACTAATACATTAGTAGGCATGGCTGGGATGGCTTAAGGCACACCAGTTAAACGCTTGTTGATTGGCTGTTGAAAGCCCGCCATTAAAAGCGCGCCATTACATACAAAACAGGAAATAAAATTACCGAACACGGATTTTAAACCCGAACATACAGTAAAGTTTTCGGGTCTGTGTCCGGGTAGCAAAAATCCAATTATCCGGTAAGGACCCGAATAATACAGTCCGTGTTCGCTCAACACTAGATATAAGCGAAAAAAGAGCAAAAAAAAAAAAAAAAAACAACAAACTTTTTTTTTTTTTTAGTTTTGAGTATATAATTTTGCTAATAAGTAATTTTTCTTCAAAAATTTAGGCCAACATTTTTACTGCTACATATCTTTGATAAAACAACTCAAATTAGTGTATATTATTTAGTCTGTGTGAAAGTTATAGTGTCTACAAGCTATGCTATGTATTAAAAAAATATCAATCCTGATGTATTGACTACCTACAGTATCTCATTTCTTGAAACTGAAATGTCAGGACTGTACAAATACCCCCAAAATTACCCTTTTTTGGAAAGTAGACAGTTCAAGGTATTTAATAAGAGGCAAGGTGAGTTTTTGGTGAGAAAATTACAGAAAAATAAATAGGCATGTGATGGATGGGGTGGATGGACCAGTAAGCATGTCCTAATTTTTTTTTGTAAGGCCCATGTTAATGGTGAGGCCCATAAATAAATTGAACTCCTCCATAGGATGTTTCATAGGACGAACTGAGGTTGTGAACAATATATTGTTGGGCAAAAAGATCTGTCTGGTCCACAATAAAATGAAGTAAAAAAAAAAAAAATTATTTCTGAAAAATTTACAGTGTTGGCCTGAACACCTTGCCATGCGATGAAAGGGGGAATACTTGCTGATCCCGAGTTGAAAGGCAGTCATAATGGGTTTGCAAGTGCATCTGGGAGATACACTATATTGCCGAAGTATTGGGATGCCTGCCTTTACATGAACATGAACTTTAATGGCACCCCAGTCTTAGTCCATAGGGGTCAATATTGAGTTGGCCCACCCTTTGCAGCTATAACAGCTTCAACTCTTCTGGGAAGGCTGTCCACAAGGTTTAGAGTGTGTCTATGGGAATATTGAAATACCATTCTTCTAGAAGCGCATTTGTGAGGTCAGGCACTTATGTTGGACAAGAAGGCCTGGCTCACAGTCTGCGCTCTAATTCATCCCAAAGTTGTTCTATCGAGTTGAGTTCAGGACTTTTTGAAGGCAAGTCAAGTTCCTTCACCCCAAACTCACTCATCCATGTCTTTATGGACCTTGCTTTTTGCACTGGTCCAAATCATTTGGTGGATTATGGTGTGGGGTTGTTTTTCAGGGATTGTGCCTGGCCCCTTAGTGCCAGGAAAGAAAACTCTTAAGGTGTCAGCATACCAAGACATTTTGGACAATCTCATGCTCCCAATTTAGTGGGAACAGTTTGGGGTTGGCCCTTCTTGTTCCAACATGAGTGCGCACCAGTGCACAAAGTAAGGTCCATAAAGACATGGAGTTGGGTGGAGGAACTTGACTGGCCTGCACAGAGTCCTGACCTCAACATGATAGAACTCCTTTGGGATAAATTAGAGTGGAGACTGTGAGCCCAGCCTTCTAGTCCAACATCAGTGCCTAAACTCACAAATGCGCTTCTGGAAGAATGGTTAAACATTCCCATAGACACACTCCTAAACCTTGTGGACAGTCTTCCCA
Organism: Pelophylax lessonae; assembly: GCF_965119305.1. Taxonomy (NCBI): domain Eukaryota; kingdom Metazoa; phylum Chordata; class Amphibia; order Anura; family Ranidae; genus Pelophylax; species Pelophylax lessonae. The sequence continues at coordinate 108,235,706 of NC_138777.1, read as the reverse complement.
GAAGAGTTGAAGCTGTTAGCAAGGGGGTTTTTTGGTGTCTCACGCCAAGGTAATGGGACTTTATGGGCAAGTAGCATTAATACAAAAAAGAAATAAAGATATAAATAAAAAGGGGACCTACAAGATCTCCCCCCCGCACCTGCCGATCACGGCAGATTGCCTTCCTGATCTCGTCATCCCGTGTCGGCGGCCAAACTGTCAGGACCGGCTCATACTGCGCGCTTATCACCCAGGCGCATGCGCAGTACGAGGCCTCCGAGTCACTGACGGAAAAAGCCGATCAAGCGCAGCGCCTCCGGCGCATGCGCGAACGGCTTTATAAGGCCGGGGAGCCGGCGTCCCTCCTCACTTCCCTCCTGCAACCAGGGAACAGGACGGACGTGGAGCTGCACGCTGTGAAGGACTTCCATTTCTTTTTCAGACCTTCCCCAAAATGTAAGTGCTTATCCTTTTTTCCTTGAAATCACCAAAATAAAAGATTTTACTCACAAACTACTACTGTTCCGAATTACTTCATGGACACAAACAATGGTACTTTTCAGAACGGGGTAACAGCTCATCCCTTGATTGAAGCAGCGGAGAGACACATCCCTCTTATCTCCACCCAAACCCTGCAATTGTAAGTGTTTGGATTTGGATACTTATATATACAATTATACAATTATCGATTTGGGAGATGACCCTACTTATACACATATACACATATATTATTCCAGGATCCTTTCAAGACACCATTGGAACTCTAATCAGAGATTCATGAACACCTCTTAAATTGGAGGTGAGCGTTATAATGGCAATAGTTATCTTAATTTATTATATACATTACTCCCATTAAACAATAAATATATCCTTCCAGACTGCGGTACCTTACGACTCCTTGCTGCAGGCTTGGAGGATGCAGAGAGAACTTCTTTGAATTCTTTGGTTTGCAGAAACAGGATTAAAAAACAAGTATGTACTATTTAGCACTTTGATACATTTATAATTATGCATATTTCCAAAGGAAGTATTCAATATCACTATTTATACTTTTTAGCTGGGTGACAGAAACCTTTGAAAAAGGCTGACATAGCCGAAACGCATCAGTGAATTATGGAAACTCTGTTAAATGGTTCCTGAACATTTGGGACGCACAGAGACAAGAATCCATTTTGACTGTCACAAGTTATCACAATTGTCACGGATTCACTCAGAATCCTCTCTTTCTACTCTTATCACATTGGGCCTATACCCAACACCAATGCTCACATCTTGAGATGCAATACTATTTCTCTTGTTTTTCTACAAAGATTGTAAATAAATTCAAACTTTTTATTTATATCTTTATTTCTTTTTTGTATTAATGCTACTTGCCCATAAAGTCCCATTACCTTGGCGTGAGACACCAAAAAACCCCCTTGCTTTCTTAGACATAGGGACGGAGGCAAAAACGTATTCTCATACCACTCTAAGGATCAAAAACCCCCACCCCCGAGTTGAAGCTGTTATAGCTGCAAAGGGTGGACAAACTCAATATTGAACCCTACGGACTAAGACTGGGATGCCATTAAAGTTCATGTGCATGTAAAGGCAGGCGTCCCAATACTTCTGACAATATAGTGTATGTTTGGGCCCTGATTCTTGGGGTATGTGATATTCCAGTGCTGGTCCTGCGCCTTTCATCCTGGGGTCTAATGCTGTTGGAGTTTTGCTGATTGATCATTGGAGTGTATGGCGCTGCTGGTTGCTGCCTAGTTTTCAGAGCTCCTTATCCTTTTAGGAGGGACCCTTTCCTCCTTCGATTTGGTCGCCAGTCCACTACTTTCAACGGGTTCATACATTGAATCAGAATCAGACAGTGAGAGCTCCCCGCTGCTCTTATCCATCATACTAAGGATTGAAAACGCCTCCTCATTAGTGTAAACTTTTTTGGACATGGCTGGCTCTGATGACACTGGGACAGGTAGACTTCTGATGGTAGCTGTGTGATAGGTACTCTGCTGATGGGCAGCTGTAGGATGGGTACTCTGCTGATGGTAAGTGCTTTTACCTTGTGGGGCCACGGGTAACGGCACCATGTACTAGCACGATATACTGTATCCTGTGAGCACTCCTTACAATCCACTGGCACTATTTTAAGTAGTAGAACCTTATAACAAACCCGGTTGTTTTCTCAGCACTTTGTGTTGTGGCACCTTGGCCCCCTACAGGTCCATATGAGTATGAAATAAATGCACAGTGCACTTTTATGATCTTTTAAAGTTTTATGAGATTTTTTATTCACTTGTCACAGCTCCGACATACCAACATCACTTGCACTTTATATTTACACACTACCTCAGAGGTAGGTTGGCGGCAGCTTAAACCACATTTTTTCACACTAACATTATACACTCCACAGCGTTGGTAATCTCACATCCCCCGATATGAGACAGGTACTCATTGGCAACAGGTACACTGCTAATGGGCACTGATGGGTGACAAGTGCACTGTTGATGGGCACTCATGGGCGACAGGTACTCTGTTAATGGGCTAAAGTGCACTGATGGGCGACAGGTGCACTGATGGGCAACAGTTACACTGGTGATGGCCAACATGGCTGGCTCTGATGACACTGGGACAGGTAGACTTCTGTTGGTAGCTGTGTGATGGGTACTCTGCTGATGGGCAGCTGTAAGATGGGTACTCTGCTGATGGTTGCTTTGTGACAGGTACTCTGGTGATGGAGGCTGTGTGATGGGTATACTGCTGACGATGGTGCTGATGGGCGATGTGAGACAGGTACTCATTGGCGACAGGTGCACTGCTGATGGGCACTGATGGGCGACAGGTACTCTGCTAATGGGCTAAGGTGCACTGATGGGCGACAGGTGCACTGATGGGCAACAGTTACACTGGTGATAGCCAACAGGTACACTGATGGGCACAACAAATACAACATGGTTCGCTGTTCCTTTTAAATATGGCAGTCAACTCTTTATTGACTGAACAAATAATGATGACACATGAAAAGCAATAAAGTGAAAATCAATGTAATGAAAATCATTTACTGTACTTTTAATTTGAACACACATTTTGTTCAACCTGGAATAGGTAACACCAAATACAATTGCATATGGAAAATAAATAAAGTGCAAGTGCTAAAAAATACTGTGCAAAGTGCAATAACATCAAAAGTATAAATGCAATAAGCATGTAATAAAGTCTATTGAAAAAATGCCAGTAGAATAAAGTGTCGGGTGCTTAACGACACAAACAAAGATGCTTCAGGGTGGGAAAAGGTGCTCCTGAATATATGCAGATGACCTCTTACCCAAACAAGTGGATCTCGATAACAGGGATCAAAAGCAGCCTGCACTCATTCTCCAAGGCGGTAACTTCAAAGAAAACATGTCCCCCATGCCGGGGATCGGATGGAATCCCCTCATCCAGATAACATATGTGAAATAGGGAGAAACCTCATAGCTAAATGAATTTATTGTAAATTCATAGAGATACACTTACATTGAAGCAAAGAAAAATAAGCATTACAAAAAAGCCAGCAGCGGTGTTACCCATCTAGCCGGCTGCAATGACATCACAAGTAGTCTCTACCTGACACGTTTCCCCTAAAAATGGCTTCTTCTGGGATAGAAAGAATTATCCAATGGGCACTGATGGGTGACAGTTACACTGCTAAAGGCACTAATGGGCGACAGGTACACTGCTAATGGGCAGACAAGAACTCTTTACTGTAGGCAGTGGTGTGTTGTGCACAGTAAATATTCTCTAGACTGGTAACTCATGGTTCCCTGGCTCTTCTCCTCACACTGATTTGTGTGTGAGAAGAAAAAGCCGGTAACAGTGAAATTCTGGTCTTTGTTTACCTTTGTAATCGGCTGTGGTTGGACACAGTGGAATATGTGGTAAAGAGCCGCTTTCGTTGGCTCTTTACCCTGATGGGTGATGCGCTGTGTCCAAGGGACACAGCTCACCACAGATCACTGCGCAGCGAGAGTGGTTGGAAGTTATATAATGTCTTCCCAGAACGAGAGCAGCCCCGCCTGGCCGTCATTTTACTATAAGGTGGGCAGGACCCAGTTAAGCTCTAAAGAGCTTCAAGACTCCAGGATCCAGACCAGACAGACCAGAACTCATTAAAGCTGATATCCCCCCCCTCTTACCTCCCCCCCTAATCCCCCCCTCACCCCCCTCCCCTCAAATGTTGAAGTTAAACCATTGTTTTACTATGTTTCCGTACATAAGGCTTATTGTTCCTTTTAGTGTTGCTTTATTTATAAACCACTGTTGGTTTCACTGCTTTTATTTTTTCTTCTTTTAAAAACTTAATAAAATGTATTTAAAAAAAAAAAAATCTCCAGGATAATCAAATATTTTTTAAAGACAAGAGTCATGTGTATTCTTACTTCTTCTTGGGAGGCTTCATATGTTTTCATATCTGTGCAGTAATTCAGTGAGAATACCTGTAATTAAGACCGTATCCACTTAGGTTGGTGTATGTCAATTTGGTTTGAACTATCCAGATTTGTGACATGTTTCCTAAATGATAATTCCCTGGTTTATGTCTCTAAAATTATTTTCACAATTTTAACCAAAGGTAACTTGCATGTAAAAAATTACATTTTAACAATTAGCTGAAACAATAACCCACAAGTTTACTACAAAGCTGTACCTTACGCATATCTTAGACCAGGCAAGGGAGGAAATTTTGAACAAATTTTTTAGGTCACAGGGAAAACCCCCTTCTAAAAATGACTAAACCTACAACCTGCAGTAAGTTAGTATTTGCATGATCAGTTAGAAAAAAAACAAAAAACTAAACAATCTGGTATACCTATTGTATTTGACACCCAGGGTAAAATGTTTTAATGTTTTATACTACAACATTGTTTTCAGTAATAATTTTGAAATAAAAATATTGGTGTCCTCTTACAGTAGTGGTCAGCATAGATGTGACATTATATTGGTGGTATGTAGAAAATTGCCCTTTACATTGGTAGTGTAAGAGGTAGATCAATTCACTATTGAACACTGCTTAAGGAATGCTTGGTAATTTCAGAAGGAACTCTAGTTAGGAAAATCTGTTTTACTACACTGTGAAGATTTTCCTTACTTCCTTTCTAAATAATAGGGACATCGTCTGGATATAATAGGAAATCTCTCCAGTTGGGAAATAGACAGTAATAAAAGTACTTATTTATGGGAGAATAAAGGATATTAGAATTTTTTTAGTCTTCACTTGCTGCTTTTGTTTCCCTGTCTTGGTGACAAAAGTTCTCTCATTTCTTATTGTTCAATAGTTTTTAGTGAGTTTTAAAAAAACTTGCAAAAAAAAAAAAACACAGTAATACATAGCAGAATAGGGTATACAAAAGGGAGTGGTAACCACTGGCAATGAGTACATTTTAAGCAGGAGTGTACAAAAAAGGTGTAAAAACAAGCTACATCTGTGATGGAAATTGCACAGAATGATAAGGAGATCATCAGATTGAGCTATAGAGCTGACATTGGTGTGGTACTAAAATACGGACTTACTAAATACATATGATGTTTGTAATTTGAAATATTAAGTAGGAGAAAAGGAGATATCTGAAAATGTATGAGAAAGTAAAAGAGACAGTAGAAACAAGGAAGAGGAGAAACAAGAAGGGTAGGGCTCATGAGTAGTAGTGGGTGGGGGAGAGTTAGCTAAGAGAGGGGGAGGGGGTGGGGTTGCATACGTTTTTAGTCGCGTGACAGGTAAAAGTTCCTTTTAATAGATCCAGTAGTCTTCAGTCAAAATCTCTCCAAAAGAATGTTGAAATCCAAGGGTCCCAGATATGCCAGAATTTAGGCATCGTGTTTTGTAGTCGGGCCGTCAGTTTCTCATTGATTTATATACAGTGCAATTTAGGTGTGACCTCTGAGATAGGAATATGTGGTTATAGCCAAGCGCATGCCGAACTTGCTTAGCGACTGTGAGTCAGAAGCAGGATTTGGGATTTTTAGAGTCCCTCAGGTTTGTGATTTAAGAGGAGTCTAATGTTGGGGTTGGATGAAAGAGGGTATAAAGGATTGGATGCACTTGCTGCCAAAAATTTTGGGCTATCAGGCAGTACCACCAGATGTGAAAAGTTTCCAGATTTGAGGCAACCTTGAAAGCAATATGCAGAGGCGTCAGCTGAGGAATATGCTAATCTACTTGCAGTGATGTATCCCCAGATTACTACTTCATAATTCGTTTCCACTGCAGCTGCATTTTTAGAGCACGATTTTGTAGTGGCCCAGATCTGATCCCATTGAGATTGTTCTAGGGGATACTGCAGGTTCCATTCCCATTTCACGAGATAATTTGAAAGGTGAGGTATTCGTTTATTAGATAGGACATGGAGATTAGGCACATGGAGTAGGGATCGTTTTTACCTTTTGATTCAAATTATGTTAACGCCAGGGGCCTCCCATAAAGATGTGCTATGTAGAGAACGTAATGCTTAAATTATAGGTACCTGAAAAGGTCAGATGGAGGGAGACATCGCAAAGACTGTAAGTCTGCAAAAGCTTTAAAGCCTCAATGGGCCAACAGAGTGGAAATTAGTCACCTTGGAGGTGATCCAGGGGTTCTAGGAGACTTAAAACCAGGGGGAAAGGAGAAGTTACAAATGATTGGGAGGAGTGGAAGGTGGGGGGGATAGATGTCCACCTGAATTTCCGACTGACATAGATGTAGAAAATGTTGAGTGATTTCATTCGATATGTCCTTCTCATCTCGGGGAAGAAGCCATAAATTTTGTGATTAGACAAGGGAGCACAATCATGGGCCCATATGGGGGTTACCTGGATGCATGATAGTTGGTTAGTTGGGCCAGTTGAGCCGCATAATAAAACCTGGAGAAAAAGGGGACTCCCAAACCTCCCTGTGGTTTATATTGGTACATAAGGGTTTTCTGTTTCCCCAGATAAAGCGCATTCTCACATTTCTGCTAATGGGTTTACAGGACCCTTAACATGTTATCAAAAACTGAAAAAAAAGAAAAAGAAAAAAAAATGTGCCTTAACAGGTCAGTTGAGCCAAAAGTAATATTTTATTTAAGAAAAATCCCTAGGATTCTTTTATGTCTCGGATAATCCAATAGTGAGATCTTTATATAGTCAAAATTCCTTATTCTTTTCCAGTTTCCCTTTCAATTTTCTGTGTTCCCATCCACCTTTGTGGGCTTTAACAACTTTTGATGCATTCTGCATAATACGTGTACCTGACCGTGATGGTGGAGAGAGGAATGTGAGGAGGTGTCACCACTTTTCCCTTCACTGTGTCAGTAACACAGCGGGTCTGGCCAATATATCCTATCTGAGGCATCCTACCCAGAGAGAGGATAGGAGAAAGCCACTTACCTATTGCCTATTAGCACCTGTAAGTGCACAAAGCTGGTTTGGCTCATTATAATTTGTGAGCCAAACTGGGAGGTGAGCGGCCAGCATTACTATTAATGCACCAAGTCACTTTATCACATTAAAGCACCGCCACTTGAACACCTGATATCAGAACAGCACAGAAGAGATTATTCACTCTTTATTATGGACTTTGCACATTAATTGATTTAGTTACTACTTGTGTATATTAGTGTCCAATAATTTATTAACACGAGCACCTTATCGTGACTCTTATTTATTTATGATTTATTTATTTATATATTATATATAAACCTTTTGATATAAGAATTTATTTGAACCATACCTTTCAATCATTGTTTAGCACCTGGATTATTTATTTGTCACATTATGTAAGAGCACGGGCACTTTATTGTGATAATTATCTTTTATTTATTCATTTTATGGATGCAATTATTTATTTATTGTGAATACATTTGACTTTATTGCATATATTATATCCTCTGGCGCTACATGCTTTATCTTTGACAACAAGGTACATACTCAGAAACTCAAGCTCACCAGTTAAATTGCCAAGTTACTGTATATGAAACTGACAGGTGGTTTCACTATTCAACATCTACCTAAACCTGAAATATCAGGTTTTCTTTATTTACATTTTTCTAAAACAAGGATATAAATTAGGCCAGAGTATGCATATTTAAAATGAGTCAACATGTTAGAGAGGACATAAAAATAAATTATTTGTTAAAAGAGCCACTAGTGAAAGGCCATATACAAGGTATCTGATGTACAATAACTTTGAAATAGATCTTCAGTTTCTTTTTGCATACCTTCTGAGTCTAGCCATTAAACAAAGGAGCAACTGACTTTCCAGTCCCTTGAATTAAAACAAGAATTTCAAGATTGTGGACGGAACTTTCAATGGGGTATATAGGGAACATGGGAGAAGAAAACAAAAGAGGGATATACAGCAGGAAAAGGAAGGGGATGTGTCCGCATATGAAAGCAGAAAAATTAGAAATCCAAGTGAAATTAATTTCCAGCTTAACTCCTTGCTCTATAATTATTCTGCATTCTAGGGAACAAGTGTAATCCAACCGGTAGAACCAGATGCAGCTAAATTTTCTTTGCGATAATTTAGGGAAGTTGTGAGGTATTCCATGTGCTTAATGTCATTTATCTTTGAAAAACACTGTTTCCATATAGCTGGGATGAAGGATTTGGCTGTGTTGAGAAGGTGGATTACAGGAGGAATTTTTACTGTACAGTAAAACCTTGGATTGCGAGCATAATTCGTTCCGGAAACATGCTTGTAATTCAAAGCACTCTTATATCAAAGCGAATTTTCCCATAAGAAATAATGAAAACTCAGATGATTCGTTCCACAACCATTATTCATAAGTCTTTCAGTTTATAGTCTACATACAAAGATTATAGCAATGTTATATGTTGTTTAATCATAAAATGTCCATCCACAAATGGCGCCTCCACAAGGGGATTAGAAGCAAAATCAAGCAGGAGCTACAGAGTATAAAAGAGAAGAGAGGCTCCTCTAAGTGTAGCAGTATGGGGACATTTAATGAAGGTACAATATTTTGCAACTCACATGGTTGATGATTAAAGAGGCACGTCTAAGTATGCAGGCATGCGGGGTAAAGCTGTCCACATAGACCATCTTCTGAACCACTGGCTCTCACCGATGTCAGTCTGCAATCGTGACTGGGAAGATTACCCTGCAGTAGAGTGATCTGAAAGCGAGGCTTTGAATCGCTCGTGGAGCGCAGCGTGGAAGGGTGTGATGAAGATGGCAGTGCGGAGGATGGTCTATGTGGACAGATTTACCCCGGATGCCTGCATACTTAGTATTGTATTGCTACACTTAGAGGGGCCTCTCTTTTCTACCCAGTTGTGACATGACGCTATTTGTATATCAAGACATCGCTTGTATATCAAGTCAAAATATATTTTAAAAATTTGCTTGTCTTGCAAAGCGCTCTCAAACCAAGCTACTCTCAAACCAAGGTTTTACCGTATATCTATTTCTAGAAGGTTTTGAGTGATGAATGAGAAAAGCAGCTGTACTACGACGAAGATCTATGTCAGCAAGTGTTTTGATAATGTCACCTAATTTCATCCAGAACAATCTAATTTTATTGCAACTCCAAAAAATATGTAGCAACATCCATCTTATTTCTTCACATCTCCAGCATAGACGGGAGGTTGATGGGCACATTTTTGGGGAATTACAGGCACATTATACCTTGTACCATTTTGTCAAGCCCAATTCTTGAAATCTACCGGCTACTGTATTGCAGGGCATGTGGGAAAAAAATAAAATATCCTCTCTTTGTTCTGGGGTAAATGTGACATTTAGGTAATTTCCCCATTTGAGGAGGAAGAGGAGTATAAAGTTATCAGGAGATTAGATTAGAAGTTGTTAAGTACCGTATGCAAGATGGAGTGACTTGGTGGGCCAGATTCCAAGCACATCCTTTCAAAGCACAAAGTTTTTTTTTTACATAGTTACATAATTACATAGTTTGTGAGGTTGAAAAAAGACATCAGTCCATCCAGTTCAACCTATGATGTGTGTGTGTTTGCTGTTAACCGTACATTGTATACCCCTGTATGTTGTGGTCTTTAAGGTGCCCATCTAATAGTTTTTTGAAACTATCAATGCTCCCTGCTGATACGACTGCTTGTGGAAGAGAAGAGAATTCCACATCCCCACTGCTCTGACAGTAAAGAACCCCTTACGTATTTTTAGCTTAAACCGTTTTTCCTCAAGTTTTAGTGAGTGGCCCCGTGTCTTATTGTATTCCCTTTCTCTGAAAAGTTTGTTCTTTATGCTAGGGTTGCCAGTACAGTATTTGTACATTGATATCATATCCCCCCTCAATCGTCTCTTCTCCAGAGAGAATAAGTTCAGTGCTTGTAGTCTTTCCTCATAGCCGATGCCCTCCATTCCCCTAATTATTTTTGTTGCCCTTCTCTGGACTCTCTCCAGTTCCAGCACATCCTTCCTGAGGACCGGTGCCCAGAACTGGACAGCATACTCCAGATGTGGCCGGACCAGAGTCTTGTAGAGAGGGAGAATAATCTCTTTATTTCTGGAGTGAATCCCCTTTTTTATACATCCCAGCATTCTGTTGGCTTTGCTTTCAGCGGCTTGGCATTGTATGCCACTGCCAAGCCTGTTGTCTTCCAGTACTCCCAGGTCCTTTTCCATCCTAGACTCACCCAGAGGTTCCCCCCCCCCCCCCCCCCCCAGAGAGTAGCTTGATTTCGCATTACTGATGCCCAGGTGCATTATTTTACATTTTTCAACATTAAACCTCATCTGCCATGTAGTTTTGTTCAGATCATTATTTTGTTCAGATCCTCTTGTAAGTTTTCCACATCTTGCATAGAAGATATTGGCATGCTTAGTTTAGTATCGTCTGCAAATACCAAGATTGTGCTAGATATCCCCTCCTCTAGATCATTTATGAATAAGTTAAACAGGATTGGCCCCAGGACAGAACCTTAGGGGACCCCATTTTCCACGCCCGCCCAATCCGAGTACTCCCCATTTATCACCACCCTCTGAACTCTCCCCTGGAGCCAGTTCTCTATCCAGGTACTTACCCTATGGTCCATACCTACCTTCCTTAGTTTGTACAGTAAGCGTTTGTGGGGAACTGTGTCAAAGGCCTTTGCAAAGTCCAGATACACCACATCCACAGGCTTTCCTTTATCTAGATGGCAACTCACTTCATCGTAGAAGGTTAATAGATTGTTTTTGAAGTGGATATGTCCTTTTTGTGGAAGACAGGAAATGGAGTAGCTGTGAAATATCAGTTTTGTGTGGACTGACCTTATATATATATATATATATATATATATATATATATATATATATATATATATATATACTGTATATAGATCATATAGAATGGATAATAGGAAACCTATGGCTAATAGAATGCATATGTATGTATTTGGCAGACATATTCCACACATATTTGACATGACTAGTTAGATTGATGCACATACTTTTGAAATGATATGTGTTTTGTATCAGCAGGTAACATTTGCATAACACAAAAGGGTATTTTAATTTAGTCCACTGACCCATTTATTTAATAGTATTTGCATCAATGTTGTTCATGGAGACTCCCTAAAACTTAGTACACACGATGAGAAAACTGGACGAAAAATAACACTCTCAAAGCGATCATACGATAATCTGATCAATAGTACACAGCTTTCGAGAACCGATCATGACAGTTTATGTAAAATTATCCAAAGAGACAAACGCTAAAATGTTTCTTGTACGATACCAGAACAAAATATTTTCGTTCAAGCAGTACAGTATTCGTTCCAAAAAATTGGAAGACCAAGACCATGCATGCTCGTAAATGAAAGAATACATTACAATACAATAATATGCATTACATCACTTCCAAAGTTGTATTCTGTCGTACGAGAATTTTCGTAACTTTAGTAAACTTTTTATTTTCAATATGGAACTAGCATGCAAAAAAAAAAATCAGGCGATCATTCATCTGATATTTTCATCTTGTGTACAAGGCTTAAAATGAATTAAAAAAATACTGTTTGTGCTAAATTAGAATAAAACTAGTGAGACTTTCTGTTTGTCTGTTAGTAGGTGTATAGCTTAGCTTTTCTGAGCCACAGGGCAAAAGGTTTCACGTCGCTTTATTTTATTGGCAATTATATAAAGGAACATTTTTCATTTGTTCATTTAAATCTATGTTCACTCCAACAGCGGTTATACACAGAAGATTGTCTTACCTTGTTAAATTCCCCTACTTATGATTGAGTGTTTGGATTGAATTCGTTTCACCTCACTGAAAGTGAAAAGAACTTTTCAAGTCATTCTCAGTTTAACAAACATGAGTGTGCTAGCCAAATTTGTTTAGTAGATGAGCGAATAAGAATTTGTAACTAATCTACTGGTCCTTTCCTAGACAGGTTTGGCAGGTAGCTGCATGGTTGGTGAACCCAATTTACTCAAAAGACCACTTACTAATTCACTCCCAGCACAGCAAGTTGCAGTTGGCTCTCTCTTCCCTGGATGTTACATGGTTACATAGTTAGTGATGTTGAAAAAAGACACCAGTCCATCCTGTTCAACCTATGATACGTCTGCGTGTGTGTTTGCTGTTAACAGTACATTGTATATCCCTGTATGTTGTGGTCTTTAAGGTGCCCATCTAATAGTTTTTTGAAACTATCAATGCTCCCTGCTGATATCACTGCTTGTGGAAGAGAATTCCACATCCTTACTGCTCTGACAGTAAAGAACCCTTTAAGCAGTTTAAGGTTAAACCTTTTCTCTTCTAAAGCCCATCTCCCACGGTTATTGCATTTTGTTTCACTTGACCCTCCCTTCTAGATTGTAAGCTCTAACGAGCAGGGCCCTCTAGTTCCTCCTGTATTGAATTGTATTGTAACTGTATTGTCTTCCCTCACATTGTAGAGCGCTGCTCAAACTGTCGGCGCTATATAAATCCTGTATAATATAATAATAATTTGAGTGAGTGGCTAGGTGTCTTATTGAATTCCCTTTCGCTGAAAGGTTTGGTCCCTATGCTATGGTCACCAGTAAGGTATTTGTACATTGATATCATATCCCCTCTCAAGCGTCTCTTTTCCAGAGAGAATAGGTTTAATGCTTGTAGTCTTTCCTCATAGCTGATAGCTCATAGCTCTCTCTAGTTCCAGCATATCCTTTCTGAGGACTGGTGTCAAGAACTGGATGGCATTTTTGAGATGCAGTCGGACCAGAGTCTTATAGACTGGGATAATTATTGTTTTATCTCTGGAGTGAATCCCCTTTTTTATGCATGCCAGTATTCTTTTGGCTTTCCTTGCAGCTGCTTGGCATTGCATGCCACTACTAAGCTTGTTGTCTACCAGGACCCCCAGGTCCATTTACATCTGAGATTCACCCAGAGGTTCTCTCCCTAGCCAGCAACTTGCGTTTGTATTTCTGGCACCCCCCTGCATTACCTTACATTTTTCAACATTGAACCTCATTTGCCATGTAGTTGCCCGCCCCGTGATTTTGCTCAGGTCTGCTTCTAAGGTTTCCACGTCTTGTATAGAAGATATTGCCCTGCTTAGCTTAGTATCGCCCACAAATACTGAGATTGTTCTGGTTATCCCAGCCTCTAGGTCGTTTATGAATGAATTAAACAGGATTGGTCCCCAGGACAGATCTTTGGGGATCCCACTTTCCACACCTGACCAATCCTAGTACTCCCCATTTATCACCACCCTCTGGATTCGCCCCTGGAGTCAGTTTTCAATCCAGGTACTCACCCAATGGTCCATACCTACATACATTAGTTTGTACAGTAAGCGTTTGTAGGGAACTGTATCAAATGCCTTTGCAAAGTCCAGATACACCACATCTACAGGCCTTCCTTTATCTAGATGGCAGCTAATTTCTTCTTAGAAGGTTAATAGATTGGTCTGGCAGTATTGATTCTTCAGGAATCCATGCTGATGACTACTAATGATACCGTTTTTATTACTAAGATCTTGTATATAGTCCCTTGTCATCCCCTCCAATGTTTTGCCGATTATTGATGTTAGGCTAACCGGCCTGTAATTCCCAGGGATATTTCTCTACCCTTTTTAAAATATTGGTACCATGTTGGAGCTGGTCTTAACACATGCAGATCACAAATATATATAACAGCTTTAATTGCATCAGTTCAATCCCCCTCCCTCCCTCCTCCCCCCCCAGAGGAAGTGGACGGGACCATCCAGTGCTTCTGATCTTGGCCCTCTCAGCCAAGATAGTGATATGATGGGACTGTTGTTATTGTTGTTATGACTATTGTTGTTAATAGTAACAGGAACAACAATAGTCATAACAACAATAACAACAGTCCCATCATATCACTACTTCTTGCCTATTTGTCCACATGTGTATACTTCAGGGTGTAGAGCTCCTGATGGGTATTACATGACCTCAAGATCCCAGGGATGAGCAAGGGGTTAACTTTCATCTAATGCATTTGGCATTTTTATTAGAATTTTGCAAATAGTGACCACGGGTAATGCACTAGGTGTTTGCGCCTCCTTTTTCCTTTTTTTCTATGTACCCATGTTGGAGTTCCCTGCCTGAGGAGAGCAGCACGCCAGTCTTCCCCTTCGGAGTGAGCGCTAGGCTGAATTTTTGTACATTGGTACCATGTTGCCTTTTTTCTAATCAGCTGGTACCATTCCCGTCAGTAGACTATCCATAAAAATTGGGAACAATGGCCTGGCTATCACCTGACTGAGTTCTTTAAGGACCCTTGGATGTAAGCCATTTGGTCCCGGGGACTTATTTATGTTAAGTTTTTCAAGTCTAGTTCTGAGTGTGTCTTCTGTTAACCATGAGGGTGCTTCCTGTGATGTGATATTAACTTTAAAATTACAAGCTGGGTTATTGTAGCCCCCCAATTCTTGTGTGAAGACTGAGGAGAAGTATTTCTTTAGCACCTTCGCCTTCTCTCTGTCCTTTGTAGCCAGATTCCCTTTGTCGTCCTTTATGGGGCCAATGTGTTCTGGCCTCACTTTCTTACTATGTGTTTCTTGGGTTTTTTTTACTCTTTTCCGCTATGTGCCTTTCATGTTCTATTTCATCCGCCTTGATTGTGCTCTTACATTTCCTATTGCACTCTTCGTAATGTTGGAATGCTGCCAATGACCCCTCAGCCTTGTATTTTTTTGAAGGCCTTTTCTTTAGTTTTAATATGCACTTTTATGTTGATGTTTAGCCACCCAGGGTTTATTTTAGCTCTTTTAAACGTATTCCCCTTTGAAATACACTGGCCAATCCCTTTATTAGTATGTTCTTGAAGCACTGCCATTTCTCCTCCATGTTCTTTGTTCCTAGGATTCTATCCCATTTTATATCATATAGCAAAGAGCGCAGCTTAGGAAAGTTGGCTCTTTTGAAATTCAGTGTCCTTGTATTACCCTTGTGTTTCCTATTTCTATGATTTATAGTGAAACTAATTGACCTATAGTCACTGTTTCCTAAGTTGCCCCGTGTTTCTATATCCATGATGAGGTCTGTATTGTTCGTAATCAGTACGTCTAGTAACGCATTGTGTCTTGTCGGTGCGTTCACCATCTGACCCATGAAATTGTCCTGCAAAACATTTAGGAAATGGCGAGTCTATATCTGGATAATTAAAATTCCCTATTATAATGACATTTCCCATTCTTGCTGCCATTCCAAGCTGTGATAGGAGGTCCAACTCCCCCTCCTCCCTCTTGTTGGGGACTATAGCATACACCCAATATTGCTTTCCCCAGAGTACCTTCCCTTTTAAGCTCTATCCATATGGATTCTACCTCCTCCCTAGCTCCATTCGTGATATTGTCCCTCATATTTACTTTCACATAGTTCTTGATATAAAGGCATACCCCTCCCCCTTTTTACCCTCTCTATCTCTGTGATATAGGGAATACCCCTCAATGGTTGCCAGCCAATGAGAGCAGTCAAACCAAGTCTTCGAAATCAAAATCCTCCCCATGCATTAGCAGCTCCATTTGTTGGCGAGACTTCTAGCATTGGCATATAAGCCTTATAATTTTGTCCAGTTGCATACTAAATCCTCGTTAGATGTTATGAGGCTGCCCTTTCGATTTGTCAACCTAACTACCTTGGGTTTTGGATCTCAGGATACCCTACCGCTAATGCCCCCATTGATGCCCGCTGGACCTTGCTCCCCGCTGGCTAATTCTACATCTGGGCCCTCCCCCCTTTCACCTAGTTTAAAAGCCCCTCTAACTTTTTGGCATTTTTATTCTCCCAGTATGGCTGCACCCTCCCCATTTAGGTGCAGTCCATCCCTACTAAAGAGTCGGTAGCCGATTGAGAAGTCAGCCCAGTTCTCCAGGAACCTGAACCCCTCCTACACCAGCTCCTCAGCCACTTGTTAACTTTCCTAATCTCCCGCTGCCTCTCTGGCGTGGCTCGAGGTGCAGGTAGTATTTCTGAAAAAAACTACCTTGGAGGTCCTACTCCTTAATTTAGCTGCTAAGTCCCTTAAATTATTTTTTATGACTCTCCACCTTCCTCTAACTTTGTCATTGGTACCCACATGTACCATAACAGCTGGGTCTTCCCCAGTCCCAGCCCCATTTAATATTCTGTCCTCCAGATCCGTGATGTGCCGAACTCGAGTGCCCGGTAAACAACAAACAGTTCGGCTCTTATATTCTTTTTGACAAATTGCCCTCTCTGTCCTTTTCCTTCTCTGGTTTTCCTGCTGGATCCAATGTGGATCCTGCTTTAAATAATGCAAGGGGTAAAATTCCCTGCCCCTTAAATCTAGTGGTCGAATGAAGAATTGGCATGCTTTTGTTTTGGTGCTATCCTAATAAAAAAGGATAGTACTTATTTTTATGGAAGTAATGTCGCAAAGGGGATAGGTCATGATGAAGATGTCTCCATTAGAGAAATGAAAAAGGAAATGACCGTGGACCTGGTTATGTTGCTTGATACTTTTGCTGCGTCTGCTGTTATGCATGTTTTTAAGTACTAAGCATTATTTTCTCATATGTGGTTGGTAATTCTCTTACACTGTATTTTAGTGGTATACTACACCAATATGCGTTTACATTTAAGTATGCTTGCATTCTTGTCTTCATGTACAATAATGAGTGCCTTCTGCATTGTACAGAACAGGGGCCTCAAAACTTTGGCAAAAAAGGGCCAGTTTACTGCCTTTTGGACTTCAGGGGGGCCGGACTGTGGCCATCAGGAGTAGAAAATTACCCAGTATCAGTGGGAATTAAAAAAAATGTCTCATCTTTGGTGTCAGTGAGGACTTTGTGTTATTGGGAATATTTGTGCCCCATCACTGTGTTCACTGGGCCTTGTCATTGGTAGGAATTGTGCCCCATCGTTGGTGTCATTGGGAGGAATTGTGCCCCATCATTGTTGTCATTGGGTACCTTTGTTGGTGTTTTTGGGAGGAACTGTGCCCCATCATTAATGTCATTGGCAGGAACTGTGCCCCCTTGTTTGTGTCATTGTAAGAATTGAGCCCCATCATTGGTGTCATTTGGAGGAGCTGTGCCCCATTGTTGGTGTCATGAGTAGAAATACCCAGTGAAGTAAATAGTGCCCCAAAGGCCGGATAGAAGCAGGCAAAGGGCCGCATTTGGCTACAGTTTGGAGACCACTGGTATAGAGCATGCAGATCAACTTTCAAGAATGAAAGATTCCTTGTTACACAAGGAAAGATGCATGGTACATGCTATTGATGCTCATTTTAATTGATCATTTAGCTCAAATTATGTACTAAAAATGTAGTATTTAGAAATGCATTGCAATAGATATGAGCATTTTCTTTTAATGTGCCTATCTGTATTATCTTGCAGTAAAACACATGCCTTTTATATATTGAAAACAAGCCCTAAGCATTCTTCTTCAACAATGACATTTAATATATTGAATTATACTCATAAACAATAAAGCATAATATATATATATATGACAAAAGAATCGAAACACAAAATACAAGCAGATAAGGTACCAATATAAAGCAGGAGATAAGAAAGGGGAAAAAAGAGAAGAAGCGGTCCTTCCTTGAAACATGTAGAGGAATGCATGTCTGAACATTACATGGCACACTTTGTCTCTCAGATATCCACCTCTGAAGCTATGTATCGATGATGGACCTTTGTCCTTTTTAATGAGTAATGTTTTTTAAATAACAGTTTGATATAAAAAGTATCTATTAGGCTCCGTTCACATGTCAGCGTATGGATCGCGGGCAGAACCGCCGCGGTTCCACCCACGATCCGGAGATTATTGCAAATCGCAGGACGCCTGTGCGTTGCCCGTTGATTTGCAATAGCCCCCCAAACGCTGAGCGATGTTGCCGCAATTTCCGCCTGCCGAATCGCGGTAACATCGCGCAAAAAAAAATCGCGGGACTCATTACGCCCAAAAAAGTACAAGAGCTTCTTTGGAGCGTATTGCGTCCCGCGTTTTTTTTTGCGCGAACATCGCTCAGCGTTTGGGGGGCTATTGCAAATCAACGGGCAACGCACAGGCGTCCCGCGATTTGCAATAATCTCTGGATCGCGGGCGGAACCGCGGCGGTTCTGACTGCGATCCATACGCTGACATGTGAACAGAGCCTTAGTTAAGATGGTACCCTAAAAATCCCATTCATTTTCCCTTGTTCCCCTCCCCCCGGGACTGTTTTTGTGAGGAAAATGGCCCTCCCTCTTCCTCAATTTCATTTATCAGTCAATTTGGCATGTTGGTACCTATAAACCTTTGTTGTATTTCAGGCTTGACATTATTGATCCTTCCCTATATTAAAATAATTGGCCGTTATACCTTAAGAAAAATAATGTTTTTCATTTGTTTTCAATAAATTTTTTAAAACTTGCAAAAAGTTAAACTGGGTTATCTATTACAAATGAACACGTAATACAGGGGGCACCCATAACACTGGTTTTGTAAAGCATTCTTTGTTTTTTATTGATAAAGCACAGCAATAGATTTTCTGTGTTGCTGTCTCTCTAATGCAAGCTTGAGTTGTGTAAAATAAAAAAATAAAAAAAATAGATTTTCGCACAAAGGGCATGACTTACTACACATTGTATTACTGTGCTGTGTCTCTTGTCCTGCTAGGCACTGGTTTTCCTTAAAATTGTCCTCCATCGATTCCACTCCCAACCCCTGATGCCATTAACTTTCTATGGAGCGAATGTTAATAGAATTAGGGGAGTTGTCGCTGGCACTCATCAATAGTGCCCGATTATCCTCTTCGACTTCCGCTCAGTTCCTCCATTCATAGAAGAATTCCAGCTTCTATGAATGAAATAAAATATATTAATGGAGAAGGGGTGGATGATTGATTGGACAACTCAATTCATAAATCACATTTCATTCATAAAAGCTGTAGTACTGGCTTCTATGAATCGAGGAGCTGGGCGGAAAGGGTGGGCATAGTCAGACACTCTTAAAGTGGAACTTCACTCTCCCAATCAACATTGATTATTTTTATTCTTCATGCTGCTAACATTGGCAAATAGATAAGAAAGTATATTATATTTACTTGTTTTAAACTTTTTTTTTTACATTTCTTCAGTTACTTCCTGGTTTCATGCCAAGGCGAATGATGTCATACATCCAAGGAGTCTTCAGGGGGGATTCACAGCTCAGCACACTCTCCTGCATGCATACTTGAGCTAAGGGCAGGAAGTAAATGCTACATGAATCATTTGCCCTTACTCAAGATGGCCACATCCAGAAATGCTAGGGGGTGTTTTTCAAAGTGATTTCTCTCCAAAATAAAGCATGGAGACATGGATGGATGGGGGAATTTGCTTTGAACTTTAAAAATGAATTAAATAGTGTTTTTGGTTTGTGGTGCTCAGATGCCATGAAGATCCGCTGTAATGACTGCAAATGACAGCTCCTTCAGTTCTACCAATTCTTGCCATGTTGAAAGATTATGGTGGAGGGGGCACACAAGGGAAACAAGTGTGTAACCCCCCACCCCCTCCCCCGGTACCCTATTCCATGGTTACTGGGAACTTGGGTGATAACTTTAATCGGACAAATGGAGAGGGTAAATCTTTCCAAAGGTGGCACAGACAGCAATATTTGTATATTTGCTGCTTTCCATTGCAAGGAAAATATGTAAAGGTATAAATGACTCTATTTATTTCAGAAGCTAAATCCTTTGTTATTAGGCTTAGTTTTCATTTATTTTATTTTTTTTAACTGCTTTGTTACTTTCAAAAAAAGTACATCCATTTACATTAAATTACTTTTTGTTTTTTTATGGCAGAGTCTTTGGATCTGACTCCACAATATTT
The DNA here is from genome assembly GCF_965119305.1 of Pelophylax lessonae. Taxonomy (NCBI): domain Eukaryota; kingdom Metazoa; phylum Chordata; class Amphibia; order Anura; family Ranidae; genus Pelophylax; species Pelophylax lessonae. The sequence goes on along the minus strand of NC_138777.1, from coordinate 108,215,495 downwards.
CTCCATGACCAGAATGTGGGATGTCCTCGCTGCATACCGTACAAGTTAAGAGAGATTACATAGTGTCTACATTGGCCAGAGGTTCTGTGGACAAATATGAAGGCTTGCTTGACCACCTTCTATCACAAAATGCCCTTAACTGGGAAGAATATCAATCATGTACACTTATTGGACAACCTTTATGCAGTCTGGTTAGAGACCTACTGGACAATATCACCTGTAAAGGCGATGCCTATTGCAGCATTTTCTTAGATGCTCTCCAGAAAAATGAGATTTTACTACAAGAAGAACAATTTTGTTTCCAGGTTTCTGAGGACCTGTCAGATTTTTCTTACTACCTACAATGTGAACGGCCAAGGATTGTGCAAATAATCCACCGCTACATAGGTGCACTTTTACAGCAACTTTCGGATCGTGGATATATCTCTGAATGTGAAATTAATAATATACAGCTGCCTATCTTTTCACCTTCTCAAAAGGTAGGTTATTTCCAGTTGTTCATGAAAATCTTTTTTTTTTTCCACCAGTGGGTTGAATAGAAAAAAAATGGCTTGATTCCCCCATCCACACATTCGAAGTGGATAGGGAAATTACTCCCACCATTCCTTTGTGTTTTGATGGTGGCAAAAGCTATAGCCTTCAGAACACACAGTTTTGTTGGTTATAGGCATTAATCATATGGCCGCCCTAATATTCAAGACCCCTTCAGCTTACAGCCCCTGGATTGTGGGGTGTTTAAGGTCCAGCCTCCTGCTGGTAAAGTTAGGTATTGCTTCAACTCTAGTCTAAAACATTACACTTTATGAATATATTAGAGTAGAACTAAAAGCAAAATATTTTTTTTTTTTGGATGAGAGCGGGTTATAACCACACTCTCGAACTATAAAGAATATATTACAAAGATATTTCAGAACAGTTTATGGCCCTCCACCAATTAAAAACAACAGACCTGTCATTAAAAACCCAACCAAAGGCTTACCCTACTGATATGCTCTTGAACAACCTGCCCTGATCTTTTATAAATGTCCAGGAATTGGATCTTTTTTCGCAAAGCAGTTTTTTTTTTAATCATCCACGACACTGTACCTCTATGATGAAGTTATATAATTTTTGTTGTTGCAGGAGCAATTTATGGATACAATAATTTATACAACTGTTATATGCATACAATCTCATTTATTTCTATTTCTAATCTCATTATTCATAAGTATTTTACACTCCAGTCTTGAATCTACATTCTTAGTTCAGATCACATTTAGTTACATCTATATTGGTGAGCCTATATTCATAATCTCCACTAATTTTATTCTTCACAGAAGTTTATAAATAAGTACAGCTTACTTCAGCTACTTCTCACACAGGTGTGTTATGCATGTGATTTCCCAACAACTTTACTCAAAGATTAAATAAACTGAGAAATCACACCAACACAGGGTGGTACTATGGGTGTGGGACAAGTAGAGTAAAGTGCCACGTCCTAATAATTACAAGGGACTTTGGCTACTTCCCCTTCTCCCCCCCCCCCCCCCCCCTTTGCCTACCCTCCACCCCTCCTCCTCTCAATGTCTTTTCCCACCCCGCCTTTCCTGTCCTTGCCCCTACTATATTCTCCTTTATATCTTTACCTATATTCTTTTATATATGAGATAATATGGTTTTCACTTGTAATATATTAATTATATCTATTTTATGCCACCCTTCCCCGTGTATACATGTAATTTTTAGATTTTAATTGCCTTGAATAAAATTTGTATTTTTACAACAATCATGCTTTTAAAGTCCATGTTTCCCAACCTTAGCCTTTATATATTGTTTCACTCAAAGATTAACAATAGGAGTGGTTTCAACTACAGTCTGCCATCCAGAGCTTATAACTATATCCTATATCTCTTATATTCATATGTGGTATGTTAAGCTACATCTACTATAATTTAGCTTCTTTAGTCAGTGATCCATTAGCAATATGGTCCAAGCATAGACTCTAATGCATGCATAATATGAACATTCACCTCTCACATCATGTTTTTAAGCATACCTGATGAGATTTTCTACATTGTAATTACAGTAACACATACAGTTTATTAAGGTGACCAGATTTTTTTAAATGAAATCTGGGGACATATTTGTTTTTGCTGGCAATGGTACATTACTGCATAATACACATAGCGCTGGGCACAGGATTGCATAATACACAGAGCGCTAGGCACAGGACTGCATAATACACAGAGCGCTGGGCACATGACTGCATACTACACAGAGTGCTGGGCACAGGACTGCATACTACACAGAGCACTGGACACGACTGCATAATACACAGAGCGCTGGGCACAGAACTGCATAAAACACAGAGTGCTGGGCACAGGACTGCATAATACACAGAATGCTGGGCACAGGACTGCATAATAGACAGAGTGCTTGGCACAGGAATGCATAATACACAGAGCGCTGGGCACAGGAATGCATAATACACAGAGCGCTTGGCACAGGACTGCATAATACACAGAGCGCTGGGCACAGGACTGCATACTACGCAGAGCACTGGGCACAGGACTGCATACTACGCAGAGCGCTGGACACAGGACTGCATAATACACAAAGCGCTGGGCACAGAACTGCATAAAACACAGAGCTCTGGGCACAGGAGTGCATAATACACAGAATGCTGGGCACAGAGCTGCATAATAGACAGAGTGCTGGGCACAGAACTACATAATACACAGAGCACTGGACACGGAACTGCATAATATACAGAGAGCTGGACACAGGACTGCATAATACACAGAGCGCTGGGCACAGAACTGCATACAACATAGAGCGCTGGGCACAGGACTGCATAATACACAGAATGATGGGCACAGGACTGCATAATAGACAGAGTGCTGGACACAGAGGTTTGCTATGAGGTTTGCTATGCACAGAGGACACTTCTGCACCCTTCTCTCACAGATTATCTTTGCAGCCACCACTTAGCCCTTAACCCCCCCCCCCCCCCCCACAAAAGCTAAACTCTCCATCTCTCCATGTACCTGCATCAGCTCTGACCCCTGCTCCCCCACTGCCCTTACCTGTGTGCAAACAGACCCCCACCCCTGTGTTACTACAAGTCATTGGACATTTGTAATGCATTAAAAGTATTGTTGCTACACAAAGCTTGTTATAACATAGCCAGATTTGCTCTGCTTTATTTATTTAAAGTATATTTGCTGTATTTATTAGGTTCTTTTTTTAATTTTAAAAAACAAAAACACTTTTAAAATAGTACAAAGGTAGCACAAAAATAATCAGAACATTTTATGCAAACAGAGCATACACTTAGTGCAATAAATGCTTTGCTTCACTAAGATTCTGGAATTTCAGAGGCCTGTTTTTCAGGTTTAGAATCTAAGCTCCGCTAACTGTTCATATTTATTACTGAACCTTTTTGGTAGCATGCCAACAATATACAAAACCAATCTGCACCTTTGCAAAAGATAAGCAAATGCAAGCTGACAGGATATGTCTTCTAAACAGTTAAAGTTCTGTTTAGCTTAGTAAAGAGATGATCAAACCAATCTGATAAGGTTATATAACTGCCTAAAGAGGGGCTGAAAATTGTAAGCTATGCCCTAAAAGGCAGACAGAGAACAAATAACTAGTCACCATTATTAGTTGTGGTCTCCTTGTGGGCAGGACTTACATGTGCCTATGGTGCAGAAGTATCAGGCAGCACCAGTTTTCCTTGAAACTTTCTTTTACTGTGCTGAGTAATCAGCAAAGGAAAGTAATGTTACACATTCTTCTGAAATCAGCTTTTTCTCCATCGTTCATCGACAGACGCAGCTCCATCTAGTCAGAGACTATAAGGTTTTGCTCCTCCTATCAGGAATAGGCACTAAGCAGGAAAAAAACTTAACAACATGGGGGCTGTCTCTGCGGGCATAACCCCACACACCCTGCTATCATCAAGCAGTTTAGTTGCAAGCAGTGTTTAGAATAGAAAAAACCCCATTCACTCAGAAGTAGAGGGAATAGGAAGTTTCTAATGCAGGGTCTCCAGCAAAAAAGCCCAGCGACTCAAAAAAAAAAAAGCAGCCTCAGAGCTTTATTTTACATCACACAGGACAGGTGAAATAATTACACAGTACACAGTATCTGTTCATATTTTTGTGCTCTGGGGAATAAGTAATAGGTATGCTATAAAAAATAATTTGTGGTTTTAGGCCATGGCCTAAATGTAACCTGTCATAACCAAAACATATGACTGCCATTGTTAACCTTCTTGCGGAAATTCTAGTTTTCTAGGCTAGGCTGCCTCTGGACTAGTACTTTCAGTGTCACAAAGATGGATTAAGCATGTGGCAAGTCAAACTAGAGCTCTACATACTTTGCATACTTGATCAAGGAGAGTGATCTCAAAGCCAGAGGGTCAACATGGCTAATATTTTCCCAAAAAGATCAGCAATGGCAGCTTTCTTTTTTCTCCTCTGATGTTTCCTTGAGCTAGAAGACATCTACAGTTTGAAAAGTAGGGGTGACAGTTTGACTTGAAAAAAAACTGCATTGTATTGTTTGGAATATTGTTAAGCTGAACTACACTCATGCTTAAATTAGGCAAGAAGACTTCTTGATCTCATCCAACTGAAAGGAAATGAAGCTGCAAGATGCCTACTGGAGATCATCCACAATTTAGAGGAAGGAACCATAGCACAAGTCACAGACGGTAACCTGAATTCCTAGTACAATGTAGTTGTTAAATTTGCCATGCTACACCAACTGAAAGCCAACATAGCAACTAGTTTGGAAATGGCCTTCTAATAATTCATTATTTAATTAGCCTGTTTATTCATTTTTACGTAATTTGCTCAGACAGGGATAGTACTTGGTTTGCCCTGATTTGATTAGTGCAGATTCCTGAAAGCCTGAGACATAAAATATTTGTGCTATTCTTAGTTCCTAGTGATGGTTGACAGGTTTCATAATACTTGTATTTCCTGTTTGCCTGCCCATGCTCCCTTTCATACCTTTCATCAGACACAACCCCATAAAAAATCGGCTGATACAAAGTTCTAGAAACAGGACTCAGTCTCAAGAACAAGTGCAAACCATATTGCTCCCTTAAGTGCCATCAAGTTCTAAATAACGACCCTAAACACTTAACGCTTACCCTAATACACTGAACAAAATTATAAATGCAACACTTTTGTTTTTGCCCCCATTTTTCATGAGCTGAACTCAAAGATCTAAGACTTTTTTTATGCACACAAACTGCCTATTTCTCTCCAATATTGTTCACAAATCTGTTTAAATCTGTGTTAGTGAGCACTTCTCCTTTGCCAATATAATCCATCCACCTCACAGGTGTGGCATATCAAGATGCTGATGAGACAGCATGATTATTGCACAGGTGTGCCTTAGGCTGGCCACAATAAAATGTGCAGATGTCGCAAGTTTTGAGGGAGCAAATTGGCATGCTGACTGCAGGAATGTCCACCAGAGCTGTTGCCCGTGAAGTGAATGTTCATTTCTCTACCATAAGCCATCTCTAAAGGCGTTTCAGAGAATTTGGCAGTACATCCAACCGGCCTCACAACCGCAGACCACGTGTAACCACACCAGCCCAGGACCTCCACATCCAGCATCTTCACCTCCAAGATCGTCTGATACCAGCCCCCTGGACAGCTGCTGCAACAATCGGTTTGCATAACCAAAGAATTTCTGCACAATTTGGCAGAAACTGTCTCAGGGAAGCTCATCTGCATGCTCCTCGTTCTCATCTGGGTCTCGACCTGACTGCAGATCGTCGTCCTAATGGACTTGAGTGGGAAAATGCTCACATTCTATGACGTCTGGCACTTTGGAGAGGTGTTCTCTTCAAGGATGAATCCTGGGTTCCTTAGGTCTTTGAGTTCAGCTCATGAAAAATGGGGGCAAAAACAATTGTTGCGTTTATAATTTTGTTCAGTATACTTAAAGCAGTAGTAAACCGCAGTTGACTAAAAAAAAAAAAAATCCCCTGCAAGGCAATGTTATAATGTGCTAGTATGCATTGCCACCAAGAAGAGGAGGACTGTTGCACAGAGCAGGTACAGTGCCTTGTGAAAGTATTCGGCCCCCTTGAACTTTGTGACCTTTTGCCACATTTCAGGCTTCAAACATAAAGATATAAAACTGTAATTTTTTGTGAAGAATCAACAACAAGTGGGACACAATCATGAAGTGGAATGAAATTTATTGGATATTTCAAACTTTGTTAACAAATAAAAAACCGAAAAATTGGGCGTGCAAAATTATCCAGCCCCTTTACTTTCAGTGCCGCAAACTCTCTCCAGAAGTTCAGTGAGGATCTCTGAATGATCCAATGTTGACCTAAATGACTAATGATAATAAATAGAATCCGCCTGTGTGTAATCAAGTCTCCGTATAAATGCACCTGCACTGTGATAGTCTCAGAGGTCCGTTTAAAGCGCAGAGAGCAACATGAAGAACAAGGAACACACCAGGCAGGTCCGAGATACTGTTGTGGAGAAGTTTAAAGCCGGATTTGGATACAAAAAAGATTTCCCTAGCTTTAATTATCCCAAGGAGCACTGTGCAAGTGATAATATTGAAATGGAAGGAGTATCAGACCACTGCAAATCTACAAAGACCTGGCCGTCCCTCTAAACTTTCAGCTCATACAAGGAGAAGACTGATCAGAGATGCAGGCAAGAGGCCCATGATCACTCGGGATGAACTGCAGAGATCTACAGCTGAGGTGGGAGACTCTGTCCATAGGACAACAATCAGTCGTATACTGCACAAATCTGGCCTTTATGTAAGAGTGGCAAGAAGAAAGCCATTTCTTAACGATATCCATAAAAAGTGTTGTTTAAAGTTTGCCACAAGCCACCTGGGAGACACACCAAACATGTGGAAGAAGGTGCTCTGGTCAGATGAAACCAAAATCAAACTTTTTGGCAACAATGCAAAACGTTATGTTTGGCGTAAAAGCAACACAGCTCATCACCCTGAACACACCATCCCCACTGTCAAACATGGTGGTGGCAGCATCATGGTTTGGGCCTGCTTTTCTTCAGCAGGGACAGGGAAGATGGTTAAAATTGATGGGAAGATGGATGGAGCCAAATACAGGACCATTCTGGAAGAAAACCTGATGGGGTCTGCAAAAGACCTGAGGCTTGGACGGAGATTTGTCTTCCAACAAGACAATGATCCAAAACATAAAGCAAAATCTACAATGGAATGGTTCACAAATAAACATATCCAGGTGTTAGAATGGCCAAGTCAAAGTCCAGACCTAAATCCAATCGAGAATCTATGGTAAGAACTGAAAACTGCTGTTCACAAACGCTCTCCATCCAACCTCACTGAGCTCGGGCTGTTTTGCAAGGAGGAATGGGCAAAAATTTCAGTCTCTCGATGTGCAAAACTGACAGCTGTAATTGCAGCAAAGGTGGCGCTACGGAGTATTAACTTAAGGGGGATGAATAATTTTGTTCCACTTCATGATTGTGTACCACTTGTTGTTGATTCTTCACAAAAAATTACAGTTTTATACCTTTATGTTTGAAGCCTGAAATGTGGCAAAAGGTCGCAAAGTTCAAGGGGGCCGAATACTTTCGCAAGGCACTGTAAGTAAGACATGTTTTTTATATTTTTTTTTTTAATTGACTGTACAATTACTTTAATTGGTATAAAACCAGTGGTGGGATTCAGCCGGTTCGCACCGGTTCCATAGAACCGGTTGCTAACTTTCTGCAAGTTCGCAGAACCGGCTGAATCCCTCTGCGCGTCTGAGGACGCGCAGGACAATTGAATGTCCCGCGCTCGGGCAGACGTGGCGCCACGGCCCGCCCATTCTGTGACAATAGCGGATGAGAATTCGCTATTGTCACATGATCCTCCTCCTGGCCAATCAGGGAGCGGGTCCTCCCGCTTCCTGATTGGCCGAAAGGCAAACACCGTGCCGTTGGACGAGAAGGAGGCTCCGCTGGAGGACTCGGAGACGCGGGGAGCCGACTGCGAGACCTTCCGTGAGGTAAGTGCATGGGTCTCGGGGGGGGGATCGCTGGCACTCTGCAATTGGGGGCAATGTTGTGGCTGGCACTCTGCAATTGGGGGCAATGTTGTGGCTGTCACTCTGCAATCATTGGGGGCAATGTGTGGCTGGCGCTCTGCAATTGGGGGCAATGCTGTGGCTGGCACTCTGCAATTGGGGGCAATGCTGTGGCTGGCACTCTGCAATCATTGGGGGCAATGCTGTGGCTGGCACTCTGCAATCATTGGGGGCAATGCTGTGGCTGGCACTTTGCAATCATTGGGGGCAATGTTGTGGCTGGCGCTCTGCAATTGGGGGCAATGTTGTGGCTGGCACTATGCAATTGGGGGCAATGCTGTGGCTGGCGCTCTGCAATTGGGGGCAATGCTGTGGCTGGCACTATGCAATTGGGGGCAATGTTGTGGCTGGCACTCTGCAATTGGGGGCAATGTTGTGGCTGACACTATGCAATTGGGGGCAATGCTGTGGCTGGCGCTCTGCAATTGGGGGCAATGCTGTGGCTGTGGTCACTGTGCATTGAAAGGGGGGCACGCTGGTCTCTCTGCATTGAAAGGGGGGCACGCTGGTCACTGTGCATTGAAAGGGGGGCACGCAGCGCTGGTCACTGTGCATTGAAAGGGGGGCACGCAGCGCTGGTCACTGTGCATTGAAAGGGGGCATGCTGGTCACTGTGCATTGAAAGGGGGCACGCTGGTCTCTCTGCATTGAAAGGGGGGCACGCTGGTCACTGTGCATTGAAAGGGGGGCACGCTGGTCACTGTACATTAAAAGGGGGCACGCTGGTCACTGTGCATTGAAAGGGGGGCACGCTGGTCACTGTGCATTGAAAGGGGGCACGCTGGTCTCTCTGCATTAAAGGGGGGCACGCTGGTCACTGTGCATTAAAGGGGGCATGTACACTGGTCACTGTGCATTGAAAGGGGGCACGCTGGTCACTGTGCAATTGAAAGGGGGCACGCTGGTCACTGTGCATTGAAAGGGGGCACGCTGGTCACTGTGCATTAAAAGGGGGCACGCTGGTCACTGTGCATTAAAAGGGGGCACGCTGGTCTCTCTGCATTGAAAGGGGGCACGCTGGTCTCTCTGCATTGAAAGGGGGCACGCTGGTCACTGTGCATTAAAGGGGGCACGCTGGTCACTGTGCATTGAAAGGGGGAACGCTGGTCACTGTGCATTGAAAGGGGGCACGCTGGTCAATGTGCATTGAAAGGGGGCACGCTGGTCTCTCTGCATTGAAAGGGGGAACGCTGGTCACTGTGCATTGAAAGGGGGCACGCTGGTCATTCTGCTAGGGAAGTCGGAACTGGTTACTAAAATTTTTGAATCCCACCACTGTATAAAACCCTCGGTTTTCACTTGGTGATCTGGCCAGTAACACACTTGCCTACACTCTGGATGGCAAAGCAACATAGACACTGTCCAGTAGCATTGTTAATCTGGGTGGAGGGAAGTGTTAGATGTACTAGTAGATTTAGACTTTTTTACACTAGATAAATTGAAGCCAAACTCCAGCTAATACTTTATACACAGTTACTTCAGTTTTGTTCCTTTTAGGATAAAGGTAAATCAATAAATAAAAGCTGATCATTGTAAGCAACCCTGTCAGCAGTAAATGGTTTGGCTCAACCCTCTAACTGCTACATCTGCAGGACAGCTAGTTCTGTTGAAAAGCAATAAACCTATTGGCAGGATTACCGGTGAAAAAAGAAAAGAAAGCCTGAAAATGAAAATGAATGCAGCCCCAACAGCTAAGAATTGGTAATCTGTAATATAATAAATGTTTACTTTTGAGTTTAAAACTGCTATAAGGACTGTGACTGCTCTCATAGGATTACAGATTTACTGCTTATCCCCTCTTTATTCAGCATTATTTTGAGGGTGCTACTACAGGGCCTAATACTGCTGGAACTAAGAAATTCAAGAAGATGTCCTCTAAGATCTGTGAATGCCTTTCTTCCTGCGTTTTTCTCAAAACTTGCAATACATTTTAAAAAGACCCCTAGATGGTGCCGGAGTAGGTTGGTGTGCCTCTAGGAGTAGAAACATGGTGGAATTCCTCGAAACCACATGTGTCAAACACAAGGCCCGCGGGCCAAATGCGGCCCCCCAGGCCATTTTATGTGGCCCTCGCACCTCTCCTGCAGCTGCGGCACCCCCCTTGTCTCTGCTCCCACCTTGTCTCTGTAGTCGGCAGCAGTAAGGACAGAACTCCTTTGTGCAGCTGCAGAAAGGTTTGTCTTTGCCCATCCCCCTCCCCCCGTTTTCAGCAGTCCACAGCAGAGAGGAGGGCAGAACTCCTCCTACAAATCCTGCACCTCTCTGTGCAGCCACAACATCACCTTGCCTTTGCCTCCCCTGGTCTCAGCATTCAGCAGACTCTGGAAGTTGACTCCAGCCTTCCTTTGGTTCTCCTCCAGACCCTGCACTTCTGCCCAGATCCACCCATATCTTCTTCCTGGCAGCAGCACAAGGTAAGGGGGTGCATTGTGTTGTAAGGAAGGGTGGGTGACTCTTGAATTCTGATGGTGGTGGGGCTCTTGACATCTCATGTAAGGGTGTAAGGGGGCGTGCTCCTTTTGAGGGCAACCATAATGCTGATGCGGCCCGCGATGAATCTGAGTTTGACACCCCTGCTCTAAACAATTAAGGGGGACCCGGTTTGTTTCCAGCAACACCTTCATCACTACATGTGGGGGAAGAGGGGGGAATACTCCTTTCATGTTTTTTCTTCAATGCTAGTTTTTACTTATATGTAAGTAAAACAATGTTAAATACACTATAATGGAAAGAAATAGACTGCTGGGCCAATTTTAGGGTTTTTGGGGCTGCTGGAATAGCAAGAACTTGGGAACAGCAGCATAATGAAATACTGCGGCTCAACAGCAGGATCCAGAGTCCAGACAGATAACAGAGGAATAGGCACTGCTGTATTTTGGCCTAGGCCGACAAGGCCCAGGCCTAGGGCGGCACTTTGTGGGGGGGCGGCAGAAAGGTTGCCCCCCCCGCATGAAAGAAAAAACCCCGATCTATCCTCTTAGTCCCGTCTGCCTCCCGCCTCCCACACAGGTACATTCCCCCGGCGGCTTGTGGCACTTATCGGCATTCTTTCATTCAGGGCGTACGTACTTTGCTGTTGCCCGGGGAAGGAGGGACTGGTCACTGGCGCCCGCCGCCCCCATAGAGTGTGACTGGCCAGGCTGCCTGCACTGCATTCAATGGGTGGGGGCAGAGCCTAATGCTCCGCCTGCCCTCCTCCGCACGGCATCCTCATTCCTTCTTACAAACTAGCTTCTCCCCGGGGCGGCCAGGGTCTGTCTATGTTGAGGAGGAGGATAAGGGAACCCCCAGCCAGGGCCCACGCCAGGACAGCAGGACGCAGGTAGGAATCACGATTTGCTACTATTACTTCAATTACATTTAAACTTACAGTAAATATTTTTTCTACGAATATGGACTGTTTAATGCCTTTGAATTAATTTCAGCATGCATGGAGCACTTTGTAGTACATCAACTGCATGTGAACTGTTAAATGAGTTTGGATTGGTTTCAGCATGTGCAAAGTGCTCCATGCATGCTGAAATTAATGCAAACTCATTAAACAGTTCACATGCAGTGAAAGTTCATGTACTACAAACTGTTCCAAGCTTTAACCAGTTCTGGACCGGAAAGGTCTTCCCCCTTAAGGACCAGGCTATTTTTTGCGATTCTGCACTGCGTTACTTTAACAGACATTTGCATGGTCCTGCAACACTGTACCCACATAAATTTGATGTCCTTTTTCCTTTTTTTCCCACAAATAGAGCTTTCTTTTGGTGGTATTTGATCACCTGTGCGATTTTTATTTATTGCGCTATAAACAAAAAAAGAGCGACAATTCTGAAAAAAAAAAAACAGGAAGTGGTGTGGCCTTGACAGGAAGGGGTGGGTCGTAGTTAAATTAGGGGGTGCACGAGTTTAGTCCGACCTAAGGCAGCACAAAATCTAAATACACCACTAGGAATAGGCATAGAGGTTCAGGTATCGGTCAAACTGAGACTGTAGTACAAGAGCAGAAAAAGTAGGGACTGAAGTGCCGGTCCAGGATTTGTGCAGACAAACAAGGAATGGAATATAGTTTCAGGCCACTGTATATAAGCAGGGATTTTCTCTGTCACTCTCTAGCAAATAGCAGAAGGTTCTCACTATGTGGAGGTTTTTTTGACTGTGCCCTAATGGTGAAGATGTGTTCAGTAAAGAATAACTCCCCGGAGTGTAACTTCCAGGATTTTCTAGCAAGCTGCAGATGAAAGAATAAAAAGGATCAGATACCTACTGTATCATGCAGAATTTTTAGGTGATAATAAAGCTTGCATTTTTTTTAAATGAAATAATAAACATGTCAAAATTACCTTCTCTGTGCAATGGTTTTACACAGAGCAGCCCCCACCCTCTTCTTCTGGGGTCCTCCACCAGCGCTTGCGGCTCTTCCTCTTCAGCAAATCCCCCATAAAAAAGCCGTTTTTTATGCGGGCACTCGTGCAGGCTCGATCTTGGGCTGCCCCCCCTTTTACCAGGAGACAATAGCTGCTATCAATCTGCCCAGTAAAAGAGGGAGAGAACCCAGAGAGCAGCTGCTCTCCTGCACAGGGCTGGATCAAGAGACGGTTCAGGTAAGTATAAGCAGTGGCTGGGGGGGGGATTCTCTGCAACAAAAAGCATGCATTATGGTAAAAAGAGTATTTGTAAAGGCATTCTTATTTTGTTTTTTTCAAACAAACATACTGTACTTACCTTCTCTGTGTAATGGTTTTCGAGATCCTCCTCTTCTCAGGTCCCCTGTCCAGTGCCCTCACAGCAAGCAGCTTGCTATGCGAGCAATCGAGCAGGCTCGTTCGTCAGCTGTTTTTCTGTGTGTCCGTTCACACACAGCTGCTACTTGGCCCCACTCCCTTCTCTTTCCTAATTTTCTCACTGGCTGTGATTGACAGTTGCGGGAGCCAATGGCTCCTGCTGCTGTCTAAGCCAATGAGAAGGGACAGACATGAGACAACTGAGGATCTCATGCACATCGCTTGATCAAGATGGGGCTCCGGTAGGTATTGGGGGGGGGGGGCTGCTGCTGCACAGAAGGTTTTTTTTTACCTTAATGCATAGAATGCATAAAACTAAAAAAAACAACCAGGCCTAAGGCATTAGAACCACTTTGAGGTGGCCATACAGTGATCGAAATTCAGACAGTTCAGCAGGGACCAGCTGAATTTTTAACAGTGTGCGGCCATCCCTGCTCAACAGAAGTTGTTCATTTGTCAAAGAGACATGCTGGAAACTTTTCACCCAATCAGCCTCAGCCGCTGATCAGTGTATTCTGACAATAGTAGGTCCTACTGTCAGAATACAATATCCCAGTGGGGAGGATTCAGGGGAGGACTGGGCCAGGGGGCAGGGGAACAATTGCCCCCCTGGCCACTCTGATGCCCAATAAAAAGGCTGCACTGCTTTTGCCACAGACATGCCTAAAGGATTCCTGGTGAAGAAAAGTAAAAAGCCTCCACCACTGACCTAGTGAGTGCGGCATAAAGACAAGGACAGAACGCAGGCCTCCCCCCCAGCATGGATGGTGTAAGCTGTGTCTGAGCAGAGGTCGGTTCCATGTCCCACTGGAGGCTCTCCTCCTCCGGCCAGCCCCGACTGAGCTTTCCCAGCTCCCCCCAACTGCCCCTGCTGGCCAGGTCAGGAAACCAGATTCGGCCGGTGAGAAGAGAGTACCTGGAGCGGAGCTTCAGCCTGGAATTGGGGTCAGGAGGAGGTCGGAGGCCGCAAAGAGAGAGAGTGGAAGGAGGGCCGAGTCGCTGCACCATGGGCCTCTGGTTTGTACTTGCCCCCTGGGCTGAAAGATGCCAGTCAGCCCCTGGGAGGATTCCTCCATACACCTCATTTGTGTGGAAAGAGGAATCTGTTTGTTTCTATGGCCAACTTTGTTGATGTTCAGACCACAGATCAGGACAGGCAGGAGTCAAGTATAGTCTGAGAACCAGGCATAACCAAAGGAATCTGGATACAGGAAGCAGGTGTAGATGTATAAGTGGCAGCAGGAACTGAAAGGAACTGGGACGATAAATCAGGACAGACTAAGCTCAGACAGTACACTAGCAGTGGCTCAAAAAGCAAAGCTCTAAATAGCCACAGGCAAGCAATGACACAAGGAACAGAGATGTCTACAGTACTTACTGCAGCAGTTGTCCAGAGGAATGAAAATAATGCAAAGAATAGCAACCCGTGAGATCAAATCTTTCCCAATTTGTAACACATCAAAAGCTAAACAGCCATCAGCAAAGATGGACAAATGGCACTTGATGAATCATACTTGGGTAGTGCAACAGACAGAGCTGACTGTTGCTGTCTTGCAGCCCCAGGGTTGCCATCTTTTCGTTGATGGGAAAAACATTATTCTTCCATCTGAGAGCTATAATAGCTTATAACTCATCAAAACTGCATGTATAATTTTGAGAGTCATCCTTTTTAAGCTTAGAAATAGCATCAGCATTGTATTAACAATATAAACAATAGTAATTTTTAAATTAAAGAAGATCTTTGTGTGGAAAAAAATTGAATTCAGTAGCTACAAATACTGTAGCTGCTGACTTTTAACAAACATGCAATTACCAGACCCGGGATCCAGCTCTGTCCTCACCTGAACTGGTTCTTTACCCATGTTCGGGTTCCCGACACCACCATCTTGAATGTGTGAAGCCGGCTGTCACCTCCTGAAACTTCACAGCCAACTCCCAACTGCGCATGTGCATATCACGCTGGGCTGTCTTAAAGCTTAAAGCTAGGACTTCAGCAACTTTGAAAAGAGTGAAGGCACACTATGAGTTAGGTCCAAGAAGGTACTAATATAGCACCATCAATATATGTAGCACTTTACATATATATTGTACATTCACATCAGTTATCTCTATTATTTATATATGACAGGTTTATGGCTCTGCTGGAGCATACACCTGAAAATCCTTCGGCAGTGGTGAGTAACAACGGAGGAAATTAAATCTCTTCCTAGGAAGGCCCTGGAAAGGAGGGTTGTGGAATCTGCCTTTAACGAGCCACTGGCCTTAAGGGATTGCCCAGATCCTGTTATGAGGGAGGATCTGCATTTGATTAATCCGGAGAGAATCCCTTAAAAGTTTTGGTCTGGCGCTCGTTCCATGGCAGACTCTATGTGAAGGGCAACTTGAAGCATCGCTCTGTGGAGTACCGTAGTTGTCCAAGAGTGGAGTGTGTTGGGGTGGAGGAGACGATGGGCCATTTCTTGCTACAGTGCCCCTTTAATATAGAAGCCTATAAGCGGGTTGGTAGGGCTGTGGGTATCCCTTTCCTTTCCCGCTTGAGCTATGCGAAGTGGTTGTACGGGTCTTTTGAGACTCATCGGGATTTTGATTTTGAGACTTTTTTTCTAGTTAGCTTAGTAGTCCGTTACTTCACGCGCAATGCACGGTGTCAGGTTTCCACTCAGAAAAAAGTCCTTCCTGTCAAGGTGGTGGTGCACAACATTCTGGGTGAGGTTGGGAAGATTTGGGGTCTTGAGAAGGACAGGTGGCAGCCATGAGCCTGGACAAACGAGCGGAAGAATGTCAGGTCCCCATAACTGCTGTCTATCAGTCTCTGGGTGTGCTGCTTTTCTTGCCCCCTAGATTTTCTTAAAATCAGATTTTTGTAAAAAGGCTGCATGCATGGGTAAATGTGTAGTTGTGTCTTAGCCTGAGGGTGTGTTTAAGTGGGGGTAGGGCCTTGTTGTGGTGCGTTATTGTTATAATAATAATAATAACATTAACATACGTCTTGGTTTATATATATATATATATATATATATATATATATATATATATATATATATATATATATATAGTTCTGTTTTTTATTTTTTTTGTTTCTTTTTTTTTTAATTTATTTATTTTTTGTACTGGGAAAAAAAACTGTTTGTTTTCTATGCTGAAGTAAGCTATTTTTGTTTATTTATATATAATTTTATTTATTTTGTATATATGTAAATATGTTTTAATATGTTGTATGTTTGTAAGATTTTTAATAAACAAAAATTTACACTCAGGGCTGTGAGAGAAGAGAGAAGCACACCGAGTAGCTACTTTGTAGAACAGAAGGATCAGCATTAGGCATTGGGAGTACAATAAAACCGTCATATGTAAATAATAGAGATAAGTCCAGGAGGTGCCATGCACCTTATTGGACTTAACGTATAGCATGCCTTCACTTTTTACAAAGGAGCTGAATTTTTGGAGTTAAGCTTTAATTGATAAACTTTTGAGAATTAGGTACCCGCTCCAAGAGGAAAAAACATATGAAAAAAAACATACAAAAGTGAAAAAGGAGGAGGATAGAGGAGGAGCGATGCAATTTTATCTCTTCTGATTAATTTGGCCCATTTCCAGTTTCTAAGGACTACATATCCCATGGGACCTTGCTGCCTGCAATCTTTGATGCTGTATGTTATTTTTTACTGACTGTGGCTCAGAAGGCAGGCTCTATTGAATGTGTGACACATTAGTGCCTACTCATAGGGTATAGAGAACATGTGTGCTATTCTTTTTTAATATACATGTCGCTTGGTTCATAGCTGCACCGGCTTTAGATATACATGTTCAGGGTTTGCTCCCCCAATTTTTTGCTTGTTTATAGAGAACATGTGCCACAGAATTCAAGGAAGTAAAAGTGTTGGATTCTTCACAAAAGTAAGTTTCCTGATTTTGTGATTGTTCATATTAATAGGTGTAGACTAGAAATAATTGAAATACAATGTGGAAAAGAATATATGATTTTTACATTTTGACCAAAGATACCCTTTAGTTAGAATAAATAAGGGTTAACTAAGGCTTAAATATTATGTTACCCCAGCATTTCATATTTCTGACATGTGCCAATTGTACTATGCACTTGTGTTAAAACGTGTCCTGTTCTCTTTGTATTGCTTCCCTTGTGTGAAATACCTATTGCTCCGGCCAGTCCTTCTGCTCTCCTATTTCAAACTGACCACACTAGGCATGGAAGCACATCAATCTCAGTGTGGTCAATTTTTTTGTTGTGCTGAGAGCACAAACAAAAGATAATCCAAAACAGTATCTCTCCTGCGCTCAAGTGGTATGTGGGAAGGTAAGTGGTCTTGTGTGGTCTTTGTTATCACCACCTAGGGTCTTGCTGCCCCCTCAGGATCGAGGGTATCCAAAAATACTGAAGAACAATAAAAAGAGAAGGGTGAACCGACCTTGTGCATTACTATTAAAATCCAAAAAATCATTCTTCTGATTGTACTCACAAACGCATGATAATAGCACACATGTAAGGAAAATGGAAGCAATCGCCTCCAGGACTTCCAGGATACTCCTATGGTGCTGGATGATGTGATGGTGTCAGCATATTCCTGGCTGATGCGTTTTGAGGGAGAACCCTCTTCTTCAGAGCAAAAAGTACTACTGCTGGGAGCACACCCTGCTTATCCTCCAAAGATCAGGCTTATTTCGCTTAGTAATCATCTATGTTTAATCACATCGCTCAGTATAATACTTTGTACACATGGTGCCATGTAGTAGGCAATAGGAACATGCAACAAATACTCCTTTGCAATTCTTCCATGTATTTGGGTAGCATAGCGGTCAGCCCCGGCCAGGCAAAGTGATGTACCGTTACGTCACTAGCCTGTCACTGGCTTGTGAGTCAATAGCGGGCGAGTTGTTCCCTAACAAGTCAGTGCGTGTGACCGGCGGACCCGATGTCCGCGGTCACTCTCGATCGTTCGCCGGGAAGGGAGAAAGGCAGGCGGCTAGTGTAAACAAGCCGCCTGTCATTCTCCCCTGTGTAAAAATGGAGATCAGACGGTTCTACTATGTAGAACCGTTGATCTCTGTTTTTACACCAGTAGCCATGTCCCATCACAGTTAGAAACACGCCCCTAGGACACACTTAACCCCTTCCTCTCCAATACAGTTAACCCCTTCCCTGCCAGTGTCATTTTTACAGTAACAGTGTGTAACGCTCTGGGGTTTGATTTTGTGAACTGGATTTGCAGCTGCAGAATTTCCACTCAGTAGTCGTGTAGAGATGTGTTGAATCACCTTATCCAACTCTCTTGACTCATCATGGTGGTTCAGCCTGCTTCAGTATGCACACACACAAACACTCAGAGATGATGTTGTTGGAGTGATAGAGGTCTATGCAATAGTAGTGAGGTGATATACTGAAGGGATAGGCTTGAGTAGTGATAGCAAATAATAATAAGCACTCAGGTAGTAATGTTGCAGGAGTGATAGCAGATGGTGATAGATAGTATGCAGGAGAGATAGCAATCATGTACAGGTAATAGGTGATAGGTGATAACAGATGAAGTGTACAGGATATGCTAAGCAAACACAAGGATATAGGTTACAGGTGGTAGTAGGTTCAAGAGCTAACACTCTAGGTAGCGATGCAGGTGATAGATGGTGAGAGCATGTATCTTAGAGCTTAGTAACAGTTCTTATTATGCAGAAAGATATAGCAAGTGGTTTGGTAGGAAGGGATCCCCTGCGGGGTACTTATCACAAGCTGGTGAGCGAGGGTAAGGATCAGGTAGCGAGGTAAAGGATCAGGTAGCGAGGTAAAGGATCAAGTAGCGAGGCTCCGGTCAGTCCAGGTATAGGGAAGATAGCTGGAGGATACGGCAGCGTCAGTCAGGCTTGTATTATGAGCGGTTGCACGAACACCTTGTGAGTGCAGACCGTCAGTTGAAATAGCTGCTCAGAGCGGCGCCTAGTGATGACGTCATCAGTTGTTAAAGAGACATGCAGCTATATGCGTTCCATCTACCTGAATGGTGGAACGCAACCCGGAAGTAAGAGGCTAGAAGGTACTGAAAGTACCAGGATCTTACAGTACCCCCCCCCCCCTAAGGCCGGCTCCAGAAGGCCTATAGCACTGGTCTCTCAGGGTATTTGGAGTGAAATCTTCGTATAAGCCTGGATGCGTGAATGTCAGAAGCATCCAACCAGGTGTCGTTTTGGGTTCCATAGTTTTTCCATCTGATGAGATATTGGAGTTTTCCTCTGTGGATACGAGAATCCAAAATCTCTCTAATCTCAAATTCTTCTCCACCTTCAATTTGTACTGGAGGTGGAGGTAAGATGGTAGGTCTAATCCCTTGGTTGGGTATATGTGGCTTTAATAGCGATACGTGAAAAATGGGGTGTATTTTAAGATCCGCTGGTAATGTGAGTCAAACCGCAGACGTTCCTATGAGTTTCTCGATTGGGAAAGGTCCCAAAAACAGAGGTCCAAGCTTTTTACTGGGGATTTTCAACCTCAAGTTTTTTGTAGATAGCCAGACAAGATCCCCAATAGTGTATTGAGGGGAAGGTCTTCTACGAAGGTCGTAGTACCTTTTTTGTTGGCTATGAGCATGTGATATGGTGGTGTTAAGTAAATCCAGAGAGTCTTTTATTTGGGTGAGATAGTCAGAGGCTACTGGATTACTTGATGGTAGGATGCGTGGTGGAAGAAGTGTGGGATGAAACCCATAGTTTAGGTAGAACGGACTTTGCTTAGTAGTACTGTGGGTTGCATTATTATAAGCAAATTCTGACAAAGGGAGGAGGTCCACCCAATCATCCTGTAGGTATGAGGTGTAGCAACGTAAATATTGTTCAATACACTGGTTGACTCTTTCAGTTTGCCCATTAGTCTGTGGGTGATAAGGGGAAGTAAGCTTCCGCTCAATACGCAATATGCGACATAGAGCTTGCCAAAACTTAGAGATGAACTGTGATCCCCGGTCAGATAGGAGAGTCTTTGGAATTCCATGTAGTTTGAACACATGTTTCACCAGTAATTCCGCTGTTTCCTTAGATGAAGGTAGTCTGCGAATAGGAATGAAATGTGCCATCTTTGTCAGATGGTCCACTGACACTAAGATGGTAGTAAATCCTTTGGAAGGTGGTAACTCTACTATGGAGTCTAGAGACACAACTTCCCATGGAACTTTGGGTATTGGTACACTGCAAAGTAGACCAAATGGTTTTGTAGTGTCAATTTTGGACCTTGCACAGATGTCACATGAGGAAACAAATTTCATTCCAGGCCACCAAAATTGCCTGGTGAGTAAATTAAATGTCTTAGTCATACCCATATGTCCTGCCATAGGTACGTCATGTGATAGTTCTAAAATTTTAGTACGCATACCAGGAGGTATGTAGAGTTTGTTGTCAAAATAGAGGAAGCCTTCTGCATCAGCACTTAGTTGTGGTGGTGGTGAATCCAGTCCTAGGCTGTGCAGAATCTCTTCCTTTAAGGAACGAACAACACCAATAATACGATCATGGGGTATTATAGGAAGTGAAGGGATTTCAGCACAGTTATCTTCGGTTAACCGTGATAACGCATCCGCCTTCTTGTTTTTATCTGCAGGAGTGTAGGTCACTAAGAAATTGAATCTTAGGAAGAATAATGACCACCGTACCTGCCGATGGGAAAGGGTCTTGTTGATCTGAAGGTATTGGAGATTCTTATGATCTGTATATATGAGTATTGGCAACCGGGTACCTTCGAGTAAATGTCGCCAATTTTCAAGTGCCAGTTTCATGGCAAGCAGCTCCTTTTCACCCACTGGGTAGTTCACCTCTGGGCTACTTAGTGATTTAGAGAAAAAAGCAACTGGGTGAAGTGGAGAAGCGTTTGTTGGTCGTTGAGAAAGAACTGCTCCTACAGCCATATTTGACGCATCCACCTCTAGGATGTATTGGAGGGATGGGTCTGGATGGCATAGTATGGGAGCAGAAGTGAAGCTTGATTTTAACAAGCGAAAAGCTTTATTTGCTTCTTCAGACCATTTCTATGTTTTTTTCACACTTGTGAGTTGTGTGAGCGGTCTTACGATAGAAGAGAAGTTCTTGATGAACTTCCTATAGAAGTTTGAGAATCCGAGGAATCGTTGTAATGCCTTACGAGTTGTTGGTACAGGCCAATCCAGAATACACGATATCTTGCTCATATCCATCTTAATGCCATTCTTTGATATGATGTATCCTAGGAATAATACTTCTTCCTTATGGAATAGGCATTTCTTCAGCTTTACATATAAATTGTGTGCGAGTAATCTGGACAACACAAGTCGTACATGTCTTACATGTTCAGACAAGGATTGAGAGTAAATGAGTATATCATCCAGATATACCACAACACAAACATCAAGTAGGTCTCTGAAGATGTCATTTATGAAGCGTTGGAATGCTGCGGGAGCATTACACAATCCAAAGGGCATCACTAGATATTCAAATAGTCCGTATCTAGTTCTGAATGCCGTCTTCCACTCATCCCCATCACGGATGCGGATGAGATTGTAAGCCCCTTTTAGGTCCAACTTTGAAAAGTAAGTGGCTCCACGCACTTGTTCAATGAGTTCCGGAATGAGAGGTAGAGGATAGCGATCCTTTATAGTAATAGTATTTAACTGCCTATAGTCAATGATAGGCCTAAGACTTAGATCCTTATTGCGGACAAAGAAAAGTCCTGCAGCTGTGGAAGAAGTAGAGGGTCTAATAAACCCTTTCGCTAAATTATCATCTAAGTATTCCTTAAGATGAGAAAGTTCATCCTGAGATAGAGGATAAACATGTCCGAAAGGTAGTTTACTGTTAGGGAGTAGATCGATACAACAATCATAGTCCCTATGGGGAGGCAATACTTGAGCATTTTTCTCAAGGAAGTCTTCAGACAAGTCCTGATAGCATGGTGGTGGTGTGAATTCATCCGACACCATGGACAGGATTTTTTTATAAGATTGGAGGTTACACGTGGTCTCGCAATAGTGAGAGGGGAAAGTTAGAGTCCGTGTTTTCCAATCAATGTTTGGTTGATGTATATGCAACCAGGGAAGCCCAAAAATAATGGGAAAATGTGGTGAAGGTAATACATCAAAGGTGGTGGTCTCAACGTGAGACTTGTTAGTAGTAACAAGAAGTGCTTGTGTTTGATTGGTAATTGGACCAGAAGATAACGGAATACCGTTAATTAAACTGACAGCGACAGGGATAGGTTTTGAAATAATAGGTATTTTATTCAAAGCAACAAAACTAGTGTCAATGTAGTTCCCACAAGATCCTGTGTCGATCATAGCCTTAGTAGTGATTCTATTTTGGTCCCACTGTAAGATCAAATGAATGAAAAGATAGGGATTAGAAAAAGAAGTCGTTAATCCCCCCAGTAATACATGTGAACACTTACCCTCTTTTTTGAGGACAAGGGGACAGACGCTTATCAGATGATCAGCGGATGCACTATACATGCAGAGATTTTGAGATTTTCTCCTGGCTCGTTCAACAGACGACAATGGTGGACGTATAATTCCTACCTCCATAGGAGTAGGGTCGGAGGACGAAAATCGAGAAGGATTGGTTAATGATACTCCCATTTTCTCAGCCTTCCTTTCTCGTAACCGTCTGTCGATATTGATGCTGAGTTGTATTAAGGCATCCAAAGTGCCAGGTAAATCCGCTCGGGCGAGCTCGTCTTTTACGGCTTCGGATAACCCGAGCCTGAACTGGGTTCGTAGAGATGCGTCATTCCACCCTGAATCTAGGGTCCATCTCTTGAACTCTGCTACGAAGTCTTCAACAGGTCTCCTTCCCTGTTTTAAAGCCCTCAATTGGGTGTCAGCAGTACTCTGCCTGTTTGGGTCTTCATACAGGCTAGAAAGTTCTGCTAAGAACGCATGATAGGAGTTGAGAAGAGGGTCGTTTTTCTCAAAGAAGGAGTCTGCCCAGGCCCGTGGATCACCTGACATATATGATATAGTGGTACAGACTTTAATTTGGTCTGTATTGTAAGTACGAGGTTTTAAATTAAAAAGCAATTGACATGCGTTTTTAAATTCACGAAATTTTTTCCGATCACCTGTAAACACTTGTGGAGGGTTTATTTTGAGCTCACGGGGTTGAGCAGCAGTGAGCTGTGATACACGGGCTACCTGCTGTCTCAAAGTCTGATTTTCTTTTTGCACTTCGGTAAGAGAAACAATTAATGCATCTACCTTTTGTGTTAGGTGCATCACATGAGTGGCTAAATCTGCTGAATCCATTTTTTCAGGTTCATGCAATCTGTAATGCTCTGGGGTTTGATTTTGTGAACTGGATTTGCAGCTGCAGAATTTCCACTCAGTAGTCGTGTAGAGATGTGTTGAATCACCTTATCCAACTCTCTTGACTCATCATGGTGGTTCAGCCTGCTTCAGTATGCACACACACAAACACTCAGAGATGATGTTGTTGGAGTGATAGAGGTCTATGCAATAGTAGTGAGGTGATATACTGAAGGGATAGGCTTGAGTAGTGATAGCAAATAATAATAAGCACTCAGGTAGTAATGTTGCAGGAGTGATAGCAGATGGTGATAGATAGTATGCAGGAGAGATAGCAATCATGTACAGGTAATAGGTGATAGGTGATAACAGATGAAGTGTACAGGATATGCTAAGCAAACACAAGGATATAGGTTACAGGTGGTAGTAGATTCAAGAGCTAACAGTCTAGGTAGCGATGCAGGTGATAGATGGTGAGAGCATGTATCTTAGAGCTTAGTAACAGTTCTTATTATGCAGAAAGATATAGCAAGTGGTTTGGTAGGAAGGGATCCCCTGCGGGGTACTTTTTACAGGCTGGTGAGCGAGGGTAAGGATCATGTAGCGAGGTAAAGGATCAGGTAGCGAGGTAAAGGATCAAGTAGCGAGGCTCCGGTCAGTCCAGGTATAGGGAAGATAGCTGGAGGATACGGCAGCGTCAGTCAGGCTTGTATTATGAGCGGTTGCACGAACACCTTGTGAGTGCAGACCGTCGGTTGAAATAGCCGCTCAGAGCGGCGCCTAGTGATGACGTCATGCAGACATGCAGCTATATGCGTTCCATCTACCTGAATGGTGGAACGCAACCTGGAAGTAAGAGGCTAGAAGGTACTGAAAGTACCAGGATCTTACACAGTGCATATGTATAGCACTGATTACTGTAGTAATGTCACTGGTAACCCCAAAAGTGTCAAAAATGTAAGTCAAGGGTCCGATCTGTCCGCCACAATGTCGCAGTCCCGCAAAAAAAAATCGCAGATCGCCGCCATTACTCGTTAATAAAAAAAAAATGACAAAAATCTTTCCCTTTGTTAGTAAACGCTATAACTTTTGCGCAAACCAATCAAAATATGATTTTTTTTACCAAACATATGTAGCATAAAACAAATTGGCTGAAAATGTTAAAAAATTTTGATTTTTACATTTTTTTGGGGGAATTTCATATAAAAAAATGTGAAAAATATTGTTATTTTTGCAAAATTGACGCTTTTTTTTTATAGCGCATGATCAAAAAATCGCACAGGTGATCAAATACCACCAAAAGAAAGCTCTGTTTGTGGGAAAAAAGGATGTCAAATTCGTTTAGGTACAGCGTCGCACGACCGCACAATTGTCCGTTAAAGTCACGCAGTAAAAAATCGCAAAAAAAACCCTGGTCAGGAAGGGGGTAAAATCTTCCGGGGCTTAAGTGGTTAAAAAAGAGGTAGGTGCAAAAAAATATAAATGGATATTAACATTTATAAGTAATAACATCAGGGATTGTTGATCCAGGAAATATTTGATTGCCTTGGGAATCAGAAAATAATTTATTTTTCTCCTGCTGGAGCAAATTGGCCCATTATATATTATATAGAGTTTTCGTGCCTTCAACTGTGGATATAGGATTTTGCATATGGTAGTCAGTGTTGGGGGTAACGAGTTACAATGTAACGGATTACTGTAACTAAGTTACTTTTTTTGGTAACGTAGTAAAGTAAAGCGTTACATTCGTAACATCGGTAACTAAATTACTTTACTTGCCTTGAGGAACGCGCTTTCCTGCGTTACTCAAAAGAGGGTATCGGGAGGCTGTAGAGCAGGAACTTTTTCTCCATTTTCGGGCGTAGGTATATGAAGTCAAGAGCGGGAGGCGGGCCACGGTCGCATGCACTGACCGCTTCACATATAATTCCGGCTGGACGCCGGCCGGCGGCCGCCCACTGCATATGCGCCTCTGCCCTCCTCGGCGGAGTGATTCTCTGCTTCCTC
Source organism: Pelophylax lessonae (assembly GCF_965119305.1). Lineage (NCBI taxonomy): Eukaryota > Metazoa > Chordata > Amphibia > Anura > Ranidae > Pelophylax > Pelophylax lessonae. Next base: position 108,190,356 of record NC_138777.1, on the reverse strand, counting down.
CGAAGGCGCCGTGAAGTGAGGGAGAGAGAAGTTTCTGTGAGGTGGGCGGCTCGTGAGTCGTGGCTGAGAGGGTCCAGAATCAGCAATCCAGTGGCAGGTGGCGGACTGGCGGTGGGCAAGCAAGCGGCAGTCACAGACAGACTCAGTGACATGACAGACAAGTGAGACAACATTATACATGCCTGAAAGGAAAGCCAAAGAAGGTAAAGTCCGCACACTCCTCCCCACTGACTGTGTGCACTGCTAAATTAATTGACATGTCACATTATTATTTTAATAATCAGAGACAGATTCACATCACAGCACAGCAGGTCCCTTAAGTTATTATGGTATGGGTCTTGTTGTCACGTGGCTGTTGGGTACTGGAGTGACTTTGTTATGGACGACAGTGTTAGTCTGATTCTGAAGCACCTAGTACAGCCAGCCAGCCATAACAAAGTCAAGTCAGTACCCAACAGCCACATGATACTGTGACAGAGCCAGCCAGCAGCAGCTTGGATCTCTGTTCTTGTGGCTTTACCCTATATTTCACTGTCACAGTCACTCTCACCAGATCAATCCCTCTCTCCTCTAAAGTTATCAGCAGCTCTATCTATGCAGCTCTGTGTGCAGCCACCCAGCCAGTGTTCACACACAGCAAAGGTTTGGGTACAGCAGTTTTTACAGCAGCACAATCTCTCTGGTCATGGGCCGCTCTCTTCATTTCTGTCCCTTAGCAGCATGGTACTCCCCAGGGCCCTGGCCCTTTCACAGTTCACTATTGCACAGCTTGCTCTTCAGTCTGCACACAGTTTGGCTGCACTGTCCTGCTTATTGTGAGCTCACCCAGACTGCACCACACTTGCTCTCCACGCTACCATGCTGGTGGCACAGCACTCCACATCTCAGCTTCCAGCTCTCCTACTCATGGCCCCCTGCCACCACTCCCTGCTCACAGCTGGTAGGTGGGCTTTGTTTGATAGCTTGATCTTGTTTTCCCTTTAAAGCAAAGCATTAGTGTCAACAGTTTGCTGCTGAGAGCCACTAGTATGATGAGTATGAATAAACCCACAATCCATTGTGTTGGAGTAAATGTTTGTCCATATATCTTCTTCTTCTACACGGTCTATTAAGAAAAAGTAAAGTAAAGTAATAAGTAGTGAAGTTACTTTTCAAATCCAGTAACTAGTAAAGTAATCTCATTACAATTTACAGAAGTAACTAGTAACTAGTTACATTTTTTGAGTAACTACCCCAACACTCATGGTAGTTTACTATTTATTTATTCAGTTGAATTTTTCCATTAGTTGAACTGTGTAAGATGGTTATAAACTCCTTTATGACTGTAGTTGGGGATATGCTATAGAATTTGTGTATTAACTGCTGTTCTGTTAAAATGCATGTTCCCTGTTGCATTCCATAAATATGTGTTTAAAACTGACTTGGTAATAACTGACAATTACAACAAGATCTAAGTATTTTACAGAAAAGTGGCTAAAACAACACATATTTCATTTTTGTTTTATTTTTCTCATTTCCTTTTTGAGCCTGCACGCTATTTCTTCTGATAAACTATTCCTAGAAACTATAATTCTTGACTTCCTCTTTAGCATGAATTGATTGAACATGTGCAGTGCAAGTAAAAATCCGAGGAAGTATTTGCTAACGTTCTCTGATCTGAATACAAGACATGCACACATGCTCAAGCTGCAAACACTCACGAATTACGGGTGTGTATGAGACCCAAACTCCAGATACAGTACTTTTAGTGAGAAAATCTGTTGTCCAGCAGATAACAGGGTAATACACAGGTTTGCGAAGACACACATGCTGCTTTCTATAGCTGTTACTTCATTTACAGGATCAATGCAGACACGTACAACAGTCTCACTCTTCCCCAGGATTTTGTAATATAGAAAAACATATTTATTTATTATTTAACCAATTCTGCTTTCATACTATTCATTCCTCCCCTTATGAACTTGGGCTATTTTTATTCGGCAAACCTTATTCTTTGGTCCACTGAGCCTAGTTGTCTCCAGTCTTCATACAGCCAACAATTAATTCCTAGTGATTGTACCCAGGGGCAGACTGGCAACTTTCAGCCCAGGGGGCAAGTACAAACCAAAGGCCCATGGTGCAGCGACTCAGCCCCGCTCCCACTCTCCCTGTTCCTGTCCTCCTCCTGACCCTCATTCCAGGCTGAAGCTCCACTCCCGATACTCTCTACTCACCGGCTGAATCCCGGTTCCCAACATGGTCAGCAGGGGGCAGTTGGGGGGAGCTGGGACAGCTTGGATGGGGCTGGCCGGGGGGTGGGGGAGTCTCCTTTGGGGCATTAAACCAGCCTCTGCTCAGACACAGTTTACACCATCCACGCTGGGGGGGGGCCAGCGCTCTGTCCTTGTCTTCAACCCGCATTTAGTAGGTCAGCAGCAGGGACTTTTTACTTCCTTTCGCCAAGAATCCTTTAGGCATGTCTGTAGCAGAAGCAGTGCAGCCTTTCTACAGGGCATCAGAGCGGCCCAGGGGGAAATTGCCCCCCTGCCCCATGGCCCAGTCCTCCCCTTATTGTACCACAGCTAAGTGACCATATTTATACCTACTTCTTAAGCCTTGAAGAAGTAAGAGGTCTTGCACTGGCTGTTGTCTTTTGTGAAAAAAGGTCAACGTTAAAAGCTTCTGGCGTCTCTGACATTTTGTTTGGTGTTCTCATTGGACTTTGTACATGTAGCACCCTCCTGGTCAGGTGCTAGGTAGAGAGTAACGTTTTGGCTCTGTCTGCCTATCAGAGGAGCAGCAAGCAAAATCTATATTGTTCTCTGCTTAACAGAGAGCAGGATCTGTGAGTCAGGTCTGCTTAGTGTGCTCAGTGCGTGATTCATCTGGTCTTAGGGAGTGTCCCCAGCTGGTCTAATGGGGAGGAACATAGGATGCCGGAGGAAACCTAACCAATGACACACAGGATTTTGGTACTGCCCCAAGGATTGGCACAGACAGTTGGTCCAAGTACATTATGGGGCAGGGTATAAAAAGCCACGGGCACATGAGGTAGAGGTCTTTGGCAGGAAGCAGAGTCCCAGAAGGAGGGTGGTGGCTGCCTCCTCTTCTGCTGCAGTTGGTGATGGTCACAGGCAGTTGACCTGGTGAGCCATTGGAGTGAGGCTGAACCCAGACGTCCAGGAGAGCTGACTGGAGGAGTTGGGGCACTGTGAGACTCTGGAAAAACAGTATCGTGAGTACAGAGGATCTTGCCCAGGTGTCTGCCCAGCAAGGGGACCATTCCGGAGTGTAGAGTCAGTGGACAAGTGTCAGCTAGCACAGAGAAAGGGGGTACTGGGGGAGTACCCTGAAAAGAAACACAAATAGGAACACTTACCTAGTGGCCTTGCCGCATTCTCAAGTTAGAAGTACTCTGAAGTGTGAATAGTTAACAGTTGGAGTATCCCACTCCTCCCCTATCCCAATATAAATAAAACAACAAAAACAACAACCCCTAGATTGATCATTGACTGAGCCAAGAACTTAAAGTATTAAGATTTCTGCAAGCAGTTGCTACGAGTAACCCAGGGGAATCCAAAAGTATTATTCTTTAGTAGTCCTTTAGGGGGCAGTGCTACATACACGAGGATGTTATTGTTGTCTGTGTTCTCCTCACATTCTATCTAGGTGATAGGTGTCAAAGATTAGGATGAGAAAATAAATCTTCTCAGTGGGAACACTAGTATCATAAAAAAACCTGACAGGGGTTCTATCCCTTGCTCATTCAAAAAAACAAAACAAAATAAAGCTTTGGGATAAGCTGGGCTTAAGGTATTTTTATTCATACCTGCTTCCTTTGCAGAGGAACCCCAATGAGAAGCAGTGACATGAATCCTACTTTATCCTGGTGACATTCTCCTCCATGTCAACTTCTGGTGGCTCCAATGTCCTTTTGGTGCTCTATGCAGCAAAGCGTTTTAAAGCTTTACACAAATACAAGTTAGTGTTTTTAATTTGCTTTTTAGTTGTCTGGGAATTCAAATATGAAGAAATATTCTGACTAAACTGGCATTTGACCCTTATGCAATCACTTTTTTACTTTTAAGAAATCTGTTGCAGAGACATTACGTACATCTTGATTTATTCAACGAGTGAAATATTGGGCAGGAAATTTATTAATACTTCGGTGAAATGTCATACTACATTACAAAATACAAATAAGCACAAAAACATTAACTCATTCTTAGCACAATTTTGGGCTTACTCACTAACACATTTTAAATGGCGGTGTGCACTGAAACTATATAGAACTATACCCAAATAAAATTCTTCAGCCTAAAGCTCAACTTCAGGCAGATAAAAAAATTACTTTTTGTCTAGGTGAGAGGTGAAAATATTTGGCTTTATGTACACGGGACGTTTGAAAACCTCTCCTGAAAGCTGGAACTTGACAGCTAGTGACCGACGGTTAAAAAACATCAGTTTTGCCCTGTTTACATGCCGCGTTTATGCGTGTTTAGCGGCCTTTGCCTTTAGAAGCGCTTTTACATTGTAAAATGGTCAGAAATGCATCCCCATTAAAAACACCAATAAACAAGATGCTTATAACTGCGAGTTATGCATTTGCACGCTGTTACAAGCATTTGCCGTTTCAAATGCCAATAAACTTCCGTCCTGATTGCAATTTTTTGCTTTTAACCAATTCCATACCACGTCATTGTAAAATGGCGGCTGCAGGAAGCTTTTGTCGATCCGGGCCGACGTCATATGACAGCGGCCCCTGTCTCGCTGCTACTGTGCGCCCCCGGGGGCGCGCAGCACGGCGATCAGGGATGAGGCTCGTCCCTCGGACATAGCCCATCCCCGATCAAGGTAAACAGCTAATGAAAATTGTCTGTTAACCATGTGATCGGCTGTGTCAATCACAGCCGATCACATGAGCGGCTCCAACACGAGCCGCTCGTTCCCTCTGCAATGCGCGCCCCCGGGGACGAGGCTCGTCCCTTGGACAGAGCCCATCCCCGATCTAGGTAAAGAGCCAATGAAATTGTAAATTGTACATTGTAAAGAACCCCTTAAGTATTTTAAGGTTAAACCGTTTTTCCTCTAGTTTTAGTGAGTGGCCACGTGTCTTATTGTATTCCCTTTCTCTGAAAAGTTTGTTCCTTATGCTAGGGTCATCACCAGTACAGTATTTGTACATTGATATCATATCCCCCCTCAAGCGTCTCTTCTCCAGAGAGATTAAGTTCAATGCTTGTAGTCTTTCCTCATAGCTGATGTCCTCCATTCCCCTAATTATTTTTGTTGCCCTTCTCTGGACTCTCTCCAGCTCCAGCACATCCTTTCTGGGGACCGGTGCCCAGAACTGGACGGAATACTCCAGATGTGGCCGGACCAGGGTCTTGTAGAGCGGGAGAATAATCTCTTTATTCCTGGAGTGAATCCCCTTTTTTATACATGCCAGTATTTTGTTGGCTTTGCTTGCAGCGGCTTGGCATTGCATGCCACTGCCAAGCCTGTTGTCCACTAGAACCCCCAGGTCCTTTTCCATCTTAGATTCACCCAGAGGTTCCCCCCCTAGTGAGTAACTTGCTTTCGTGTTTCTGAGGCCCAAGTGCATTACTTTACATTTTTCAACATTAAACCTCATCTGCCATGTAGTTGCTCACCCCGTTATTTTGTTCAGGTCTGCTTGTAATGTTTCCACATCCTGCATAGAAGTTATTGCCCTGCTTAGTTTGGTATCATCTGCAAATACCAAGATTGTGCTAGATATCCCCTCCTCTGGGTCGTTTATGAATAAATTAAACAGGACTGGTCCCAGGACAGGACCTTGGGGGACCCCACTTTCCACACCCGCCCAATCTGAGTACTCCCCATTTATCACCACCCTCTGGACTCCCTGGAGCCAGTTCTCTATCCAAGTACTCACCCTGTGGTCCATACCTATGTACCTTAGTTTGTACAGTAAGCGTTTGTGTGGAACTGTGTCAAATGCCTTTGCAAAGTCCAGATACACCACATCCACAGGCTTTCCTTTGTCTAGATGGCATATAAGGTAAGTGTGAGGAGCATATGGTTATAGATTGCTATTAAGGGTCCCTGTATTTTAATAATACTTGTCTGACCTAACCAGGGCAAGCATACATAAGGTGTTCTGTGCAGGTGTCAGAACTAAGGTTTGGTTAGATGGTCAGTACAATAATTTAGGGATTCAGAAGTAAAATGTAAATCATAGCAATTTATTATGAATAATATTTATGTTATTACAGTACCGTACAGATATTGGCTTAGCCTAATTATATGTGACCAGTATAAACATAGAAAACAAAAAAACAAGACATACAACGTGAAACATTTAAACATTTAACAGGGTACCGGCCGGTGCATAATGAAATACATCATTAGGGTATTGGTAATCAAATGTAATTATTCTTAGTGGTAGATTCCGTTTCTGTATCCTCCTATGATGTGTGTCTGTGGACTTGTGGGGGGAAGTTTGATAATCAGCTTTTTATGCTTGATATAGCAGAGTGGGTAGGTGGTGGGTGGCTGCGGTAATTTTTCCTCCACTTGATAGCATTTACACTGTCCGAGGGTATGGCAGTATTCTTTTCCTCTTTGCTCCTGAGTCTATGTTGTGACTCGTGGTTAGGTCGGCAATTGCCTAGATTTCCAGCTATTACCCTCTCAAAGTGTAAATGAAGTGTCAGGTTTCAGCGGCTCAGAGGCTTGGGGGATGGTTCATTAGTGTGTTTGGTATGTCCTTAGTAAGTTTGTTATTAAGGAGATCTTGCAGAGTATCTAGATATCTCCTTTTGTATTGGCGGCATTTGATGGAGGGGTGTCAGGCGGTTTTAAGTGAAACACCGTTTCTTGGGGACTATGCAGAGTGTGTATCTGTGTTTATGCATGTGGGGATAGTTCCAGTATATGGCTCAGTCTCATCAGAGACACTCTGTCAGCCGGGTGGCTGATTCTTCACCCCTCTTCCTGGACGGTGTAGTGTTTCCACTTACCTGACCTTGATCTCCTTGCCGCGCCGCTCTGCTTCCTGTCCTCCGCTACGATGCCGCTGAAGTGCCCGGTTCGTGTGCTGATCCCGATCCGCCGGCTCCCGTTAGCTCCTCCGCCGTCCACGTCTGTGACACTGCTCGTTGCACTGGTCGGTGAAGATGACGTCAACGCGTTTCGCTTCTCCGATTGGCGTAGCTTCGTCTGGACGAAGCTACGCCAATCGGAGAAGCGAAACGCGTTGACGTCATCTTCACCGACCAGTGCAACGAGCAGTGTCACAGACGTGGACGGCGGAGGAGCTAACGGGAGCCGGCGGATCGGGATCAGCACACGAACCGGGCACTTCAGCGGCATCGTAGCGGAGGACAGGAAGCAGAGCGGCGCGGCAAGGAGATCAAGGTCATGTAAGTGGAAACACTACACCGTCCAGGAAGAGGGGTGAAGAATCAGCCACCCGGCTGACAGAGTGTCTCTGATGAGACTGAGCCATATACTGGAACTATCCCCACATGCATAAACACAGATACACACTCTGCATAGTCCCCAAGAAACGGTGTTTCACTTAAAACCGCCTGACACCCCTCCATCAAATGCCGCCAATACAAAAGGAGATATCTAGATACTCTGCAAGATCTCCTTAATAACAAACTTACTAAGGACATACCAAACACACTAATGAACCATCCCCCAAGCCTCTGAGCCGCTGAAACCTGACACTTCATTTACACTTTGAGAGGGTAATAGCTGGAAATCTAGGCAATTGCCGACCTAACCACGAGTCACAACATAGACTCAGGAGCAAAGAGGAAAAGAATACTGCCATACCCTCGGACAGTGTAAATGCTATCAAGTGGAGGAAAAATTACCGCAGCCACCCACCACCTACCCACTCTGCTATATCAAGCATAAAAAGCTGATTATCAAACTTCCCCCCACAAGTCCACAGACACACATCATAGGAGGATACAGAAACGGAATCTACCACTAAGAATAATTACATTTGATTACCAATACCCTAATGATGTATTTCATTATGCACCGGCCGGTACCCTGTTAAATGTTTAAATGTTTCACGTTGTATGTCTTGTTTTTTTGTTTTCTATGTTTATACTGGTCACATATAATTAGGCTAAGCCAATATCTGTACGGTACTGTAATAACATAAATATTATTCATAATAAATTGCTATGATTTACATTTTACTTCTGAATCCCTAAATTATTGTACTGACCATCTAACCAAACCTTAGTTCTGACACCTGCACAGAACACCTTATGTTTGTCTAGATGGCAACCCACCTCATCATAGAAGGTTAATAGATTGGTCTGGCAAGAACGATTTTTCATGAATCCATGCTGATTACTACTAATTATACTGTTCTCAGTACTAAAATCTTGTATGTAGTCTCTTAACATCCCCTCCAAAATCTTGCAGACTACTGATGTTAGGCTGACTGGCCTATAGTTACCCGGGATATATCTCAGCCCCTTTTTAAATATTGGTACCACGTTGGCTTTTTTTCCAATCAGCTGGCACCATACCCGTCTGTAGACTTCCTTAAAGAGCAAAAATAATGGTCTGGCTATCACCTGGCTGAGCTCTTTAAGAACCCTCGGGTGCAAGCCGGTCCCGGTGATTTATTTATGTTAAGTTTCTCTAGTTTAGTTCTAAGTCTATCTTCTGTTAGCCATGGGGGTACTTCCTGAGGTGTATTATTTAATTTAGCATTACAAGCTGGGTTAGTGTAGCCCCCCAATTCTTTTGTGAAGACTGAAGAGAAGAAATTATTTAACACTTTTGCCTTCTCTCTGTCCTCTGTGGCCAGATTCCCTTCATCATCTTTTATGGGGCCAATGTGTTCTGGCCTCGCTTTCTTACTATTTATATACTTAAAGAATTTATTGGGTTTTTTTTACTCGCTTCCGCTATATGTCTTTCGTGTTATATTTTAGCCGCCTTGATTTCGCCTTTACATTTCTTATTACACTCTTTGTAATGCTTGAATGCTGCCAATGACCCCTCAGCCTTGTATTTTTTAAAGGCCTTTTCTTTAGTATTAATATGCATTTTTATGTTGGAGTTTAGCCACCCAGGGTTTAGTTTTGCTCTTTTAAAATTTTTTCCCTTTGGAATGCACTGACCAATCCCTTTGTTTAGTATGTTCTTGAAGCACTCCCATTTTTCCTCCTTTTTTTTTGTTCCCTGGGTTGTATCCCATTTGATATTTTCTAGCAAAGAGCGCAATTTTGGGAAATTGTCTCTTTTAAAATTCAGTGTCCTTATATTACCCTTGTGTTTCCTGTTACTATGATTAATACTGAAACTTATTATCCTCCCTGGCGGTATGATTATGTCAGGAATTATGTACCAAAAGCGGTACAATTTTTTGCATGGAAATTTGGCGTTATGTATTGAAGGCCTACAATTCTTAGTAAATACTTACTTAAAACTTACCAAAACAAGACTCTAGTAGACATCCCAGATGTGATAAATTTGAAACATAAACACATGAATTATAATCTAATCAATAATATAATTTTATTCAATAATGCAATGAAAAATAATGAAATTTGTCAAATGAAGAAATTCAATACACATCCTGAGTGTGAAACAGTTTGAAGCATGGAACTAGACAAAGTCCGACGTTGCAATCAGGACAATAGTACCTTGTTTCCTTTCTGACTTTTTCCCATTGCAATCCTTCTTGGAACAGCAAACGACGCACATCCTGGTAGGCGCTAACTTTCTTGCGGTTGGCGGTACAAAGTCTACAAAATGACGGCCTGTCAGGCGTTCTGGATTGCCAACGTCAACAGCGCGTCATCCGGGTCTGTTAGCAGATACTGATGGCGTTGGGTGGTTGACGAAAATCTGCTCAGCCACCTTCCAGATAAAGTCCGAATGAACAAGAGGTATGGTAGTGTTTGCTTTATAAAGGATATAGGCGTTCCAAAGGCATTGTTCAAGGAGATGCCTGAAAATCTTTTTGTAGTACTTTTTTTGTTGCTTACGCATCGCCGGGTAAAATGTCATTGCCTGATTGGCTTGGTCGACACCTCCTATTGTGTGATTATAGTCGATCACGACTTGCGGCTTCAGCACATCTGTTACGTGTTTTGTGCGGACCATGGCAGTGGAGGTGCTGTGCACGGTGCTCATGAGACACACGTCCTTTTTGTCTCGCCACCGCATTGCCGTCATTTTACCCTTTTGAAAGGCAACAATCTCTCCCTTTTCTAGCTTTTTCCTGCTAAACATTGATGGCATGTCACGCCGGTTTGGCCTAACAGTACCATACCCATCTGTTTTGTTTAGGAGAAAAACTTCATAAAGTTCCGGAGAGGTGTAAAAATTGTCCGTTGTCACGCAATATCCCTGGTTCAGCAGTGGGTCCAGCAGTGAAAGGACAGAGGATGTGGCCATCCCATAGCCGCTGTACCTGGGATTGAACTTGGTACCTTTCCCGGTGTAAATGATAGCATTCCATATATATCCTGTGGATGATTCACAGAGCATATAAAATTTGATGCCGAACCGCGCTCTTTTGGATGCAATAAATTGTATCCAGCTCAGGCGTCCCTTGTAGGCCATCAGACTTTCGTCCACACTGACATCCCTGTCTGGCACATAGGTCCGCTGGAAGTTGGTGACAGTCATTTGGCACACCTCCCAGATTTTTTTGAGTTTGGGCGCAGGATGCATGGCCTCAAACTCTTCGTTGTTGGCAAAGTGTAAATTTTTCATGATCAGTGAAAAACGATATTCTGACATCACTCTGCCAAAAAATGGAGTGGCCAGCATCTTATTGGTGGTCCAATACCATTTCTGGAGCGGTTTCACCTTCACCCCCTGAAGGATGATGAGTCCCAGAAACTTCCAGATGTCCTCTTTACTGACCGGTTCCCATTTTCTGGATATGGAAAATCTGGCACTCAGCGTAGTGGATTGCTGCTCATTGTAGCGGTTGGTTTCAGTGACGATTTTTAGAATTACCTCCTCAGTTAGAAATAATTTCAGGTACGCCAGAGGGTTGTCACTCTCCACATCAACCTTCATCCCAGGAGATCCAGTGAATCAGAATCTCGGGGGCGCTGCCTGGTCAGCATCGCTGTTTAGAGGGCACCAAGTGCGCACATCACTTAGGTCAGGTGCGGGATCATCAGTGTCACTTTCTGGATCAGTGTCGGTGTCAGAGTCAGATGACAAATCTCCCCACGACTCACTGTCACTCTGTTCTGCGAGAAGCTCCGTGTCGCTGCCGCTGTCGCTGTCGCAGTCACTTATCTGATCCAAAAGCGCATATGTAGGACAGCGCTTTTTTTATGCCATTTTCAAATGATTTTATTTCTCACAAATGACAATTGCAAGGGGCACTGAAAGGGCACTGTGTCTTTTACCAAAGTGATACAGTGTAATCCTCTCAGATTACACTGTATCACCTCCATTTTATATGTTTGTGTTTGGTGCAACTTTGAATTTCCCTCCCTAGTTCCGCTCCCATGCAGCATTGCTGCTGCAGGGAACGGAACCAGGAAGCCCTCATACCGAGAGAAGAGTGGCGGGGATCTCGGCTGGCGATCACAGCAATGGGAGATCATCGCTGGATCACCAGGATAAGGTAAGGAACCCCGCTGCACGCTCTGAACATCCACCCCGAGCATGACTCGGGGATACCGATAGTAGCAGGAAAAATCCACCCCGAGTCACGCTCGGGGATACCGCTAAGGGGGTTAACCTATGGTCACCGTTTCCTAAGTTGCCCCATATTTCTATATCCGTGAGCAGGTCTGTATTTTTGGTATTCAGTTGGTCTAGTACTGCATTGTTTATTGTCGGTGCGTTTACTATATGACCCATAAAATTGTCCTGCAAAACATTTTGGAACTGCCGAGCCTTGGATGAATGTGCGGTTCCTTCTGCCCAGTCTATATCTGGATAATTAAAATCCCCCATTATAATGACATCTCCCATCCTTGCTGCCACTCCAATCTGTGAAAAGAGGTCCGCCTCCCCCTCCTCCCTCTGGTTGGGGGGCCTATAGCATACGCCCAATATTACTTTTCCCATAGTGCCTTCCCTTTGAAGTTCTTCCCATAGGGATTCTACCTCATCCATATCTCCAATATTAATATCATCCCTCATATTTACCTGTACACTGTTCTTAATATACAGACATACTCCTCCCCCTTTTTTACCTTCTCTATCTCTGCTCATATATCAGCAGCTCCAACTCTCCCATCTTGTTGGCCAGGCTTCTAGCATTGGTATACAAACCTCGTAATTTTGACCGGATGCAAACTATATCCTGTGATCTTTCCCCATACCCACCTTGGATTTAGGAACTCTGAACACCCTACCGCTAATGTCCCCATTTGTGCCCGCTGAACCTTGCTCCCCACTGGCTAATTCTACATCTGTACCCTCCCCCCCATCACCTAGTTTAAAAGCCCCTCTAACTTGTTGGCCATCTTCTCACCCAGTACGGTTGCATCCTCCCCATTTAGGTGCAATCCGTCCCTACTAAAGAGCCGGTAGCCGACTGAAAAGTCGGCCCAGTTCTCCAGGAACCCAAAACCCTCCTTACTACACCAGCTCTTGAGCCCCTTGTTAACTTCCCTAATCTCCCGCTGCCTCTCTGGTGTGGCTCGAGGTACAGGTAGTATTTCTGAAAATACTACCTTGGAGGTCCTACTCTTCAACTTAGCTCCTAAGTCCCTGAAATCATTTTTTAGGACTCTCCATCTCCCTCTGCCTATGTCATTGGTACCCACGTGTACCATGACAGCTGGGTCTTCCACAGCCCCACCCAGTAATCTGTCCACCGATCCGTGATGTGCCGAACCCGAGCGCCCGGTAAACAACAGACAGTTCGGCGCTCACGGTCTTCGTGACAGATTGCCCTGGCTGTCCTTCTAATAATTGAGTCCCCTACCACCAGAACCTGTCTTTCCTTTCCCTTTCTCCCGCCCTCACTGGAGGAGTTCTTCCCCTGGCAGCTAGGGGCGTCACTCTGCTCCAGCAATGCGGGTCCCTGACTGGTTTCCCCAACATCACGCAACAGGGCGAATTTATTGAGGTGGTCCAGTTCAGGACCGGCCTCCTTGCCTTGTTCCCTTCTACCCCTCCTAACTGTCACCCATATACTCTGCTCTGATACCTGCACCCTTTTATCTCCGCCCTCCTCTGTGCAGGCCCCTGCTCACATCTGACGGGTACGCTCCCAGCTCTCCTTCAGTATGGACATTCTTCTCAGTGTTGCCAGTTGCTTCCCTAGATTCAGGACCTGAGCTTTCAGGGAAGCAACGTGCTTACATTTTGTGCAGCTGTATTCGCCCTCGATCGCATGATCAAGGAATGGATACATGTCACAAGATGTACACCGAATCGCATCTCCACACCCGCCGGGCATTGTACCCACTAATCTAATCTGATGGGGATTCAGTAATTTAAGTCTGTCCTGTGTGGCTGTTTTCTAGCTACCTAACTCTACTTTCTTACCCTCTGGTACTCTGTGACACTCACTGACACTCACTGACACACACAGGCACTCACTGACACTCATTGACACTCACTGACACACTCACGCTAAGGTAAAATCAGAATATGTAGTAAAATCAGTTTAAGCTATTTCAGTACAGGAGACAACTGTGCAAGACTAAGGATTGAGGGGAGTTGCCAGGGAGAACTCCCACAATGCAAAATTATAAATGGGCTCCTAAAGTTTTACAGTGGTACAAATAAAATTTATAGCAGTGCGAAGAGCAATGGTGTGCACTGGACAGTTCAAAGTAAACATTTAGCATCTTAGAAAAACAATGTGACACTTGAATGTGACAAACTGCTAGTAGCAAATACAATTTAAAAATAATTGAAAACATATTTTTCTCGGACCTGGTAATTTATTTTATTTGGTTATTTCTCTTTTAGAGTGTCTGGCATTTCACAAAAAATTGAAGAATACCATATGTGCTCAAACAAGGTTTCTTAGCACCTACGATGGGACAGAAAACATGTGTCTGCAAGATGTCTATACAGAAAGTGTTTTGGAACTATCAGGAACTAAACACATGTTAGATCATGGCAATGGATCTCAGAGCACGCTGGACCTTCATAACATTTTTAGTGACCAGGGAATTATAAATGAAAATGCTGACACCATCATAATACTTGGGGATGCAGGCACTGGCAAAAGCACATTGCTTCAACACATTCAACATCTCTGGGCACGAGGACAAGCTTTCCAAAAGTTTTGCTTCACCTTCCCCTTTAGTTGTAGAAGGTTGTGTTGTATTACAAAGCCAATTTGTCTAAAAACTCTTTTTTTTGAACAGTGTTGCTGGCCTGACCGACATCAGGAAGAAATATTTCAATTCATCATAGATCATCCCAGTCAAGTCCTCATAATGTTTGATGGATTTGATGAGTTAAAGTTTTCTTTCACAGAGGATAATAGGCACTGTTCTCCCTTAGAACCTACAAGCATTGCAAGTATTGTTTTTAACCTCATTGAAGGAAACCTAATGAAGGACTGCATGAAAGTTGTTACAAGCAGGCCGGATGCTGTCACTGTGGCATTACGGAAATACATCAAGAAGGAAATCAACTTGAGGGGATTTTCAGAAGAAGCCATTGAGACTTTTATAAAGAAACATCACAACAACCCAGACATATCCAGAGATATCATTAGTTTGATAAAAAACAGCTCATCCCTTACTGGGCTGTGCCATATTCCAGTCTTCTGTTGGATTATTTCAAAGTGTCATAAGGAACTTATTAACAGTGACTACAAAAGTCCACAGACTATGACCGATATGTACATGCTAACTCTAAAACACTTTCTCTTACATGCTTCAACAAACTTAAAGCGAACACAAAATATTCTTTCAGAAAGGACTAATTCTGTCAAGCACCTTGGCAAGATAGCGCTCAGTGGTCTCCGTAAAGGTTTGTATGTGTTTTCTCCTCAGGAGATTGCCAAAGCAGGAATAACAGAAGACGATCTCTCTTTAGGTTTTCTTGTTATCTCCAAAAACTTTTTAGATGAAGGACAAACTTCTTCACAGTACTACGAGTTCCTCCATATCACATTTCAATGCTTCTTTGCTGCTCTGTACATTGTAATGGGTGATCAAATGGACTCCTCTATATTATGCCAACTATTTAAGTGGAAAAGAAGTAAAACAAGGAACTCCCTTACTCAAAGACTTCCTATATCATGTTTACAACCTGTTTTTCAAAGACAAACTAAAATGATTTTACAGACCATAGAGATTAGAAATCTTCAAATTACAGCCACATTTGTAGCTGGGCTCTTTTCTGCTGTACTGAACAACTTAATGGTTGACTCATGGCAACCAGAAAAACTGACCAAGAAATGTAAAACTGTCAAAAAGTGTTTGGCTAAGGCAATCCAGAAACACTTTAAGTCAATACCACCAGCATTGCCAGATGAGAAAAAAGCCATGCATGCCATGCCTGAGTTTGTCTGGCTTATAAAGTGTCTTTATGAAATGCAGGATATCACTTTGGCTGAGAGAGCTATACAGGGTCTTGCTGTTGATCATCTGAAAATGACCTACTGTGGCATTGGTCCAGCTGAATGCACAGCATTGGCCTATGTACTAAAGCATTTAAAAATCCCAGTTGGTATACAATTGGACCACAACTCAGTTGGTGACACTGGAATTGAGCAGTTGATTCCCTGTCTTCATATCTGCCATGCTCTATAGTAAGTATGTTTGACTATGAATCTATTTTAAGTTCAATGTGTTTTTATTATTTTATTATTCAGGGTTACATCATGTACCATGTATCATGTACATATAAGAGCATAATTGCAAATACAAAATATCAAAGGGACATTAGTGGAATACTTACATATACAGTATGCATAAAAAACCCATTATAGTATAAAAACGTGTCATGTCCTACAGAGACATCACCAAACTTGATTAGTTAGTTATATGACCAAGAAGCAGCTAGAAAGGGTTGGAGGGGTTGCAAGAGGGAAGACAACATTGGAGCATAAGGGGAGGAAAAATTAAGGACAAAAAGGGAAAAGAAAGGAAAAGCAATTGACTACAGCCATTTGACTGCATACAAGTCATTATTGCCTACTGCCTACTATTGTTTTTTTAAATAAGACACACAATTTATAGCTGAAGCCATTTTTTTTAATTGTGGTTAGAGTAGGGGGAAGTGTGCCTCATTAGGGAGATTTCCTTTTACATCCTGTCCTGTCCTGTAGACTCAACAGGAAGCAGGAGAATATCTTTACAATATCCAATTACCTCTTAGACAGTTGCCCTCATTGGAAGATTTTTCTTTTGGCAACTTGAAATTTAGGATTTACACTAACTTTAATGCCTGGTGACATTGATGATCAGGGCAATTAGAAAGAGCGACTCTTCCTAACAGGGACACAGACAGAAATGAAAATTCTAACAGCACACCAATCTATCCAAATCTTAAAAAAAAAAAAATTGCCTTTAGTTATATTTTAGGCACATATAAACCCCAAAGCAAAAATTAGCATTTTTTTTAAGCGTTTTTTCCTTTATTTTTGCCTGATAATCCTACCAGTGACACAATTCCTGTCCTATGGGAATAACGCTCTCTCATTGCACTGTAGCTATGGAAGAGCAGTATTGTAGCTGCTCTCCTGATTTGAAGTACAAGGACCTCCTCCTCTACACATTTCCATTACATAGGGGGAGGGACAACTAAATGTAAGGAGCCAATTATTGTTATTTTATGCACTTTTATTAAAATCGACAGTATTACACTATTTTGGCTATCTTATGTGTCTTTATATATGCGGGCTCTACCTTCACACGTATGAGTAATGCATAAGAAAAAATAAGATAAAGGAGCAGGATATTCTGAAAGAGGTAAGGTCTGATCCACCTATATAAAGGGATCACAGGCGTTGGGGGTCTTTGTGACCTGCTTCAATCTAGTAAGAGGCAAAAAGTGACACACCCCACCACCTGGAGCACCTAAGATCCAAGCAATTAAATATATCCAGTTTTTTCCCTGCATGAATTGACTTGGACTATGAACTATCCATAAGCACTTTAATCACTTAAAGCACGATAATAGTGGGCACAATATTTTTGGTACAATAATTCATGATATATAATCTATCCGTGGATGCACAAGCAAGCACTTTATTTTGGCACTATTGTTGTACAGCACTTGCACTTTATAAATTAATTATTTATGTATACTGTATATGTATGCACCACTGATGTTTGTACTGAGTTTTGTGAATTTTTAGAAAGGTTTTTCAATAAGTATACACTCTCAAATTATTTATATTTTTCACTAAAAAAGATTACCAGCGCCTTTTTACCATTCATTTACACACAGTGGGAGGGGTTTGAAGTTCGCAGAAAATAGATGGGAAAACCGATAACATTATATTAAATTTCAGTTGTCCATTGCCAGTTACAGGGATACTGGGTTTCTATCAGGATCATCAGGTTATTTTTATGTACCCCAAGATTAAAAAAAAACAAAAAAACAAATGCAGGCATTTCATCTACGGACTTGTTAGATGCAATACTGTATATTATATTTATGCATTTTATAGATAAGCTGAGGATGAAAGTGTTACTGTTCCTGTAACAAAATTGTTAGTTGACAATGGATTCGCTAATTTTTTTTTAATAAAAAAAATTCTGAGGCATTCATTGTGATAAAATGTATTTACAAGTTATCACAAGAATAGAAGTGATAGCTGAACTCCAGGGGAACAGCAGATTGAAAGCCAAAAATGTATAAATGTCTTACCTGACAATTTTGTAACTTATTCAGCCTATCGTATGCTTCAGATAAACTGGAAGCACCCCTGGCATCTTTAAAAAAAAAAAAATTATAAGATTACCTTTGGTGCCTATAACCACAGGTTCTTTTCATCCTCTATCACATTCAGTACAAGTTAAAGCTACATATATAGGTGATTCACTCATGTGCAATTTCTTGGTTGCCCTAAACAATGTTTTTAGACACCAAAACTGATGGGAAATGCAAGAACCTAGAGAACGAAGTTACCTCACCCAGTCACCACAATGTATATTATTAAATGTTCAACTACTTGATCAATTTCCCTCCAAAGAATTTTCCATAGGACTAGATTGGATTTCCTGCTGTGTATGACCACATTATTATTATTCAGAGTTTTTATAGCACCAACAGTTTGCACAGAGCTTTAAAATATAAAGGATAGACATAGGTGTGTGCATGGGGTGTGCCAGGGCACACCCTAATCACCCCATGCGGTGCATATTCCCCCTGCTGTCAGGGCCCTCCATGTCACACACCCCCACCCCCGTTACCCCACAGTGCTGTCGGCCTCTCTCCTCTTTTGCTGACTGCTGCGGTGCATAGTTTAGAATGGAGAGCAGGGGAAGGGGCTGGTAAATATGTCATTCACAGGCCCCTTCCTTTTCTGATCAGTACCCATCACTCACTGTGTTCATTCATAACTGAAGCACAGTAAACACATTTTATTATGCTTCGGTTTGTGAATGAGCAGAGAAAGGGACTGGGGAATCTGTGTACTCAGTCCCTTTCCCCATCTCAAAAGTTTAGAGCCTTGATATTTCACTAAAGCCCCCCCCCCCCAATAGTGCTCCTAAAAAAATTGTTAAAAAAAATGTAAAAAAATAATTTTAAAATTTGCAAAATAAAATAATAAAAATAAAAAACTACTGACACCATCTATTGCCCTACTGACACCATCCACTTCCCTACTGACACCGTCCTCTCTCCTACTGGCAAAGTCCACTGCCCTAATGACACCATCCACTGCTCTACTGATGTGCTTTGGGTTTGAGCTTTGCGTTTGAGCTTTGCAGTGCACACCCTAATGCAATAAGCCAAATAACCTATGTGGATACAGTACAGTTACAATACAATTCAATAAAACAGGGTTAGGATGGCCTTGTTTATGAGAGTTTACAAATAAAATACCTAAAATACCACAGTGATTGGCATAAAGCACATTTATTATAGGAAAACTGTGGTGGGGATGGGGGAGGGGGATTAGATCTCCCTATCTAGTTTTATGAGACTTAATTATTGCTAGTGGATGTTCAGGCCTTAAAATGTTGTCTTGTGAAATAAGTTAACTAACAGCAAATACTTTTTGTTTTTTAGCTTGAGAGACAATAAAATCACTGACAAGGGACTCTGTAGCCTTTTAGAGCATGCATTAGCATGGCAAAATTTCCAGAAGCTTGCGTAAGTACATATCACAACATTAAAAATAAGTGCCATTATATACAGTATGTACAATAAACCTTGAAATTCTTTTTAGGCACACTATATGTGGTCAATAATCAAATAACTGGAGGATAACTGTGTAGGCAAAGCTGATTATTAAAGTGGAGCTCCACCCAATAGGGGAAGTTACGCTTTAAGGCATTCTCCCCCGCTCCTGTTTGTGAAATGGTGCTTTTGAGGAGGAGGGGGGGATGGCGGTTTTGACAGGTACCCACTCCCGCTCCAACCGCCTAGGTGATCGGAAGCAGAAGTTCTCCTTCCTTTCCCTCTCCCACTTGAAGTCTTCTGGGACACATGACAGGTCCAAGAAGACTGCGCACAGGACAGTTCACAGTGGGCACCCGGCTGTGAAGCCGCAAGCTGTCACAGTCGGGTGCCCAAAGTAAAGATGCCGGCTCTGGCGTGAAAGGACACGGCTGGGGTGAGAACATTGCTGGATGGTGAGAAAGGTGAGTGTGTGTTTATTAAAAGTCAGCAGCTACAGTTTTTGTAGCTGCTGACTTTTAATTTTCACCTAAGAGACACTGGAGCTCCTCTTTAAATGTGCAGGGAAAATGCCTATGCACAAGGGATTTGAGAAGAGAATATTTTTACCTTTAACAGCTTTGGCATTACATATGTTGAGGATCTGGTGCATGAGCTGAAAATGTGATAATTTAGGTTTAATTTGTCCTGCAACAACATTACCCTCACTGTGTCTATTTATTGTGTAACAAACTACTCACTCCACTAATTTGTGTGAATATACCAAATGCAAGTGCTTAATAAATTTCCAGGCACTCTTCCTCTTGTGAAAAGCATTCAAAACTTATTTTCCACAAAAAAACATTATTATTGTATACATTACAAAATAAAAACCTTCATATAAATTACTTTAATTGTGTGTCCTCCCAGCTTATGAATAAAGTGTCTTCCTTAGTCTTTCGTTTTGCATCAATACCAAAAGGTTAGTCCCACCCCCACCTTTCACATTGTGCGCTCAGCTTAACCACTTGCCGACCAGCCGCCGGATATATCCGGTGGCAGGTCGGCAGGTTCCCGCGAATCGGCGTACCTGTATGGCGGTTCACGGGACGATCCTGGGGCGCATGCACGTGCCACTCGCCAGCGGGGAGGCTAATCCACAGGGCCAGGCACCCGCGATCACTCCCCGTGAAGAAAGAACGGCGGTCTGCTGTTGTAAACACAGAAGATCATTGTTGTCTCAGCTATCAACATAGAGCTCCTGTGTTCCTCCTGAGCCGAGTATTTCACACAATGGAAGCAATACAAAGAAAACAGGATACTTTTTCATACAAGTACATGGTATATCAGGTACACATCAGGAATATAAAATGTACAGTTGACATATTCTTTAAAGTGTGGACCTGTTATCTAAAACAATAGGTCAACTGTGCCTTACCTTTAAGGGGTCTTTTTCCAAGGGTCCACCAATCTTCCCTCCTAGTGATCTTTGATTCCTGAACAAATTACTGCCAATCCCACAGGCTCCTCCACTAAAAAAAGAAAAACTGGCATTTAAACTGCAATTAAATCTATTACCTCTTCACCAAAAAAGTGCATATGCATCAAAGTGCCTATAATCTGTGCAAATCACATAATAGTCCAAATGTGCATTAATCATATCTAATCTCATATGAATGTGAAAATATACATAATCACATGTGCATATACCAACATTATGAAAAATGAATAAATAAATAAAAAATAATGAAAAAATATATTGAAAAAATATCAAAGTCCCAAACAGTTCAAAATTGTAAGCAAGTGGCCAGTGAAAGTGCTTAGGTGCTTCTTAGTATGCAGATCAGTGCAATCCGTGCCACAATAAGGTGCAATCTTGTGAAGATCCACTCCCTAAGGATGTTCCACTTACCAGACTGTCAGGACCCCCTAGCAGTACTGCATGTGGGTCAAACATGCTAAATCCAGTGTGGAATGAGCTCTGTGTCCTTTAGGCTAGTTGGAAAGCGATCTCCCCCAGATATGCCAGTAGAATAAAAACCATAGGGAATTAAACTCACAATAGCGTAATCCTGTTTGGATAGTTTATTGTGTGTAGCAAATAAGATAACACTCACATTTTTGTAGATAAAAACAGGCCATGTATCAAATTCAATCAGACTGCGGCAGACTTCCTGGAAAGCGGAAGATATATACCTATGGCTACAATTACAAAAGCTTGAATCATATAAGACTGTGTATGAATATAAATTAATGTGAAAAAAATAGACTGTCTGTCGATGCTAGTTCCCATCCAACAAGGACAGAAACTTGTTACCACCACAGTAATACCCCCACAGGTGTGTGATGTGTAGAACATCCAAACACAGAACCCGCAAAACCATGCACTTTATATCCACCAATAAGGGTACCGATTTTAAAATAGAAAAATTAATTTCCTGTGAGACAACTCATGTTACATACCTACTAGAATGTCCATGTAAGCTCCAGTATGTGGACAGAACCACCGGAAAATTAGGAGTCCGGCTACGAGAGCACATAACCAACATAAAAAAGGGGTTCAAAAACCATAGTTTATCCAATCATTTCAGATTAGTGCATAATAAGGACCCAACAGGACTCAAATTCTGTGGTATAGACAGAATAATGCCCAACTAGAGAGGTGGTAATCTCACTAGAGGGATATCTCAAAATGAAAGGAAATGGATTTACCTTTTAAATACGATGTATCCCAAGGGGTTGAATGTTGATTTTGACCTCAATTGTTTTGTTATCCAACTGGTAAAGTATCTAATTATACATTTCATTGATCATCTTTATTGTTTTTAATATATATTTTTAAAAATATTTTAATATATTCTAATATTTTTATTACAATTTCATCTTCCATAATATTAATTGGCTTCCTCTTTTTTTTTTCACAAAAAGGTGCTTTATTGAGGAAGTCAAAACAAGTAACAGATAAACAAGTATCATTAATAGATATACAAAGCATGAAACATATAAAAAATTTTCAATGGACATTACGTCAAGGGATACAGCGATAGTATGACTAAAGAGAAAATAATCCATAAGGTATCCTCTAACAATACATTGAGTAAGCTGAGCACACCAAATTATGGTTTCACACAATTTTATAGCATTAATCATCAATGAGAGGTGTGTGTATAGTCATTGGTTGAATCAACAATACAAATGCTAAAATTAGTGAACACATAACTGAATCCTTCGGCCCCCTGACAAAGCTGAGGTGCCCGTCAAGGGGAGGAAGAGGATAGTGTGTGAAAGAGAGAGAGATGGAGAAGAAAAGAGGACATACAAAGTAAAGGGGGATGGGGGGGGGGGAGGGGAGGGTGGGGAGGGTGTGTAGTAAAAAGACTTACTATTCCTTACTATTCTCAGGTAAGAACTCATCTTGCAAGGAATCCAAAGGCCTGCTGCGTACTAGATGGAACAAGGGCGTTTTTTCAAGTGGATAGATTATTTTTTAGAGATAGATACTCCGGAGATACAGTAAAAAGTGACCAGGTGGACCACATTTTATGAAACCTGTCGTTTCTTTCCGTTTTCATAGCAGCTGTTTTTTCCATGTCGTAGATTTGATCTACCTTTGAGATCCAGTCCCTGATTTGTGGGGAGTTAGTAGAGTTCCAATGAAGAGGGACCAGACATTTAGCTGAGTTTAACAAGTGCCTCACAAGCGAGAATTTGTACTTATGATAGGAAAATGAGTTGATATGTAGTAGGAAAGTTGACGCATCAAAGTTGAGGTCAATCCCTGTGATGTGTTTGATCCAAAAAGTAGAAACTAAAGAAACTAAACTGCCTTGAGCTGTTCCACACCGCCAACACCTGTCTGATAATTTGGGGTACCAGTGTTTCAGTTTGGTTGGGGTCCTGTACCACTGTGTTCTAATTTTAAATGCATTTTCTTGAAGTTTCGTGCTAAGCGAACATTTATATGAAAAGATGCACGATCTCCTCCATTGTGCTGCAGACATTTTTTTGCCCAGATCTCTTTCCCACAAACCCTTGAAGGGATCAGGGGAGTCCACTGGGGTAATGTTTAACCACTTATAGGCTAAGGAAGTAACTTTTCTCATTGGAGCCTGGAGTGAGCAACAATGTTCAAAGTAAGTTCTCTCAAGAGAAGTGCTTTGTTCTTGCAGTTTTGGAGGAAACCATGGATCTGGACATAATTCCAGTAAGTCAAGTGATGAGTGGAAGAGCATTTATTACGTAAGTCTCCAAAATTCAGGAATTTAGAGTTAAGAAAGCAATGTGAAGCTGTCAAAGGGGTCGGTGTTCCCTTAACTACTTTGATTAACGATTTGTTTTGCACTCCTGGAGGGAAGTCTGGATTGTTGTATAAGGAGGTAAGCGGGCTCGGGTAAGATGAAAGACCATATTTTGTCATTGATTTTTGGAAGATGAAGAGGGTGGTATTGATCAATGGATGTGTCTTGATTTCTGCTGGAAAGGTATTACGACTAGACCATAAAAGACGATGTGTGTCGTAAATGGACCAGTGTTTTTCAATGTTGACCCAGGCTTTAGACTCACCATGGCAATGCCAATCGATTATCCTAGTAAGATGTGTGGCTATATAATATTTATAGAAATGTGGTATTCCCATACCTCCATCCTCTCTGTTTTGTTGGAGGTACGAAAAATTAATTCTTGGGTGTCTGTTAGCCCAGATAAAACTCCTTTGTAAACAAGTGAGCTTGCGAAAGATGGAGGTGGGAATATGGATCGGGAAGTACCGTCATTTTAATTACAGCCGCCCTCCCGAACCATGAAAATTTACCCTTGTCCCATCTCTTGAGGTCACTAACCAATCTCTTCAGTAAAGGGAGGAAATTGGTCTCAAAAAGTTTTTCTGGTTTTGATGTAAGTCTGATACTCAAATATTTTAAGGAGGATTGTTCCCAACGGTAAGGGCAATTTGCTTTGGTAAGATCTATCATATGGGGCGGGAGAGTCAAATTTATAGCTTCTGATTTAGAATTATTGACTTTAAAGTTGGATAGATATTTGTAAGAGGAGACGAGTATAAAGGTATAAAGCTCGAATCCACTACATCATATTGGAACCAAATCCAATATGGGCACAAGTTGCGAAGAGAAAATCCCATGATACTCGATCAAAAGCTTTCTCAGCGTCCGTAGACAGCAGGAGGCCCTCGAAGCCGGCCCTTTGGGCGCCGTGGATTCAATTTATTGACTTAATTACATTGTCTCTGGCTTCTCTGCCAGGCATGAACCCGACCTGGTCTGGTCCTATTATTTTTCCTAGAAGGGGTCTAATCCTATCCGCCAGAATTTTTGCTAAGATCTTAAGTTCAATAGGGATATCGGTCTGTAATTGGAACAAATGGTCGCATCTTTATCGGGTTTGGGTATCACAGTGATGTGGGCCATCAAAAAATCATTAGAGGGTTTGTGATTATTCTTTAATATGTTAAGGGCTTCGGAAAGATATGGGGAGAGGGTGTCAATAAAAGTTTTATAATACTGTGAGGTGAAGCTGTCCGGGCCTGGACTCTTTCCAGACTTTAGGGATTTGATAGGTAATTTAACCTCGTCAATGGTAATCTCGGATTCTAAGAGTGTTAAGCTATCATGATCCAGAGTGGGTAAACCACTTTCAACCAAATATTCCCTGATGGCATGTGCTCGGGGCATTGTGCTAGAATCAGGTTTGTTTTGGGGAGGTAAATTATAGACTTTAGTGTAGAAATCCTTGAAAGGGTTTGCTATAGCTCTAGAATCCTGTATAAGAAGGTCATTTGCGTTTCTAACACCCGAGATATTGTTGGCAGTTTGAGTTTCCCTTAGTGCCCTAGCCAGTATTTTACCTGATTTATCGCCTTGTTCGTAATATATGGATTTTTGAAGGAAAAGGATGCGCGTAGCGTTCAAATCCAATAGAGTCTGCAGATCTCTCCTGGATTGAATCAGTTCCTTCTCTACTTTTCTAGCTAGGGAATGTTTATGTTTTGTCTCAAGTTCTCTAATCCTAGAGATCAGTTTAGCTCTTGTTTCCTCTTTTTCCCTTTTTTCTGTGCACCGATGCGAATCAACTCGCCTCTGCTCACCTCCTTATGAACCTCCCATACTGTAATAGGTGAGATCTCTTGTGAGACATTCTCCGTAAAATAGTTATTTAGCACAGATTAAATGTGAGTCTGAGTGGGAAGGTCAATTAGTAAAGACGGGTTGAGTCTCCACGAGCGAGAGCAAGTGTGCACAGGGGAGAACCGCAGATGGAGAGAGGTTTGTGAGTGATCTACAATAGTAATTAGTCCTATCTCGGCTTTCACCACATCTGCGAGATCTCTTTGGGAAATAAAAATGTTATCGATTCTAGTATATCGGTTATGAGGAGCAGAGAAAAAAGTAAAATCTTTTGTGGAAGGATGTAATGTCCTCCACGTGTCTATCAGCGTTAGGGATTGTAGAGATAATTCAATTTTCTTAAGGACTGCATAGGAGATGCTAGAGTTTCCCATGGAGGTGTCACATAAGGGATTTAAAGGGATATTAAAATCTCCCCCTAGGATAATACATCCCTTTGCAAAACTTTTCAATTCAGACATTGCTTGGTTACAAAACGACAGATGTGCTCGATTTGGAAAATAAACGTTTGCTAATGTAATCGGTTTATTGGCCAGGGTACCAGAGACAAAAATATATCTGCTATCTGGGTCAGCTAGTTGTTTATCAAAGACAAAAGGTGTATTCTAATGAAGCAGGATAGCTACACCATTCATCTTTGCTTGGTCATTTGAGGCATAGTAAGCAGTCGGAAAGAATTTATTCATCATAGATGGGTGAGCGGAACCTTTAAAGTGTGTTTCCTGTAAGAATACCACTTGGGGTTTGCACTTTTTAAGTTCATATATAATTTTTTCCTTTTTTCGGGTATATTTAAGCCATTAATGTTGTGAGAAATCAAAAAAGGTGTCTTACCTAAGTGTGAGTATACCATGGTGGTCAGTTGAGGATCTCCTTTCAGTTAGGGTTCACACCTATAAAAGCTCAAAATATGCAAGTAAGCAAAAATCAGTTGGGTATGTGAGAAGCAGGGGGAAGGGGGACCGGGGAAGGGGATGGGAAAAGACACACAAGGGCAGAAAAAGATAGGAGGTACAAGAAGAAAGAGTCTAGGGAAAAGTAGGGTGAGAGAAAACTCTCAATGTAGCGAAGTCGGATGGAACGAGCAAACGAGCCACCCGAGATCACTATAAGGTAGGATATAGTAATGTATGAAAACACTAGTATTAACCAGTAATAATCCTTTCGAGATAGTGGAGAGCGTCACAAGAGAGCAACCACTAGTGTGATAACCTAAAGTAATTCTTCATTGTGAGCTCGGGGTACATCAGGTCTCCGATGAAAAAACAAACTAAAACACAATAACTGTAATAGGAACAGGCAACATATTATGAATATGGAAACTTCCAGGCCTGGGAAAGTTAAAAGTGCAGACCTTTTTTAGTGCCAGGCTAAATCATCAATCTCTCCTGGCATAACTTCTTCTCGCTGTGCATAACATCAGAGAGGAACAATGGAATGGCAAGTAAGCATCAACAGGGGAATGTCTCTGTGCCTTTCCAATATACCTGTCTCCATTGTAGAACAACTCCTGCGTTCTAAATATGACCAGAGAGGCCGACCCCTGTCTTAGGGACCAAAAAGTAGCTACTGTCTACATAGGCATATATAAGGATTGTACTGCAGGTACCTGTAAATCCAAAACAAATAAGACCATCCTTATTAGAATATTTGACATGGATTAACTGTTCCATATGCAAAGAGTGTATCCAAACAACACGCTAAATGCCAAAATTAACAGGGCCGTCATGAGCTCTGTATTACATGTAGCTGTGCTCCGGATTTCCATAAAAAACAGTTACCTACAGGAGGTGGTTTCCAAGGGGTCGAGACAGCAGCTATACACAGAGAGTCTACTGTCCTAACACATGGCAGGGGTTGTAAGATTGATGTATATGGCGGAAAATGTAAGGTCATTGAAGATCAGCGAAGAGAATCCAACTGTTTGATCATTCTGTTATTATGTGGTCTTTGCTAACAAGAATGAACAGTATACAAGAAACAAAAAAGTACTATAGTAATATAGTAACTCCAGTGAGAAGGTGGGCGATCAAAAAGAAGTATTAACAGACAGCTGTTGACATTGATCAAGGACGATCTCTAGTCTTAGGGGTTCTGGGCGTTTTGGGGGAAGCTCCAAACAGAGAATTAAGCTCACGTTTTCTTTGCTGTTTTCCCTTCTTGTAGTGGGGGGAACGGAAAGTAATGGCCTCATTATCCTCCATGTAGACGTCTTGTGAGTGTGGGATCAGAAACTCTGCGTACCAGTCTGGAAGTTCTATGTCCCCCAAATGCAAATTTGCACAGAAATCCGGAAGATCCGCTGGCATGCGAAGTAAGTGTTGTTTGCTTCCACACGTGGCTTGTAAAGCAAAGGGAAATTTCCACCTATATTGGATATTCTTGATTCTGAGGACCTCCAACAAGGGTTTGAGAGCCCTTCTGTTTTTAAGGGTGATAGGGGAAAGATTTTGAAACAACTGTATTGGTTGCTCATTGAAAAGAATGTGGTCATTCTGTCTGGATTTTGCCAAGATGTCCTCTTTTATATGTGGTGTGGGGTGCGCTAAACAACAAATAAATAATGAATATATAACATATATCTATGTGTGAACCAAATCAACAAAAGTAAATATATATAACATATATCAATCTGTGAAGCCAATTAATAATGCAAATCAATTGGTGCATAAACATAAAAGTTCATAAGTGTCCATAAATATTTTGCAGGTGAGTAGAATTGTATTCTATCCGAATAATACGTGTATCCACCACCGAGTGAAATTCATCCTTACCAAACGGAAATAAATAAGGTGCAACTATATTTTCTTGTGCTGAAAAAATATCCAATCTCCTTGTGAACAAACACCACGTGTAAATCACCAAGAATTAGCCTCTTACCAGATGGTAATAGGTATGCACTTGTTCAGTGAAACCACCGCCTTGCTTCCTCTTTAAAATCCTGAAGTGGGATGTAGAACCGCTCTACCTTTCTTTCTCCACTAGATGGCAACGAGTACCAGCAAGAAACACAGCCTCATCCTTCTTTACAAGCTCACAAAACCACCGTGTATTAAAGGAAAAAAAAGGGCTAATAGTGTATTACCCTTGAGATTTATTCAAAAAACAGTTGATAATGCACTTACAATTAGATGTCTTGTATTCAGCATAAACATAGGCATACGAATTCCTGCAAAGGCTTGCGGCCGGCTGCAGCACGGACCGCAAGTTGTGTGTGACGTGTGCGCCTCCTAATCTGACCGGTTTCTTCCCATAGGACTTCTACTGAGACAGGAGAAGTCCTGTCTCAGTAGAAGTCCTATGGGAAGAAACCGGTCAGATTAGGAGGCGCACACGTCACACACAACTTGCGGTCCGTGCTGCAGCCGGCCGCAAGCCTTTGCAGGAATTCGTATGCCTATGTTTATGCTGAATACAAGACATCTAATTGTAAGTGCATTATCAACTGTTTTTTGAATAAATCTCAAGGGTAATACACTATTAGCCCTTTTTTTTCCTTTAATACACGGTGGTTTTGTGAGCTTGTAAAGAAGGATGAGGCTGTGTTTCTTGCTGGTACTCGTTGCCATCTAGTGGAGAAAGAAAGGTAGAGCGGTTCTACATCCCACTTCAGGATTTTAAAGAGGAAGCAAGGCGGTGGTTTCACTGAACAAGTGCATACCTATTACCATCTGGTAAGAGGCTAATTCTTGGTGATTTACACGTGGTGTTTGTTCACAAGGAGATTGGATATTTTTTCAGCACAAGAAAATATAGTTGCACCTTATTTATTTCCGTTTGGTAAGGATGAATTTCACTCGGTGGTGGATACACGTATTATTCGGATAGAATACAATTCTACTCACCTGCAAAATATTTATGGACACTTATGAACTTTTATGTTTATGCACCAATTGATTTGCATTATTAATTGGCTTCACAGATTGATATATGTTATATATATTTACTTTTGTTGATTTGGTTCACACATAGATATATGTTATATATTCATTATTTATTTGTTGTTTAGCGCACCCCACACCACATATACATTTATCTATATTCAAAAGCACTGAATACCGGGAGCAGCTTCAACACACTATCAGCGCACCCATCCCCCCTTACAACAAGATGTCCTCTTTTAACGGATGGCTAGAGAGGCAGCATATAATGTCCCTAGGGGGTGCATCGCCCGGGGCCCTGGGACGGAGTGGCCTATGCGCCCTCTCAAATTCAATGGCCGATTCCTCAGGGCTGGTTTAAACTGTTCCCTTCCAACTGACTCTGGAACCCCTCTGACTCGGACATTGTTCCTGCGGCCTCTATTGTCTAAGTCCTCAATCTGCCTATTCATGTTTATGAGATGGAAAGTATGTGTCAGGGCAACATCCTCCAATTTTCTGATGGCCTTGTCCCTGTGTCTACCAGCTTTCTCCACCGCCGCCATCTGATCTGATAGCCTTGTTATATCTGCCTTGAGATCAATGATGGCAGCTGTAAAGGAGCCTTTTAGGGCAGCAGCGACGGCAGTCATGGCTTTGTATGTCAGGGGGTGATCTGATGGCTCAGGGTCGCCTACCGTATCCTCGGTGTCCGCCACAGAGTCAGTGTCATATTCCCTTTCTTCACCCTGCAGCGCCGCCCGCGCCATCTTGAGGCCTAGTGATCCCTTCTTCCCAGAGTGTTGGGATCCGAAGAAATCCGGAATGTTTCTTGTGGAACCGCTCTGGCCGGACCGCAGGGCTTTAGTGCTGCTTCCCTGCTTGTTAATTTTGCCCATAGTTATGCTCGATGTCGCCTGTTCGTTGACACGATTGCCGGTCTTATGCCTGCCGATATGTCACTTCCAGTTGCGGTGGAATGCAAGCCGGGACCAGCGAGCCCCGAGCGAGCACGCTTTCCAGGAAGTCTGCCACAGTCTGATTGAATTTGATATATGGCCTGTTTTTATCTACAAAAATGTGAGTATCTTATTTGCTACACACAATAAACTATCCAAACGAGATTACGCTATTGTGAGTTTAATTCCCTATGGTTTTTATCCTACTGGCATATCTGGGGGAGATCGCTTTCCAACTAGCCTAATGGACACAGAGCTCATTCCACACTGGACTTAGCGTGTTTGACCCACATGCAGTACTGCTAGGGGGTCCTGACAGTCTGGTAAGTGGAACATCCTTAGGGAGTGGATCTTCACAAGATTGCACCTTATTGTGGCACAGATTGCACTGATCTGCATACTAAGAAGCACCTAAGCACTTTTGGGCACTTTCACTGGCCACTTGCTTACAATTTTGAACTGTTTGGGACTTTGATATTTTTTCAATATATTTTTTCATTATTTTTTATTTATTTATTCATTTTTTCATATTGTTGGTATATGCACATGTTATTATGTATATTTGCACATTCATATGAGATTACATATGATTAATGCACATTTGGAATATTATGTGATTTGCACAGATTATAGGCACTTTGATGCATATGCACTTTTTTGATGAAGAGGTAATAGATTTAATTGCACAATTGTCACTTTACACTCATTTTGCGCTGAGTATTATTATGTTTGATGTAAATTCCTTTATTAAAAACAATAGAAGTATGTACACTCACAAAATAAGTGCACTCAGATAGAAGTACATCACTTTAAAAGCCTGCCACATATATGTGTACAGTGTCCCCTTAGCTTAGACCTCAGCAGCATCTAGTTCCAGCAGTCTGGCTGCACTTGCAGGTAGACGTGATGATGTCATAGCCCTCACGGGGTTCTCTCACCAAAAACGTGTCGGCCATGTTTATTCGTCATATACGTTTTCCAGCATGTTAGAAAATGCCTGCATGTATTACAGCATTTCTGACCGTTAGTATTATTGATTTGTTCTTGAACTCTGCATCCTTGCTATTACAAGTGATGCTTAAAATTGTTTAATTTGCACCCTCAGTCTAATGCTGGTATTCTGGACAAATTTACATATGGATTTCCTAATACGTGCCATGAATATTGGGGTTGATTAACCAAGGCAAACAGGCTGTTCACTTTGCAAGGGAAGTTGCACTTGGCAAAGGAATTTTCATCAGAGCTTAGTGAATAAGGTTAAAGTGATTGTAGAGTCTAGTTTTTTTCTATAAAAATTACAAACATGTTATACCTACCTGCTCTGTGTAGTGGTTTTGCACAGAACAGCCCAAATCCTCCTCTTCTCTGGTCCCTCTTTAGTGCTCCTGGCCCCTCCCTCCTGTTGAGTGCCCCCACAGCAAGGAAGCTTGCTTTTATAAAAAATATACTTATCCTGTGAGTATGTTGTCTACCCAAATAAAAGGAGGGTGTTGTCTCAGTGTTGTCTCAGTAAGGAATCTGATGACAAAGGGTAGTTTAGAGCCCGACTCAAGGAATTATAAAAAAATCGACCCTTCCATTGTATCCCCATTGCCCATTATCGCTAGGGCAGACATTACACTACAAACATTATTGCTTAGAGCCACACTCCACCTGTCTCTCATGTTCTCCTCTTCACCCTCAAGCTCCAGTGTGTTGGTGGTTCCTCAGGTGTCATCAGATACAATACAGGTCTAATAACCCTGTATTGTATGTTTAAGAACCAGGAGTGTCACTGTGACTGGAAGTAGCTTATAGAGGAGGCTGCAGGAGACCAGTTGCATTGTTGGAGGGGCTAAATAAGTATTTCTCCTTATTCCAGCACCTCAAGACATAAGGAGCATTTAAGCCTTGGAATGCAGGGAGATTCCACTGCAAAAGGTAGATTTATTCTAATTCTTGGAGTTGGACTTTAAAGGGAAACTCCACTTTAATGGGGAAAGAAAATAGCGAATAAAGAAAAAACAATATAGCGTATACAATTGCGACACAAATCATATTGTAGTTGAAGGTTATTAAAAATTACCTTTCCTTTTCAATCTGCAGCTGTTGTAATTTTCTGCAAATGCAATATGGCTACCTGGAGCTGTTCTGTACACAGAATGTGTACTGACCACACCCCAGAAACATTATTTCCAAAAGTCTGCCTAAGATACAAGTCAGATTTCAGGCATCCCCTGCAACAAAAAACGGAATTTTTGTAAAATCTTACCTGTAAAATTCCTTTCTCTGAGTCCTCCGACAGTCGCCGCCCACTTCATATTCGTCACAATGGGGTATTAGACTTTGCTCCGAAGGAGTAGCTAGGCAACAGAATATGTCAATATAAAAGTTTTAACACATCCCACCCCCAGGGGGTGGTCCCCTCAGTCAATACCCTCCCACTTCCTGTATCCATACTCCAGTTTCAGTGGAATAGCAGTAGAGAGTACAAACAACCCCAAAAGAGGGGCGGGCGCGGCGACTGTCGGAGGACTCAGAGAAAGGAATTTTACAGGTAAGATTTTACAAAAATTCCGTTTTCTCTTACGTCCTCCGACAGTCGCCGCCCACTTCATATTCGTCACAATGGGGACGTCCCAAAGCAGTGCAAACATGAGGGGTGGGAAACGCAGCCGCGCCCAAGGCAACGCCGTCTCCACAGCAGAGAAAGGAACTTTACCAAAGGAAGGAAACCATCTGGGCAACAGAAGAAAAAACTTGCTCAACAGAGGCAAAAAATACCAGAAAAACAAATAACCTAGGGATAACAACATGTATCCCAAACAGCCAAGAAGCCCATACAAGAGGCTCTAAGGAACTGCCGCACTAAGAACCTTGCGGCCAAAGGAAGCATCTGCCGATGCCTGAACATCCACTCTGTAGAATTTTGTGAAGGTGTGAACGGACGACCAAGTCGCCGCCTTACACACCTGGGCCACAGAAGCCCCATGACGACAGGCCCAAGACGTACTCAGAGATCTTGTAGAGTGCGCCTTCACAGGCACAGGGGGAACTCTCCCCTTCAAAGTATAGGCCTGTTCCACAGTCTGTCTGATCCATTTGGCAATGGTAGAGGCCGACGCAGCCAAGCCCTTCCGAGGTCCCTCAGGAAGGACAAACAAGGAATCCGACTTGCGGAAAGATTCAGTTGATTTCAGGTAAACCCTAATCGCCCGAACAACATCCAAGGAATGCAGCTCCACCTCCTTCGGATGTTTGGGCTTCGCGCAGAGCGAAGGCAGGACAATGTCCTCATTGATGTGAAAATCCGAAACTCTCTTCGGAAGAAAAGAAGGGTTGGGTCGCAAGACCACCTTATCCAGATGAAGGACCAAGTACGGAGACTTGCAGGACAAAGCCGCCAGCTCCGAAACCCTACGAGCCGAAGTTATCGCCACCAAAAAAGCGACTTTTTTGGACAACATGGACAACGAGATCTTCCTGATCTGTTCAAAAGGAGCGTGTTGTAACACGGACAGCACAAGATTCAAGTCCCAAGGAGGCAAGGGTGCCCTCCTAGGAGGGACCAGATGTCGCACCCCTTGAACAAAGGTACTAACCAAAGAGTTAGACGCTATAGGACGTTGAAAGAGAACGGCAAGCGCAGACACCTGACCCTTGACCGTAGCCAACGCCATACGCTGGTCGACACCCGTCTGAAGGAAGGACAACACCCTAGACACAGAGTATGTGCGAGGTGAAAACCCCCTGGACTCACACCAGGCAAAATAGGCCTTCCAAGTACGGTGATAGACCTTCCCCGAGGAAGACTTCCTCGCGTTAATCAAAGTGTGAATAACCTCCGGAGAGAGACCCCTATCCTTCAGGACCTCGGTTTCAACAGCCAGGCCGTCAAAGCCAGCGACTGTAAAGCAGGATGGAATATCGGCCCTTGAGACAAGAGATCTTCTCGAAGAGGCAGACGCCAAGGATCGTCGACCGCCAGGTTCACGAGATCCGCGTACCAGGACCGGCGAGGCCAGTCCGGTGCCACAAGAATCACCGCGTGTGGTTCCGAGTTCAACCTGCGAAGGAACCTGGGCAGCAATTGAATCGGCGGGAACGCATACAGCAGCCGATACTGGTGCCACGGGGCCACCAGTGCGTCGGACGTGTCTGCCCGAGGATCGCGCGTCCTTGCCACGAACCTTTTTACCTTGTCGTTCAGACGAGACGCTAACAGGTCCACTTCCGGAAGACCCCACTTCGCGCACAACATCTGGAAGACAGCCGGGTGGAGAGACCATTCCCCCTGATCCAGGGTCTGGCGACTCAGATAATCCGCCTGCCAGTTCTCCACCCCCGGAATGTGTACCGCCGATATCGCCGGGACATGAGTTTCGGCCCAAGAAAGAATGTCGGCCACTTCCCGAGCCGCTCGGGCACTCCTGGTGCCCCCTTGGTGATTGACGTAAGCCACCGCCGTGGCATTGTCCTTCTGCACCCGAACTGGACAGCCGCGCAGCCTGTCCGTCCAACGGTGAAGGCAGAGAGTTATCGCACGCAACTCCAGAATGTTGATCGGAAGGGAGGATTCCTCCTCCGACCAAGTCCCCTGGGCGGACAGAACGCCCAGAACACCACCCCAGCCCGACAGGCTGGAATCCGTGGTGATCACCGTCCATGAAAGAGGACGAAAAGACTTTCCCCCCGACACCGCCGGGGACTGGAGCCACCACAGAAGATCCCTTCTGGTGCGACGGCTCAACGAAATCTGGACATCCAGAGACTGCGGACGCCCGTCCCACTTGGACAGAATCTCCGCTTGGAGACCCCTCGTGTGAAACTGGGCAAAGGGAATCGCCTCGAAAGCCGAGACCATCAGACCCAGACACCGCATGCACTTCCGCAGGGATGAGCACGGAACGTCCCTGAGGGACTGGACTTCTCCCTGAAGAACCTTGATTTTGTCGTCCGGTAGGAAGACCTTCGCTTGGACCGAGTCCAGGATCATTCCCAAATAGGGAAGACGAACCGCCGGGCACAGTGTCGATTTTGGATAATTTATCGTCCAACCAAACTCCTGCAGAGTCTGCACCGTGACGGACAGATCCTTCTCCAGACCCTGGCTGGTCGCAGATCGAACCAGAATGTCGTCCAGATACCCCAGGACAGAGATGCCCTGGGCCCTTAACAAGGCCAGCAGTGGCGCAAGCACCTTGGTGAAAACCCGCGGAGCCGAAGCGAGGCCAAAAGGCAACGCCACGAATTGGTAGTGATCCTCCGCAATGGCGAATCGAAGGTACCTCTGGTGACCCTCGAAAATGGGGACGTGTAGGTACGCATCCTTCAGATCGATGGAGGCCATGAATTCCCCCGGAACCAGGGCAGCCACCACCGACCGCAGAGATTCCATGCGGAACTTGCGAACCCGCACAAAGCGGTTTAGAGCCTTCAAGTCCAGAATTGGACGAACCTTGCCCTCCTTCCTGGATACAGTGAACAGATTTGAATAGAACCCCCGAAATCTGTCCCGATGAGGCACCAGGACCACCACTCCCTGAGCTCTCAGGTCCCGCACCGCCAGGTGCAGATCCCGCAAACGCTCCGGAGACAGTTGAAGATTTGAGGGAAAAAATCTGCTCTCCGGCCGAGAGAGAAACTCGATCTTGTAACCAGATCGAACGATTTCCTGAACCCACCTGTCCCGAACACGGGCCAGCCAAGGTTGTAGAAAACCGAGCAAGCGTCCCCCCACCCCAGAACCGGGTGAGGGCGCCCCTTCAGGCCGCACTGTTGTGGGCAGCGGATCTGGATTGGCCGGACTTCTGCTTACCTGTCCACGGCTTCTTTTGAGAGCCCTGACCTTTGAACGGTTTGCCCTTAAAGTGGACCCCTGAGAGGGCCGAAAGGAAGCATGCTTCTTACCAGGGGCCGACTTAGCCTTCTGGGAATGGGGTAAGAGCGTGCTCTTACCCCCAGTGATCCCCTTAATCAGAGTATCCAAGGATTCGCCAAACAGACGAGAACCGTCATAAGGGAGATTGGCTAAAGTCTTGCGAGAAGATTGGTCCACCGACCAACACTTCAACCAAACCAAACGGCGAGACAACACCGCCACACCGTGTACACGTGCGGCCAACGGGACCATATCCAAGTCCGCATCGCACAAATACATGACACCCTGATGGATTTGATCCACCATGTCCAATGTCGCCTGCGGGGCTGAGTCAGCCACCAAAACGCGTCTAAGCACCTGCGTCCAACTCGCGACCGCCTGGGTCGCCATAAGGGAAGCAAACAGAGCTTTCAACATAGAACCCATAATAGAATAGGTATGACGGGCAAGAGACTCCAGCCTCTTGTCTGTGGCATCCCGGAATACCGGGGTATCCTCAGCAGGAATCGCAGCGGACTTATTCAGAACCGCGATCGCGTGATCCACAGGAGGTGGTACACACCAACGCTCGTCAGTAGCGGGCGTAAAGGGATAACGCAGTTTAAACCTACTGGGTACCGCAAAAGGTTTGCGAATATTACGCCATTGTTCCTTAACTGCGCTCTGAAAATCCTCAGTGCAGGGAAAAACCTGTGATGTTTTGCGCCTTCTCTTTGTCCCATAAGCTGCCAAAGCAGCCGGCGGACACGGTTCATCTTGCAAGCGCAGCGTTTGTTTGATGGAAGCAACCAAGTCATCCATGAGTGCAAGCTCTTCAGACGAGCCAGGGGGAGAATTATCCACCCCTTCAACCTCAGCCTCCACCTCGGACCCCACAAGATCCAGGGAGGAACGGGACCCCGACAAGGAGACCCAGGCCATATCAGCCCCCGCACAATCACCCTCTGAACCAAAGGAAATTGAAACTCTGGACCTTCTTGTGGATTGAGCAGCCACCAGCATTTGCACCTGGGCAGCAAGATTAGCCACAATCACAGCCAAATCCCCCCCTGGGGGAGAAACAGCAGTCCCCTGGCTACCCACCAATGTGGCAGGAAATTTGCCCTCCTGAGAATCCATTGCCCCACAAAACTTATGCTGACAAGAAAGGGTTAACTGCCCCCTTAACAAGCGCGGCGAGCGCAGCCCACCGCCACACACACAAGCCTAATGAGACCCCCACAGGGAGAGCACAGAAAACAGGCAATGGATACAGGCAGATAGAAAAGTCAAAAACCTGAGGGGACCCCTGTAGTAGCTGCTGCTGCGATCGGTGCACATCAGGAAAGAGGAAGTGATGCAATCAGGGCGCTCTTGTAAAGCCTATGAGAGGCTACAAGAAAATGGCAGCCCGCATTGAAAACATGCGGCCGGGGCGATGCAGGCAAAATGGCGGCGCTTGGCGCCGAAAAC
Organism: Pelophylax lessonae; assembly: GCF_965119305.1. Lineage (NCBI taxonomy): Eukaryota > Metazoa > Chordata > Amphibia > Anura > Ranidae > Pelophylax > Pelophylax lessonae. Next base: position 108,152,852 of record NC_138777.1, on the reverse strand, counting down.
GCCGCTCCCCCGCTCTGCGATGTAACACATCACCCATGTAAAAATCAACATGGCAGGTCGCCGCAGCGACCGCTGTACAGTGCCCCCAACATGACCAAAGGCATGCCCCACAGCACACAGCGCTTCACACAGTAACAGGCAGACACACAGTGCCACACAGCCCCCCCTCCTGCAGCCCACAGCGTGCAGGCAGAATGACAGGGAGCCAAATAGTGTGAATAGAGGCAGGTTACACAGTCCCAGACTGACACCCCCCCGACAGACAGGTCCCCACATAAGTACACTTACCTTCTAATGACGCGGGGGACCCGCACAGGCGAACAAACCGCAGCACATGAGGCAGGGAGAGTCGCATCCAGGATGCACGAAACCAGGGTTAAGAAAACCACACAGCGTCCAGTGAGGTAGCCACCTCACCAAGCATCCCTGCACCGAACAGGGATGGGTCGTTCACTGTGCCAGGAGCGATACCTGGCTGAACGCTCGATGGCAGGCCGGGAAAACCACTGACCCACAACCTGCGACCAGGGGGATCAGCCCGAGTCCCAGCCCGCACGAATCCTCTTCATCAGAAGAACTAACTAACGCTGACAAAATGAACAGCTAAGCAAACAGAGAGAAAAAACTCAAACAAAATCAAAAAAGAACAGAGAAAAGGCTGAGACAAATGCCCCAGCATAGAGACATCCAGCTACTCCTGACAAGCTAGACATTGAAACTGGAGTATGGATACAGGAAGTGGGAGGGTATTGACTGAGGGGACCACCCCCTGGGGGTGGGATGTGTTAAAACTTTTATATTGACATATTCTGTTGCCTAGCTACTCCTTCGGAGCAAAGTCTAATACCCCATTGTGACGAATATGAAGTGGGCGGTGACTGTCGGAGGACGTAAGAGAAATGTATTTTTTGGTGATATACTTCCAATAGGAACATGTCTAAAGGGATGCAGGCCCAGCAGCTTTTCTCATTAGTGCCCTGCAGCTGCCACAGCTGGTTTATAATTATGAAACCACTCCCATTAGACAAAATCAGCACTGGCAAACAGAGGAACAAACATGGATTTCTTCAGAATAACAAAAGTTAGGAATCTTCAACAAAGTTTGTTAATATCCTTGTAATGTACAAAGATCACCCAGAGGGGAATGTTTTTTTTCTTAACAAAAGTGGAGTTACGCTTTAAAGTGGTTCTAAAGCTGAATTGATTTTTACCTTAATGCATTCCCTGCATAAAGGTAAAAAACATTTTGCTACTTGCTGTGCTCCACCAAACACTTACCTGACTCATACATCAATCCAGCGGTGTGTGCAGTGTGCAGTTCTTCTCTCCCCTCTACCTTTCTCAAAAGCTTTGCTTATAGCAGCGCCAGCGGGAGCCATTGGCTTCTGCTGCCGTCAACCAAATCCTGTGAGTGGAGAGTGAGGGGTGGGGCTGAAATACGCCGTGTGTGTCTGTGGATGCACACAAGGTAACAATTGTGGCCTATAGGCACCACATCCCAATTTTACTTGAGAAACTCAATACTTATTTGACATGGCCGGACTTTAGAGGCACAACAAAGAAATATAAAATATATAACGTTTATTGTACACCAAAAAAAAGGTACACAGCCCAGCTCGGAATTGAGCTCCTACGTCTGCCCCATAGCAAGCAGGATGCTATGGTGGCAGACACAGAAAAGGAGGAGCCAAGATAACTGGTTAGGGGGGGGGGGGGCAGAAGAGGGGGTTCGGGCCCCTTTGTGCAATACTATTGATCAGAACAGGTAAGTATAACATGTTTCTTATTTTCATAAAAAATGTTTTTTGCTTTTAGAAATTATTTAACTTCATTATCATGGGGGATTCAAGATGTCTCCTATTTTGGCTTCAGTAACAAGGAGTGGACTGCAATAAAAAATATTTTTAAATATTATTTAACTTTTATGTACAAGACAGTTGTTTATCGCTATCAAATGCTGTGTTTAATCATTCTAGATTGTTCAACAATGGACTGACAGACAATTCTATGACTTCTATTGCACATCTCTTGAAAAAGAAGCAGAATTTTCTGTCCCTGAGGTAAGGGTAATATGCATATCTATGAAAGAAAGGCTGGGCATATATGGTACTAAACTAAATAAAGTGCTTTTATTGCCATTGAAAAGATTTTTTTGCCACTTCCTGTTTTGAGGACACAACAGAAAGATAGGGGAAATCTCCCCAGCTGGCATACAGTCAGAAATTAAAAGCTGCCAAATGTTCTAAGCCTTTCCTATTTTATCAACAACAAAATACAACTGAATGAATATTAGGTAATGCATAGTAAATTGAATACTTAACACCAGGAAACAAAATATTTTTCTTATTTTTTCTATACATTTTTCTATTATTTCTATTAAAAATACGTGCTTTTGATTGAGATTATTTCCTGGTCCACAAAAATATGTATTTCCTTTATATATTGTGTGATAACAGTCAAACAGACATTTAATAAAAAGTACTGGTCAGAAATGCATTTTAGTTGACTTGTACCCAATTGTTAAAGTTAATTGGAAGCTTAAATCTTTTTTATTTATTTATTTATTTATTTATTTATTTATTTATTTTACCCATAGATTGGGGAACAACTGTATAACTGAGGTTGGTGGACAAATATTAGCAGAAGGACTAAGGGAAAATCAGTCACTAAAATACCTGGGGTAAGTTAGAGAAAATATTTCCAGGTCTGAATTTGCTATAAGAATGACTGTATACCTTGTAATACTGAATTGTCTTACTTCAGACTCTGGGGAAATCGAGTGGGTGATGCTGGAGCAAAGGCTATTGCAGATGCATTACAAAATAGCAAGACCTTGATATGGCTTAGGTAAGAAAAGAAAACTTATGTTATAGTATGTGTATTTAAAAGCATACATTTCACATTTTAATTCCATCAATTCTATTTTTCCCATATGGAGGGAGAGGATAGAAGTCTTTTAGGAAGCAAATATTTCATATTTTAATTTCATTAATTCTATTTTTTTTTTACATGGAGTTAAAGAATAGAAATCTCATCCTAAAAATTATTTTAAGCTAATCTTACTGTAGGGTGTATCACCATTGGCTTTTCCAAAAGCTGTAGTAAACTTTTAAATAATAAAAAAAAGATTTCCCCCTGTAAGGTAAAGGTATAATGTGCTAGTATGCCTCACACATGAAAGACTTACCTTGAAACGAAGCCCTCCAATGGCATACTGTCACCGCTGCAGAGGCTTCCATCTTTACCTGGCCTTCCTTCCGCATTCACGGGTTGCAGCCACTTGAAAGGCTGATGACGTCACTCCCAAACATAACAACCAAGTGTAAACCAACGCTAATTCCAATAATAGATATAAAAAAAACAAACATAAACTCTGTCAGAATAATTTTAAACCACATTATCAAATATACATAAAATAGTAATTGGTGTATATAAATCCATAAAATATCATGTGAAAAAAGTTGAAAACACACTTATTTAAATATTCATGAAATAATAGTATATCTAAAAAAGTCCATGTGAATGTGCAGAAAACTATTATTATTGGTAAAAACACAAAAAAATAGTGACCCAAAAATATGATGTAAACACTCAATCAACAAGTGTCACCGATGTGATAAGACCCAACACAGAATCCAACATTGAGTGCAATGGCTGCTCACCTCAATAATAAATCAATAGGGCGTTTATCGTAGAAGTAATATTCTTCTGCGAGGCTCCAATGGTAGTGATGGCTCAGCAGGTATAAAGTTGTAAGTAGACAGCCAAACGTTTTGGAGGTAACTAATTCCTTGGTGGTTCACTCATAGGAAATAAATAAAGGCTCCATAGGGTAGTATATACACGATGTAGTTTTAATGAAGAACAATAAAAGACTTACAATTAAGTTCAGGCAGATGAATAGGATATGGACCACTCGGTCCCCGCAGTAAGCAGTGTGTAAAAACCGAACTTCCAGTCACGGCCCTAGACAGGAAGTGACGTCACCCGACTCCTCCCGACTCCCAAACATGTGGGCAGGAGTCACAGCCACAGCTCAGAACTCTGAAGGAACAACACAGGTATACTGTTCCTTCAGAGCGCATGAATCGGTGACGTCACCAGCTGCTGCTCACTAGAATATCTCCTAAATAGTACATTTAGGAGATCTTCATTTTTACCTACAGGTAAGCTTTATTATGAGTTTACCTGTAGGTAAAAATACATTTCAGGAGTTTACAACTTTTCTTTTTTTTTAACAGTAATAAAATAGAAATTACTATTGTGAGAAAAACCTATAAATAAAATTCACAAATATGGCAAATAAATAAATCATGCTGTTTTTGTTTAAAATGTTCTTAAATACTTTTTGGGAGTGTCTAAAGATGTTTCCTAGAAAATAATCCACTAATAAAAGTATATATGGTTTATATACATTTTTCTTTTAATGCATTAAACCTTTCTGGATATGTACGTATGTTTTTTTTTTTTTTGTTTTGATTCTTTCCTTTTGATTGAACGACTGGAGAAACACATAAAGCTCTCTTTTCTTATAGTATTTTCCATTTTGGCTTTAAAGTCCGAGCTTGTTTTTTCTTTTCTCCTCTTTTTTTTTTTTTTTTTTTGGGGGGGGGGGGTGATATCTGACTCCCCCCCCCCCCTTTAAACATAGTCCAAATATAGCAATTTTGTAACTTGTGGCTGCAGGGTGGGAATTTCCCCGGCTGTAGCTGATTGGGCCAGCAGCCTGCTACAATCTTCCATGGGCTCTGGCTGAACTTGGTTTGGCCCAAACCTTAGCTCATCACTACATATGGCCAACCAAAACCAAAATCAAGATCCAAATGTTTGGGTTTGGTCTGTTGAATGACCAACCGCCTTTCCTTTTTTTACTGCCACCTTCAATTTTTTTTATGTACTGTGTCTGTCAGAAAGGATATATCCTGGATGGCAGGGATGTATCCCCTTATTTTTTGCAAGTGGGCCCTTAATTGGCAATACAGAGTTAATGAACGAGGAAGGTGAAAAGAAAATAGAATGAGCAAGATTTTTTTGTGCTCTATGGGCATTATGCTGCTGAAATAACCCAGTATCTTATGTGTTTAGGAATTTATTGAATTTCCATGTTCATGTTTATTTCATGCTTTTTTAGGTCTCTTTGCTGAAGACAAGCCCACTAAAGTTACAATAAAGACTAGGTTTTTTGACAGGACATTGTCCCAGCTACTCCCCACAAATATCACAGTATATATAACCATCTGTGCTTTCTTCAATTGTAGCTTGGTTGGCAACAACATAGGAAGTATTGGAGGGCAGGCAGTGGCCACCATGCTGAAGAAAAACACAGTACTAGAAGAACTCTGGTATGTATTTTTGTTGATGCCACCTAAAAGTGTAGGTAGTGCTTAAAAAAGCTTTTGTTACATTTCTCTGTCACATTTAAATATAAAATTTCAAGCCTTTTTACTGGTATGGGAAATAGCTTGTAAATACCTGCTGATCTTGCAGCAGATTTCCCCACCAGGGTTTGATGTATTGTGCTGTCATTGCTGTCCAGAGAGTCCAAATTATCTGGTAATGCTGAATGCCATGCATGATGCTAATGTTTTTCTAATGGACGTTTATATCCAGCACTGCCGAGAGTGGGTACTACACAAAACTTGTAGCATACATACCTAAAAATAAGTAGGATATAAAGTAGAACTATGGCCTTGAATTAAAACAATATGTGCTGCAGCACTTGATTATAAATGCATCTGCACTTACAGTTTTCTTTTAATTCCCCTGCAAAATCCCACAAATAGCTGTTGATCCTGCCATTAAAGACCACCTAATGCCCAGGAACCAGGTGACTTCATTCACATTTTTTGGTCCTGTCCTCACCTCTCTGCCTTCTGGTCTTCGGTGCTCCAGTTAATTGAAAAAGTTTCATTGATTAAGCTAGACCCTACCCCGAGGATTTGTATACTGGGACTACTTGATGATTTGGTGCCGAGGGTGGAGGACCGGACGCTGTTGGGTCTGTTGCTTTTTTATGCCAGGAAAACTATTGCGCTCCACTGGGGGCGCCCACCCTCGGCGCTCCACTGGAAGAAATTGGTGAACTCAGTTCTCCCTCTCTATAAAGATACATATGCACACAGGGGCTGCCCTAAGAAATATGATAGAGTTTGGGCCAGGTGGCTCTCCGATCCCTCTACAGCCGCAGGTGACTGATGTGATTCCCAAATCTTGCCCCTGAGCACTGAGGGGGTAAAGCACAGCTTCTTTCGGGCCTTCCCCGGGATCCTGGAACGTGGGTGCTTCCCTGGTGGCCCTGATCGGGTTGTCGGATATTCGATTTGAAAGTGATTGCCATGTCTGTGTTTTACTTTCCTTTCTTACTTGTGTTTCATATGGACCCCTGCGTGGGTTATTTGCTTTATTTTTTTAGTATTTGGGGGGGGGGATGGACGTTGTGAACCAATGCACCATGTTTGTTGTTGTTGTTTTTTTTTGTAAGTTTAAAACTTAATAAACAGATTTTCAAAGACCACCTAATGCAGCTTCCCGTGATTCAGTGGCCACAATGCTGCACTGTTCCTGAATTCAGAGCAGAGTTGCCACTCTCATGTAGGCTGGGCCTGCTTTGAAAAAAAATGGACTATCAGCATTGTCGCTGCTTATTCACAGGTCTGTAGCTTGTCAACCAGCACCTGGTCACACTTAGTTGTGCCCACTTATTTCTGGATTGACAGTATGTCCTCTCTTGCTGAAACCCTCCCACTCTGAGCTGCAGTGTCAGGGACTTAAGCATGTGTGATACAATAGAAAGAGGACTTTGTCAGGAATGGTAATGGTATTTCCCATTTTACTTTGTGTAGCTTAGGTATCACAAAATAACTGGATTTGGTACTGACTGTAGCTATACTGTCATACAGGAGTCTTTAGTTGTATTTTAAAGGCATTAAAGTTTTTTTTTACCTTAATGCGTAGTTTTACTGCGGCAGGTTGGCTCTGTCCCACGAAACGACGTACCCGTACGTCACTTCGCAGGAATGCTAGTGGGGGCACGCACATGCCGATTGACTATAGGGGGAGCCAATCAGCAGGTCCAGTGGCCATGATGTCCACCGGGCACCCGCAATCTCTCCCTGTGGAAACAGAACGCCGGTCTGCCGTTGTAAACATGGCAGACCGCTGTTCTGTCAGTAATCAACACAGGGATCCTATGTTCCTAAATAAGAGTTCATGCAGCAAGCCCATCCCCTACGCAATTATAAAGCACCCCCTAGGGACACATTTAACCCTTTGATCGCCCCTGGTTTTGGCACCTTCCCTGCCAGTGTCATTAGTACAGTAGCAGTGCATATTTTCAGCACTGAATATTGTAGTATTGTATGTAGTATGTCACTGGTCCCCCCAAAAGTGTCAAAAACGTCAGTTAAGTGTCCGATCTGTTCGCTGCAATGTCGCAGTCCTGCTAAATATCGCTGATCGCCACCATTACCAATAAAAAATAAATAAATAATAATGACATAAATCTTTCCCCTAGTTTGTAGATGCGATAACTTTTGCACAAACCAATAAATATACACTTATTGGGATTTTCTTTACCAAAAATATGTAGCAGAATACATATTGGCCTAAAAAGATGAAAAAATTTGATTTTTAACTTTTTTTTTTATTGGGAATGTTATAAAGCAAAAAGTAAAAAATATTGTTTTTTTTCAGAATTGTTGCTCTTTTTTTGTTTATAATGCAAAAAATAAAAATCCCAGAGGTAATCAAATACCACCAAAAGAAAGCTCTATTTGTGAGGGGAAAAAAGGACATCAATGTTATTAGGGTACAGCATCGCACAACCACGCAATTTTAAGTTAAAATAACAAAGTGCCGTATCGCAAAAAATGGCCTGGTCATTAAGAGGGTAAAACCTTCCGGTCCAGAAGTGGTAAACGAATGAGTTTGTTTGACTCATTAGTAAACCATCACACACTTGTTTCCCCTACAGTGTTATTAACATAAACAAATGTGTTCGCACTGGATGATATGACAAACAATAATTGAGATTCAAAGTACTTACACACTAGTAACTTTCCCTGCATTAAAGCCTACTGGGTGGATGACATGATGATTCACCTATAATGCACACAATCATAGAATATATCCCACAGCCTAAATAAATTACCATTACTAATAAAATATTTCACATTTAATAGCAGACAATTACAAAATAATAGTTTTTAATGTATTAGCATACCGCATATACTCGAGTATAAGCCGAGTTTTTCAGCACATTTTTTTGTGCTGAAAACGTCCCCCTCGGCTTATACTCGAGTCAAGGAAAAAAGTCCCTGGCCGCTCCGACGGGCTTAAGCTTTAAAAATGGCGCCGCCCGTCGCATACATGTCACCGCGCACGCGCCGCCGCCGCTCGGGAGAAGCCGGGAATACCCGAAATTATACGAGCGGCGGCGGCGCGTGCACAATGACGTGTGGGCGCCGGGCAGCGCCATTTTTAAAATGAAGGCGCCTCTGGAATAGGTAAGTGAAACAGCTTCACTACCTGCCATTATGCAGGGCTGTGGGCACACTACAAGGGATGCAGTGCTGCGGGCATGGTCCACCTGTACCATGCCCACAGCACTGCATCTCCTGTAGTATGCCCACAACCCCGGATCCTCTTGTACCATGCCAGTTCCCTGCATTCTCCTGCACCATGCCAGTACCCTGCATTCTCCTGCACCATGCCAGTACCCTGCATTCTCCAGTACCATGCCAGTACCCTGCATTCTCCTGCACCATGCCAGTACCCTGCATTCTCCTGTACCATGCCAGTACCCTGCATTCTCCTGCACCATGCCAGTACCCTGCATTCTCCTGCACCATGCCAGTACCCTGCATTCTCCTGCACCATGCCAGTCACCCTGCATTCTCCTGTACCATGCCCGCCGCCCTACATTCTCACCCTAGGCTTATACTCGAGTCAATGATTTTTCCCATCTTTTTGTGGTAAAAGTAGGGGCCTCGGCTTATACTCGGGTCGGCTTATACTCGAGTATATACGGTATATTAAAAAAAAACAGTTTATACAGAGGTACAATAATTTATTAAGCCAGCACACCAGATTATTTTTTTCAAGTGATGCAACAGATTCATTCTTTTCTGTAATCTTGGTGCCATAAGTAATTATTAGTATACACAGAGATTTTCTAATATGCTGGTTTGATGGTTCAGTGACCACAATGGATAGATCTCTCAAATTGTTAGTTGGCTAGGATGGATATTAACTGATCTCTGAACATCCATCGCCATCCCCCTTAAGTAATCCTTAGTTTAAAGAAAACGTTAAAGCCCACATAAATCCATGGTCATGTGGTTTGCTGGGTCCTAAGTCTTCATTCCTCATGCAGAGTGTCTATTTCACAGCCTGGGGGACATGAACACTTTCTATTGATTGTCTAGCAGCAGAGTCCTCTCGGGCCTTTATGACTGTAGTATCAAGATGACATCATGACAAATGGACCAGTCCGTAGGGGTGGATGACTGGTCTCCATTTCTAGAAGAGGCGGCAATGAGGAATACATGGTGGCAGCCGTAGATGAATAATAAATGGGGCTTTAAACATTTTTTTAAAGGGAGAATAGGTGGGAGAAGGGTTGGGAAAGAGGTAGGCAGGATTTATTTTGCCTAAGTCAGCAAAGCTTCACTTTATTCACTAAGCTCTGGGGCTAATTCATGTTGCAAGGCAAAAGCCTATTTGTCTTTAGTAAATCCACCCATTAAGTTCTACAGAAAGCAGTATAAACAAACTTTTACTTGTATAACTAGGGCTATAGAAAAAAATGCAAATGTTTCTAGCGCTATGCCCAAAGGAGCCACTTGGTAATTAGGGTTCTCTGTTCTGCGCCTCGACTCCAATAATCTAAGCCCCTTTGACAACGTCAGCACCCTCTGAGCGAAAATTACTGCAAGCACTTATAGGAACACAAGTGTGGATACCTTTAACTCATCTGTGAATTAGTATCAGGGAATGGACTCAAGTTTAGTGGTAAAGAAACTCATTGTATAGGTATGGGATAGAATAAATGGTGGTTTGAGCATAAATGAGCATACAGTATAACTACTATGCCAAAGTTACTTAGAAGAGAGTTCTGTACCACTAGACTGGAACTGACTTATAAATCAGCAAAGTCAGCAATACACAATGCATATAAGCATTAACTGCAATGTGAATGATAATCTTATAACTAATTTAGAGTGCAAGTACATTTTAGAGAATGTCAAGGGTATAGTGCAATGTCCCTTGAGAGGTACCACTTAGAATAAGCAGTGAGTAAAGGTCCCTGTGTAGCAGCTGCAAAGGGGCAGTCTTTAGTCTTAACTCTTCAGCCAGCTAGCGTTGGGGCCCAGTTATACCATTGATGCACATAAGAACAGTCTCAGTCAAACCTGCAGGCAGCAATAGGTCTTCTAGTTCATAAAAGTCTCAGTCTGTCTAGCATCAGATAATACAGTAAATCCCTGCAGTAGCAGCTCACCAGTCTCAGTGATATTGCAGCTCACCATCCAGTGACACACAGCAGTTAGTCCACTCTTTGCTCTGCACCCAGGTGTCTGGCTGTCCGCACTCCCAATCTCAGCACTCCAAATCCCACTCAGGCCACTGACATGCAGCAGTGATGGTGCCCACTGGACAGGAATGTGCATTGCCCGGTCCCCCTCAAGGCAAGAGAAAGGTATGTCCTGTACAGCCCCAGAAAATGCAGCTCTTTTCCCTCCTCCTGGCAATTTCTTATTGTGAAACATAGTTCAAAACTCTTGATTACACAATACAGTCTTTCTCCTCTGAAATACAGTACCCACAGTGCAGTGTTGCTTGAATGCTTCCTGCTCAGCAGCTCCTTCCTCTCACTGATATGACTGGTAGCCAGTACAGCACTGCAGGGCAGCAGCTACAGAGAGAAGCTGCAGACAGTGTTTCTCTCACTCTCCATTCTTAGCGAAGCACCTGGCTACATTTGGAACACTTTTTAATGTAATATAAAAAGATAGAAGCTGCAGCACTCAGTTTTTCAATCTTCTACACAAAATATATTCGCCAATGGGATGTGCCATAAAAATCATACAAATATAATTGTTCATCAATAAACAATTCAAATGTGTATAGTGCAATGACAGTATTAAACATGTGTAAATATAAATGTGAACAAATTAACAATCCATGCACTAAGCAATCCTTGTAAAAACGTGATGACGTTTCTACTTAAAGATCAAAGAGATATCAATATATATACAGTATCTCACAAAAGTGAGTACACCCCTCACATTTTTGAAAATATTTTATCATATCATTTCATATGACAACATTGAAGAAATGCCACTTTGCTACAATGTAAAGTAGTGAGTGTACAGCTCGTATAACAGTGTAAATTTGCTGTCCCATCAAAAAAACTCAACACAAAGCCATTAATGTCTGGCAACAAAAGTGAGTACACCCCTAAGTGAAAATGTCCAAATTGGGCCCAATTAGCCATTTTCCCTCCCCAGTGTCATGTGACTCAGTGTTACAAGGTCTCATAGAATGTGTGTCGGCAGATAAGAACCATTTGGCCCATCTAGTCTGCCCAATATATCTGAATCCTATGAATAGTCCCTGGCCCTATCTTATATGAAGGATAGCCTTATGCCTATCCCATGCATGCTTAAACTCCTTCACTGTATTTGCAGCTACCACTTCTGCAGGAAGGTTATTCCATGCATCCACTACTCTCTCAGTAAATTAATACTTCCTCATATTACTTTTAAACCTTTGCCCCTCTAATTTAAAACTGTGTCCTCTTGTGGTAGTTTTTCTTCTTTTAAATATGCTCTCCTCCTTTACCGAGTTGATTCCCTTTATGTATTTAAAAGTTTCTATCATATCCCCTCTGTCTCTTCTTTCTTCCAAGCTATACATGTTAAGGTCCTTTAACCTTTCCTGGTAAGTTTTTTCCTGCAATCCATGTACTAGTTTAGTAGCTCTTCTCTGAACTCTCTCGAGAGTATCTATATCCTTCTGGAGATATGGCCTCCAGTACTGCGCACAATACTCCAAGTGAGGTCTCACCAGTGTTCTGTACAGCGGCATAAGCACTTCTCTCTTTCTACTGCTTATACCTCTCCCTATACATCCAAGCATTCTGGCATTTCGTGCTGATCTATTACATTGTCTTCCCACCTTTAAGTCTTCTGAAATAATTACTCCTAAATCCCTTTCCTCAGATACTGATGTCAGGACTGTGTCAAATATTCTATATTCTGCCCTTGGGTTTTTACGCCCCAGGTGCATTATCTTGCACTTATCCACATTAAATTTCAGTTGCCAGAGTTCTGACCATTCTTCTAGTTTTCCTAAATCCTTTTCCATTTGGCGTTTCCCTCCATGAACATCAACCCTGTTACATATCTTTGTGTCATCAGTAAAAAGACAAACCTTACCATCGAGGCCTTTTGCAATATCACTTATGAAGATATTAAACAAAATTGGTCCCAGTACAGATCCCTGAGGTACCTCACTGGTAACATGACCTTGTTCTGAATGTTCTCCATTGACTACAACCCTCTGTTGTCTGTCACTCAGCCACTGCCTAATCCACTCAACAATATGGGAGTCCATGCTCAATGACTGCAGTTTATTGATAAGTCTTCTATGTGGGACAGTGTCAAAAGCCTTACTAAAATCTAGATATGCAATGTCTACTGCACCTCCACCGTCTATTATTTTAGTCACCCAGTCACAAAAATCTATAAGATTTGTTTGACATGATCTCCCTGAAGTAAACCCATGTTGTTTTTCATCTTGCAATCCATGGGATTTAAGATGTTCCACAATCCTATCCTTTAATAGGGTTTCCATTAATTTGCCTACTATTGATGTCAGACTCACTGGTCTATAGTTGCTCGATTCCTCCCTACTACCTTTCTTGTGAATGGGCACGACATTTGCCAATTTCCAATCTTCCGGGACAACTCCTGTTACTAATGATTGGTTAAATAAATGGTTCTGCCAGCTCACCACTAAGCTCTTTTAATAATTTTGGGTGTATCTCATCAGGATCCTGTGACTTATTTGTCTTCACTATAGACAGCAATCTTAGAACGTCTTCCTCTGTAAAGACACATGCATCAAACGATTCATTAGTCATCCTTTCAAGTGGAGGTCCTTCTCCTTCTTTTTCTTCTGTAAAAACTGAACAGAAGTATTCATTAAGGCAGTCGGCTAGCCCTTTATTCTCTTCTACATACCTTCCGTCCTTTGTTTTTAATTTAGTTATTCCTTGTTTTAATTTCCTTTTTTCATTTATATATCTGAAGAATGTCTTATCCCCCTTTTTCATAGACTGAGCTAGTTTTTCTTCTGCCTGCGCTTTAGAAGTTAGAAGAATATCTGTACTCCTGGTAGAACTTGCTATTTTGGTTTTCCAGTTTATATCTGGAAGATTGAAATCTCCCATAATGATAACTTCTCCTTTCATTGTCATTTTAGCTATTTCTTCAACTAGTAGATCATCTAGTTCTTTAACTTGACCAGATGGTCTATATATCACACCTACACGAGTTACTGCATGATTAGCAAACTGCAACGTAACCCAAACTGACTCTATGTTGGCCTCACCAACTTGTATTAGGTTAGATTTAATGCTATCTTTCACATACAGGGCCACTCCTCCGCCTTTCTTGCCTTCTCTGTCTCTTCTGTATAAAGAGTACCCTGGTATGGTTATGTCCCAGTCATTTCTTTCATTAAACCATGTCTCCGTAACAGCCACTAAATCTACATTCTCAGATGCCATTATTGACCCAAGTTCATTGATTTTTTTACCTAAACTGCGAGCATTTGTAGACAGGACTCTGAGCTTATCATTTCTTAACCTCTGTGCTTCTGACCTGTTCTGGCATTGTTTCGGGGGGCAATTGGACTCTTGTATTTTCACTCTTTTGCCCCCCCCTTCCTCCCCATTCTCAGGTGTGAATGGGGAGCGGGTGTTTTAAATTTGGTGTTATCGCTCTCACTCTCTCATACTGGTCACTGAAAGTTCAACATGGCCCCTTAATGGCAAATAACTCTCTGAGGATCTAATAAAAAGAATTGTTGCTTTAAATAAAGATGGCCTATGCTATAAGAAGATTGCCATGACCCTGAAGTTGAGCTGCAGCATGGAGGCCAAGACCGAACAGCGGTTTAACAGGACAGGTTCCACTAAGAACAGGCCTCGCCATGGACGACCTAAGAAGTTGAGTGCACGTGCTTAGCGTCATATCCAGAGGTTGTCTTTGGAAAATAGATGTATGAGCTCTGCCAGCATTGCTGCAGTGGTTGAAAGGGTGGGGGGTCAGCCTGTCAGTGTTCAGACCATACGCCGCACACTGCATCAAATTGGTGTGCATGGCTGTCGTCCCAGAAGGAAGCCTAAAGATAATTCACAAGAAAGCCCGCAAACAGTTTGCTGAAGACAAGGAGACTAAAGACACGGATTACTGGAACGTCACCCTGTGGTCTGATGAGACCAAGATAAACTTATTTGGTTCAGATGGTGTCAAGCGTGTGTGACGGCAACCAGGTGAGGAGTAAAAAGACAAGTATGCCTTGCCTACAGTTAAGTATGGTGGTGGGAGTGTCATGGTCTCAGGCTGTTTAAAAGCTGGCGGCACTGGGGAGCTACAGTTCATTGAGGGAACTATGAATGCCAACATGTACTGTGACATACTGAAGCAAAGCATCATCTCCTCCCTTCAGAGACTGGGCCGCAGGGCAGTATTACAACATGATAACAAGCACAAACACACCTCCAAGACAACCACTGCCTTGCTAAAGAAGCTGAGGGTAAAGGTGATGGACTGGCCAAGCATGTCTCCAGACCTAAACCCTATTGAGCATCTGTGGGGCAATAACGGAACAAACAGAAGGTGGAGGAGCACAAGGTCTCTAACATTCATTAGCCCCGTGATGTCGTCATGCAGGAGTGAAAGAGGACTCCCTTGGCAACCTGTGAAGCTCTGGTGAACTCCATGCCTTCATGTGTACACATGTATTCCGACAGATAAGCTCAGTTGGATACTTGTTGTTACCAACTGAGCTTATCTGTTGGATTACCTGTGTACCCACTTTATTCTGGCTTGGATAGTCTGGTGCACTTTAGCACCTGACAAATGTGAGTGTTCAAACTTATTTTTAATAAACATATGCTTTTATCAACGTTACTTGCACCATGGGTATATTTTTTTTCCCCCATGCATGTGAGCTGGTGAACTCATTAAAGCCAGATTGGGAGCCAGAGCAACGGAGGAGTTCACACACCCTTTCCCTGCTGGAAATATTTCATGCTGTCATTGACCAAGCTTAACAGCGAGGTCACAATTTATGAGGTGAGAACCCACCTTGTGGGGGGGTTACATGAGTGAAGGTGATAACATCTGACAAGCCGTTTTGTTAACAAATACCCACGGATTGTCATTTTACTTTTTTGCACTGGTGATTGGGGACTTTTTTCTATCAATCATTCACGGAATACATTTGTGGTTTCATTTATATCACTTGTCATTTATTCTATGGATTTTATTCATAGATGGTATTATATATTTTTTCAACACTTATTTGTTTAAATAATTAATCAATTGTCTTATATCATCACATTTCATATGTTTTCATAGATAATTTTAATTTTATTATATTTTATTTAATTTCACCCATTTTTAATATAATTTAATTTCACACTTTCCACTAATAATTTTGCACTTTTAGAAGCTGTTTATATTAATGTTCAACATCACACTTCATATGCATTCACGGATATTTTAATTTTATGTAGCGGACCCCCAGAACCCCCTAGGGCCTAGTGATGACCTTCAGAGGCAGAGAGGGCTACATACCTCCTGTGGGTGTGGATTGTCAGGCATGGTGGGTAGTGATGCAGGTAAAATAAATGCTGGGCGCCAGTCACTTTTATGCTGAAGTAAAGGAATAGTTTATTTCTTCTCAACAGGACAAGAATAAACTGGGGGAGAGAGGGGTAGGGTCCAGGACACCCTTTAAGAACAGTCTATTAGGCAGACTCCTATTGCAAAAGACAGGTTATTCAGACAGCGGTACAGGATAGCAGACCTTGAGAATTATTAGGTATCCATGAGCTTCAGATTGATCTGGGAGACATCTTCTCTCCACTAGACACAATCCCTTTTTGGTGGTCTGTACTGTCTGGACAGCTGTCCTCCATAAGATACAAGCAGGTTACTCACACAGGTTACTGGATGTCTGTGGATGATCTTTCCCTTGTGGGTCGCTGGCTCTCCTCAGCAGAATCCCAGGTATCTGACCAGGCCTCAGGCTTCAGGCCTAGTCAGCAGCAACAGCAGCACACACCCTTCCCCAAGGGGGGTCCGGGCGGGAAGAGACCGATCATTGGACCTCCCATCCTTTTTATAAGATCCCCCACAATGCCGTAGTGACACTGTGATTGGTTGAGGGACACATGGACATTAACAGTTTGTTTAACTGTAATTCTCACTCATAGTACCAGAGGCTACAGTGCCACCTACTGACGGAAGGGAGAAACGCAGTCAAACAGATTAAGAAGGGAAGTCCAATTAAATCACAGAATAATTACAGCCAAGCTAAGTAAGGCTCAGCAAACTAAATATAACAGCAACCTTGCATAAAGACAAGGGTGCTACATTTATTTTTAGCGCCACATTTTTAGAATTAATTATTTCATACACACTTACCACAAGGTGAGTGACTAGTGCAGGCAGCTTAACACACAATATTTCACATAGTAGCTTGCAGGGTCACCTATTATCTTTCTGACAGTTGTAAATGTTGCCTGTACACCAGTGTGCTAAGGGCTGCAGTTGTCAGGTCTGTACTTTATACAAATTCATGGCCGGCGCTGCTGCTGTTCACATGCAACTGCACATCTGAGTAGTTAGATAGAAATAGATCCTTCCACTGATCCTTGGTGCAGATACTGTACATCCAGGGTTGGCTTTTCGGTGAGTTCTGACTGAACAGAAATTGGCTGAAGCACACCAGCTTGTATGTGGCTGCTATGTATTTGTAGCCGGGTCGCACGGCTGGTATTGTTATTGTTATTAAAGTTCGGCAAAATAGTGACTTTGGCATTATGGGAGATGTAGTCCGGGAGGAGCCAGGATCATAGACTGCTGAGACAGAGAGACCCTTCTCCCAGGGAGCAACAGGACGTGCAGAGCCTGCTGGGAGTGGTTATATAAAGGGAGGCGGGGAACAGCACAGTGTTCATTGCATTGAAGGGGGCACAGCACAGTGTTCATTGCATTGAAGGGGGCACGCACGCTGAACTCTGCATTGAAGGGGGCACAGCACAGTGTTCATTGCATTGAAGGGGGCATAGCACAGTCTTCATTGCATTGAAGGGGGCACAGCACAGTGTTCATTGCATTGAAGGGGGCATGCACGCTGATCTCTGCATTGAAGGGGGCACGCACGCTGATCTCTACATTGAAGGGGGCACAGCACAGTGTTCATTGCATTGAAGGGGGCACGCACGCTGATCTCTGCATTGAAGGGGGCATGTACGCTGGTCACTGCATTGAAAGGGGGCATATACCATCTCCTGTACCATGACCTGTGACATGCCTGTACCATCATCTGTGCCATGCCTATACCATCACCTGTGCCATGACCTGTGCCATGCCCTTACCATGACCTGTGCCATGCCTATTCCATCTCCTGTACCATGACCTGTGCCATGCCTGTACCATCACCTGTGCCATGCCTATACCCTCACCTGTACCATGACATCAAAGTCACGCAATTTTTTACCGCGTTTTTTGACGCAAAGCAATACCTATTACATTTTTCTTTTGCACCCCCACAAAAATTTGAGCACTAGCCGCCACTGATCTCTACCCTTATTGGATTACAAATACTTTCCTCGGATTGTTGGGAATTCCTTGCCGGTAAAGACAAGTGAGGCCTCACTTTTCAGGAGACTTGTGCAGTTCATCATAAAGGGGGCCCCCGTTAGTACACAGAGTGCACTCTGATAGTTGTTCCAATATTGATATATTGTTTACTTTGCATTCAAGTTATCAAGTGTAGTCATTCTTATCTGTGGTCACTCTCTAAGTACTTCAGCTTATTTTAAGTATTGTTTATTGTTGCTGAGCGCAATCCTCTAGCATACATACACATTTGTTTATGTATATGTATGTGTGGCCTGCGTACTGGATCCTGAGTGCTGAACTAAAAGGCCTAAATCCTTGGTTGGGAATTCAGGATCTATTCTTTTAGCAACCTACCTGTGTTATTTCGGATTCTGTTTGCATATTCTTGTTTTTACATAAAAAGTCAAAAGCAGTAAACTGTTTATTCACTGCAACACTTGTGGTCTCAGTTATTCGCAATGACCGAACTAATAGTGTCAGATTGGTTGGAGCAGGCTCAGGGTGTAAGAAGTGAAGAGGACACCCATGCTACAAGCCACCCCCAAGGGGGCAGGGCTACATATTATAGAATGTTGCTGGTACGTCTAGAGGCTGCGTTTAGCCACCTCTGAACATAGCTAGCCCTCCACTATTAAACTGTAAATGATCATGATGGCAAGGTAATATAACTCTGCAGTCACTGTCTCCTTTTTTTTTAATGTCCTAAACACCTAATTATTTTGCTAAATGGTAAACCCACGATTGTTAGTTGGAGATCTGCATGTACAGTATGCCCATGACTAGGTCTGTGATTTTAGTTCCTGCATGAAAGAGGTGCTTTTTAAATATTCCGATATACTGATCGGAAATCTCTGATTTCACACAAAGATAGAATGTGGACCCTGCAGGGCTTTATCCTGCAGGGCAAGATTTATTTCACTGAAGCCTGCAGGAACACACCGTTTGCTGTCTGCAATAACACCCCTGTGCTATGCACGTCTCCTTTAGACAGAGTTTTTTCTTGTTATACTGGTTCTAACTTGAGTTTCAGAATTTTAGCAGTAACCTTGCATGAGATGATTGGAATTCTACCCAATAACCTCTTGCTAACTGCCTCACGGCGCAGCAGGACCCAATCAGCGGGTTTGCCGATCATTCCCAACAGAGGCAGAACGGCGGTCTGCTTATGTAAAGAAAGCAGATTGCCGTTTTGTTAGTAGGGAAGACAGAGATCCTATGTTTCTGCTAAGCAGGGACACTGATCTCTGTCTTCCCACAGTTAAAGCCCCCCCACAGTTGCAAAGCACTCCCTAGGAACACATTTAACCTTTTGAGTGCCACTGATGGTAACCCCTTCCCTGCCGCTTCCCTCAAAAGCGTCACGGGGTGTCCGATGTGTCCGCCGCAATATTGCAGTCCTGCTATAAGTCGCTGATCTCTGCCATTACTAGTAAAAAAAAATTTAAATTCTATAAAAATATCTCATAGTTTGTAGACACTATACCTTTTGCACAAACCAATCGATATCCATATTGGGATTTTTGTTTTTACCAAAAACATGTAGCAGAATACATATTGGCCTAAACTGATAAAGAAATTAGATTTTTTACACTTTTTTATTGGATGTGTTTTCATAGCAGAAAGTAAAAAATATTGTTTTTTTTTTTTTTTTTTTTAATTGTTAGTCTTTTTTATGTTTATAGCGCAAAAAAAAAATGCAGAGGTGGTCAAATACCACCAATAAAAGCTCTATTTGTGGGAAAAAAAGGACATCAATTTTATTTGTGTACAGCGTCGCACGACCACACAATTGTCAGTAAAAGTAACGCAGTGCCGTATTGCAAAAAAATGGCTTGGTCATGAAGGGGGGTGAACCTTCCGGAGCTGAAGTGGTTAAGAGAAAACAGTTTGTGGCTGATACTATGTGGGGCAAAGACTTCTGCTGCAATCCAGGGTTTGGTGTGGCGGGGGCCCCTTTTGTCCTTCGGCCCGTACCTTTATTGTATATGCCCTCTATTCACCAAGTAACCCAAAATGTCCAGGCCTTTTCCAGGGCTGGTTCTCTCTACTTAAAAAAACAAAACTCTGTCAAGAACCACAATGTCAAGGTCCAAAAGTTTGTGACTTAAGAGAGCAACATGAACTATATCATTCTGCTGCTGCTCTTTCACCATTCAATCAGCAGGCTGGGGGTGGAGAGAGGGCACTAATGTATTCCTTAACTGTAAGTGATATTATCCACTTGGCTGAGTTTTATGACAAAGCTATGTAAATTTCAGGAATGCATGGGAAGAAATACACTTCCTTTGGCAGATAAAACAGCTCCCTTATATGTATTGTATTTCATCTTTTTCATGGAGTTCAGCTTAAATAGGTTTAGAAATGTTAAAATGCATATACATAATGTATGAAAGTTTTTACATTTGTCTTGCATCGATGGGAAGATGGAAGCTCCATACTGTGCTGTGATCCATCTTTTATGTCTTCGTTGCATCCAATTGTTTCATGATAATGATGTTCTGTTTTGTTGATCTAACTTGAAGCCTATTTTTATTATTCTAATAATAAGTACAGTAAAACCTTGGATTGCGAGCATAATTCGTTCCGGAAACATGCTTGTAATCCAAACAGGGGAGGACTGGCAGCCTTGGGCCTGGGGGGCAAGTCCAGTCAAGTGGCCCATTGAACCACCGAGCTCACCATCTATGCCCACCTGGTTTATAACGGATATTGATGTTATAAAGCAAGACAAATATGATACAATGTGGTAACATAATTTAATGTTAATAGCAACAAAGGAGGTTTAACAAAAATAATGCATCAATGCAGCCTCACCAGTGCCCATCAGTCCAGCCTCATCAGTGCCCATTAATGCAGCCTCACCAGTGCCCATCAGTCCAGCCTCATCAGTGCCCATTAATGCAGCCTCACCAGTGCCCATCAGTCCAGCCTCATCAGTGCCCATTAATGCAGCCTCACCTGTGCCCATCAAGGCATCCTGATCATTGCCCATCAATGCAACCTGACCAGTGCCCATCAATGCAACCTGACCAGTGCCCATCAATGCAGCCTGATCAGTGCCCATCAATGCAACCTGACCAGTGCCCATCAATTCAGCCTCACCAGTGTCCATCAATGCAGCCTCTCTAGTGCCCATAAATGCAGCCTCACCAGTGCAGCCTTATCAGTTCCCATCAATGCAGCCTGATCAGTACCCATCAATGCAGCCTCACCAGTGCCCATCAATGCAACCTGATCAGTGTCCATCAGCTCAGCCTCATCAGTGAAAGAAGATTATTGGTGAACCCAACAAAAACTGCGCAAAATGAATGTGATGTATAAATAAATAAACACTACTCATATCTATAAATGTGTTTAGGGTGAAATTGCTTCCACTCTGCGAGCTGCAAAATCAACGTGAATAACGTGACAAATGAAAAAGTGAAAAAATGTGGCGCTCAACAGTTTGATAAAACACAAAGTAAATTATTCCAATGTGCAAATGTTCGTGCAAAAAAACTGTTTCTAGTGTCCAAAAAAAAAAAAAGGGTTAAGCAAACAGTCAATGATGGAAACACAGACTTGATAGGAGTGAATCTCAAAAAAGCCTCCACCTCCACACGATCACCCAGTGAAATGTATAGGTACCGCTTACCAGAACCACTGGACCCCTTAGTTATAGGGGGTCAAACATGCTTATTGATCCATATCAGATCCGACCTTGCACATCCCCCTCTCACACAGGCGAGATAGGAGCCGCCGCTCCACGCCTGCGTTCCTTAGACCCTTAGATTGGGAACGTGAGACCGTAAACTTCCGGGTCTAAGGAACGCAGGCGTGGAGCTGGGTCTCCTATCCACAGCAAACTGAAAATGATCCTTTGATGAGTAATACTGCACCATGAGAGCCTGTTTGTCATTTCTCTCCATCTATGACTTGGTTCTTTAATGCTCCATCGATTTGGCTACACACTGTCGC
Organism: Pelophylax lessonae; assembly: GCF_965119305.1. Classification (NCBI taxonomy): domain Eukaryota; kingdom Metazoa; phylum Chordata; class Amphibia; order Anura; family Ranidae; genus Pelophylax; species Pelophylax lessonae. The sequence goes on along the minus strand of NC_138777.1, from coordinate 108,130,968 downwards.
CTGTGTGAGAGGGGGATGTGCAAGGTCGGATCTGATGTGGATCAATAAGCGTGTTTGACCCCCTATAACTAAGGGGTCCAGTGGTTCTGGTAAGCGGTACCTATACATTTCACTGGGTGATCGTGTGGAGGTGGAGGCTTTTTTGAGATTCACTCCTATCAAGTCTGTGTTTCCATCATTGGCTGTTTGCTTAACCCTTTTTTTTTTTTGGACACTAGAAACTGTTTTTTTGCACGAACGTTTGCACATTGGAATAATTTATTTTGTGTTTTATCAAGCTGTTGAGAGCCACATTTTTTCACTTTTTCAGCCTCATCAGTGTCCACCAGTGCAGCCTCATCAGTTTCCATCCATGCAGCCTCATCAGTGTCCACCAGTCAGTGCAGCCTCATCAGTTTCCATCCATGCAGCCTCATCAGTCCCCATCAACGCAGCACCACCAGTGTCCATCAGTGCAGCCTCATCAGTGCAGCCTGATCATTGCCCATCAATGCAGCCTCACCAGTGCATATAAGCTCAGCCTCATCAGTGCAGCTTGATCAGTGCCACCTATCAGTGTCCATCATTGCCACCTACTAGTGCTGCATATCAATCCAGCTTATTCATTGCTCCTGATCAGTGCTTACCATTGCCGCCACATTCTCTGCCCTGCTGACCCCGTCCTATGTCCCACTGACCCCCATCCTCTGCCCTCATGTCCCAGGGTCTGATAAGGAAGCCGCAGCCATTCATTGTGAACAGCTGTGGCTTCCTCATCAGACCCTGAGACAAGAACAGTATACTGTGGCTGGGGTGGGATACATTTAGATGGGGGTGCCCGATTTAAATCTTGCCTAGGGTAGCACAAAAATAAAATACACCACTGGACACTGATGCAGTAGTGACTAGTGGCAGTCATTAACCCCTTTGTGCTGCATTAGTTGTACCAGTGTCAGTGTTTATTAACCATTTCATGCTGCACAATACAGGGGTTAATTAACCGGTTGCCGACCGCCGCACGACTATATACTGCGGCGGTCAGCCCCGGCCAGGCAGAGTGACGTATCGGTACGTCACTCGCCTGTCACTGACTTGCGAGCCTATCGCGGGCGGGCGCGCGCCCGCCGAGGCGCGCGCCCGCCGCGGCTCGTTCACAGGCAAGTCAGTGCGTGTGACCGGCGGACTCGATGTCCGCCGGCCACACTACGATCGCTCCTGTGAAGGGAGAAAGACAGAGCAGCTTGTGTAAACAAGCTGCCTGTCAGTTCTCCCTGTGTAAAAGTGAAGATCTGACCGTTCTACTATGTAGAACGGTTGATCTTTGCTTTTACACCAATAGCCATGTCCCTACACAGTAGAAAGCACGCCCCTAGGACACACTTAACCCCTCCCTGTCCAATAAAGTTAACCCCTTCCCTGCCAGTGTCATTTTTGCAGTAACAGTGCATATGTATAGCACTGATTACTGCAGTAATGTCACTGGTAACCCCAAAAGTGTCAAAAATGTCAGTCAAGGGTCCGATCTGTCCGCCGCAATGTCGCAGTACCGAAAAAAAAATCGCAGATCGCCGCCATTATGCGTTAAAAAAAAAAACACCAAAAATGACAAAAATCTTTCTCTTTGTTAGTAAACGCGATAACTTTTGCGCAAACCAATCAAAATACGCTTTTTGCGATTTTTTTTACCAAACATAGGTAGCATAAAACAAATTGGCCGAAAAATGTTAAAAAATTTTGATTTTTACTTTTTTTTTTGGGGAATTTCATATAAAAAAATGTGAAAAATATTGTTATTTTTGCAAAATTTACGCTCTTTTTTTGTTTATAGCGCGTGATCAAAAAATCGCACAGGTGATCAAATACCACCAAAAGAAAGCTCTGTTTGTGGGAAAAAAAGGACGTCAAATTCGTTTAGGTACAGCGTCGCACGACCGCGCAATTGTCCGTTAAAGTCACGCAGTAAAAAATCGCAAAAAAACCCCTGGTCCTTTAGCAGCAGAGGCGGACTGGGCCGGGAGGCAGGGAGGCGATTGCCCTCCAGGCCGCTCTGATGCTTTCTAAAAAGGCCACTCGCTCCGCACCGATTCCACCCCTGCAGACAGGCATGACACCCGCCGGCCGCCGCTACATTGTGTTATACTTGCGGAGCATCACTGCTCTGCTGCAACTCTGCAAGTATACTATAATGTAGCGGTGGCTGGTGGGTGTCATGCCTGTCTGCAGGGGTGGAATCGGTGCAGAGCGAGTGGCCTTTTTGACTGGTGAGTCCAGTCACTTCCCTGTCAGGCGGAGTGATCTCCACCCGACAGATGCTTTCTAGTCCCAGCAGAGTGTGATGTCATCCAGAGGCCAGGAGGCGGGAAGAAAGGACGGAGGAGAGTGCTTCTGCAAGGAACTGCGAGGAGCCAGCCCAGTGAAGCCCTGTGGAATAGTGAGTTTTCAGAGGCTGCTCAGGCTGATAATACACCTTACATAAGGCAATGTTATGTCAGTGTTGTAGATGTGTGAAATGGCTCAAGTGATTAACTCATTGAGGCGAGGAGTTAATTTACAATGCTGTTTGTAAAATGCAGCATGGAGGGGGTTAATGTACTGCCAATGGCCACTAATGCATTAGTGACCAGTGACAGTTAATTAACCCCTTTGTGCTGCATTAGTGACAGTGGCACCAGTGTCAGTGTTAACCACTTAAGCCCCGGAGGATTTGGCTGCTAAAGGACCAGGGTTTTTTTTGCGATTTTTTACTGCGTGACTTTAACGGACAATTGCGCGGTCGTGCGACGCTGTACCTAAACGAATTTGACGTCCTTTTTTTCCCACAAACAGAGCTTTCTTTTGGTGGTATTTGATCACCTGTGCGATTTTTTGATCACGCGCTATAAACAAAAAAAGAGCGTAAATTTTGCAAAAATAACAATATTTTTCACATTTTTTTATATGAAATTCCCCAAAAAAAAAAGTAAAAATCAAAATTTTTTAACATTTTTCGGCCAATTTGTTTTATGCTACCTATGTTTGGTAAAAAAAATCGCAAAAAGCGTATTTTGATTGGTTTGCGCAAAAGTTATCGCGTTTACTAACAAAGAGAAAGATTTTTGTCATTTTTGGTGTTTTTTTTTTTTAACGCATAATGGCGGCGATCTGCGATTTTTTTTTCGGTACTGCGACATTGCGGCGGACAGATCGGACCCTTGACTGACATTTTTGACACTTTTGGGGTTACCAGTGACATTACTGCAGTAATCAGTGCTATACATATGCACTGTTACTGCAAAAATGACACTGGCAGGGAAGGGGTTAACTTTATTGGACAGGGAGGGGTTAAGTGTGTCCTAGGGGCGTGCTTTCTACTGTGTAGGGACATGGCTATTGGTGTAAAAGCAAAGATCAACCGTTCTACATAGTAGAACGGTCAGATCTTCACTTTTACACAGGGAGAACTGACAGGCAGCTTGTTTACACAAGCTGCTCTGTCTTTCTCCCTTCACAGGAGCGATCGTAGTGTGGCCGGCGGACATCGAGTCCGCCGGTCACACGCACTGACTTGCCTGTGAACGAGCCGCGGCGGGCGCGCGCCTCGGCGGGCGCGCGCCCGCCCGCGATAGGCTCGCAAGTCAGTGACAGGCGAGTGACGTACCGATACGTCACTCTGCCTGGCCGGGGCTGACCGCCGCAGTATATAGTCGTGCGGCGGTCGGCAACCGGTTAATTAACCCCTGTATTGTGCAGCATGAAATGGTTAATAAACACTGACACTGGTACAACTAATGCAGCACAAAGGGGTTAATGACTGCCACTAGTCACTACTGCATCAGTGTCCAGTGGTGTATTTTATTTTTGTGCTACCCTAGGCAAGATTTAAATCGGGCACCCCCATCTAAATGTATCCCACCCCAGCCACAGTATACTGTTCTTGTCTCAGGGTCTGATGAGGAAGCCACAGCTGTTCACAATGAATGGCTGCGGCTTCCTTATCAGACCCTGGGACATGAGGGCAGAGGATGGGGGTCAGTGGGACATAGGACGGGGTCAGCAGGGCAGAGAATGTGGCGGCAATGGTAAGCACTGATCAGGAGCAATGAATAAGCTGGATTGATATGCAGCACTAGTAGGTGGCAATGATGGACACTGATAGGTGGCACTGATCAAGCTGCACTGATGAGGCTGAGCTTATATGCACTGGTGAGGCTGCATTGATGGGCAATGATCAGGCTGCACTGATGAGGCTGCACTGATGGACACTGGTGGTGCTGCGTTGATGGGGACTGATGAGGCTGCATGGATGGAAACTGATGAGGCTGCACTGACTGGTGGACACTGATGAGGCTGCATGGATGGAAACTGATGAGGCTGCACTGGTGGACACTGATGAGGCTGAAAAAGTGAAAAAATGTGGCTCTCAACAGCTTGATAAAACACAAAATAAATTATTCCAATGTGCAAACGTTCGTGCAAAAAAACAGTTTCTAGTGTCCAAAAAAAAAAAAGGGTTAAGCAAACAGCCAATGATGGAAACACAGACTTGATAGGAGTGAATCTCAAAAAAGCCTCCACCTCCACACGATCACCCAGTGAAATGTATAGGTTCCGCTTACCAGAACCACTGGACCCCTTAGTTATAGGGGGTCAAACACGCTTATTGATCCACATCAGATCCGACCTTGCACATCCCCCTCTCACACAGGCGACAGTGTGTAGCCAAATCGATGGAGCATTAAAGAACCAAGTCATAGATGGAGAGAAATGACAAACAGGCTCTCATGGTGCAGTATTACTCATCAAAGGATCATTTTCAGTTTGCTGTGGATAGGAGACCCAGCTCCACGCCTGCGTTCCTTAGACCCGGAAGTTTACGGTCTCACGTTCCCAATCTAAGGGTCTAAGGAACGCAGGCGTGGAGCGGCGGCTCCTATCTCGCCTGTGTGAGAGGGGGATGTGCAAGGTCGGATCTGATATGGATCAATAAGCATGTTTGACCCCCTATAACTAAGGGGTCCAGTGGTTCTGGTAAGCGGTACCTATACATTTCACTGGGTGATCGTGTGGAGGTGGAGGCTTTTTTGAGATTCACTCCTATCAAGTCTGTGTTTCCATCATTGACTGTTTGCTTAACCCTTTTTTTTTTTTTGGACACTAGAAACAGTTTTTTTGCACGAACATTTGCACATTGGAATAATTTACTTTGTGTTTTATCAAACTGTTGAGCGCCACATTTTTTCACTTTTTCATTTGTCACGTTATTCACGTTGATTTTGCAGCTCGCAGAGTGGAAGCAATTTCACCCTAAACACATTTATAGATATGAGTAGTGTTTATTTATTTATACATCACATTCATTTTGCGCAGTTTTTGTTGGGTTCACCAATAATCTTCTTTCACTGATGAGGCTGAGCTGATGGACACTGATCAGGTTGCATTGATGGGCACTGGTGAGGCTGCATTGATGGGTACTGATCAGGCTGCATTGATGGGAACTGATAAGGCTGCACTGGTGAGGCTGCATTTATGGGCACTAGAGAGGCTGCATTGATGGACACTGGTGAGGCTGAATTGATGGGCACTGGTCAGGTTGCATTGATGGGCACTGATCAGGCTGCATTGATGGGCACTGGTCAGGTTGCATTGATGGGCACTGGTCAGGTTGCATTGATGGGCAATGATCAGGATGCCTTGATGGGCACAGGTGAGGCTGCATTAATGGGCACTGATGAGGCTGGACTGATGGGCACTGGTGAGGTTGCATTAATGGGCACTGATGAGGCTGGACTGATGGGCACTGGTGAGGCTGCATTAATGGGCACTGATGAGGCTGGACTGATGGGCACTGGTGAGGCTGCATTGATGCATTATTTTTGTTAAACCTCCTTTGTTGCTATTAACATTAAATTATGTTACCACATTGTATCATATTTGTCTTGCTTTATAACATCAATATCCGTTATAAACCAGGTGGGCATAGATGGTGAGCTCGGTGGTTCAATGGGCCACTTGACTGGACTTGCCCCCCAGGCCCAAGGCTGCCAGTCCTCCCCTGTTTAGCAGCCAAATCCTCCGGGGCTTAAGTGGTTAACACTGACACTGGTGCCACTGTCACTAATGCAGCACAAAGGGGTTAATTAACTGTCACTGGTCACTAATGCATTAGTGGCCATTGGCAGTACATTAACCCCCTCCATGCTGCATTTTACAAACAGCATTGTAAATTAACTCCTCGCCTCAATGAGTTAATCACTTGAGCCATTTCACACATCTACAACACTGACATAACATTGCCTTATGTAAGGTGTATTATCAGCCTGAGCAGCCTCTGAAAACTCACTATTCCACAGGGCTTCACTGGGCTGGCTCCTCGCAGTTCCTTGCAGAAGCACTCTCCTCCGTCCTTTCTTCCCGCCTCCTGGCCTCTGGATGACATCACACTCGGCCGGGACTAGAAAGCATCTGTCGGGTGGAGATCACTCCGCCTGACAGGGAAGTGACTGGACTCACCAGTCAAAAAGGCCACTCGCTCTGCACCGATTCCACCCCTGCAGACAGGCATGACACCCGCCAGCCACCGCTACATTATAGTATACTTGCAGAGTTGCAGCAGAGCAGTGATGCTCCGCAAGTATAACACAATGTAGCGGCGGCCGGCGGGTGTCATGCCTGTCTGCAGGGGTGGAATCGGTGCGGAGCGAGTGGCCTTTTTAGAAAGCATCAGAGCGGCCTGGAGGGCAATCGCCTCCCTGCCTCCCGGCCCAGTCCGCCTCTGAATCCAAAGCACTCTTATATCAAAGCAAATTTCCCCATAAGAAATAATGGAAACTCAGATGATTCATTCCACAACCATTTATTCATAAGTCTATGTGATAGGCTGTGTAACCATAAAATGTCCATCCACAAATAGCGCCTCCACAAGGAGATTAGAAGCAAAATCCAGCAGGAGCTACAGAGTATAAAAGAGAAGAGAGGCACCTCTGCAGCAATATGGTTACATTTAATGAAGATTCAACATTTAGTTACTCACATGGTTGATGATTAAAACAGGCACATCTAAGTATGCAGGCATCAGGGGTAAAGGTGTCCACATAGATCATCCTCTGCACCGCCGGCTCTTACCACTGTCAGTCTGCATTCGTGACCTGGAAGACTACCCTGCGGTAGAACGATCTGAAAGCGAGGCTTGAAGCACTCGTGGAGTGCAGTGTGGAAGGGATGACATCGAGGACAGTGCAGAGAACAGTCTATGTGAACAGCTTTACCCTGGATACCTTCATACTTAGATGTGCCTGTTTTAATCATCAACCATGTGAGTTGCTAAATGTTGTTCCTTCATTAAATGTAACCATATTGCTACACTTAGAGGCATCTCTCTTCTCTTTTATACTCAGTTGTGACGTGATGCTACTTGTATATCAAGACATCGCTTGTATATCAAGTCAAAATTTATAAAAAAAATTTTGCTTGTCTTGCAAAGCGCTCTCAAACCAAGTTATTCTCAATCCAAGGTTTTACTGTATGTCATTCAGTGAACTAAGCATAGAAACTAATTTCTGATGGGTGCTAGGCAAAAGCTGACCATTGTTTACTGTCTTCTGCAGGCTTGATGAAAACAAACTTGAAGATAGCGACGCCATCCTAATAGCAGCCAGTCTAAGGGAAAACCGTGCCATAAAAATTTTAAAGTGCGTATGAAATTATATTATATATTCATTTTTTTTTTTTTTTTTAAGACTGCAGTCTTGCAAAAAACCTAGAATGAAAAAATACTTGTGTACAAAAAACGTGCATGTGACCACACACTAAAAAGTGCACTTAAGGGTGTGCTTTTAGTCTACCCCCCCCCCCCCCGAAGGAGTAGGACCTCTACCCTGATACCCTGGGGCAAAAGGCTCCTGACTGGGACAAAGGGTTTACATGGTCTACCCAGCCAGAAGGCCTGGCAGACCCCGTTCTTCTAGGCCATCCGAAGCTGACCCCAAATACTTGGTTGAGGGGCTCTCCCGAAGAGAGACCCCCCAGAGGCAAGGGGGGGAGGAACCTAAGGGCCACACATCCTCCCCCTAGACGTCAGGGCAAGCCCAAGGACACACACAAAACTGAAAACAGTGGGAGAAAATAAATAAAGAATACAAAAGTGGCCATGCATGTCAGTGCACTGGCCGGGCCCTGAGGCCTGGTAACAAAAATTGCCCCGGATGTTAGCCAAAAGGCCCAGCCTATTAAGGGCAGAGTGTAGAAAGAAAGCACATTTGGTGACTGTGACCATGTGCCTGTTCAAACTGTGTGGTCCCACACCTAGGTGTAACTAAGAGCAGCCCTAGGGCGACAACTCCCAGGGGGCACAGACACAGCGGACCTTCTGCCTTCCCAGCCCCTGGCCAGACAAGGTAGAACGTTCAAATCAGGAGTTAATGGGCTCTTTCAGCCTTCTTGGGGGAATAACTTCCATGCCCCAACTGCCTGTGGGCGCCCCGGTTTCTGTTCCAGCCGGTACTAACCTTCCAAGCCCCCATCACTCCAGCAGGTTTTTATAGCCACCACCCAACCTTGGTCAGGTCAGATGACAGCACAGCCCCCCCACTGGATCACTGATAAGAATAGATACTACCCTTGATCTTAGCCAACATATATTTATTACACTGTTGATTGAATTTGTAAGTCTTTTTCTTGTGTACATATCAAATATCATGAAAAACATACTTTCATATGTCACTCAGGATTATTTAGGGGGACTGTCAATTGGCACTTGTTAATGTGGCCATGACAAAATGCTTCTGGCTTGTCCATTTGCCTATTCATTTTCACTGCTCCGTACTCCACAATGGCAGTATACAGGGCAGAGGCTCTGCATGTATAGTTTAAAGCCCAAATTTATTTTAAAGTTGAAGTCTAGGTGTGATCATTTTTGGATACTTACAGTTTATTGGTCCAGCTTTGACTAATTTAGTTATGTGCATCTCATACCTGAGGGACCCCTGTGGCTGCCGAAATCTTCCTAGTCACCAATCACAGAATATTTTGTAATTTTTCTTAATAACTACAAGGTGTTCTCTTAATGCATGAGGTGGAGAGGAAGCGCGGTGACATCATAAACTCCATCCCAACCATTCAGAGAGCACCTTGTATTAATTTAAAAGATCAAAGACATCCTGTAAATGGTGGCAGTGCTGAACAAGTGACCCCAGGTTATTGCAGCTAAACTATGATAAAACTATAATGATCATACCTAAGATTTATCTTTAAGATTTTTTTTTTTTGGCTAAAAACACTTTTCCCCCTCTTGTGTTAAAAAAAATGTGCTACTCAACTAACTGTGAAATGGCAAGAAAGAATGTTCTGACAAATTATTTTTCTACGAACGTGCCAATCTTATTTTGTATGGCCGTCTAAATTAGCATTCATTTTTCCTTCATATCTCTAAATTTGTAATTCTGTAATTTGCTGTTTGATCCTTTTAGAATATTTTAAAAAAGAGGCATTTTATTAATTTCAATGTAATATTTAGCACATCATCACCTGGACGGGATGAGACTGCTAATGTTTTCTGTGTTAGGCTCCTTTCACATGGGGAAATTCCATTCCAATCAGAAGGGGATTAGCTCACAGATTCTATGCTGATCGTAGCAGAGCAGGCGAATGATATATCTATGTCTGCTCAGTTTCTGCAGTATGGACATGGACAGAGCCCATGGGACTGTACAACCCCACAACAACCACCTTATTCCACCCCACCAACACCATCAGAAAACCATGAAACCGAAGTGTGGAAAATTATGGCTGCTGCCCATTTATTAGGGATTCAAAACAAATATGATAACCTTTAACCTTCCTTGTATCATGCATTTAGCATAAAACACACAGATCAATATCACCATTAAAACTTTAACTAAACTACCTGCTCAGTCTTTCAGGACTTGAGCACCAAGTACCTGTACCAACCGCCAGGTACCACCATAAACACTGTCCGCCCACACCTGTAGGGTGACATTACCCCAATAAAGTTAGAGCCATGACAAAGGGAGGGAGGGAAGATGACAGTTTGATTGAAGATTCAGAAAGTTGTATCAGACCACGGAAAAGCGCCTATAAAGGAAAACAATTCATCCCCATTGGTTGCTTGATCAACTTTTACATTTCGTTTCTAAGCATTTTTTTGTTTTCTGTTTTTAACTGCCCAGAATCAAAGCAGTAAAAACTTCTGGCAGTAAACAAACAACAATCCACACACAATATGTGAGATATCACCAGTAAAAGGGCGCTGATCCTCTATACAGTCCCAGCTTGCTTGCGGTGTGCATGTAAAAGTTTGTGGTCGTTGCAGCTCCTCCTATAATCCACTGGGTGTCGGACTTGATCAGAAATAAAGCTGCAAGAGTAGGAGACAAACAGCACACGCCAACCTCGAGTAATATCGTTTTATTAGAAGACACACAATACACGATTAGACACTTGCACTCACATTTTCCATCTTAATGATAGGCACATCTGCAAGAGCCTTCTCTTCCTCTCCCTCCTGGATGGCTTACGGTACGCCCAGCAGCTATCTTCGGCTTAGGACACCGCTACAGCCTACTCTTCCACCTGCTTCTTCCTCCTGTCTTCCCGCCGAGCGTCTGCACAAAGGACCTTAGTGCGCCTGCGCACCTGTCCACTGACTTTCTCAACTGCGCAAGTGCGCCTGGAGCCTCAGCCGAAGTTCCACTCGGTAGCTATCGGGGTGTAGGATGGTTTGTGAAGGGATTCCTTAGCCCTACAGCACCTGGTATTCCCAGGCGGTCTCCCATCCAGGTACTAACCAGGCCCGACCCTGTTTAGCTTCCGAGATCAGACGAGATTGGGTGCATTCAGGGTGATGTGGCCGTAGGCAATGCCTTCACATACCTTCCTACACCCACTAAGGTCCATTACGCAGACGCACGGCGGGGAGACAGGAGGAAGAAGCGGGTGGAAGAGCAGGCTGTAGCGGTGTCCTAAGCCGGAGATAGCTGCTGGGCTTACCGTAAGCCATCCAGGAGGGAGAGGAGGAGAAGGCTCTTGCAGATGTGCCTATCGTTAAGATGGAAAATGTGAGTGCAATTGTCTAATCGTGTATTGTGTGTCTTCTAATAAAACAATATTACTCGAGGTCAGAGTGCGCTGTTTGTCTCCTACTCTTGCAGCTTTATAACTTCTGGCAATAGCTGTCTTCTCTGCCATCTTATCAGAGACCAGGTTGTGAGCTGGGGAGGGGAGAGGTGTCCCTGGACCTGAAAAATAAACAGGGAAAGCAAGCATAAAGATTATGTACCTTTTTCTGTGCTCATTTAATTAAAGTTGTGAAATATGGAAGACTGTACAGGAAGGGAACGAGGGGTTGGCTTAGGTGGTTAGCCCCATGTCCTTAGCATGGGACTGTACAACGCCACAAACAACCAACCACCCCAATATCACCATCAGTCATTATACTAAAGAAAACCATGAAACTGAAGTGTGGAAATTTACGGCCCCTTTATTTGGGTTTTAAAACAAATATGATAACCTTTAACCTTCATTGTACCATACCTTTAACATTAAACATACAGACTAACTTTAACAAAACCCCTGCTCAGTTTTTCAAGACATGAGCACCAAGTAACTGTCCCATAAACCAGGTACCACCATAAACACTGTCCACTCACACCTGTGGGATAACATTACCCCACCAGCCAGGTTAAGACCTGGCACCCCTCACTGCAGTGGCCAACTCAATGTAACGCTCCTGCGTTTTACGTATGATGTGGATTTTCAGCTGCAGAAATATTCCACTTCAGTAGTCATGTAGAGAAACGCTGAGACACCATTCCCAACTCTCAATGACTCATCATGTGTGGATGATCTCAATTCAGCAAGTAAATACACACACTCAATAAGATGTTTCCTAGAGTGACTTATGTATATAGTAACACAGTGATGATAGGCTGAAGAGACAGGTTGGGTAGAGATGGTAGATGACAGACACTTGAAAGGAAATGTTCTTGAAAGTAAGATAGTAGCAGATGGGATGCAGATAGGTTTAGCAATCATGTATGGTAGTAGATGACAGAGTAGCAGGTGGACATACAAGAGAGATCAACCCAGTGCAAGAACAGGTGGTAGTAGGCTCAAGAGCTAGCAATCTTAGATAATGCAGATGTAGTAATAGTCCTTAGTATGCAGAGCTAGATAGTGTAAGCTTTAGTATAAAGGTTATAGAGGTTTCCCCTGTGGGGTACTTATCACTAATAGCAATGTAGCAGAGGAGAGGTTCGGCAAGAGCGGATGATCCGGTAGCGGGATACAGGGATCAGCGCAGCGTGGTTCCGACAGCGAAGTATGCTTGCAAGCATGTGAGCTTCAAGACAGGTTAGCATCAAGGCACAAAGCAGTTTGAACGAACACATGTGAGTGAGAGCCGGCGATCTAAATAGCCATCCAGTCCGGCGCTCAGTGATGACAGCATCAGTCTTAAAGGTGTATGCGCACCTTACCAAAAGAGCATGGTGGGGCGCATACACTTATGAAAGAGTAATTAGGGTACCCAAAGGTACCAGAACATTACAGTACCCCCCCCTTAAGGCCGGCTCCTGAAGGCCTCTGGAGCTGGTTTGTCTGGGTACTTCGCATGAAAATTGCAGATTAATCTAGAGGCATGTATGTCAGAGGTGTTTAGCCAGGTGTCGTCTTGGGGCCCATAGTTCTTCCATCGAACCAAGTACTGAAGTCTTCCTCTGTGGATACGAGAATCCAGAATCTCTTTTATCTCATATTCTTCTCCACCTTCAACTTGTACAGGAGGAGGAGGTGGGATAGTAGGCCTTATTCCTTGGTCAGGAACATGGGGCTTCAGTAGCGACACATGGAAAATGGGATGTATTTTGAGGTCTATTGGCAATGTAAGCTGTACTGCAGCTTTTCCAATAAGTTTCTTGATTGGGAAAGGTCCCAAGAACAGAGGTCCAAGCTTTTTGCTAGGGATTTTCAGTCTTAAATTTTTTGTTGAGAGCCAAACGAGGTCCCCGATATCGTACTGAGGAGAAGGTCTTCTGCGAAGATCATAGTACTTCTTTTGTTGACTATGAGCGTGTGCAATGGTAGTATTAAGCAAACCCAGAGAGTCCTTTATTTGGGTAAGATAGTCTGAAGCTACTGGGTTATTTGAAGGAAGGATGCGTGGTGGAAGAATAGAGGGATGAAACCCATAGTTCAAGTAGAACGGACTCTGCTTGGTCGTACTGTGGGTTGCGTTGTTGTAGGCAAATTCTGCCAGAGGGAGAAGATCCACCCAATCATCCTGTTGGTAAGAAGTGTAACAACGTAAATATTGCTCGATGCATTGGTTGACTCTTTCAGTCTGTCCGTTGGTCTGCGGATGGTAAGGAGAAGTGAGCTTCCGCTCGATCCGTAGTATGTGACATAGTTCTTGCCAGAACTTGGAAATAAATTGTGATCCACGGTCAGACAGAAGAGTTTTTGGGATACCATGTAACTTAAAGACATGTTTCATCAGGAGTTCTGCCGTTTGTTTGGACGAAGGTAGTCTGCGAATAGCAATGAAATGTGCCATTTTTGTCAGATGGTCCACTGACACTAAGATGGTATTAAATCCTTTGGAAGGAGGCAATTCCACTATAAAGTCCAAGGACACAACTTCCCATGGAGTTTGGGGTATTGGTAGACTGCATAGTAGACCGGATGGTCTCGTAGTGTCAATTTTGGACCTGGCACAGACATTGCATGAAGAGACGAATTTTTGTATAGATGTTTTCATGTCAGGCCACCAGAATTGCCTGGTAATCAGATTAAGAGTCTTTGTCATACCCATATGTCCTGCCATAGGCACATCATGCGATAATTCCAAGATCTTGGTGCGTATGGTAGGTGGTATGTAAAGTTTGTCGTTGTAGTAGAGGAAGCCTTCTGCATCAGTATTTAGTTGTGGTGGGGGTGAATCCAAACTTATACCATGCAAAACCTCTTCCTTCAAGGAACGGACAACTCCAATAATGCGTTTGTGAGGTATTATAGGAACGGAAGGGATTTCGAAGTAGTTTTCTTCAGTTAGTCGTGATAGTGCATCCGCCTTTTTGTTCTTATCTGCAGGTGTGTAGGTCACTAGGAAGTTAAACCTTAGAAAGAATAGTGACCATCGTACCTGTCGGTGCGAGAGAGTTTTGTTAGTCTGAAGATATTGGAGATTTTTATGGTCCGTGTATATAAGTATTGGTAATTGGGTGCCTTCGAGTAGATGTCGCCAATTCTCCAGAGCCAATTTTATAGCAAGCAGTTCCTTTTCACCCACGGGGTAATTTATCTCTGGACTGCTTAGGGATTTAGAAAAAAAGGCGACTGGATGAAGTGGTGAAGTGTGAGTTGGTCGTTGGGAGAGTATTGCTCCTACTGCCATGTTTGACGCATCTACTTCCAGAATGTATTGGAGGGATGGGTCTGGATGGCGTAGTATGGGAGCAGAAGTAAACCTTGTCTTTAACAGGTGAAAAGCTTTATTTGCTTCATCTGACCATTTGAATGTTTTTTTAATGCTAGTGAGCTGTGTGAGGGGTCTCACAATGGCAGAGAAGTTTCTAATGAACTTCCTGTAGAAATTCGAAAATCCAAGGAATCGCTGTAGCGCCTTGCGTGTGGTTGGTGTAGGCCAATCCTGAATGCAGGATATCTTACTCATGTCCATCTCGATTCCTGTTTTGGATATGATGTAGCCTAGAAACAGTACCTCTTCTTTATGAAACAAGCATTTTTTCAGTTTCACATAAAGGTTGTGTGCAAGCAATCTCGATAATACTAGTCTTACATGTCTTATGTGTTCAGACAGGGATCGTGAATATATAAGTATATCGTCCAGATATAGCACAACACAGACATCTAGTAAGTCTCTGAAAATATCGTTTATAAATTGTTGAAAAACTGCAGGGGCGTTGCATAGCCCGAATGGCATTACAAGATATTCAAACAATCCGTATCTGGTTCTGAATGCAGTCTTCCACTCGTGTCCATCACGGATTCGAATGAGATTGTATGCTCCTTTCAGGTCCAATTTTGAAAAATAGGTAGCTCCACGCACCTGCTCAATGAGCTCAGGGATAAGCGGTAGAGGATAGCGATCTTTTATTGTAATAGCATTCAATTGCCTATAGTCGATGATAGGCCTGAGACTTGAGTCCTTATTGCGGACAAAAAAGAGTCCTGCTGCTGTGGAAGAAGTGGAAGGTCTAATAAAACCTTTTTCCAAATTCTCATCCAAATAGTCTTTGAGATGGGAAAGTTCATCCTGTGAAAGAGGATAAACATGACCGAACGGCAATTTGCTATTTGGGAGTAGATCAATGCTACAATCATAGTCTCGATGGGGAGGTAGTGCTTGAGCATTTTTCTCAAGAAAAACCTCAGAGAGATCCTGATACCATAGTGGTGCAATCTCATCTGTCACCACAGACAGGATCTTCCCGAAAGACGGGAGGTTACACGTACCCTCGCAATAGCAAGAGAGGAAGGTCAGGGTCCGTTCCTTCCAATCTATGGTTGGTTGATGTGTGTGCAACCAGGGAAGTCCCAAAACAATGGGAAAGTGGGGTGAAGGTATTAGATCGAAGGTAGTGGTCTCCATATGAGACCCGTTAGTAGTGACTAGGAGTGCCTGTGTCTGATCAGTGATCGGACCAGAGGATAAAGGAACACCGTTAATAAGACTCACTGAGACAGGTTTAAGTTTAGAAATAATAGGAACTTTATTTAAAGCAGCAAAACGTATGTCAATATAATTTCCACAAGATCCTGTGTCAATCATGGCCTTAGTAGTAATCCTGTTCTGGTCCCACTGTAATGTTAAGCAAACAGAAAGGTAAGGGTTAGTGATTGAAGTTGTCAATCCCCCTAGGAGGACATGTGAACACTCACCCTTCTTTTTGTAGACTAGGGGACAGACGTTTATCTTGTGATCCGGGGATGCACAGTACAAGCAGAGATTACCAGATCGTCTTCTGGCTCTTTCCATAGTTGATAGAGGTGGGCGTATGGTTCCTACCTCCATAGGAACGGGGTCAACGGCCGAAATCCGAGAAGAACTGGATAATGGCATTCCCATTTTCTCAGCCTTTCTTTCTCGTAGTCTTCTATCTATGGTGATACTGAGTTGTATCAATGCATCCAGGGTTTTTGGCAGATCCGCTCGGGCGAGCTCGTCTTTAACGGCCTCTGATAGGCCAAGCCTAAATTGGGATTTCAGAGATGCATCATTCCATTCTGAATCAAGGGTCCATCTCTTGAATTCTGCGACAAAGTCTTCTACAGGTCTCCCACCTTGTTTCAAGGATCTTAATTGAAGATCGGCAGTACTCTGCCTATTGGGATCATCATATAGGCTAGTGAGTTCTGCTAGGAACAAGGCATAGGAGTTGAGAAGCTGGTCGCTTTTCTCAAAAAGAGAGTCTGCCCAGGCCCGAGGATCGCCTGTTAGGTAAGAAATAATAGTACAAACCTTAATGTGATCAGTAAGGTAGGTACGGGGTTTTAGCAAGAAAAGTAACTCACATGCGTTTTTAAATTCGCGAAATTTTTTGCGATCGCCTGTAAATACCAAAGGAGGATTTATTTTGGGTTCAGGGGACTGAGCAGTGGTAAGTTGTGTCAGTCTAATTACCTGCTGCGACAGAGCCTGATTGTCTTCTTTTAATTCAGCAAGTGCGTGTATTAACGCAGGTACTTGCTGTTTTAATTGTGTCATCTGAGTGGTTATTTCTGCTGAATCCATTTGTGGTTCGTTCAATCTGTAACGCTCCTGCGTTTTACGTATGATGTGGATTTTCAGCTGCAGAAATATTCCACTTCAGTAGTCATGTAGAGAAACGCTGAGACACCAATCCCAACTCTCAATGACTCATCATGTGTGGATGATCTCAATTCAGCAAGTAAATACACACACTCAATAAGATGTTTCCTAGAGTGACTTATGTATATAGTAACACAGTGATGATAGGCTGAAGAGACAGGTTGGGTAGAGATGGTAGATGACAGACACTTGAAAGGAAATGTTCTTGAAAGTAAGATAGTAGCAGATGGGATGCAGATAGGTTTAGCAATCATGTATGGTAGTAGATGACAGAGTAGCAGGTGGACATACAAGAGAGATCAACCCAGTGCAAGAACAGGTGGTAGTAGGCTCAAGAGCTAGCAATCTTAGATAATGCAGATGTAGTAATAGTCCTTAGTATGCAGAGCTAGATAGTGTAAGCTTTAGTATAAAGGTTATAAAGGTTTCCCCTGTGGGGTACTTATCACTAATAGCAATGTAGCAGAGGAGAGGTTCGGCAAGAGCGGATGATCCGGTAGCGGGATACAGGGATCAGCGCAGCGTGGTTCCGACAGCGAAGTATGCTTGCAAGCATGTGAGCTTCAAGACAGGTTAGCATCAAGGCACAAAGCAGTTTGAACGAACACATGTGAGTGAGAGCCGGCGATCTAAATAGCCATCCAGTCCGGCGCTCAGTGATGACAGCATCAGTCTTAAAGGTGTATGCGCACCTTACCAAAAGAGAATGGTGGGGCGCATACACTTATGAAAGAGTAATTAGGGTACCCAAAGGTACCAGAACATTACACTCAAGCATTGACTGGAGTCTAGCATTAAAAATATCACAACCAATGTCAGACAAACTAATACAATTATTGTAAAATAATCCAGGAATAAACCCTTCCAGCTCAAAATGACAGTAAGAATTGGCGGCATTGATTCACACATCAATCTGCCAACCCTTTTTCTAATCTTATCCATGTACTGAATTCCACAACTGGGAGCCCAAATCATACAAGGGACAATTTCAGTAAAACCAACTTAGTATCTGGCAGATAAAATAAATCCCATAGCAATTCTTTGCAGCAAGTCCAGGGGTCTTTTATTTGCAAATATGATGTGTGGTACAGGCCACACTTTGAAGAGAAAAAACAAATGATTAATTAAGTTGTCCCATTCAATTTTATTACTACTATTTTCACCAAACAAGCAGCTCATCAGTTGAAAAAGAGAAGTTATTTGTGTAAATTCTTGCTAAAGCCCATCTATGGGCCCATATGATAGATAAGTGGTCTGTGATTCAAGCCACCCTTGCGGAATCCAAAAGGAAATAAAATACTTAAAGAATATTGAAAGCAGGGGTCAAAATCTACCAGACTCCCATCTGCCAATCATCTTGATAGCTGCTTCAGTAGCTGTTCCAGTTATAAAGGAATGGGTGGAAATATGCTTGTCAATGAGACCATTTGCAGCATTATTTTTTAAATACCATATTCAATTAAATACAACAAGGAGTACCATCTGCAGGTGCTGGAAATGAGAGGGGGACTTGGCTGCCAACTACTTAGATACCAATGCAACAGGATCAATAACTATCACCACGTAGGTGAAGGGTTAACTATTTACCTTTACTCAACCGGTCTGTTCTTGGTTTGCACAAAATATATTAATAATGTTATCTCTTACCCTCATGTTTTCCAGCAACAAACCTGTATCCTTCTTACACAAACAACAAACTAGTTCCAAGATGTGGAAGGCACTAAAAAGGCTAGAGAAACTGCAGTTTACAAAATTGTTTCAAATGCTGAAGAAAAAACTGTTTTAATAGCATCAAGCCGAACACAGAGCATTTTAACTAAAATAAATGACCTCGGTCGGGGGAGTTAGGCCCCTTTCTTATGGGGCGGATCCGCTCAGCAAACTCCCCTAACTCAACGGGGATCGCTCTGTTAATCCCCACGGAGCAGGCAGGTGACAGGTCCATCTCTGCTCACTGTGCAGAGACAGACCTGTCAGAGTTCCGCTCTCCTCTATGTGGAGATCGGATGATCTGATTTGACCCACTGGCCATCCGCCTGTTTTCAGAGGATCTTGTCGGATCGGATGACAGATGGGTGTCAGTGGACACATCTCCGCTGACATCCACCTTTCAATAGAGGAGAAAGGGTAGCCTGATCAGGTCCACACGAAAAATGGACAGCTGAACCTGATCGGTCCGATCACGTAAATGGAGCCTAACACATTTCTAGGGGGAGTAACAATCTTTTCTTTTGAGGAACTGTTTTATGGTCACAGGAACAAATTGGGGCAGCTTGTAGCTTCCTAACAAAAGAAACACTAAAGTTTTGGAGAAATGTGCATGAGTAAAACCAAACTGAATATATAAAACTATAAAATATATATAAATTATAAAAAAATTCAGAATATAGAAATCAGAATCAATTCTGGTGAGTCTGCTAATTGAAATAAATCACAGGCATCTGAATAGTCATACCACCTACTCCATGCTAACAAATAGTTGCTACAGGCTTTTTCATATCATAACTGTCTCATCACATCTTGAAGTGATTTGCTGATAAGGAGGAACCAAATCTTTGGACAGTTTAGACCAGGGGTCTCAAACTGGCGTCCCTCCAGCTGTTGCAGAACTACAAGTCCCATCATGCTTCTACCTTTGGGAGTCATGCTTGTAACTGTCAACCTTACAATGCCTCATGGGAATTGTAGTTCTGCAACAGCTGGTGGGCCACCAGTTTGAGACCTCTGGTTTAGACCTTTGACTGCTGTTCCTTGTGCCAGTTTATGTGCAGTAGAAAATTCTAGAGATATAAAACCTACAAAAAATGCCTTATGCTTGCTTGCCAGGTGTTTTGCCTTGAGCCAAATGTTACAATGTAAACAGTGGAGCACAAAGTGTTTCAGCAGCCTGACTACAGGAGTAGACAGATCAAACTAATAATTGCATAGATTATGTGTTCGTTATTTGTTTGCAGAAGAATAGGCATGTTGTTAAAAATGCTGGCTCCATACTACCACTGCAACCATGACAGGAAACAGTTCCAGTAACAATGTTTTTTGTTTTTTTGTTTAACCGCTTCCATACAGAGCAGTTAGACACCCTTCCTGCCCAGACCAATTTTCAGCTTTCAGCACTCTCACACTTTGAATGACAATTGCTCAGTCATGCTACACTGTAACCAAACAAAATTTTTATCATTTTTTTCACACAAATAGAGCTTTCTTTTGGTGGTATTTGATCACAACTGGGGTTTTTTTTTCCGTGATATAAGCAAAAAAAGAGCAAAAATTTTGCAAAAAAAACACTTTTCTTTAGTTTCTATTATAACATTTTGCAAAAAATAAATTTTTCTTCATACATTTGGGCCAAAATTTATACTGCTACATATCTCTGGTAAAATTAACCCAAATTAGTGTTATTTAGTCTGTGTGAAAGTTATTGAGTCTAGAAGCTATGGTGCCAATTACTGAAAATTGATCCCACCAGATGTACTGATGGCCTATCTCCTTTCTTAAGGCCCTGAAATGTCAGGACAGTACAAATACCCCCCAAATGACCCCTTTTTGTAAAGTAGACAGTCCAAGGTATTTAGTAAGAGGCATGGTGAGTTTTTTGAAGTTATAATTTTTTCCCACAATTCTTGGGAAAATGAAGAAAAATTTTTTTTTTCTTTTTTTTCCCAAAACGTTGTCAATTTATAAGCTATTTCTAACACATAGCATGTACACAGCAAAAATGACACCCCAAAATTCATTCTGCTACTCCTTCTGAGTATGGTGATACCACATGTGTGAGACTTTTACACAGCCTGGCCACAAAAAGAGACTCCACGTCCAAGTAGCACCATAAGGCGTTTTAGGAGCATAAATACACATAAAACTTTCTTACTACCTTTCACACTTTTCAAGGCCCTAGAGCACCAATACAATGGAAAAGTCCACAAAATGACCCCATTTTGGAAATCAAACACTCCAACGTATATTCTATGAGGCATTATGGGTCCTTTGAACATGTCATTTTGTTCCACAAGTTTTTGGAAAATGTGGGAAAAAAATAAAATTTTTTTTTTTTTTTTTTTACACAAAGTTGTCAATTTATAGGATATTCCTAACACATAGCATGTACATAGCAAAAATGACACCCCAAAATACATTCTGCCACTCCTCCTGAGTATGGCAATACCACATGTGTGAGACTTTTTCACAGCCTAGCCATATAGAGGGGCCCAACATCCAAGGAGCATCATCATGCATCCTAGCCACTTGCCTAGGCCTATTTTTGACATTTGGTGTTTACAAGCTAAAATCAGTTGTTTTTGCTAGAAAACTACTTAGAACCCCAAAACATTATATATTTTTTTTTAGCAGAGACCCTAGAGAATAAAATGGAGATTATTGCAATATTTTTTATCACACCGTATTTGCGCAGCGGTCTTCCAAACGCAATTTTTTGGGAAAAAATTCACTTTTTTGAATTAAAAAATAAGAAACCAGTAAAGTTAGCCCAATTGTTTTCCATAATGTGAAAGATAATGTTACGCCGAGTAAATAGATACCCAACATGTCATGCTTCAAAATTGCGCACGCTCACAGAATGGTGACAAACTTTGGTACTTAAAAATCCCCATAGGCGACACTTTAAAAATTTCTACAGGTTGCTATCTTAGAGTTACAGAGGAGGTCTAGGGCTCAAATTATTGCTCTTGCTCTAACGATCGCGATGATACCTCACATGTGTAGTTTGAACACTGTTTACATATATATGTGGGCGGGTTTTCCGTATGCGTTCGCTTCTGCGCGCGAGCTCGCGGGGACAGGGCGCTTTAATTTTTTTTTTTTTTTTTTTTTTACTATTAATTTTATTTATTATTTTTTATTTTTACACTGTTTTTTTTAAAAAAAAATTGATCATTTTTATTTCTATTACAAGAAATGTAAACATTACTTGTAATAGAAAAAGGCACGACAGGACCTCTTTTTTGTGAGATCTGGGGTCAAAAAGTCCTCAGATCTCACAAGTACACTAAAAGATAGAAAAAATAAAAAAAATAAATAAAATGAAAAAAAAAAAGGGACCTTTAAACTGGTTGCTAGGCAACGACGTTTGCCGTAGCTCCTGTCCTCCAAGACCATAGAGTCGAGTGAGGGCAAGCTTGCCCTCACTCGACATCCTGTCTGTGAGGATCTGGGACCGGATCGTTTTCCCCGCTGCCGGCGGGTCCGGTAAGCGGGGAAAAGGACCAGAATGCGGCGGGAGGGGGGGCACCTCTTCCGCCACCCCGGAAGGGTGATCCCGCGGCGAATCCGCCGCTGGGACCACCCTTATCGGAAAGCCAACCGTCCACCGTTTAAAAAAATACCAGGGTTATGGCAGCTATCTGCTGCCATAACACCGGTATTTAGGTTTAAACGGAGGACGTATATAAACCTTTTTGGACTTAGACATGGTGGCTGTATGAAGGGTGACAGGTACTCGGGTACTTTGCTGGGCAGGTGACAGGTACTCTGGTACTGATGAGCAAGTGGCAGGTACTCGAGTACTCCGATAGGCAGGTGACAGGTACTCGGGTACTCTTATGGGCAGGTGATAGGTACTGATGAGTAGTACTGATACTGATAGGTGATAATGTACTGATGGGTACGGATGATCAGTACTGATAGGTGATAGGTACTGATGGGTACTGATGAGTAATGATGGGTACTGATGAGCAGGTGGCAAGTACTCGGGTACTTCAGGTGTCAGGTACTCTGATGAGCAGGTGGAAGGTACTCGGGTACTCTGATGGGTAGGTGACAGGTACTCGGGTACTCTGATGGGTAGGTGACAGGTACTCGGGTACTCTGATGGGTAGGTGACAGGTACTCGGGTACTCCGGTGACGGGTACTCAAAGTACTAGAGTACCTGTCATCAGAGTACCCGAGTACCTGTCATCAGAGTACCCGAGTACCCGTCATCAGAGTACCCGAGTACCCGTCATCAGAGTACCCGAGTACCCGTCATCAGAGTACCCGAGTACCCAAGTACCTGTCATCAGAGTACCCGAGTACCTGTCATCAGAGTACCCGAGTACCTATCATCAGAGTACCCGAGTACCTGTCATCAGAGTACCCGAGTACCTGTCATCAGAGTACCCGAGTACCTGTCATCAGAGTACCCGAGTACCCATCATCAGAGTTCCCGAGTACCTGTCACCAGCCCATCAGAGTACCTGTCATCAGCCCATCAGAGTACCCGAGTACCTGTCATCAGAGTACCTGATGGGCTGGTGACAGGTACTCGGGTACTTTGATGGGCTAGTGACAGGTGCTTTTTATTGGGGGGGGGGCAATCAGTGTGGTTGGGGTGCACTGTACTTGGTAACTAGCTGTTACCACAATCTCCTCCTCACACAGGATCAGTGTGTGAGGAGGAGAACACGGTGACAGCTAGTTACCGTGTTCTCTGATGACATTTGTGACCGGCTGTGATTGGACACAGCCGGTCACGTGGTAAAGAGCCAATTTCATTGGCTCTTTACCTAGATCGGGGATGGGCTCTGTCCGAGGGACGAGCCTCGTCCCCGATCGCCGCGTTGCGTGCCCCCGGGGGGGGCGCATTAAGGAAGGAACGAGCTGCTCGCGCTGGAGCCGCTCATGTGATCGGCTGTGATTGACACAGCCGATCACCTGGTAAACAGCCAATTTCTATTGGCTGTTTACCTTGATCAGGGATGGGCTATGTCCGAGGGACGAGCCTCATCCCTGATCGCGCCGCTGCGCGCCGCCGGGGGCGCGCACTGGCAGCTAGAACGGGCCGACGTCATATGACGGCGGCTCGGATCACTAAAGGAATGTTGCCGACGTCATTTTACAATGACTCGGTATTGAAGGGGTTAAATCATTATCTCTCCAGAAATCTAGCCAGGGACCAGCCCACCAGTAAACATTACAACAGGCACCAACACTTATAGAGCCTGCAGTATGCATGTGTAACATTTAAAATCAGTATTCAAAGGAAATTTTCCTTGCAAATTGACTTACCGTTATTCTTGGATAAAAAATAAACTATGCCAATCTAGTAAATCATCTCTAATTTCCCAAGATAAATGTACAGTTAGGTCCATATACTGTATATTTGAATACAGTTACAATTTTCATTTTTTCAGGTATTTACCATAACATATTCAAACTATAGTTATGTAATAGATATGAACTGAAAGTGTACACTCTCAGGTTTAATTTGAGGGTATGTAAATATGGACAATTGATTCAAAAGCTTTTACATGGCCATGTGCGGGCTACTCCATTATTTCTTCATCAATTAAGCAGGTAAAAGGCCTGAAGTTGATTCTAAGTGTGGTATTTGCATTTGGAATCTATTGCTGTGAACCTACATCATGCGTTCAAAGGAGCTGTCCATGCAAGTGAAACAGGCCATTGTAATCGGCCATACACACTATAAGATTTTCTGAAGACTTTTTCCTTTACACTTACCAAAACCATATAATATGAGGTCAAACCTAAACACTTTCAATTTGTATGCAATCTGGCAGGCCCTTGCACTACATAGAAAAGGTAAATCTTTGAGCCGGTTCACACTGGGGCGACTTGTCAGGCGACCTGGTCACCTGACAAGTCGCCGCGGGTCGCCTGCCATAGATTAGCACAGGACCCGTTCTAATAGGAGCGACACAAGTCGCTCCGACATAGAAAAAGGGTCCTGAGCTACTTTTGGGCGACCTGGAGCGACCTGCATTGACTTCAATGATATGAAGTCCATGCATGCCGATCCGAGGCATGCACGGTCACAGTTCGCCCCGGCAAGTCGGGTCGCGCCTATGTGAACCGGCTCTGAAGGAAATCTAACCACAAAAGTTGGATAGTGTGTATCCAGCTTAAGGCTTCAAAACTGAAACAAATCCATCAGAGAGATAGCAGCGACATTAGGAGTGGCCAAAACAACAGTTTTGCACTGATGAGCTCATTAATCACCTGATGTAGACCCAATTGAGCATGCATTTCACTTGCTGAAGGCAAAACTAAAGGCAGAAAGACCCACAAACAAAGAATAACTGAATACAGCTGCAGTTAGAGCCTGGCAAAGCATCAGAAAGGAGGAAACCCAGTCTTTTGCAATGTCCATGGGTTCCAGACTTCAGGCAGTCATTGTCATTACATTTTATTTATAATTATATATATTTGTCCAATTACATTTGAGCTCCTGAAAATGAGGGGACTATGTATAAAAATTGTTGCAATACCTAAAATTTGTACTTGATAGTTTTGTTCAACCCCTTGAGTTAAAGCTGAAAGTCTGCACTTCAAATTCATTTGGATTGTTTCATTTTAATTTTATTCTGGTGGCATACAGAGCCAAAATTATGAAAATGGTGCCTGTGTCCAAATATACATGGACCTAACTGTATATGTGAATAGGGAATTTAACCCTGCAAATACAAAGCCAACCCTTCTGGAAAAACTCTTCCCATAGACATCATTCCGGAAGAAAATGCCAGTAACCTTAGTGTTGACTGTATCTCCTGTAATACTTATATACTGTATATTATGAGTTGTAGAAGACTCCTAAGTTGATCAATAACTAAATTCCATCTTAACTGTAGCACTTGAGATTCCCAAAAAATCCTATGTTGGACATGGAGAAACCTTTCTATTGCAGCAAAAGAAACACCAATGTGCCTCATCAACTGCTGAAAAACCTTGAATAACTTTGAGAAATGGCCCGAATTAGCAGTCCCTATATACAGGAAATCGTCTTTATAATGCACCATGGCCCCTTTCGGGTGTTCATCCATTCAAAAAAGGAGGAAAATGATTCAAAACACGGGCAACCTATTGAAAGATATTTATCAAAAATGGTTCTATGTCTGATTAGGCCAAGAGGGTTCCCTGACCAAAGGCTCTAATGATGGCCATTGCCTGCTAAAAAGTAACAATATAAACTGATGCTATACCATCATTGATTAGGTCATTAAGAGATAACCCCATTGTAAGTCAGGGATGGTGAATAATTCTTTATTCATTAGACTCTGCTTGGGTATTAGCCCTAGCTGTGAAAGGCAAAACTCCCTTCCCTAATTACCTTGTTTTCACTAATATCTTTGCTTGGTAAAGCAGTCACAAAATATACATCATTAGTTCGAAACAATCCTGACCCAAATAGTTGGGCAAGTAAAAACCAAAATCAAAACCAATGAGCATGAGCCTGATCCATTTGGGAAGTTGTTTAGCCATGGGAGCATTTTTTAAAACTCACTGCTGATCATGCGTTCCAGAAAAAGCTTCTCCCCAGGCACAGGGGCCTATAGATTAGATTGCTGATAGTAACAATAACCTTCATGTCTATATTTGCATGTTTGGGGAGATTGACACTAAGGGCTCTTTCACACTGTCCGTCCGTTGGACAGACTCCGTTTATCTCAGCGGGGGATCAGCTGTGTGCGGGGACACAGCTGTCAGTTCCCCATACATCTCTATGGGGGAATCGGATGGGAACACACCGTCGGTCCGTTCTCATCCAATCCAATCCGCTGGATGGATGGAAAATAGGGTTTCCCTCCGTCCAGATTTGACTGATCGGATGTCAGCGGAGACATGTCCGCTGACATCCGATGCCCCATAGAGATGCATGGGGGGACCGTTCTGATCCGCCAAAAAAAAACTGACAGGCGGATCTGAACGGTCCACCTGTGTGAAAGAGCCCTAAGATGCATTGAAGGAAAAAAGGTAAATCTAAAACAATGAATATGTGTTCGCTGGGGAGTCATCAAATTCAGCCAAAGACCAATAAACAGTACTTAGATCCCCATTTAATAGGTGGGTAGACTGCCAGTTTTGGTCTGTAGATAAATCATAATGGAACAATGTCAATGACCTGTAAGGCTTATAAGCCTCATGGACATTGTCCACATGCTAAAAAAGAACTGAAATGAAGGTCGGGCCTGTTTTCACCCATCACACTTGCATAGGTTGAATGAAAGCCTATAACCAACTAGCAAATGTTCCAGCCACAGAACATCTTCACTCTACGTCTGGGCTCAGCCTTTCTTTCTAATCAAAATCATTCTGAATATCTACATGATCACCCTGATTTTTTTCTTTATAACACCAATTGATAGATAAAATAAAACACAAAAAAGCAAAGTTAACCACTTAAGCCCTGGAAGATTTTACCCCCTTCCTGACCAGGGGGTTTTTTGCGATTTTTTACTGCGTGACTTTAACGGACAATTGCGCGGTCGTGCTGTACCTAAACAAATTTCACGTCCTTTTTTTCCCACAAACAGAGCTTTCTTTTGGTGGTATTTGATCACTTTTTGATCATGATTTTTTGATCATGCGCTATAAACAAAAAAAGAGCGTAATTTTTGCAAAAATAACAATATTGTTCACTTTTTTTTATATGAAATCCCCCCCAAAAAAAATGTAAAAATCAAAATTTTTTAACATTTGCAGCCAAATTGTTTTATGCTACATATGTTTGGTAAAAAAAATCGCAAAAAGCGTATTTTGATTGGTTTGCGCAAAAGTTATCGCGTTTACTAACAAAGGGAAAGATTTTTGTCATTTTTGGTGGGTTTTTTTTTAACGAGTAATGGCCGCGATCTGCGATTTTTTTTGCAGTACTGCGACATTGCGGCGGACAGATCGGACCCTTGACTGACATTTTTTACACTTTTGGGGGTACCAGTGACATTACTGCAGTAATCAGTGCTATATATATGCACTGTTACTGCAAAAATGACACTGGCAGGGAAGGGGTTAACTGTATTGGACAGGGAGGGGTTAAGTGTGTCCTAGGGGCATGATTCTAACTGTAGTGGGACAATGCTATTGGTGTAAAAACAAAGATCAACGGTTCTACATAGTAGAACCGTCTGATTTTCATTTTTACACAGGGGAGAATGACAGGCGGCTTGTTTACATAAGCCGCTCTGCCTTTCTCCCGCTGTACCGACGATCGGCGAGTGACGATCGGACATCGGGTCCGCGGGTCACACGCCCGCACTCCTCCCTGAACGAGCCGAGGCGGGCGCGCACCACAGCGGGCGCGCGCTCGCCCGCTATTGGCTCTAATAGCAGTGACAGGCGAGTGACGTAGATCTACGTCACTCTGCCTGGCCGGGGCTGACTGCCGCAGTAAATATACTGTGCGCAGTCGGCAACCGGTTAATGCTTCTCTTTAATCACTTGCTGACCGCCAGCAGTACATATACTGCGGCAGGCTGGCTCTGCCCCGTGAAAAGATGTAACTGATGCCCATTCGCCACAGGGAAACTTGATGTATGGGTCCGGAATCCACGATCACTCCCTGTGAATACAGAATGGCGGTCTGCCGTTGTAAACACTTTTTTTTTTTTTTTTGTAAAAATTTTTATTGGGAATGTTATATAGCAGAAAGTGAAAAATATTGATTTTTTTTCAGAATTGTCGCTCTTTTTCTGTTTATAGCGCAAACAATAAAAATCGCAGAGGTGATCAAATATCACCAAAAGAAAGCTCTATTTGTGGGGAAAAAAAGGCATCAATTTTATTTTGGTACAGCGTCAGTTAAACTAACGCAGTGCCGAATCGCCTAGTCATTAAGGGGAAAACCTTATGGTCCAGAAGTGGTTAACAACATTCCACCTGAATCTGTGAAGTCATAACTGGCTCACAAGATACAGTTATGGAAATGTCAGTGACTGGGATGGCATAAAAACTAAGATAAACTGCAGACACATGATCAGATTGTGTAGATAACCAAACAGCAGCAGGGGAGGAAGGTATGTGTAAAGATGGAGGACAACCTGAAGAACCTATTAGTTGAGGAAAGTAACCTAATAAAGGTGCCTTTCCATCCCCTATATTGCACTCACTAAGTACAGAAGTAGGTCCTGATTCTTGCCCAGTGAGGGATGCTTGGTCCTGAAGAGTTGCAAGAGTAAAAGCCACTTTCCTAATGCTGTTTACTAGGGATGATCGAACTTTTGAAAAGTTTGGTTCGACCAGAACAACCGAACTTCCCGAAAGTTCGGGTCCGGATTCCAGAACCCCATTGAAATCAATGGGACCCGAACTTCGGTAATCAAAAAACATCATTTTGAAGCCCTAAAACCCAATAAATGCCCCTAAAAAGTGCCTAGGGTTCTGGGTCATGCCCCAGGGACTATTAATCACACAAAAAAAGTTCTTAAAAATTGTCGTTTTTGATAGAGAGCCAATTATTGAAAAAATTATTGAAAAAAAAAATGAGATTTCTTTGGATTTAGTGTCTGGGGGGTTTAAAAGGTGTACATGCGAAGTTTCAGCTCTGTAGCATGTCCAGAACCAGAATAAAAGATAATTTTTCTTAGAATTTTTATTAGCGCAGGGATGGGGTTCCACTACTTTCACACCTGGGCGTTTTTGTTTCAGGCGTTTATTGGGCATTTTTTGGGCGTCTTTGGAGGCAGGCATGACATCTGAACTTCTGTATAGGGGTATATATACACACACACACACACATATATATATATATATATATATATATATACACATATAGGTGTGAAAGTAGCGGAACCCCATCCCTGCGCTAATGAAATTATTTGCAGGGATGGGGTTCCGCTCCTATCACACCTATATGTGTGTATGTGTATATATACATATATGTGTGTGTGTATATATATACCCCTATACAGAAGTTCAGATGTTATGCCTGCCTCCAAAGATGCACAAAAAAATACCCAATAAACCCCTGCAACAACACACCTGGGCGTTTTTGTTGCAGGCGTTTATTGGGCATTTTTTGGGTGTCTTGGGAGGCAGGCATAACATCTGAACTTCTGTATAGGGGTATATACACACACACACACACACACACACACACACATATATATATATATATATATATATATATATATACACACATACACACATATAGGTGTGAAAGTAGCGGAACCCCATCCCTGCGCTAATGAAATTATTTGCAGGGATGGGGTTCCGCTCCTATCACACCTATATGTGTGTATGTGTATATATACATATATGTGTGTGTGTATATATACCCCTACACAGAAGTTCAGATGTCATGCCTGCCTCCAAAGACATCCACAAAAAAGCCCAATAAACGCCTGAAACAAAAACACCCAGGTGTGACAGGAGCGGAGCCCCATCCCTGCTCAACTATTAATTCTAAGAAAAATGATCTTTTTCTTATGGCGGTCACCCTGACATGGAAGAGTTTGGTCACCCTGGCATAGCAGTCAGAGTCAGTTCACCCTACACTACACTACGGTCACCCTGACACTTAACACTTTCCCTACAGAATCTAGATTATTGAATCTAACTATAGTGGTATATAGTACCCTAACTACACTAGATATCCCTTTCCTCGCACTAATAATTGCTAAATGACACTTTTGCAGCAGGAGTAACAGAACTGCTTTCACTCTCTTCCACAGCCCCTGTATTACAGTGCTAGAGATTTGGTGGGGCTATGTTATATACTGGGGGGCGTATTCACTACTGATTGGCCTCTGGACCCCCTAGTCACTCCAATCACATTCCTAGCATCCTCCTGCCCCCTCAATTGGCTTTTACTGATGTTTCTGGTCCAATCAAGGGCTTTTAAAGCCCAGTTCCTGTCCCATTGCATTTTGGGCAGTTCTGGTTGCTGAATTCCGAACTTTTTCCGCAAAAAGTTCGGAATTCGGCCGAATTTCGAACAGTCAATGTTCGGGTCGAACCGATGGTCGACCCGAAATGTTCGATCATCCCTACTGTTTACCACTTGGCTATGTTCTGGAACTGTGGGTCTCTGATGGGGAGTAGGGGCACTTAGGCTTTCTGCTCCTCTTTAGCAGGGGTCCTGCCTCTTTCTTCCAGGGATCCAGTGACCTGGCCATTGCCCATCCCCAGCGGCATTGAGAAGTGCATCTGACTTTTGGTTCAGCGTCCTGTTAAGCCTCTTCTGGGGATCCTTCCTCAGCCTGTGTTGGAAATCCTTACAAGTGGGCAACAATACATTTTGATCACTCTGCCCCAGCTCTGATAGCCTTCTCCCAGCAGACAGTTACAAGTTCTGTGCCCAACGTATACTTGCATCTGACAAGCTGAAGCTTTGGAATAGTTAGTGGGCTTTAAAGAACCAACAGTTCCTTTTGCTGTTCTGAGGTTACAGCTGGACAGCCCCACCAGCAGCAGCACGCAGAATTGATTGTGGGCCTGAAGTCAAGGCATGAATGAGGAAGCAGAATGTAGGCAGCTTTTAGGCAAGGCTTCTCCTGAACGATTTGCTCTGCGTAGAAAAATAAACAGAGAAAGCTAGCAGAAAGATTCTGTACCTTTTATTGTGCTAATTCAAATAAAGCAGTGAACTTTGGAAGACTGTACAGGAAGAAAGGAGGGGTTCGCTGTAGGGGGTGACAAGTCCCATGGGGACACTTGGTTAGCCCCCTGTCCCTAGCATTCTACTCTGTGGGCATCTGGGAGTAAATAGACTCCTCTGACGGTTTACACCCGACCACCCTCCCATCACATCTGCCTAAATAGTGTAGAATGGATACTTTTCCGTGTTGTTTTAGCGGATCAGTCTGAACCTGGAGGTAGGTGGGTGTAAACAAGCACAAGTCCGTAGGAATGCATGGACCTTCCAATCAGGTCCGTCTGAAAAACGAAAAGGCGGACCTAATCGGATTGCCCGTGTGAAAGGAAATTTATACGTTATGGTGTCCTGATGTCTATTTAAATTGTCTCCATATTACTGTTGATTATAAACACTAGGCACATTTGATTAATTTAAAACAAAGAATGTGTACAGTTTCTGACCTCCAGGACGTTTATTTATTTATTTTTTTATTCATGTTTTTTATTATTTTTTATAGGATTTCCAACAACAATTTCAGTAAAAATGGCGTGTCTGCATTCGCTGAAGCTTTGAAATATAACAACACTATCACTGAAATCTGGTAAATACCAAGCTGCTCAATTTTAGATAATATATGTTACATATACAATAAATTAAGTGTCAAGTAGTAGAAAGATAAAGCCTGGGTTATCATTGTAAGCTGGCCATGCTTAGTCCTGATAAGGTTGCTGAAATTTAAGCTGTGGGTGGCCCTGAAGGCACTCTCCTTCTATACATCCTTTTATCTTAAATTTGAAGAAGCCAGGCAGAAAATTGTTGGCAAAACCGCAGCTGCATCTGTATGCTGTTAGCCGCAGGTTCTGTCTGTCTGTCTGTCACAAAACAATAACTGGCGTGGGAGATTCTGCCATCCACGCTGTTTAGTATGGATTGGGAATCAACAGACTTTGGCTCCTTTCACACGGCCGCTCCGTGTGAAAGGTCCGCTGCGGGACTTTTTTTTTTTTTTTACCACGGAGCGGATGACATTTCTGTCATCCGCTCCGTGTGCCCGCATATCATCCCATCCGTTTGCGGATGATATGCGGACATAATGTATGTCTATGGCACTGCGGATGTCAGCGGATGACACCGCTGACATCCGATTTTCCTTCCTTTCCGTGTTTTACACGGAAGAAAAAATGGGTTCTGTTCCATTTGTAAAAACGGAACAGAACTGAATGGAGGAAAATCGGGTGTCAGCGGATGGTATTCCGCTGACACCCGCAGTGCCATTCACTTACATTATGTCCGCAAATCATCCGCAAACGGATTGGATGATTTGCGGACACACGGAGCGGCCGTGTGAAAGGAGCCTTTAGGTTTACTATGACTATAAATAGATAATTTGGGACAATTTGTCCCAAACAAACTATTTCCTTTACTAATAGATGTGCCAGATGGGAATACTGCATAAACTGTAGGTACAGTAGCATCAGCTAGTGCATTACCCAAGATTTACTAGCCAACCTCAATGCACTGTTTAATTGGGCAACTATGTGGCAAATGTTAAATGTTGATAAATGTAAAGTTACGCACTTGAGGGCTAAGATTATGCATGCATTATACCTACAGTCATCATAATCCATAGTGGAGAAGGATTTGGGGGTTTTGATAGATCATAAGCCTAATAATAGCATGCAATACCAAGCTGCAGTTTCCAAAGCGAGCAAAATTCTTTCTTGTATTAAGAGAGGTCTCTGGAGAGAGACCTCCTGTACTCCTGTACAAATCATTAGTAAGACCTCATCTGTAATATGCAGTTCACATTTGGGCACCAGTTCTCAAAAAGGATATCGGGGAACTGGAGAAAGTGCAGGGAAAGGCAACCAAACTGAAAAGAGGGATGGAGGAGCTCAGCTATGAGGAAAGATTAGAGGAACTGATTGTATCCTCTCTTGAGAAGAGGAGATTAAGAGGGGATATGATCAACATGTACAAATACTTAATGGGTCCATATAGTGATCTTGGTGTTGGGTTATTCCCTTTAAGGTCATCACAGAGGACAGGGGGGCACTCTTTACGTCTAGAGTAAAAGAGATTTCATCTCCTAATAGGGAAAGGTTTCTTCACAGTAAAAGCTGTGAAAATGTGGAATAGACTCCCTCCAGAGGTGGTTCTGGCCAGCTCAGTAGATTGCTTTAAAAGGCTTGGCTTCTAAATGTACATAATATAACTGGGTACTAACATTTATAGGTAAATTTGATACAGGGAAAATCTGATTGCCTCTAGGGGGATCAGGAAGGAATTTTTTCCCCTGCTGTAGCAAATTGGATCGTGTTTTGCTGGGGTTTTTCGCCTTCCTCTAGATCAACTGTGGGTATAGGATTGTGTATATGGGATTGTATGATTTATTTATTTTTTTTATTGTTTGACCTAGATGGACTTTTTTTCAACCTGACTAACTATGTAACTATGTGAAATGCAGTATTCAGCACTGTGTATGCAGCAGGAAGGGGACTTCTGTCCTATTCCCAGGCCAAAATTCAGTTGGCCTGAGCGCCATTCATAGGAAGCCTTGTAATTTATGAATGAATGCAAGGTTTCCTTTGATTGGCTGAGGTGGAGATTGTGACATCATCACATCATCCACCCGCCTTTTCATCTTACTCAATCAGAGGAAGACCTTGTATTCATTTTTAAAATACAAGGCTTCTATGATGGCTGAGCAGCACTGCCCAGCCCAACTCGATTTTGTTCTGGGATCAGGCCAGATGTCCCCATGCTGCTGCCGGAAGATATCGCTGTATACTGTTACTATGCTTATGCTACATACAGTTCCATACAGCTGCATACTATGCTTATGACACGGGACAGTTTATACAGCGCTACCAGCAAAAATTTCTGTTCGTAAAGAAAATAGTTCATTTGGGCCAACATGGCCCGAACAAATTACTTCAAGTCAACCTGGAGTAAGGCTTTTTGTTTTTTAAAACTGCATATAACAAGTAAATATTTGCACTTTTGCACTCAAAACTAAATTTAACCTGGTGGCCTAACACATGGAGGTCACTATATCGGAATGAACAATTTGGTTTGCAAGAGTCAAAACTTACAGTGATTTAAAAAAAAAGGAAAAAGGTGCTACAACCTGATCAGACAGCTCTCAAACATCAAAAAAAAAAAAAAAAAACACCTAGTGCATTACCCGGGATTTCGATTCTAAGACACAAACATCATGTGCCAGACTAGCACTCTCCATCTGCTTATGTATAGGCATCCAAATCACAACATATCGGCAGCAAGGTGAGTGTAAAAGCTTCTTCTTTATTTTCAAGGAGAAAATATTCCATGGAGCAACCAATGCTAACGTGCTTCAGTCAGGAGATGACCTACTGTAAGTCATAGCTATGAGTAAGATCATCTTTTGACTGAAACATATTAGTGTTGGTTGCTCTATGGAATATTTTACTCCTTGGAAATAATAAAGATTTTACACTCACCTTGTTGCCAACATGTCGTGATTTGGATGCCTTTACAGTGAATTTAGGTGGTTTGCTCCAAGCTAATGTTTGCTGGAGGGCAGAAAAAAAGCTGAATTAGATATTTAGCAAAGACTTTGTCTAAGCCTACCTTAGGGTAACACTTATTTAAAAATTGCTGGCAACTACAACCAGCAACTGTTGACATTTTAAACCCAACAAATTACAGGACTATGTAACATACAACATGGGGCATGCAATGCAGTGGTCAAGAGCATGCAGCGTACAAAATATTTTGTGGATACAGCACTGGATTAGGTAAGTATTTAGAGCTCATATTTTCATTAAAGAAGAACTCAAAGAATGGGATTACTTTATGCACATGTCCCAAACAATTTTTGCAGATGCCACCCCCTCATGGCCAGTGTCAAAGCTGTAATTTACTATTGTAGCATATGTTACTTCCAGGAAGTGGTGTCCCCTTCTGGCAAGTGCTCCAGCCACTTCCCTCTGTGTACTAAATAAAGAGCATGTAACACAGAAAATGTAGAAGCTAAGTGCTTGTAATGCACAGAATAGGAGTTAGGAGTATTTATTGCACAAAATGCAGGGGTTTGGAGTATGCAATGCACAGAAAGCCGAGGTCAGAAGTATGTAACCCACAGAAAGCACAGGTAGGGAGTATGTAATACACAGAGTGTAAATCGCACAGAGTAAATGTAACACACAGGGTATTAAATTTAGGATGGATAGCACAAAGAATGCAGGAGTCTGGAGAATTTAGGGCACAAATTGCAGGGTTAGAGATATGTAATGACAGAGTGCAGGGGTATGTAGCACACAGAATGCAGGGGCGAGGAGTATGTAATGTACAGAGTGCAGGGGTCAGGAGTACATCATTCATAGAGTGCAATGATCAGTACTATGTAATACACAGAATGCAGTGGTAGGGAGTATGCAACGTGCAGAGTGCAGAATTCAGGATGTGTAGTACAAAGAGTGCAGCTGTCTGCAGTATATAAAGCAGAGAATGCAGGGGTCATGAGTATGTAATGTATAGAGAACTGGGTCAAGCATAATTCATAAAGTGAAACATGTCAGGAGTACATAATGCACAGTCCAAGGGTCAGGAGTACTTAATACCCAGAGTACCGTGCAGAGTGCAAGGATCAGGAGTGCATAACAAACAGAATGCGGACATCAGAAGTATATATTGTACACAGCGTTAAGGTCAGGTGCACATAACACAAAGAATGCAGGGGTCAGTAATACGCAACACAGAGTTTGAGCCTTGAGCATATAACACACAAATCGCCTTCCTTTCCCAGCACAAATCCTCTATCCTAGCCAAAGTCCTCTCCAAGAAAAACTTCACCTCAATTGCCAACTCATATTCCACCCCAGTACAACCCCCACATTCACTGGGCCCATGTTTGATTTACTCAGATATATGAAAAAAAAGTGGCAGTCATGGTTCTGGGTCCCGGGGCACCAAGTAAGACATGTGCAGCATACGCCCAGGCGAGCGCTGGTGATTCTGATTAGCTGCTTTGAAATTTTATATTTCAACCACAAAGGGAAAAGGCAAAAAGGGAAATGCACAGCATCTCACTATGGTGTGACTAATTAAAGAAATACGATTTTGCATTCTTTTCAAAGTGTCCAAAAAAAAAGATTTATTTGCAAAAAAAGCTGAAAAAAAAGTATGTTTTTTTTTAAACTAAGAATCTTACTTACCTATGTGGATGCTGCATCAGTCTCCTGGCGCCCCTAACAATGAGAACTTATTGATCTAACACCACTGATTACTCTCCCCCCCCACGCTCACTGGAGTGCTGAGCTGTGGAGGGGGCGGGAACGGCGCACTTAGGCTCAGGCTCACCCAGGTATGTGGGTGTATCCCTACTCTATTGTCCCAATCTTGCCCGAGCCTGGACGGCTCTATGATGTCAGCAGACAGCGGACTTCAGCCCGCTGTCTGCTGAAAACAGGTCACAGGAGTGCAGAATGAACTGCACTCCCATGAGCCACAGGAGACAAACAGCCAAACAAGCCTTGGCTGTACTTCTCCTTCAAAGCAGCAAACATTACATATGTTTTACATTTGTTTGCGTAATGTATTAAAAGTTAGCGTTTGATGAAATATTTTAAAAATGTATTTTTAGGTTAGTATTTTCTATCATTTATGTTGTAGCTCAACTCATACTATGGGTTGTGCTTTTTTCTCTAGGCTGAAAGGAGCTAACCTGTCAAATGAAGACATGAAGACATTTGACCAGCTGGACCGTCTGTTTCTAGAAGGAAGAAAAACATACTGAGCCTACGTGCATCCAACTGATATAACATAAACTACATCAAAGGAGAGTTTACATAATAGCCTGATATCAATAACACTTAAACTGTATTTTCCTAAAATATAAATTTACATTAAGGTCCTGGACTGTACAAATATAAGAAGTATACGTAAAGCAAAATTGAGGCATGTCTATTTATTTATGGTAACAGAGTTTTTTTCCTGGTTCAGACATGCTATGATTTGCTTAAAACAGAACTAAAGTACTGTTGTTATTATTTACTGGAGGCAGACAGGTTTTTTTTTATTGCAGGAGACATGCAATGTCTTTTCTGCAATAAAATTCACCTATCTTCCTTCTTTAAACGATCCCTGCACAGCTCAGTTTACAGCGGCCAATGTGTGCCGGAATGACGGCCTTCTGCACATGCATCCTACACCGGCCAGCGAAGATGGCCAAAAAACTGCCACACAGAAGAAGATGCCGGTGCCAGCAAGAGATGGGACCATTGGAGGAATGATGAGTATTTCATAGCTACCAACTGTCCATGATTTTGAGGGACTGTCCCTGATTTGGAACGCAGTCCCTCTTTCCTCCTCGTTTTGGTCTGATCTATATAGTTGTATAAAAAATGCATTTTTTATATTTCAAAAAAGTGTTTCCCCATGCTAAAAGTTCTAAATTGCTGCATTTGTACATTTCAAAAGCCAGTATAATGGAATAGTAGTGGTAAAAAAAAAAAAACATCGGTTCACACAGATTTTCAGCTTTAAGCTTGTAACACTGAAATGCTTAACAAGCCAAATCCCATTCATTTCAATGACCCCTGTTCACATCTGAGTGTTCTGTTGCCTGAAGCAAAACACCTGAAGCTCAAAAATGCACATGAGCTTCTTTTTGGCAGATTACAAGCATTTTTGTCCCCATAGACTTCAATAGAAACGCCTGACTTGAGGGTTTTACGAGAGTTATACAATCCTTTTACGAGCGTTTTTCTGCTCAAATAGCAGCTCTCCACCCCTAATTTTATCTCCCTCTTCTCCCTCTAGTGCTTTGCTTTCTTTTGGCTAAACAAAAATGCCTGAAGCTGTAAAACGCGTATAATACACTGCTAAAATGCTTTAGAAAGGCTTGTAATACGCTGCAAACAAGCTTAAAAGAAACGCCCTAAAAACACCAGTAAATTGATACGCTCAGGTGTGAATGAAGCATAAGTGCAAACAAAAACTATCATAAATGAAGGCCCCTTGACCCCCTTCTCTCCTAGGGAAAGGGAGCATTGACTGCTGTAAAACGTGGCAACTACATGGGTATTAACCTAAAACAGGGAGGTTAAGTGGCTTCAATTGGATTGACCACTAAGGCACGAGGTTACTGGGTGGAGCCTGAACTATAGAAAATGCTACGCAAGGGCACGTCCCACCACTCTGACATCAAAACAGTTGTTCAGGATCCTACGTCACGCAAGTCTTCCTTCCCCTGCGTACCTACCTGGATTCACTATGGACACGGACGCGGTGGTCGCCCAGGTTAAGGATCTTCTAGCAAAAGGTTAGGCTGACTGGCTTTTTTCTCTCCTCACTGGTGAGACTGTTGCCCTTACTACCATTGATTTCTCCTCAGATGCCAGGCTGCCTTCTTCCAGAGCTGGTAGCCCCACCCACCCTCCCTCCAGACTGAGTTCCAGTCCTCCCAGGGCCACAGCTCGGATGGCCAGGTCTGAATGCCCTGTGGAAGCCACTGCCGCTGATGGCGCTGGCTTCTCTATTCCTCCATCCTGCAGATCTGCCCAAAGCTCTAGAAGCACCTCCTGATGCACCCCTGGCTCCTGCAGAACACCCTCCACATCCCAGCAGCTCCCCCGCTCCAGGAGTCCCCATGTTAGACCAGTTCCCACGGAACCACGTCAAAGACCAGCCTCATCCCCTCATGTGCCTCCTCTAGTCATGGATTCTTAGCTCTCGGCGCCTGGCAGGAGGGGGAGCTGCTGCAAGTGACCACCTCTCCATATCTCAGGTCCCGCAACCTGCTGTGGTCATCGCAGGTGTCAGCGGTCCAGCTTCGGCACAGCGGGAGGCTGTCTGCATGGATGCTTCCCATGTCAAAAAAACCAAGGAGTTTCCAGTCACAACTTACCAACCAGCCTGCGACCAGCCGAATTAACCTGTCTAACAGTATGTGTTAAAAACAGGGGTTTAGTTGCACACATTTGCAAGTACATACAAAAGCTGCAGGCCACGTCAAGGCACCTTGATATCTGCAGACCCTAACTCTACCTTTAAAAACAGGGGTTTAGCTGCACACATTTGCAAATACATGCAGCTTATGCATGTATTTGCAAATGTGTGTAGCTAAACCCCTGTTTTTAACTCATACTGTTAGACAGGTTAATTTGGTTAGTCGCAGGCGGATTGGTAAGTTGTGACTGAAAACTCCTTGGCTTTTTTGACATACGTTTGCCCTTCCAGTGCTCCTTGCTGTGAAGACCAGTTATAGGTGGGGGAAGTAAGCATTTTTTGTATGGATGCTGCCCATGCTTGCCCACACCACACCATGTCCTCCTCTCCTTTGGCACAAGCCTCCCCAAGTGACCACGCCACAAGTCCCCTGCTAGTGCTTCCAGGTCACTTGAGGCAGGAGGCTACAGCTAGAGATTCAGCACGTTTCTGCTCTGCACTGCCACCTGCTGCCAACTCTGCATATTAATCTCACGCACCTCCTTTGCAAATTCCTTTGAATTTGAGCTTCTCTCAACATCCTATCTCAGCGACACTGCCTCAACGGGCCACCTGTTCGCCAGTGCATCCTGGCGGCGACCATCGGTGACAACAGGAGACATCTGCTATTCCACCGCTGGGTTCCCCTGCTCAGCCTGCTCAGTGATTAGGATTGCGGTGTGGTTTGGGGTAGGTCTAGCGAGCATGACAATTCTGGGGCTATTTCCACTGATAAATAAATATATACATACCTGTATATACAGTATATATATATATATATATATATATACCCGCACTAATGAATGTGGTAATAAATAATAAATAAACTATGTGAAATAGTGAATGTTGTAGGTGAGGTTGCTGCTCCTTTACAAGGTGTAGTGCCGGGTGACACGCAAGTGGCGGCGTAATTCCAGTTCCAGGTTTTATGCTTGTTTTACCTTATACAAAAGTGAATGCAATGTTGTGTTTTTAGTATTATTTTAATAAACTGAATTACGCTATATATTCCTCCTCTCTTCTGGCATTTTACTATACATGAAGGACTTCTATTGATTTTTGAACTTTAATATTGCGTGTGTGTATATATATATATATATATATATATATATATATATATAGATAGATGTTTGTTTGTATAATAGTATTATGGTACCAACATCCCTAATAATAATGCAAAAAAACAAGGAGTTAAGTGAAAGCCCTGGTGTGAGGGTCGAACACAGACACCTTGTTTAAAGTGATGAAGGTCTAGAAATGATGAAGAAAAGGAATGAAAATAGTGAATTTAAGCAGAAAAAAGGAGAATGGGGAAAAGTTGAAAGAGAAAGGGAAAGTAAGAGAGCTGAAAGAAAAATGGTAGAGGGGAAAGAAGAAAAAAAAAAAAAAAAAAAAAAAAAAAAAGAGGGAGGGAGTGAAGGGAAAGGGGGAAATAGAAAAAAGGAAGGAAAGAGGAGGGAGGAGGGGGGGGGGGGGAAAGGGAAAAACAAGGGGAAAGGGGAGGAGAGGGAAAGAAAAGAGAAGCAGAGGGTTGGATGGGGAGGAAAAGGGGGAGATAGGAAGAAAAGTTAGTAGAGGGCTAGTGGGATTTTAACGGTACTTAAATCAACGATGGAAAAACCACCATATATAAAAAGATATAAATTTTATTATTCCATTAAAAATTACATACATAGAGAAGAGAAAAAGATTATTGTAAAATAAAAAATTGTACAGAATAGATTACCATCATAGTCATATCAATTACATACAGTTCTGAACATTGCAGGCAGTATCGATGTTATGCAAGCTCCGATAACCCCAAAACAGGGTACCGGGCCTTAACCCAACATGTTTCGCGGGTTTCAACACTCCGCTTCTTCAGGGGTGTAAAATTGTACACTATATTGGTTGCCTTAGAGTTCCTGTGCAATAGAAATATGTTATGAGAACATTGTAATCAACAGTTGTATGCAGAGGGGTTATTTGCATGCACAAACACATACAGGTCCAGGGTTCCCACCACCAAAACACATGCAGGGGTATCCACCCAGTGAACGCCTCACCCACGGATGTGGAGGGGGTCATTAGGGTAGCGTGATTTTAATAATAAAGGTTATGTGTGACAATGTCACAATACCTGTATGTGATAGTATCAGTATCTGGTAGGTCATAGAATGCCCATGAGGTTGTATGGCCAGACAAAGTGGCACTTCTTTCTGTTGAGCATAAAAATGTTTGTGTAATGCCGTAGCCAAGGGGGGGCTCTAAGCCTTTAAGGACACACAGTTCCATTAAGATTAAAGCTTACCAAACTTGAGTTGGAAGTATGCAAGTGTATCTATAAATACATCATGATGTTCCAAGTAGTTCTTTTTTGGCTCCAAGTTTGCATATAAGCAATTATGGAGGGATGTATGGGTGTTCCGGATAAAGGCTCCCTTTAAGGAGGTAAGAGGCACTTGAATGCCTGTATAGTAAAAAACAGATTGTATATAGATTAGGAGAGCATGAATCTAGGCATATGCAAGTCTGTCATATCCAAAGAATGGCTCCCAGCGCTTACCTCGTGTCTGGTCTGCTAGTGTATACCCCGGCATCTGCAAGGGAATTGTTTGCCCGCCACCTTATGAACATCCCCTCAACCCGGCGTGTATGCGCACCTCCAGGCGGAAGTGACGACATCGCGTCGGGTCAGGTCTCTAACGGCGCTCGCCAATGCGCAGGCGCGCGCCGTGCTGCGTAATCCACAACCGCAAGAGCAGCTGTACGTAGTCACATGATCAGACATGGGCGGGGACATTGCCCCGTAAGTCTGTCAGTCCAGAGACCACACATCCGTTGGGAGTGCTGAGTGATATCGCCCCCCGCAGTTGGATAGTGGGAAGTAGAGGACAATGAATGTGCATGCCGAAGCTCCAATGTGGAAATCAGATCTTGTATAGATGGAAAATGATTCTTATGAATATTAGAAAAATACAACAATATGACAATAATATATACATATATGAACATGAAACACCAATACTGAAGAAATGTTTGCAAAAATACATATATTAAAGGGTATATTGTAGGATGTTTGCAAACTACGTGAAATAGTGAATGTTGTAGGTTAGGTTGCTGCTCCTTTAAAAGGTGTAGTGCCTTAAATCATATATATGTGTTAAAAGGTCGCTCCCACTGTAAAAACCTAATATGTGTAAACAATAGCATAAACTCATATATATATATATATATATGAGTTTATGCTATTGTTTACACATATTAGGTTTTTACAGTGGGAGCGACCTTTTAACACATATATATGATTTAAGGCACTACACCTTTTAAAGGAGCAGCAACCTAACCTACAACATTCACTATTTCACGTAGTTTATTATTTCTTAGCACATCCATTAGCGTGGGTATATATATACACGTATATATATTTATTTACAGTTGATTTACTACTTAGAGTAGTGAAACCCAGCAGCTATGGATATTTTTAATTTCATTAGGAATAAAAAAATCAATACGGAAGAAATATTCTCACAATCTGATATTACCGGTAATTCAGATTTGGAGCATTGTTATAAACAACTTAAAAGCACACTGGATAATCAAATGAGAACATGGTGGGATATAACCACTTTAGACAGTATATTAAGGAGAAAATGACCCCTAGAAGTCTTAGATGGGATATTGATCCCAATGATGGATTGGAAGGAGATGATTTGCAAGAAGAATGGTGTTCATTCTTTAATGACAGTGAAAGGAAACTATTGGAATTGATAGTGTCCAGGAGAGCCAATAAGTTAAAAGCATTAGAAACCAGAATTACAGAAATTAAAGAAAGATTAGGAACATCTATAGACTTGAAAGAAAAAAAAAACAAGAAATATCAAAGAGACATTAAAGATTACCAAGAGGGAAAAGTATATAAATGGCAGATAGACAAAATAACAGAGGAGGTAGCATCTAGAGAATCTTCAGTAGAGAGGCAAAATAATTATCCTATTAGTTATAGTCGCCCTATTACATCTGCACATAATAATGTGACACAGAATAACAGCAACACAAGAAGAAGTGAAAATACAAGAGTCACACAATCACATCCTCAAAACAGAACCCCCAAATATAATGTTCCAGTCCACAACAGATATGAACCTTTGAAACAAGAACATACACCTAATAGATCATATGAAACATCTTATTCCAGGAACTATTCCTCACCATATAGACAGGATGAACTATATTCTTGGCATCAAAGACAATACAGAGGGGATTTTCATGGCAGAGGTTACAGAGGCCCACCATGGAGAGGGAATATGAGAGGTTATTATCATGGTCCCCCACATCCACCACCCCTACCCCAATACAGTCCACATACGAGGGGAGGAACATAGAGTATGGACATAGTCCCCCAGAGAAAAGGGGTCCTGTTCAAGAAGGGAGGAACATGGAGTACAACCATGGCCCCCCAGAAAACATAAGAGAAGAGGGTGTAGAGGAGGTAAGGGAAAAAAGAAAAATGGGAACTTAGGCTTGGGTATTTTCAATCTCAGCAAGGCCTCATTTTCGGAGGTGGAAATGAAGGTACTTGAACTGGGGTTGAAATACGCCCCACCAAAAAGCATCAATAAGATTGAGGCATATATGGACTTGCAGAAGTTCATTATGAAATTAAACATAACTAAATATTATGCCAATAAAAAGGATAACCCAGCAGAATTGGATTCAGTATATACACATAGTGGGCTGAGGAACAAATCTTTGCTTAACCCCAAATTCAGTATTAACCAATGCCTATATGTTTTTAAAGTTATGAGAAAAGGAAATAGAAAATATTACCATTAACCCTGTGAGGGGGGATGAGAATATTAAACATGGTATAAAGAAATTGGAAAAAAATAAGGATGTAGTAATTAGGCCGGTTGATGGGGGGGGGGGGGTGGAGGCAATGAGCCCCCACAGTTGCTAATATTTTTATGAGCAAGTGGGAGGAGGAAGACATTTTTAGGAATCCCAAGAAAGAGCTAAAGATGTTTAAAAGATACATTGGTGATATATTAATTTTGTGGGAGGGTACAGAGGAAAGATTAAAATAATTTTTCGGGTTCCTACAATACCAAATTGGTAAATTTCCTAGAGATTTTTGTGCAAGGTGTGAACCTTTACACACGTACACATTTTAAGGATACCAACTGGAATGGGTACATTCCGGTCAAAAGTAGACGCCATTCTAAGTGGCTCAATGCATTAATAGGAGCACGTAGTGTTCAAAAAATGGTTGGGACTTTGTATGAGGTGTGCCCAGTATATGATAATAATAAAAATGATACAAGAACCTATGCTGGTAAGCATAAGGGGATCCATAAATTGGTATAAAGCATTTATT
Source organism: Pelophylax lessonae (assembly GCF_965119305.1). Lineage (NCBI taxonomy): Eukaryota > Metazoa > Chordata > Amphibia > Anura > Ranidae > Pelophylax > Pelophylax lessonae. Next base: position 108,086,534 of record NC_138777.1, on the reverse strand, counting down.
GTCAGATCTGTAGCAGGTAACAACAGTATATCTGAGTAGAGAACACATATAAAAGAATTGGTACATTGTATACAGGACAATAGATACTAATCAGAATATTACAAAAATAATCCAGTACATAAAAATATATGAATTAATACAATAACATGATTGATAATATATGTAAGTAATGGTGTACATAATTTCCGGAAACAGATGATGGAATATATGATAGAGCTTGTGGTTGTAGGTTGCCTTCTTATCCTCAACGCGTTTCGTGAAATACATTCACTTTATCAAGAGCAGGCTCTACTCAGATATACCGTTGTTACCTGCTACAGATCTGACAATAAATGCTTTATACCAATTTATGGATCCCCTTATGCTTACCAGCATAGGTTCTTGTATCATTTTTATTATTATCATATACTGGGCACACCTCATACAAAGTCCCAACCTTTTTTTGAACACTATGTGTTCCTATTAATGCACACGCATATAGGGATGGAGACTCAATTGCACGAGCCTCATCTAAAGTCCCGCCATTCCCCCATCCTCCTTCCCCTTCCCTTCCCTTTTTTCCTCTTTTTATTACCTAAGTGGCTCAATATTATCCTGAAGGGACAGATTATGCTTATTAAAAGAAACTGCAATCTAGAACAAGAGTATGAAAAAAAAAAGGAACACTGATTGAAAGATTAGAAGAAAAAGGGTATAGGAGAGAGACACTGGTGAGAACAAAAGAACGAGTTAATAGTATGGAAAGAGATGAATTACTAAAAACAAAAAATAGGGAAAAGAAAGATTATGGAATCAATTTTAGCACAGTGTTTAACAGACAATATAGACTGATGGAAAATGCAGTAAAAAAAAAAAACACTGGCCCACATAAGGAAAGGATCCTATATTGTCAAAAATACTACTTGAAAGACCACATTTTATATATTCCTCCTACCCTAAGGAATACATTAGTAAAACATGTACCTGAACCTCCTAAAAAAAGTGTCTACTTTCTTGGATGCAGAAGGGTTTTTTAGTTGGGGTAGGTGTTTGATGTGTAGAACCGGCCATGCTAATAGGAAAAGGAAAACTATACAATTTCAGTCAAATAGTACAAAAAAAATGTATGAGATAAGAAAATGTATTTCTTGTGACAGTACACATGTCACTTATCTATTAGAATGTAACTGTGGTCTGCAATATGTCGGCAGAACAACAAGACAACTAAAAACTAGACTGAGAGAACATATTAATAATATAAGAAGGGTTTCCGACACCACAGCTTACCTAACCATTTTAAAATATATCTCAATAGGGACCCGAGGCAGCTCAAATTCTGTGGCATAGATAGAGTAAATAAACACTGGAGGAGATCACATATGACAAGGGCTATTTCTCAAAATGAATCAAAATTGATTTACCAACTGGGTACGATGACCCCTAGGGGGATGAATGTAGAGATGGATGTTAATTGTTTTATTTCCAACACTTAATAGAATATGGTGTATGTACAAAGTTTTTTTTTTTTAATGGATTATCAACATTTAAACTTGTTTGAAGGGTTGGAGAGTTGGTATGTGTGTATGTGTATATGCATATATATGTATAAATATATATTTATCTATATTTGTATGTTTTATTCTCTATGTATGGAATGTAAATGTGAACATGTGATATATATATATATATATATATATATATATATCAACCAGGGGTGTGGCAGATATTAAGATATAATTAGCCACTGCAATAACATGTCACCAATAGGGATGATCGAACTTTTGAAAAGTTCGGTTCGACCAGAACACCCGAACTTCACGAAAGTTCGGCCCGGATTTCAGAACCCCATTGAAATCAATGGGACCCGAACTTCTGTAATCAAAAAACACAATTTTTAAGCCCTAAAACCCAATAAATGCCCCTAAAAAGTGCCTAGGGTTCTGGGTCATGCCCCATTAACTATTAATCACACAAAAAAAAGTTCTTAAAAATTGTAATTTTTGATAAAAAAGCCAATTATTGAAAAATTAAAAAAAAAAAAAAAAGAGATTTTTTGATTTTTACTTTGGATTTAGTAACAGGGATGTGGTTCGGGAGCCTCCTTTAACTTTAACACCTATATGATCTTTTTTTCTGGTTCTGGACATGCTACAGAGCTGAAACTTCACAGGTACACATTTTAGACCCCCCAGACACAAAATCACACAAAAAAAAGTTCTTAAAAATTGTCATTTTTGATAAAAAAAGCCAATTATTGAAAAATTAAAAAAAAAAAAAAAAAAAAAAAAAGAGATTTTTTGATTTTTACTTTGGATTTAGTATCTGGGGGGTCTAAAAAGTGTACATGTGAAGTTTCAGGTCTGTAGCATGTCCAGAACCAGAAAAAAAAAGATCGTTTGTATTAGAAAACTTTAAGCACAGGAATATGGCTTCTCTGCTGTAACACCTTGCCGGTTTAATAGCAGGCATTTTTTTGGGTTCTTTGCAGTCAGGAAAAACATCTGAACTTGTGTATAGTGGTACTGTGCACAAGTTCTGATGTTTTGCCTGCCTCCAAAACCCTCCAAAAAATGCCAGCAAAAACACACCTGGGCATTTTTTTTTTTTGACGCTAGCGTTTTTTTGGCATTTTTTGGGGTTCTTTTGAGGCAGGCAAAACATCTGAACATGTGTATAGGGGGGATATATAGACATATATGTCTGAATATATACCCCTAGACATATATAGGTGTGATAGTAGCAGAAATAAATGCTTGCGCTAATGAAATCATTTACAGTAATATATTTCTGCTACTATCACACCTATATATGTCTAGGGGTATATATTCAGACATATATGCCTATATATACACCCTATACACATGTTCAGATGTTTTGCCTGCCTCAAAAGAACCCCAAAAAATGCCAAAAAAACGCTAGCGTCAAAAAAAAAAAAATGCCCAGGTGTGTTTTTGCTGGCATTTTTTGGGGGGTTTTGGAGGCAGGCAAAACATCAGAACTTGTGCACAGTACCACTATACACAAGTTCAGATGTTTTGCCTGCCTCAAAAGAACCCCAAAAAATGCCAAAAAAAACGCTAGCGTCAAAAAAAAAAATGCCCAGGTGTGTTTTTGCTGGCATTTTTTGGGGAATTTTGGAGGCAGGCAAAACATCAGAACTTGTGCACAGTACTACTATACACAAGTTCAGATGTTTTTCCTGACTGCAAAGAACCCAAAAAAATGCCTGCTATTAAACCGGCAAGGTGTTACAGCAGAGAAGCCATATTCCTGTGCTTAAAGTTTTCTAATACAAACAATCTTTTTTTTTTATGGTTCTGGACATGCTACAGAGCTGAAACTTCACATGTACACTTTTTAGACCCCCCAGATACTAAATCCAAAGTAAAAATCAAAAAATCTCTTTTTTTTTTTTTTTTTTTTTTAATTTTTCAATAATTGGCTTTTTTATCAAAAATGACAATTTTTAAGAACTTTTTTTGTGTGATTTTGTGTCTGGGGGGTCTAAAAGGTGTACCTGTGAAGTTTCAGCTCTGTAGCATGTCCAGAACCCCAAAAAAAGATCATATAAGTGTAAAAGAGGGGTCCCACCATCCCTGCTCTACTGAAAAATTATCTTTTTTCTGGTTCTGGACATGCTACAGAGCTGAAACTTCACAGGTACACTTTTTAGACCCCCCAGACACTAAATCCAAAAAAAGTCATGCCTGCCTCCAAAAATGCCCGATAAATGCAAGAAAAAGCGCCGTAGAGAAGCCGTATTCCTGTTCTAATAAAAATTATAAGAAAATGCAAATTTTTGGGGGGTTCTGGACATGCTACAGAGCTGAAACTTCACATGTACACTTTTTAGACCCCCCAGATACTAAATCCAAAGTAAAAATCAAAAAATCTCTTTTTTTTTTTTTTTTTTTTTTTTTTTAATTTTTCAATAATTGGCTTTTTTATCAAAAATGACAATTTTTAAGAACTTTTTTTGTGTGATTTTGTGTCTGGGGGGTCTAAAAGGTGTACCTGTGAAGTTTCAGCTCTGTAGCATGTCCAGAACCATAAAAAAAAAGATTGTTTGTATTAGAAAACTTTAAGCACAGGAATATGGCTTCTCTGCTGTAACACCTTGCCGGTTTAATAGCAGGCATTTTTTTGGGTTCTTTGCAGTCAGGAAAAACATCTGAACTTGTGTATAGTGGTACTGTGCACAAGTTCTGATGTTTTGCCTGCCTCCAAAACCCCCCAAAAAATGCCAGCAAAAACACACCTGGGCATTTTTTTTTTGACGCTAGCGTTTTTTTGGCATTTTTTGGGGTTCTTTTGAGGCAGGCAAAACATCTGAACTTGTGTATAGTGGTACTGTGCACAAGTTCTGATGTTTTGCCTGCCTCCAAAACCCCCCAAAAAATGCCAGCAAAAACACACCTGGGCATCTTTTTTTTTTTGACGCTAGCGTTTTTTTGGCATTTTTTGGGGTTCTTTTGAGGCAGGCAAAACATCTGAACATGTGTATAGGGGGTATATATAGGCATATATGTCTGAATATATACCCCTAGACATATATAGGTGTGATAGTAGCAGAAATATATTACTGTAAATGATTTCATTAGCGCAAGCATTTATTTCTGCTACTATCACACCTATATATGTCTAGGGGTATATATTCAGACATATATGTCTATATATTCCCCCTATACACATATTCAGATGTCATGTCTGACATCAAACATGTCCTCAAAAAAGCACTGGCAGTGGCAGCCCCTGCAGCATTAAAAAATGCTTGCTGGTGAGAAGCCACATGCCTGTCCCGAAGCAACACAGAGAAATGATCATTTCTCTATAGCGGTCACCCTGCTATGGAAGGGTTTTGTCACCCTGCCATAGCAGTCACTGTCAGTTAACCCTACACTACACTACGGTCCCCTGACACTCAGGGCAGCCATCAGAAATGTTGGGGCCCCTTACACAGCTTTAGGACTGGGCCCCCGATGCTTGAACACCAATCTTCCCCATGGCCCGCCCACTGGCCGTCCCACCAAATCTGCCCACTGGCCATCTTACCAAGTCCTTCAGTGCACCCACTTTTATTTTAGCACTCTTACAACTTAATATGTGAATATGAAAAGTATTACAAGTCATCAGTGCTTTCAATATTTAACAGTAAGACTCCATTCACACTAGTCCGACACTAGCGTAAAGGCCCCCTTAGAATGTAGTGACCAGCATACAGGCCCCCTTAGAATGCAGTGACCAGCATACAGGCCCCCTTAGAATGCAGTGACCAGCGTACATGCCCCCTTAGAATGCAGTGACCAGCATACATGTCCCCTTAGAATGCAGTGACCAGCGTACATGTCCCCTTAGAATGCAGTGACCAGCGTACATGTCCCCTTAGAATGCAGTGACCAGCGTACAGGCCCCCTTAGAATGCAGTGACCAGCATACATGTCCCCTTAGAATGCAGTGACCAGCGTACATGTCCCCTTAGAATGCAGTGACCAGCGTACAGGCCCCCTTAGAATGCAGTGACCAGCATACATGTCCCCTTAGAATGCAGTGACCAGCGTACATGTCCCCTTAGAATGCAGTGACCAGCGTACATGTCCCCTTAGAATGCAGTGACCAGCATACAGGCCCCCTTAGAATGCAGTGACCAGCGTACATGTCCCCTTAGAATGCAGTGACCAGCATACAGGCCCCCTTAGAATGTAGTGACCAGCATACATGCCCCCTTAGAATGCAGTGACCAGCATACATGTCCCCTTAGAATGCAGTGACCAGCGTACATGTCCCCTTAGAATGCAGTGACCAGCGTACATGTCCCCTTAGAATGCAGTGACCAGCGTACAGGCCCCCTTAGAATGCAGTGACCAGCGTACATGTCCCCTTAGAATGCAGTGACCAACGTACATGTCCCCTTAGAATGCAGTGACCAGCGTACATGTCCCCTTAGAATGCAGTGACCAGCGTACATGTCCCCTTAGAATGCAGTGACCAGCGTACATGTCCCCTTAGAATGCAGTGACCAGCATACATGTCCCCTTAGAATGCAGTGACCAGCGTACAGGCCCCCTTAGAATGCAGTGACCAGCATACATGTCCCCTTAGAATGCAGTGACCAACGTACATGTCCCCTTAGAATGCAGTGATCAGCATACATGTCCCCTTAGAATGCAGTGACCAGCGTACATGTCCCCTTAGAATGCAGTGACCAGCGTACATGTCCCCTTAGAATGCAGTGACCAGCGTACATGTCCCCTTAGAATGCAGTGACCAGCGTACAGGTCCCCTTAGTATGCAGTGACCAGCGTACATGTCCCCTTAGAATGCAGTGACCAGTGTACATGTCCCCTTAGAATGCAGTGACCAGCGTACATGTCCCCTTAGAATGCAGTGACCAGCGTACATGTCCCCTTAGAATGCAGTGACCAGCGTACATGTCCCCTTAGAATGCAGTGACCAGCGTACAGGCCCCCTTAGAATGCAGTGACCAGCATACATGTCCCCTTAGAATGCAGTGATCAGCATACATGTCCCCTTAGAATGCAGTGACCAGCGTACATGTCCCCTTAGAATGCAGTGACCAGCGTACATGTCCCCTTAGAATGCAGTGACCAGCATACATGTCCCCTTAGAATGCAGTGACCAGCGTACATGTCCCCGTAGAATGCAGTGACCAGCGTACAGGTCCCCTTAGTATGCAGTGACCAGCGTACATGTCCCCTTAGAATGCAGTGACCAGCATACATGTCCCCTTTCAATGCAGAGACCAGCGTGCGTGCCCCCCTTAATGCAGTGACCAGCGTACATGTCCCCTTTCAATGCAGAGACCAGCGTGCGTGCCCCCCTCAATGCAGTGTGCCCCCCTGGGTGGGGATGGGGATGATGGAGTTGCATTGTGAAAATGGATGAGGATGATTCTGGGTGGGGATTAGAGTTACTAAGTGAAGAGGCTCTCCACAGTGTAATTCCTTTCCCCACTCAGAATCATCCCTAGCCATTTTCACAATGCAACTCCATCATGTCTGGAGTCTGTCTGTGTCCCATCTGGTCCAAACCAAAGAACAAGCAGCAGGCAGCACATTCAAAGTTTTGTCACTTACTCTCCACGATGATCTTTATTCTGCTGCTTGTACTGCGAGGGCTGGGGACACTTCCTCCTGCATAATGATAGCCCCACCCCCATGCTGAGTGCTGGCCAATCAGAGTCTTGCCAGGATCTACCCGCGGCCACTCGGAGGAGAAGAAAGCCTGTATGCAGGGATTTCTTCTCTCCTTCTCTCCTCAGTCAGACGGCGGCAGCGGTGGGGGCGGGGGGGGTGCAGCGACGATCTTGCTGATGATTAGAACGCCCCCACCCCCACTAAACACACAGGCGTGGCGGGGGGAGGGGGGGGTCGTTTGGCGGTCCCGTGAAGTTCGGAAAATTTTTTTTTTTTTTAAAGTGTAAGGGAAGCAGTCCCCGCCGGGCCCCTCTAGAGGCTCGGGCCCCTTACATCAGTACTGCCTGTACCCCCCTGATGGCGGCCCTGCTGACACTTAACACTTTCCCTACAGAAACTAAATTTTTGAAGCTAACTTAAGTGTAAAGGAGCACTCTAACTACACTAGATATCCCTTTCCTCACACTAAAAATAGCTAAATGACACTTTTAAAGTAAAATTAACAGAACTGCTTCCACTCTCTTCCATGTCCAGTATAACAATGCTGGGAATATGGCGGGGGCGATCTTATATACTGGGGGGCGTATTCACTAATGATTGGTCTAGGGACCCCCTAGTCACTCCAATCACATTCCTAGCATTCTCCTGCCCCCTCAATTGGCTTTTGCTAATGGTTCTGGTCCAATCACGGGCTTTTAAAGCCCATTTTCTGAAGCATTGCATTTTGGGCGGTTCTGGTTGCCGAATTCCGAACTTTTTGGGCAAAAAGTTCTAAATTCGGCCGAACCTCGAACACCCAATGTTCGGGCCGAACCGATGGTGGACCCGAACCGTTCGATCATCCCTAGTCACCAATAGGTGGTGATAAACCATACCAAGAGTGAATTTGGGAACTATTATTATTGTAATTATTTTAAATATTATTATCATTTTAATCATTTATTCACACACATATTTCTTTCATTTTGATTTAATTTTGACTTATGTATGTGTGTTTAATCTAGCACATGAAACATATGTGAATGATAGCATATATTTAGTTGTAATCATAAAGGGATCCCAATAAGTGTGTACCAAAATGGAGGATGCCATGGAGATTGAAGCCAGATACACCCAGAGAGGAGATAACAGGAAGAGAATGTGATGCCAGAAAACAGGATGGAAGGAGTTAGATATTAATGGAAATCAGGTGTAGAGGAGAGGTATAATAAGGGTGTAACAAAATGGAGGATGGCATGGAGATTGAAGCCAGATACACTCGGAAAGGAGATATCAGGAAGAGGATGTGATGTCAGAAAACAGGAAGGAAATTAGAGATTAATGGGAATCAGGTGTAGAAAGGAGGCATTATATATAATGGACATTTTACACCATCCTGTGATAGCCTTTGATAATGTCCTGTGGGAGCGATGACCGCAGGTGGTGACATGCAAGTACTTTCAGTTCCCGGTTTTATTCCTGTTTTATCCTGTACAAAAGTGAGCGCAATATTGTGTTTTTAGTATTATTTTAATAAGTGGAATTACGTTATATATTCCTCCACTCTTCTGGCATTATACTATACATGAAGGGAATCGACACTCAAAAAGAAGGAGGTCCGTTGGAGGACTTCTAACGCTGGCATCTTAGATGTTTTGCAAAGTGCACATGACTTTTGTTATGGGAGTCTATGGCAGCTGGTGAGTGAGGGGGCACACAGGAGGGGAGCACGGACTTCACCAATTTTGTCTACAGCATTTGGCACCTCGGCAATTTAAAAATGATGGAACTGCAGTAATTCTCAGCTATATGATGGACTTTTATTGATTTTGACTTCTATTGATTTTTGAACTCTGATATCGTGTGTAATTACAGTGGGTACGGAAAGTATTCAGACCCCCTTAAATTTTTCACTCTTTGTTATATTGCAGCCATTTGCTAAAATCGTTTAAGTTCATCTTCTTCCTCATGAATGTACACATAGCACCCCATACTGACAGAAAAACACAGAATTGTTGACATTGTTGCAGATTTATTAAAAAAGAAAAACTGAAATATCACATGGTCCTAAGTATTCAGACCCTTTGCTGTGACACTCATATATTTAACTCAGGTGCTTTCCATTTCTTCTGATCATCCTTGAGATGGTTCTACACCTTCATTTGAGTCCAGCTGTGTTTTATTATACTGATTGGACTTGATTAGGAAAGCCACACACCTGTCTATATAACACCTTCCAGATCACAATGCATGTCAGAGCAAATGAGAATCATGAGGTCAAAGGAACTGCCTGAAGAGCTCAGAGACAGAATTGTGGCAAGGCACAGATCTTGCCAAGGTTACAAAAAGATTTCTGCTGCACTTAAGGTTCCTAAGAGCACAGTGGCCTCCATAATCCTCAAATGGAAGACGTTTCGGACGACCAGAACCCTTCCTAGAGCTGGCCGTCCGGCCAAACTGAGCTATCGGGGGAGAAGAGCCTTGGTGAGAGAGGTAAAGAAGAACCCAAAGATCACTGTGGCTGAGCTCCAGAGATGCAGTCAGGAGATGGGAGAAAGTTGTAGAAAGTCAACCATCACTGCAGCCCTCCACCAGTCGGGGCTTTATGGCAGAGTGACCCGACGGAAGCCTCTCCTCATTGTAAGACACGTGAAAGCCCGCATGGAGTTTGCTAAAAAACACCTGAAGGACTCCAAGATGGTGAGAAATAAGATTCTCTGGTCTGATGAGACCAAAATAGAACTTTTTGGCCTTAATTCTAAGCGGTATGTGTGGAGAAAACCAGGCACTGCTCATCACCTGTCCCAACAGTGAAGCATGGGGGTGGCAGCATCATGCTGTGGGGGTGTTTTTCAGCTGCAGGGACATGACGACTGGTTGCAATCGAGGGAAAGATGAATGCGGCCAAGTACAGGGATATTCTGGACAAAAACCTTCTCCAGAGTGATCTGGACCTCAGACTGGGCCGAAGGTTTACCTTCCAACAAGACAATGACCCTAAGCACACAGCTAAAATAACGAAGGAGTGGCTTCACAACAACTCCGTGACTGTTCTTGAATGGCCCAGCCAGAGCCCTGACTTAAACCCAATTGAGCATCTCTGGAGAGACCTAAAAATGGCTGTCCACCAACGTTTACCATCCAACCTGACAGAACTGGAGAGGATCTGCAAGGAAGAATGGCAGAGGATCCCCAAATCCAGGTGTGAAAGACTTGTTGCATCTTTCCCAAAAAGACTCCTGGCTGTATTAGATCAAAAGGGGGCTTCTACTAAATACTGAGCAAAGGGTCTGAATACTTAGGACCATGTGATATTTCAGTTTTTCTTTTTTAATAAATCTGCAACAATGTCAACAATTCTGTGTTTTTCTGTCAGTATGGGGTGCTATGTGTACATTCATGAGGAAGAAGAATGAACTTAAATGATTTTAGCAAATGGCTGCAATATAACAAAGAGTGAAAAATTTAAGGGGGTCTGAATACTTTCCGTACCCACTGTATATGAGTTAATGCTACCGTTTAAAACATATTAGGTTTTCATAGTGGGAGCGCCCTTTTTACACATATATATTTCCACTGATGGCAGCATTCTCGCAGCAGTAAAAACAGCCCTGCTGTAGTTGGGCGTCATGCCAGGAGCCTTCCATGTCCCCAGGGTCTAGTTCTCACCTGGGTGGCTCCCTATGGTCGGTTTCACCGATGGGTTTGCACTTCTCACAATTCTAAAAGAAAACATGCGGCACCATGATTTCATTGATGTATTGAGGCTGGTGCCTTTTAATAAAGAAACGGTTGACAAGTCCAGACGTATTGCCATAAATACTCCAGGAGAAAAGTCAAAGCAGCTTCCTCGCACCTTTGGGAACTGGCTGCAGAGTTTTTGCGCCTATTCCGGGGTGCTCTGTGAGAAATTCCCGGAACTAGGTCCTTCACTCTTCGGCTATGTGCATATCATTTGGGGGGCTAACAACATATATGGAGGGCAGTGACGGTTTATTATGATACCCAATTTTGGCAAAAACTGGCTGCCTGGAAGGAACTACATTTTGACTGCCAAGATTGAAGTCTTTGGCTGCTGCTCATGTATCCACATAGGCCAACGTCCTTTTAGTCACCTGCCAGCACTTTTGCAGGAGTGTCGGCAGCGTCCAAGAAAGGCGTCTGCTGGATGTTCATGGAGAGCCACCGTAGGTGGTACTCCCCGTGTCACTTCAAATATGAGTGTTCCATTTGCAGTGGAGCTCTCCCAGCAGCCCAATGTTTCTGCAAAGGTAAAGTACTTCCCATCAAAATGGGTTTCAATGCAACTATTATATCTTTTTAGAACGTTACCAATACCTGTACCGAAAAAATATTTCAAACCCCTACAATCAATTCTCTCCACATACATATGGCAGGGCAAAAAGCCCAGATGTGCACATGTAAAACTCATTAAAACACGAACCCAAGGTGGAGCTGGTTATGTGGACATTTATGATTACTATCTAGCATCTATCCTCACCCAATTACGCAATTAGTTTAACCCTACCCCGTCCACCTTATGGGGTACTATTGAACCCTCATACTGCAATAGAAGTGACTTGTCAGCTTGGTTAATGGCCACGTCCTTAGGTGCGAAAGCTCCTACCCACTTCCCCCCTCCCATGGCTGCTTCAGCCACAGCTTGGAGGGTATTGCTCACCCAAAGTACTTTATGCCCTGACCGCACAGAACTAAAAGTTCCCATAACAGCCCTCCATACCTTAATGGCAGAATCCTACCTTATAAACTGGCACAAGAATGGTATCTCCACTATTAATGCCCTCTATCAGGATTCCAAACTCCTACCATTTGTTTTATTGCAATCTAAATTTAATATCCCCAAAACTGACTTATTCACATATAATAGAATACGCCATTTCCTGCCCACCCTTCCACTCTGGCCACTGACTATCCAAACACAAGCCTGGACTTACCTATCTTCACCTGCACCCCCTAAGATAAAGGTTATCACTACCTTCTATAACCTACTTCAGCAAAAAACAGTTTTCTCCAAGTCCTCCCCCCCATCTCCAATGGGAAAAGGACTTGGGCATGAATTATACAGACAAACAATGGACCCAAGCACTCCGCACCATATACTCTGCTACAAGCAGTTCTAACCTATGGGAACTATCCATCAAAATATCTCTCAGATGGTACCTCACACCAGACAGAATCCGCAAATTTGATACGGGCAATGATGGATTGTGTTGGAGATTGTGTGGTGGAATGGGCAATCTTGTTCATATACTCTGGCAATGCCCACACTTACAAAAATACTGGCAATGGGTTTTCTCACTCCTTTCTGACATAACACAAACACTTATCACACCAGAGCCCGGATTGGCTCTCCTATCTCTGGGGTCTGAAAAGCTCCCCTATTCTCTGAGACATACTATAACTCACTGCCTTCTCGCTGCTAGGCTAAATATTACTAGATTATGGAAGCAAGAGTCCTCACCATCCATACAGGGAGTTATTGATACTGTTCATACCCATTTCACATACGAACGTTCATTATCTCTGAAAAATCAATCTGCTAGCCAAAGTTATGGCAACCTTGGATTATTTGGAACAATCGATAAGCGCTCCTCTGCCCCGTATTAAACCAATGTCATGAACCATTACTCCACTTCTGGTGCCCCACGTTTGGGCACAGACGTAGATCCCATAGGGGGTGCCCATTCGTGGGGTAACTAGATCTTATAGTTCTTCAATATTCTTCAACAAGCATTCATTTGGACGCATGTGGTTCTAGCGCCCTCTAGCGGTCATATGCAAATAATACATCCACTAAGGTCTCAGGATCTCAGTTAGATTTTTACGTACCTAGTTGCAGAACTGAAATACTAAATGCTACTTCTACAATCCATGTTGTCATGTTATCATGATCTGTGAGGTGTGAAAAAGACATATAGACAGCAGTAACTGCAGGTGTTATTCTGTTTACCTGATCCATGTTTTCAATCCCTGAAAGTTGAAAGTTGTACTTTTCCCTTTCAATTGCAATGTCAAGCATTCATTTATGCACTTACCTTTGATACTATATGTGTTTATTGTTTGTACTTTTTGTGTTAAAACCAAATAAAAAGATTTACACAAAAAAAAATGGGTTTCAAATCCGAGCTTTCTAAGTCAGAGGACACCAGTGAACGTCAAAAGGATGTTTCACTGGCTAGATCAGTACCACCTCAGTGGATTTGACTTAGGGTTTTGGATCCCCTTTGTACCATCAGATGAGCCCACCATGTCCAGTAATTTAAAATCTGCATTTCAGTTTGAGTCAGTGATTGCTGAAAAAATTTAGTAGGAACTTCAATTGTGCCGCATGGCGGGCCCTTTGACCTGCCTCCTTACCACAACTTGCAGGTTTCCCCTCTTGGTGTGGTACCCAAAAAAGAGGAAAATCCCGACTTATCCACCACCTTTACTTCCCTTTTGAGTTTCTCAGTTAATGATGGTATCGTCAAAGAGGTACAATACACCTCATTTGATTCGGCCCTCTCTGTCCAGAGATCTGCGGGTGCTTCTGCCCTGTTGGCGAAGGCCAACATTAAGTCGATCTTTCGCCTCCTACCGGTGCATCCGGACTGTTACCACTTCCTGGGTTATTTTTTCCAGGGTAGATATTATGTGGATTTGTGTCTCCCAATGGGTTGCGCTATATCCTGCTACTATTTTGAATTGTTTGGCAGTTTTATTGAGTGGGTCTTGATTCAATCATCCAGTCTTTAATCAGTCTTACACCATCTGGATGATTTCCTGTTTATAGGACCCACGGAGAGTGACCATTACCACCGCATGTTGTCCTCTTTCCAAGAGGTTTGTGGTCAGCTAGGCATCCCATTCTCAGTGGCCAAGACTGAAGGCCCTACCCGTATTTTGTCCTTTTTGAGCATTGAGATCGATAATGTGCAGATGGTCTTTCGGCTCGCTGGAGATAAGTTGGCTAAACTTCGGGCCTTGGTGACATTCGCTAAGGATGCCAGGAAGCTACGGCTGCTTCAGCTTCAATCTCTTTTAAGCCACCTGGCTTTTGCTTGCCAAGTGCTCCCAATGGGCAGAGCCTTTTGTCAGCGGCTTTCATGGTTTATGAAGGGTATATTGGCTCCACAACATTACATATGCATAACAAGGCCTATGCATGATAATTTGGAGGAGTAATTGTCCTTTCTGCAGACCTACAACGGACGTTCTTGTTGGCAACTGGAGAAAGGGCCTAACTCGCAGCTGGAGTTATACACTGATGCATCAGGATCCTGGGGTTTTGCAGCTTTCTTCCAGGGTGATTGGTCCACTGAAGCTTGGCCGGACTCATGGGCTCAGTTGGACAACATGCACAACATGACGCTCTTGGAACTTTTTCCTATTGTGGTTGCTGTGGAATTATGGGGGGGAGGACTTTCATAATAGGCGAGTGTTTTTTTGGATGGACAAAATTAGTATGGTTCAGTTGGTTAACCGCCTCTCCGCATGCTCTCCACCCGTGATCTCACTGTTGCACTTCTTAGTGCTTAGATGCCTTCAGTTGAATGGTTTCGGGCTAGACATGTGCCTGGCGTTGCTAACGCTTGCTGATTCGCTTTCTCATTCACAATTCAAACTTTTCCGCTCCTTGGCTTCAACTGCTTCCCTAGCGGGTCTCCATTGACCGAAGTTTAGGTTTGGATTATCGGTGATTCATTTATTTACTGGGCTGCTCGCTGCGCTTATGACTAACACTATGGAAGGAATCTGTGATTTTTATCTGCAGTTGCCAGGATACGTTGCAGTTGCCAGGATGGCATGGTTGTCGTGGGCTTCGTTGGTTGCAAGTATTGCCCAAGCTGTTACACCTCCAGAAGTTTGTTTCTGGTCCCATTGTCCTGATAATTTATGCAGGGGGTTACAACATAGGCTTGTCCAGATCTGTTGATCTGATTTCCTCAATTAAGCATGATATTGCCCAAGCTTGTGCTACTTTTACCAACCTAACCATCATCTGGTCGGAAATAATTCCCCGACTGGTCTGGGCTCATTACATTCCTGGATCATGCCTGAAGCGTAAAGTATGTGAGCTTCTTTTTGGCAGATTACAAGTTTTTGGCCACATGGACTTCAAAAGATACGCCTGACTTGAGCAAAAAAATGATTGTAAAACACTCGTAAAACGCTCAAATAGCAACTCTCCACTCCTAATTACCTCTCCCTCTCCCCCCTAGTGCTTTCTATTGGCTAAACAAAAATGCCTGAAGCTGAAAATGCTTGTAATACACTTCTAAAATACTTTAAAAAAAAGCTTGTAAAAGCTGCAAAAAAAAAGCTTGAAAAAATGCACCAAAAACGCCAGCAAATCGATCTGCTCAGGTGTGAATGGAGCCTAAGTGAAGTAATTACTGTTGTTCTGTTACACAAGTTATTACCGTAGGCAATGCACCAATGCCCCCTCCTGGCAGTACAGGGAACATGCAATGTTAATTGGCCCCAAAGTGTAGTTCCACCATTGCAGTCAAATTTGAGGAAACCTCACTGTATTGTGTTTTGTGTTACCATTCACACAACCACAATTCACACTTATCTAAAAATAATTTGAAAAATATTTCTTACCTTTCTAGTTGTTTATTTGGAGCAGGCCAATTGGCTGACTGCAAGCTACTCCTAAAAATGTAAAAGTCTTTGAAAGTCTTGAGCTCTTTAAACCTTTGCGAGCCAACACCAAATGTTGGGGATGGAGGCCCAGGCTCCTATCAGTCCAGATCCGACGACTCACGCAGAAGAGTGCAGGCTAGGAGAAAGCTCGGCTCGGCTTAATGAACAAAGGCATAGAAAAGAGGCAGGAAGTTTCCAAAAGCCACACATCCGTCAAAAGCCATCCAGGCCACTCCTCCGCTTAATCATAAAGGAGGCCACTTTTATTAAAGACATCGTCAGGCTTTGTGGGATGTGCAGAATTTGGGAACTTTCTGCCTCATTTCTATCCCTATCTTTAAACCTGTTAGAACGGTTTTCAAATCTAGTTTACAGCTGTCAATGAGATCTGCTAGCACAATATTGACTGGTTTAAATTATGGTAAACTTTAACTCCCCAGCCTCCTCCTTAGCATTAGACAGCAGAGGAAAATTAGCATTTTGGGGTTTTCTGAAAATATAAATATTTAAATAATCTTTTATGGTTATACTATGCAAATAAGAACATGTAACCTATATATAACGTTGGTATTATTCCGATCTGGCTACAAAAGTAGATATACACTTTAAAGCTGAACTCTGGGATGCGAAATATTGTCATAATAGAAGAGTCATGTGCAGGGCTTTTATTTCTCTGAGAATAGGTACAGGTACTCCCCCTTTCCAAGTCATCTGGTCTTCACCCCCTTCCCACCTCCGAGCTCCATCCCTTGGTTCCACCCCCTGCCCACCTCCCAGTACTGCCCCTTTTAGAGAAAACAAAACAAAGTATCATTTTTTTATGCTAATTAGTTTGTATGGAATTTGCTAATAAAAGGCAGTAAAAAGGGGTCCCCTGCAGCCAGCAACAATAGACCCTTCCAGTTACAATAGACCCCCTCATAAATAATAGATCTCCCCAGCAAAAATAGATCCCTCTGATGAACTATAGATTCGCCAGCTAAAATAGATCCACCCCAGCAATAATAGATCCCCACCAGCAACACTAGCTCTCCCACTAACCAGCACTAATACACTCCACAGCAGCCAGCAACAATAGACCCCTCCCTCAACAGTAGATCTCTCCCATCAATATATCCCCCAGCAACAATAGATCCCCCACCAGCAGCAACAGGCCTCCCCAGCAACAATAGATCCCCCAGCAGCCAGCATTGATAGACGGTCCAGCACCCCTTGGCATTATATACATTAAGTGCTGGAGGAGGTGGCGGAACTGTATTCCCCCCTGTGTTACTGCTGAAATAAAAGCCCCGGTCATGTGTATTCTTACGTAAATCTTAGTATGTGTATTTCTTCCAGATCTGTGCAGTAATCTAGTGAGAAACTTTGCCTCTGTGCAGGAGCTTCCTGTGTTAAGACCAGTCATTGCTGCTCTCTACCCATGTACAAGGTGACTGGTTTTGTCTCCACCCCTTCTCTATTTCTCTGCAGGAAGCCTGTAGTGGGTGGAGCCTGTTTGGACCTTCCCAGTGCTCTGCTCCCTACACAGACCATGTACAGCACACTGAGATTCCATCACTAAGTTTTCAAGGTAATGTCTGGGTTCACAAAGGCATTTCTGTGCACATAAAGTTTTTGTGCCCAGAGTTCAGCTTTACAGTATAACTAAACCCAGGGCATTTTTTCCAGCCAAAACATGCTGGAACTCTTTTCTGGCACCTACGGCAGCCCTCTCCTCTAAAAACTGTCATTTGAACAAAAGCCAGTAAAATACATTTTCTGCACGGCTCACTTCTTCGAGTGACTTCTCTATACTAGTGCTGGGCACGCAGAGCTTCTGCTCTTCAGGGGTGAGTCCCTCGGGTCCCAGGTCTGCAACTGCGGCTGTCTATGGTGATTTGGGAGGCAGCTTCTGTCTCTGCCTGCCGCCGCTACACAGACATTGTAGCCTAGTAAAGAGCTCTGAAACTCCTCCTCAGCTCTGTGCTACAGTTCTGATAGGCAGACCTCTCTGATCGCACTGTACTGTGCTGAGATAAAAAGAAAAGAAAATACCTGCACATACCATATAGAGTGGCGCTGGCTTTCCTGAAGAGGTGAGGGAGCTGTGAATGAAAAGAGAAGGTTTAGGGAGAATGCATCTGTGCAGAGATGAGAACTGGGGGATGGGAATTCATGGAGAGAGTAGAGCTGGGAAAGTGGTGGAGTGGGGGCAGGGGGGTATTCGTGCAGCGGAGAGACCAGGAAATTGGGGGGGGGGGGGTGGGGGGGTTGTGCAGAGAGGAGAACTGGGAAATGGGGGGGGGGATTTGTGCAGAGAGGAGAACTTGGAAGTTGGGGAGATTTGTGCAGAGAGGTGATCTGGGAAATTGGAGGGGGACAACTGGGAAAATGGGGGGGGGGAGGGTTTGTGTAGAGATAAGAACCAGGAAATTGGGGGGTGTGCACAAAGGAGAACTGGGAAATTGGGGGGTTTGTGCAGAAAGGAGAACTTGGAAATTGGGGAGATTTGGGCAGAGAGGAGAACTGGGAAAGTTGGGGGGGGGGGGACTGAGAAATTGAGGTGATTTGTGCAGAGGGAAGCTGGGAAAATAAGGGGGGATTTGTGCAGAGAGGAGACCTGGGAAATTAGGGGGATTTGTGCAGAGAGAAGAGCTGGGGTGTGGGGGATTTGTGCAGAGAGGAGAACTGTGAAATTGGGGGGGAGATTTGTGCAGAGTAGAGAACTAAGAAATTGGGGGGGGGGGGGTTGTGCAGAGAGGGGAACTGGGAAATGGGGGGGGGGTTTGTGCAGAGAGGAGAACTGGGGAATTGGGGGGGATTTGTGCAGAGTGGAGAACTAAGAAATGGGGGGGGGGGGGGTTGTGCAGAGGGGAGAACTGGGAAATTGGGGGGGGGGTTGCAGGGAGGAGAACTGGAAAATTGGGGGTATTTGTGCAGAGAGGAGAACTGGTAAATTGGGGGGGGGGGTTGTGCAGAGAGGAGAGCTGGGAAATTGGGGGGGGGGTTTGTGCATAGAGGAGAGCTGGGAAAGTGGGGGGGGGGGTTGAGAAATTGGGGTGATTTGTGCAGAGGGAAGCTGGGAAAATAAGGTGGGATTTGTGCAGAGGAGACCTGGGAAATTGGGGGGATTTGTGCAGAGAGAAGAGCTGGGGTGTGGGGGATTTGTGCAGAGAGGAGAACTGGGAAATTGGGGGGGGGGGGGATTTGTGCAGAGTAGAGAACTGAGAAATTGGGGGGGGGGGGTTGTGCAGAGGGGAGAACTGGGGAATTGGGAGGGGGGGTTGTGCAGAGAGGAGAACTGGGAAATTGGGGGGATTTGTGCAGAGAGGAGAGCTAGGGTGTGGGGGATTTGTGCAGAGATGAGAACTGGGAAATGGGGGGGGGATTTGTGCAGAGAGGAGAACTGGGAAATGGGGGGGGGGGATTTGTGCAGAGAGGAGAACTGGGAAATTGGGGGGGATTTGTGCAGAGTGGAGAACTGGGAAATTTGGGGGGTTGTGCAGAGGGGAGAACTGGGAAATGGGGGGGGGTTGTGCAGGGAGGAGAACTGGGAAATTGGGGGTATTTGTGCAGAGAGGAGAACTGGTAAATTGGGGGGGGGGGGGTTGTGCAGAGAGGAGAGCTGGGAAATTGGGGGGTTTGTGCAGAGAGGAGAGCTGGGAAAGTGGGGGGGGGGGGTTGGGAAATTGGGGTGATTTGTGCAGAGAGGAGAGCTGCCGATGGCAGGGGGGGATATTTGTACAGGAGGGGGAAATTGATAAAGTGAGGAACTGAAGGAAGTGATATACACTTCTCCCCACTGCACAATGCACACTCATGAGCCCTGTGTGTTACACATTCCTAAACTATGTGCCTTGTACGACATGCAGTTCTAAGCCTTAACGTATTTCCATTATTTGGTGCTGCTGTGCTTCTCTCCTCCAAGGAAGGTGTGGCTGGGGACAAGGTTGGGTGCTGGGAGTTGGCCAGGGAAGGTGAATTCCTGCACCTATTCTCCTAAAACCCTGACTAAACCTAAGAACAAATAATATTTGTAGAAAAAGAAATAGCTGCACATCCAGGGATTCCAATACGTTTCAAATACCTTTAATTCCAAAATGTTGCAAGTGATGACACCAAAGACACCAACATGAAGTCTCATAGACGCGTTTCACACATATATCTTGTGCTTAATCATTACAATGACAGTAGCTGACTATAGATATTAAATAAACCGCCCCAATGGAAACAGGTGTAACAGGTGAAATGATTTTATGTGCCTATTTTTGTATATTTATATACGAAGTGTATTCAGGTGTGTGCGGGTGTATACCGGCATATAGGTGCATATACATACTATACAAAGGTTCTTATATTTGTTATATTTGTTATAGTCATTTTTCTTCTCTGTTTGTTACGTTGTATGTATCCACATTTTTTCCAATGATTCTCATTGGTATTTTTTACACGTTTTTTTGAACGTTTTTAAACATTTTTTTAAACGTTTTTCTATGTGATTGTTGGTCCATGTCTTTGTGTGTATGGGTGAGTTCATGGTATACACAAAGGGTTGGACCTTCAGCTTGATTTTTATATTCAAATCACCACTGAGATGCTCT
Organism: Pelophylax lessonae; assembly: GCF_965119305.1. Classification (NCBI taxonomy): domain Eukaryota; kingdom Metazoa; phylum Chordata; class Amphibia; order Anura; family Ranidae; genus Pelophylax; species Pelophylax lessonae. Next base: position 108,066,193 of record NC_138777.1, on the reverse strand, counting down.
TTGGGGCTGAGATTAGGTGATTAATTCAGTTGTGCACAACTGCTGATTGTTACCGCCCCGGTACACCTGTTTTCATTGGGGCGGTTTTTTTAAGATCTATAGTCAGCTACTGTCATTGTAATGATTAAGCACAAGATGTATGTGTGAAACGCTTCTACGAGACTTCATGTTGGTGTCTTTGGTGTCATCACTTGCAACTTTTTGGAATTAAAGGTATTTGAAACTTATTGGAATCCCTGGATGTGCGGCTATTTCTTTTTCTACAAGTGTTCCCACGGAGGCGGGCCGGGGCCAGCACTCTATGGGATATCCTATCTCCTGGCAATTACTACACACTATACACCTGGAGCAGCGTTTTCCTTTCTTCAGTATCCTGGCTTCTCGCAACACTCTAGCTCGGTGTACTGCTTTGATTCATTGACCGGTGAGTCTTGCTATTCCAGTACAGCAATATGACTGATGACACCATACCCTCTGACACCTTTCGTTTATTGGGCGACAACCCACTGAGGACTAATGCACATGACACCTTTAACAATAAAATTGACAATGAAGTCGGCTCAATACGGTTGTTGTTTAGGAAATTGGAGAAGTGCATGACAAAGGAGATCCGGGCGTTTTGGCAATCGAGTTCCCTTTCAGAATACTTGTTAACTGAACGTAAACCACGAGGACTGAGGATTAAAAAATTCCCAACCTTTGAGTTTTTTGATGAGTCCCTCAAAACTCAATGGACGGATGCCCTATCCACATGCTCAAGAACTCTGATGGACATTATCATCTTATCCAAAAAGAAAGAGAGGGAGGGTTTACAAAAAGAAAGCTCCAGTTGGCTCTTAAACCCTTACAAGGTGCTAATGAGTTTGCACATCTTGATCAATGATTAAATAATGAATTGAATCGCTTAGAAAATGAAATTATAGCGAATAGGAAGGAAAAAATGTTACGTGACAAAATCAATTACGATACCAACAATGTATACATTTGGAAACGCAGGCGCAACTGGAGTGGTCTGTCCCAGTCTAACAATTGAACTAAAAAACATGTTAGTTTTTCTGACACTGAATTGGAGCAATGGGATGACACTTTGGCCGTTCATTGGATCGCTCATCCGCAGGTCATCAGGTGGATAGATCTACTCCTGTCCCCTCATAAAAACGGGGGCAGGGTACGCCGCCGGAACAAGAAAGGTCGGGGAGGTCACAGGAATACAAGAGGACACGCCGTGAGCGGAGGAAATGTGGGTACCGAGGATCAGACGAGCTATCCATCCCGACGTCAAACACCCAAGTTGAAGTAAACTTTTTTAATGTTCTCAATCTCTCTGATAGAGCACTCACGGGTGGAGAATTGTCTCTTTTGTCCAAACTCCAAAGGACTAAATTTTTGTCCACAGAGACACTTCAATTTATTTGATACAATTGTGGACATTAATAGATTTGTGAGGTATTTAACGATTAAAAGGCATTATTTTTCAGCAGATACTGAGGCTTGGGGACAAACAGGAAGTCCCATATGGCTTCATCACACCAAGGCTCTCTCTTCTCCTCAATCTCCAACATGATCTCCCAAGGAGCATATGGGTAATCATACCCGTATTCCATGGCAACTTTTCTTTGAAGCCACCGCTGCATCCTTGATAATCTGGGAAAGGTTTTCCGGTTCCCTCTCCCAGCTTGAGAAAATGGGGTCTGTCCATGCCTAATCAAAGAGCTGTAGGCCTCATTTTGGTCCCGAGCCCGGGCATAGTTTTTGGGTGGGGTTAAATCTGGGACCTGACTAGCATAGGCCTCGCAGAACCCCAGACTCTGGGCAAGCCCTCCCTGCACCACAAAGTCCCTAGTCTCTTCATCTGGCGTTTCTTACACATCAGGACAAGGTGGACTGTTCTGTTCTTCAGATCCCCAGTCCCACTCAGTTTCATCTTCTGATTTCCAAACATCAATTCCTTCTTCTATGGATCCAAACCGATTCTGGAAACTAGGAGACCCCACATCGATGACCCCGACCTCTTCCTCACTGCTTGCACTCACTTTTGCAGCCCTGGTTGCCGCTGGCCATCTTCTCTCCTCAATTTTTTGGGGAGCAGACTTTGCTTCTACTGCTGCAGTTTTCAATGCATCAGGTGGCCACTCTCCGGGCCCGAACTACCTGCATGCATCCTTGCTCTGACATTCGGGTCTCTTTTAATGAGCATACTGGACCACTGTCAGGTTGTATGGCCTGCAGCGGCATCACTACTCTGAACATTCCTCTCCCGCGACCCTGGAGAGGCCCCCGATTTCAAAGCCGACAAGGCCCAAGTGACTCCAGTCTCCCGCGACACACAACTTCTTGGGCCGACCTTCACTCCCCTCCGCCCGCAGCGGCAGATGACCGCAATGCCCACACTGGCTCAACGCCTGCACCAGCAAAGTCACACTCAAACACTGGGGACATACCAGGCTTCCTCCGGTGCATAACGCCAGTCTTCCATCGGGCACCATCCGCACTCCTGTATCCCACAGGATGGATGTCTTTGGCTCTCCGGTCTGCTCCCTGGTCTGCCCAGCAGGTTCTCCACCAGCAGGTGGAACGATCACTGATGCGCTCTGTCTCTCTCCGACACTCTCCATGTTGCTTCTCCGCACACGTGTCTCCCTCTCAGCCACACCCGAAGGCGGAAGTAATTTATGGACTTCCCTTCTCACTCCTGATTGGCTGTGTGCAAGCAACGTCTCCACCCATATCTCCTTTCTAGCGTTGGCTCCTCCTGCTAGGCATGGCTTTTCAGGGCACACTTTCCCGTGTGGTGCAGTAACCCCTCCAATGCCGCTCTCTCTCAACTCAGCCAACATGGAAGTCACTGCAAAGCGAATTGTGTCCCTGAACAGACACGCATCCACCCTTCTTGGTTGTAGCAGGGCTCCAGCTGCACCTCCATTACCTTGAGCCAGCTGACCCTCTTTGCCAGTCCAAAGAATTGTCCCGCTGTCGTATGCACAGTCAACAGTCCGAAAAATGTCCCACTGTCATCACTTGCATGGCCGACAGATTTCCTCACAGTATTCACACTGCCACTGTACAGAGAGAATGTCCCGCTGTCGTATGCACAGTCAACACTTCTCCATATAATCTTGGCACACACATGGCCCCTGGCACACCGATCCACGTGCCCCTGGCTGCCATTTTCTCCGTCCACACTCGCACCTTTCACTGTTATCAGGCACAGTCCATATTCACAAAAATATGCATTTCTCTTGCCTCCCAGTACTTCACAGGAGTGTACATTTTATAATTCAGATGGAAACCTTCCGGCATTTGCAGGTACAGATTGCTATTCTGACTGGAATCTTTGCGTTGCCACGGGCAGCCATCATTGTGCAATTTTCTCTTCATCCCACTCTCCCTATCTCCTGTAGAGCAGGCCTCACACTATTCTTGAGCATTAGTCTCTGAAGCAAAAATGGCGTTTTTGAAAATTTTCTTCAGCGGTTGCCATTAGCAACCGGCCAGTAAACCAGGGCGACATCCCGGACAATCCTCCAAATGTAGCACTACTCCCTTGGGAGCTGCTGCTTACAAGTTCCCCTGGGTTACCCATAGCAACAACACAATAGCTTAGCGACTTTAAAGTGCTTGGCTCAGTCAAGAAAAAGTCTAGAGGTTAGAAGAAGGGATGAGTGAGATACTCCAACTTGAATGAACTATGCACAATTTGCTGGGACATCTAGAAATAACTCAGTGTGTCAAGGCCGCTGCTTCACCTTGTCACTAGCAGTGAAGAAGAATTAAAGAACTTATACTGCTCTGTGAATCACTCTTCGGGGACCAACTAGGCACCCCCTTTATCCCTATTCTACAGGGTTCTACACGGCACCCCCTTTACTGTAATTCTCTCTGTGTGAGCTAGCTCCATGATCCCCTGACTTCATTGGAGTGGTCCCCCTTCCTGGGCCAGACCCTTTGGCAAGTCCCTCAGTACTCACGGACACTGTTTGTCCCAAGAGACTCTGCCAGCAGCTCCACCGTTATCTACACCAGATCCTCTGCAGCTCAGCTTCACACCTGGTTCACTAGGCCGAATGCCTAAGGCCACCTTCCTCACGCACAGCAGGAGGAGAGACAGCCGTCTGCCTCCTCCTGGGACTCTGCTTCCTGCCAAAGACATCCTGTCACATGGTCCCCCGGCTTTTATGAGCAATCCCAGGATGCATTGCAAGAATGCCTCCCCACTGGGACTCCCATAAAAGCCAATGTGTCACTGACTAGGTTCCCTCCACTGTCCAACAGGCTCCCCTATTGGATGCAGTGGGGACACTCCCTCAGACCCAGTGAATCACACCTGGAGACATGCAACAGGCATTCTTATAGATCAGGCTCCCCTGATAAGCAGAAGGAGCAATAGATGCATTTTCCTAGCACCTACCTAGGAGGGTGCTACACCCATATACAGTATATCTGTATAAACATTATTTAAAATACATATTCCTATGTACTGTGCAAAGAGAGAATGCATCTAAATAGCATCAAAACTTTCACCCACATGAAATACACTTTACAAAATCATTGCTTAAAGTGTTCTCCTTTTCAGAAAAAAATAAAAAGGTATTAACATACTTCACCGTCCTCACCTCCCAGTCCTTACTGTACCTCCTTGACTGATGAGCTGTCAGTGCCCACGCAGCCATTGTAGCAGTCCAGGATTTGAAATCCCTGCTCTTCTCCCTCTTTAGTCTGCAGGACTTCTGAGGCAGATCAGATTGATTCTGATTGGTCAGCACTGGCACAGAGAATCGGTCTGGTCTGTCCTGGAAGCCCTGCGGAAAGAAGTGGGAGAAGAGTGTGTATTTCAAATCCCTGGACCATTATATAACATTTGAAACATTTACCTTGTAAATAATTCAGCATTAGAATTTGTATAGAGCATGAACAGATACGACTGGAATTAAGGTTTCGTTGTCCTGCAGTTCCATATATGTATCTGTTTGAGTAACAAAGACTTCAGGTGGATTTCATCCGATTGGAACTGATTGGCACAAGAAAATAAACCAACAGAACAGGAGTTTTATGGAACAAGCATATTTGCAATAAATAGAATTTCATGGTCTGAGAGTTTTTTCAGATGTCAACTTTAAAAGCAGATTGCTCCTCAAACTTTTACTATTATGGCGAGGCAAAGGGCAAATAGAGTCTTAAAGCTGAACTCCAGGTATGGCTATTTTTGCATAGTTGCTTTGGCCACGCTTGGACCAATGTAACTATACATATGTCATACCTGTGTGTTCCTGCTAGAAGCTGAAAACCACTCTAGTAGGCACCGCTGGATTCTGGGTCCTGTGCTGAGTGGCTGTCATGCTACTTGATGAACACAGGAGGTTTCTTTCTTGGCACATGTGCCATTTAGATAGAGATTGTGATATCACCACCCTGCTTCTCCACCTTATCAAATCAGAAAATGGTTTGTATTCATTGAGAACATGCAAAATGTTCTCTGAATGGCGACTGTGCTCCAATGGTCTAGAGTCCTGATGTTTCTCTTTCCTAGACAAAAAGAGCAATTAACCTTTGCAGTTAATAGGCAGAGCCCCACTGAAGAGTAGTTTTTTTTTTCACCCAGAGTTGGGTTTTTAAAAAACACATATTTAAGGAACAATGTCAAATACTTTGTGTCCTGTTTTGATTTCTGTGTAGGGTAAAGGAAACTGAATGAGTATTGTCTTTTTATGCAGAGTATATAATGTTTGCCTGTACTTTTTTTTACAACCAAAATAAGAAAATAATTCTGCTTTAAAGCTGAAAATGTGGTGTACAATGTATGAGTTTTTAATGGATTTCAGAGCTATAGAAACACTCGCATGATATAGCAGCAGTGGGTAGGGGAGCCACAACAGGCATCGGGACACAAGCATTCAAGAACAACAGAAGTGTGGGATGCTGAAGAATATAGCCGTACCTCTAAGGATGCATTTGCACTGGCATTCAGCAACATTGCGAAACCCAGCGGCAAAAATCTACGTATTCCTGCGGCTGGGATTGACAGCTTTGTGCGGATAGCTGTGATGGTACATTAACACACAAAGCCCGGCTTAGCCCCTTGGTTCAGTTTGCATTAGAACTCTAGAACATCGATCCTTATTGAAGTATATGAGACCGAATGTGAAAAATCTAAAGTGCCCATTTTGAAGGCTTATATGCATGTTATTAGCCTTAAAAAAAAAGGGTATGGGGGCACCTAACCGATCAGGCTCCCCTGATAAGCAGAAGGAGCAATAGATGCTTTTTCCTAGCACCTACCTAGGAGGGTGCAACATAAGTCATAAGCCACAGTAGCACTCCTTACTCCAGTATTCAGAAGCTCCACAATCCATTTCCATCCTCCATGATGATTTTACCCAGGATAATATGGAACTCAAAAAAGGAAGAATATATAGTACTCTCCGCTAAAAATATACTATTTTTATTAAAACTCATGTACTTAAGTGTAGCAGGTTTTCAAGGCATTGGGCCTGATGTGGGTCTGCCATTGTTACCGGTTACCTCTCCAGCCCATGTGAGCTGCGACCCTGGGTGTGAGAACTGAGACACTGACAACTCCGGCATCTTTGTTTTTTTGTTTTATTGTATTTAAAGGGGATGGGAGAAGGGAATGAGTGGGATACTCCTTTAGGCTTCAACTAAGTACAACTTGGGACTTTATCCAGAAAAATGTCTGTTAACACTGCCTTGACACCAGCCGACGCTAGCCAACGCTCATTGATGCATAGAACACACTGTAACTTGAAAGAAGTGCTGAATCCTCGACATAAAGTCCAGAAGACTCAGTCAGGACTGTTTAATGTTGAACTACTGACACTGCTGCACTGCAAAGTCACTGACTACTCCCCCCAGCCTTGCACTGGCTTGAGGTAGCTTGTTGTGAATTCCTGTATGGCTGCAATTCTCAACTGGTACTCTGTACAATTCAGGGCCCAAACTGCAGACGCCCTCTTTTACACTTTTAGCTCTTCAGGGTCCACTGACTATGTACCCCCTCTGTCACTTCAGGGTCCTCAACCTAAGTACCCCCTTTCAGGTAGCTGATGACTGGATCCTAGAACCTTCTCCAGGGTGGTCCCCTCTAGCACTTCAGGCAGACCCCCAGGGGCAATCCTCAGTACTCACGACCTGTGTAGACTTTCCCGGGACTGGACCCCTCTCTCGCTCTCCGCTGGTTCTCTGCACACCGGATCCCCCTCAGCTCAACTCAGCACTCTCTGGATTCTCAGGTGACACCCCAAGACATCCACTTCCTCAGACAGGAGGAGAGACAGCTGTTCTCTCCCTCCTGGGACTCTGCTCCTGCTAAAGACACCGAGTCATGCGCCCCCTTCAGACTTATACCCTCCCCCAGAATCCTCTGTGGCAGAATCTGTCTTTTGGGGTAGATACATGTCTGAATGTATCTCTGATTGGGTTTCCTCCACTGCCCTATCAGAAGACTTCGATAGAGCCAGTTGGGAGACTCCCCTCCTCCGGAGACACACTTGGGAGCCATGACAACCTAACTGACAAAAGGAAACATGGCCCTGCTGTTAGGTAAACAAGGCCTACTATGCATTTACCTAGCACCTACCTGTAGGGTGCTACACCCACCCTACACCAAAATGAGTCAGGTCCCTCTGACTCAGAGGCAGCTGCCTCCTATCAAAATTCTGCCAAAAAAATCAGAAGTATCCCACAAACCTGGAAAGGGGGAAAAGGGAAAAACGAATTTACAAATAAATTAGCATGAAAAAATATAAATCTTTACACTCTGCTGTACATGTATGATACACAGTTTAAGGTGCATGATAACTGATGCAACCCCCACCAAATAAACTCATCTGGTGGAGAACAACAAAGAAAAATACAATGCAAACATCCTGACTGTCTAGTTCTAAGGTGGTCCCACCTGTATAGAGAAAAAGGAAGCAAAAGTTAGTCAACTGCATCACATATGAAATACAATCTGAACAGTTGAGTGGAAAGACCCTCCTCCATTGAATGTAGAGCGACCTTTCCACTCCCTCCCTGACTGCCTCTGCCAACCAGTGACATGCCGGGGTCCCCCTTTATCCGGAAGAATTCGTCCCCTAACACTAGCTGTCAAGACAGAGTCCTTTTTTTGGTTGAAGTGAAGTACAGCACCCTCTGCTGTCCTTCCAAGCACTTCAGTAAGGAAACAGGGCAGGTCACAGTCTCTCATGACCTACAGTCCTGCTGAGTTAGGGAAACATCACAGGGGTCCAGCAGGGCACCCCCCACCAAAGCTCTTGGACACTTGAACTTTGTAGCAACATCTTCATCTGTAAAGACTGTGGATGAAGTCCCACACAGCCATTTGTAATCCACAAAAGGTCCTGGCCCGATGGCCCAAGGGACCTAGCACACAAAAATAATTTCCCAGAAGACCCGGGTCCGATGGTCCCAAAAGGTCTGACATCACAACACTTGACTTTTTAAAGGACCCTGGCCCGATGGCCCAAGGGGTCTGTTTTAAGCTTCAAACACTTGCAAACTTGAATTCAGCATTATGTCACTTTTTAAAGTTTCCTCGGTCAGTTGTGGTAGCCAGCTGGCCACACAGTTCTTTTTTTTTTCTAACCTCCTCCTTGAAATGAAATACAATCCTCAGATGTAATACTTAGGGTGGGGCACTTGAACATATTCCCCTTGCTCATTTTTGACCCGGATGGACCAATCGTGTCTTGACCCATCTGGGCGGCGGACCTCCACCCTATCTATATAGATGGAGCGTACAAAGTACCATTGAGTCTTTACTTTATGGAATTTCTCTCTTAACCCCTCCTCTGGGGAATCCCTGTAAGGTTTTGGGACAAATAGGTAATCCCAAATTAGTTCATCGCACCAAAAATCCCTGGACTTCTCCACTAATAGCATTACTTCACTCGTGTAAGGGTAGTCATAACCGCACAGGAACTACTGACACTGCTGCACTGCAAAGTCACCGACTACTCCCCCCAGCCTTGCACTGGCTTGAGGTAGCTTGTTGTGAATTCCTGTATGGCTGCAACTCTCAACTTGTACTCTGTACAATTCAGAGCCCAAACTGCAGGCGCCCTCTTTTACACTTTTAGCTCTTCAGGGTCCACTGACTATGTACCCCCTCTGTCACTTCAGGGTCCTCAACCTAGGTACCCCCTTTCAGCTAGCTGATGACTGGATCCTAGAACCTTCTCCAGAGTGGTCCCCTCTAGCACTTTAGGCAGACCCCCAGGGGCAATCCTCAGTACTCACGGCCTGTGTAGGCTTTCCTGGGACTGGACCCCTCTCGCTCTCCACTGGTTCTTGGCACACCAGATCCCCCTCAGCTCAACTCAGCACTCTCTGGATTCTCAGGTGACACCCCAAGACATCCACTTCCTCAGACAGGAGGAGAGACAGCCGTTGTCTCCCTCCTGGGGCTCTGCTCCCGCCAAAGATGCAGAGTCATGCGCCCCTTCATACTTATACCCTCCCCCAGAATCCTCTGCGGCAGAATCTGCCTTTTGGGGTAGATACAAGTCTGAATGTATCTCTGATTGGGTTTCCTCCACTGCCCCATCAGAAGCCTCCGATAGAGCCATGACAACCTACCTGACAAAAAGAAACATGGCCCTGCTGTTAGGCAGACAAGGCCTACTTGTCATGGTCTTACCTTCTTGCTGTTCTCCTTCGTTTGACATGTGCTGGCGGCCATCTTGGTTTCTGGGTTTCTTGTAGCCTCCCACCCTGCGGCTCCTCCTTCCCACTGGGAGGAGCTGGATGCCTAGCTCATATATATAGGAGGTCTGTGGCTTCAGTTCCTTGCTTGGTCCTCCTGTGTTCACATGCTTCTAAGACTGCTGCTGCTTCTGGTCCCTGATCCTGGCTTCGTCTGACTAACCCTGCTGGTTCCTGATCCTGGCTTCGTCTGACTACCCTGCTGGTTCCTGATCCTGGCTTCGTCTGACTACCCTGCTGGTTCCTGATCCTGGCTTCGTCTGACTACCCTCCTGGTTCCTGACCCCTGGCTTCGCAAGGACTCTGCCTCGGTTTCGCCATCCGTTTGGACTTTTGCTTTACAGCTTGATTTTCAATAAAGCCTTCTTATTTTCACTTATCTGTTGTTGTACGTCTGGTTCATGGTTCCGTGACATTAGGACCAAGCCATGAATTCTGACGGTACAGGGCCATCGTCGCTACCCACGCTGGTTGCCAGACTTGATCAGCAGGATCACCTGTTGGGTCGGTTCGCCGTGGCGTTGCAAACCCTGCTTGAACGCACGGCTCATTTCGCTCCCGTTGCCGATGGGTCGGTTGTCGCTCCTGGGCCCGCTCCTACTGCCGCTCCGGTTGTTGCGCCAGAGTCTACCCCGACACCTGTTGTTGCGCCTGCGGTGTTTCGGGGTATGACCGGTTCTGCCCCCCTTCTACAGCGCTTTGGGGGAGAGCCAACTCAGTGCCGAGGTTTCCTTAACCAGGTGGGCATTTATTTCGAGTTGCTGCCACATGCCTTTCCTACTGAGAGATCAAAGGTGGGCTTCTTAATTTCGCTGCTCTCGGACAAGGCCTTGGCCTGGGCCAGCCCTTTATGGGAGAACAACAATCCGGTGGTTGCCGAGTTTTCCGGTTTTGTTGCTTCTCTTCGGAGGGTATTCGATGTGCCGGCTCGTGCTGCCTCTGCTGCGAAGCTCCTTATGTCCATCAGACAGGGTTCACGATCCGTAGCTGAATACGCCATTGAGTTTCGTACCCTGGCAGCAGAGGTGGGCTGGAATAATGAGGCTCTGGTCGCTGCTTTCTCTCATGGTCTCTCGGATGCCTTGAAGGATGAGGTTGCAGCTAAGGACCTACCAGTGGAGCTCGAGTCTCTTATTTCTTTCTTGATTTTGATTGACACCAGACTCAGGGAGAGACCTTCCTTTAAGGAGAGTCTGCGGAGGCCTCCTAACAGATTGGCGCCTACCTTTGCTGTCCCACCCGTGCCTCCCTCTCCTCCCACGCCTCCTGGGGATGACTTGGCTGGGGGTGAACCCATGCAGCTGGGCTTTGCTCGCCTGTCCGAGGGGGAGAGGGTACTCCGAAGACGCGAGGGTCGATGCATGTACTGTGGTCTCGGTGGGCATTTTCGGTTGGCATGTCCGAACCGTCCGGGAAACGCTCGCACCTGAGATCCTGTCGGGGGCAGATCTTGGGTGGAGTCTCCTCGTCCCCGGTTTCCCGTGTTGACAAACCACTGATCACTGTTGTCCTCTCCTGGGTCGGGGGCTCAGTGACGACCCAGGCGTTGGTGGACTCTGGTGCTGGTGGTTTGTTCATTGATAGTGTGTTCGCTGCCGCCAATTCCATTCCTCTGCAGGCCCGAGGTTCTCCACTGGCTCTTGAGGCGATAGACGGCAGACCCCTTCTGCCGCCACACGTGACTCATGAGACCCTTCCAGTGGGGATAGCCATTGGTGCCGTTCACAGAGAGTCGGTCTGCTTCCAGGTTATTTCCTCTCCACACTACTCGGTGGTCTTGGGGTACCCCTGGCTCCAGAAGCATAATCCGACTTTCGATTGGAGATCGGCCGAGATCCTCTCGTGGTCACCGCAGTGTGGGGCTAGTTGCATCCATGGGCCTGTCAAGTTGCTGTGTACTTCCTCGGACTCTCTGTTGCCTCCTGAATACGAGGAGTACCGGGATGTATTCGATAAGGTGCGCGCGGTTGCCCTACCTCCGCACCGCCCATACGATTGTGCCATCGAGTTACAACCTGGCGCCGTTCCTCCTCGTGGCAAGGTCTATCCACTGTCGGTAGCGGAGAATGAGGCCATGGAGGAGTACCTGAAGGAGGCGCTTTCACGCGGACACATTCGCAAATCCTCGTCCCCGGCTGGGGCTGGATTTTTCTTTGTGAAAAAGAAGGGCGGTGAGTTGAGGCCTTGCATCGATTACAGGGGTCTCAATCGCATCACGATCAAGAACGCTTACCCGATACCCTTGATTTCCGAGCTGTTCGATCGCCTTAAAGGGGCCACGGTCTTTACCAAACTCGACCTGAGGGCGGCATATAACCTCGTAAGGATCAAGGCGGGCGATGAGTGGAAGACCGCGTTTAACACCAGGACCGGTCATTATGAATCCTTGGTTATGCCCTTTGGGTTGTGCAATGCGCCCGCAGTCTTTCAGGAATTCATTAACGATGTTTTCCGTGACCTGTTGCAGCAGTGTGTGGTGGTCTATTTGGATGACATCTTGGTATATTCTGAATCCATGGAGACCCACATTCTGGATGTCAGACGAGTGTTGCAACGGTTACGAGAGAACAAGCTGTTCGGTAAGCTTGAGAAATGCGAATTTCACCGATCCCAGGTAACCTTCTTAGGTTACATCATTTCCGCTGAGGGGTTCTCCATGGATCCTGAGAAGGTTTCGGCTGTCTTACAGTGGCCCCAGCCCAGTGGTCTTCGCTCCCTGCAACGCTTTTTGGGCTTCGCCAATTATTATCGGAAGTTCATCAGGGACTTTTCCATGCTAGCCAAGCCTCTCACGGATCTGACCAGGAAGGGCAGTAATTCCCAGGTCTGGCCGCTCGAGGCCATCCGAGCTTTTGAGGCTCTAAAGTCCGCCTTTGTGTCGGCCCCGATTTTGTCGCATCCCAACCCTGGGTTGCCCTTTGTCCTCGAGGTGGACGCGTCTGAGACGGGAGTAGGCGCCCTTCTGTCTCAGCGTAGAACACCAGAGGGTCCTCTGCTTCCTTGTGAGTTTTACTCCCGGAAACTGTCTTCCGCGGAGTGCAACTATCAGATTGGTGACAGGGAGTTATTGGCCATCGTGCAGGCCCTTAAAGAATGGAGGCACTTGCTCGAGGGTTCGGTGGTTCCGGTCCTCATCCTGACGGACCACAAGAATCTGACCTACCTTTCTGAGGCCAAGAGATTGACACCACGTCAGGCCAGATGGGCTCTGTTCTTGTCACGTTTTAATTACGTGGTCTCCTACCTACCCGGTTCCAAGAACATCAGGGCGGATGCCTTATCACGGCAGTACTCCGACCTGTCCAGGGAGGAGTCGATTCCGACTTCGGTCATACCTCCGAATCAGATCCTGGCCGCCATTCGCACCAGCCTGACCTCTCCCCTGGGTGAGCAGATTTTGGCGGCTCAATCTGGTGCTCCCTCTGAGAGACCCAACGGCAGATGTTTTGTGCCTGAGGAGTTGCGCACTTGGTTGTTGCGAACCTACCATAACTCCAAGACCGCGGGGCATCCTGGAAAGAATCAGCTGTCCTGGGCTGTTTCACGTCTGTTCTGGTGGCCTTCCCTACGTTCCGACATCGCCGCATATGTAGCGGCATGCTCCGTTTGTGCCCAGAGTAAGTCCCCTCGGCACCTTCCGTTGGGCCTTCTGCAACCCATAGCCACCGGGGAGCGCCCATGGTCACACCTGGGGATGGATTTCATTGTGGACCTCCCTGCATCCCGAGGCCATACGGTCATTCTCATGATTGTGGATCGATTTTCCAAAATGTGCCACTGTGTTCCTCTCAAGAAGTTACCCTCTGCACAGGAGTTGGCCACGATTTTTGCCAGGGAGGTCTTCCGGTTGCACGGTTTGCCCAAGGAGATTGTGTCGGATCGGGGGAGTCAGTTTGTGTCCAGGTTCTGGCGCGCCTTTTGCTCCCAGTTGGGGATTCATCTCTCCTTCTCCTCGGCCTACCACCCTCAGTCCAATGGGGCCGCAGAACGATCCAATCAGGCCTTGGAACAATTCCTTCGTTGCTATGTCTCCGATCACCAAGACAATTGGGTTGACCTCCTGCCTCCTGCCAGGAACACGGCGGTGAACTCTTCCTCTGGGACGTCTCCCTTCATGGCCAATTATGGGTTCCAACCTGCCGTGTTACCGGAGGTATTCTCTCCCCAGGATATTCCGGCTGTGGAGGATCATCTTTCTGTCCTACGTGCTTCTTGGGTACACATCCAGAAGTCCCTTGAGGTCTCTGCGCAGCGCCAGAGACTCCAGGCTGATCGCAGACGAGCCCCTGCTCCTTCCTACCAGGCCGGAGACCGTGTATGGTTGTCCACCCGCAACCTCAACCTTCGAGTGCCCACTCCCAAGCTGGCGCCTCGCTTTGTTGGTCCCTTCCGAGTGCTTCGCAGGGTAAACCCGGTAGCCTATGCCCTTGCGCTTCCTCCTGGCATGCGGATCTCCAACGTGTTTCATGTCTCCCTGTTGAAGCCACTGGTGTGTAATCGTTTCACTTCCTCGGTTCCTCGGCCCCGTCCGGTCCAAGTGGGCAATCGTGAGGAGTATGAGGTGAGCAATATCCTGGACTCACGCCTGGTCCGCGGTCGGGTGCAGTTTTTGGTTCATTGGCGTGGTTATGGTCCAGAGGAGCGTTCCTGGGTTCCCTCCGCAGATGTCCATGCTCCTGCCTTGCTCCGAGCCTTCCACGCACGCTTCCCTCAGAAACCGTTCTTTACTCCGCGGAGGAGGGGCCCTTGAGGGGGAGGTACTGTCATGGTCTTACCTTCTTGCTGTTCTCCTTCGTTTGACATGTGCTGGCGGCCATCTTGGTTTCTGGGTTTCTTGTAGCCTCCCACCCTGCGGCTCCTCCTTCCCACTGGGAGGAGCTGGATGCCTAGCTCATATATATAGGAGGTCTGTGGCTTCAGTTCCTTGCTTGGTCCTCCTGTGTTCACATGCTTCTAAGACTGCTGCTGCTTCTGGTCCCTGATCCTGGCTTCGTCTGACTACCCTGCTGGTTCCTGATCCTGGCTTCGTCTGACTACCCTGCTGGTTCCTGATCCTGGCTTCGTCTGACTACCCTGCTGGTTCCTGATCCTGGCTTCGTCTGACTACCCTCCTGGTTCCTGACCTCTGGCTTCGCAAGGACTCTGCCTCGGTTTCGCCATCCGTTTGGACTTTTGCTTTACAGCTTGATTTTCAATAAAGCCTTCTTATTTTCACTTATCTGTTGTTGTACGTCTGGTTCATGGTTCCGTGACACTACTATGCATTTACCTAGCACCTACCTGTATAGAAGAAGAAAATGGGAGGTTTTGGGACTTTGAATGAGAGACAATGCAAGGCTGGTTGGACAGAAGATGAAAACATTTATTGATACATACATACATACATGATTGGTAACATGGAATACAGAATAATAAAATGATAAAGAAGACGGGTAAGTAGTCCCCAAATCCCAGTACATCTCAATCAACAAGGCAGAGATTCCAGAAGGTAAAAAATATATATTATGATACACATCATGACATCATGGGACTCTACGCGTTTTGTGGACTTTGTGTATGCCACTTCTTCAGGAGTAGATGTGTGATATGTATCTAGAAAAATAAATAAATATAAGGAAATTGCAACTATGATGATGAAGGGAACTGGAAGGAGGGAAAGGGGGAGGGACAAAGCCCCCAAGAATTCAAAACTTACATAGGAGTTCTCATAGCACCAGCACTGGATGTGAAGACACGACCACGGGTGCCTCCCATGGGAGCTGAGGGGACACAGGGCAGGCAGGCAGGGTGAGATGCCACATATGTGGTGAGTCTGGGTGATTCAGTAGTGTTGGCAGTAGTGGCATCATATTATCTAATAATAATGAGGTATATAAAATATATATAAAGTGTATAAGAATAGACAACATGATGTTGTTTTCAAGCAAGTGCATATTAGATGAATAAAAAATGAGGTAGGTGATGAGGGAGAATTTGATTTTTTGAGAGAGAAGATGAAGAAGTCTAGCCCAATCCAAGGAAAGTCAGAGCAATGTCTCTCCATCCCTATATTGCATAGCAAAAGCAAAGGGGAAAGGTTTGGGACTTTGAGTGAGATGCACGAAGGGGCCTTGTATCATGCAACTCCATCCCTATTCGTTTAGAAGAAGAAAATGGGAGGTTTTGGGACTTTGAATGAGAGACAATGCAAGGCTGGTTGGACAGAAGATAAAAACATTTATTGATACATACATACATACATGATTGGTAACATGGAATACAGAATAATAAAATGATAAAGAAGACGGGTAAGTAGTCCCCATATCCCAGTACATCTCAATCAACAAGGCAGAGATTCCAGAAGGTAAAAAATATATATTATGATACACATCATGACATCATGGGACTTACATAGGAGTTCTCATAGCACCAGCACTGGATGTGAAGACACGACCGCGGGTGCCTCCCATGGGAGCTGAGGGGACACAGGGCAGGCAGGCAGGGTGAGATGCCACATATGTGGTGAGTCTGGGTGATTCAGTAGTGTTGGCAGTAGTGGCATCATATTATCTAATAATAATGAGGTATATAAAATTACTGGTTACTTTCCCCGGGGATACCTGGACTCTGGTTCACTCTAGGTCCCACACTTTTCATACAAAATTTTTTCTCCCCCCCCACCTTTCCTTTCTGGTTTCTCTATCATGAGTGGCTCATGATTTTTCCACAAGGGCTTTCATTGACTTTCCTTGGATTGGGCTAGACTTCTTCATCTTCTCTCTCAAAAAATCATATTCTCCCCCATCACCTACCTCATTTTTTATTCATCTAATATGCACTTGCTTGAAAACAACATCATGTTGTCTATTCTTATACACTTTATATATATTTTATATACCTCATTATTATTAGATAATATGATGCCACTACTGCCAACACTACTGAATCACCCAGACTCACCACATATGTGGCATCTCACCCTGCCTGCCTGCCCTGTGTCCCCTCAGCTCCCATGGGAGGCACCCGTGGTCGTGTCTTCACATCCAGTGCTGGTGCTATGAGAACTCCTATGTAAGTTTTGAATTCTTGGGGGCTTTGTCCCTCCCCCTTTCCCTCCTTCCAGTTCCCTTCATCATCATAGTTGCAATTTCCTTATATTTATTTATTTTTCTAGATACATATCACACATCTACTCCTGAAGAAGTGGCATACACAAAGTCCACGAAACGCGTAGAGTCCCATGATGTCATGATGTGTATCATAATATATATTTTTTACATTCTGGAATCTCTGCCTTGTTGATTGAGATGTACTGGGATTTGGGGACTACTTACCCGTCTTCTTTATCATTTTATTATTCTGTATTCCATGTTACCAATCATGTATGTATGTATGTATCAATAAATGTTTTTATCTTCTGTCCAACCAGCCTTGCATTGTCTCTCATTCAAAGTCCCAAAACCTCCCATTTTCTTCTTCTAAACAAATAGGGATGGAGTTGCATGATACAAGGCCCCTTCGTGCATCTCACTCAAAGTCCCAAACCTTTCCCCTTTGCTTTTGCTATAGCACCTACCTGTAGGGTGCTACATAAGTAAATGTACTTAACCACTTTAGCTCCAGAAGGTATTACCCCCTTCCTGACCGGGCTATTTTTTTGCAATACCTCACTGCGTTGATTTAACTGACAATTGCACAAATGTGCGACACTGTACCTAAAATAAAATTGTCTTTTTTTCCTACAAATAGAGATTTCTTTTGGCGGTATTTAGTCACCTATTAAATACTGTGATACTGAAATTGTGCTTGAACCTTGACTTTAATCTTACTGTTAACTCAGAAGATCTAGGACTGTAGAATGCTTGACTCCGGACACTGCTTTAGCTCAAAAGTCACTGAACAGCTCCCTCCAGCCCTACACTGGCTGAGGTAGCTCCGTGTAAATGCTTGTGCTGCTGCAACTCTCAACTTTGTACACTTCACACTGTACACTGACTCTTCAGGGCCAAAATTGCAGGCGCCCCCTTTAACACTTCAGGGTCCTCTGACTAGGTACCCCCTCTAACACTTCAGGGTCCTCTGACTAGGTACCCCCTCTAACACTTCAGGGTCCTCCGACCAGGCACCCCCTTTACAGCTAGCTGAGACTGTTGGATTCCCAGAACCTTCTCTGGAGTGGTCCCCTCTGACTCTAGGCAGACCCCCAGGGGCAATCCACAGTACTCACAACCTTTGTAGGCTTTCCTGGGACTGGACCCCTCTCTCTTTCCGCTAGTTCTCGGCACACCGGATCCCCTCTAAGGCTCAGCTCAGCACTCTCTAAACTCTCAGGCAGCCCCCGAGAGACACCCACTTCCTCTGACAGGAGGAGAGACAGCCGTCCAGGGAGGCTCGACGACCATCTGAACGACGTTCGCGTACCAGGACCGACGTGGCCAGTCTAGGGCCACAAGAATGACTGGTATCCGTTCCGACGCCAACCTGCGGAGGAACCTGGACAACAGTGGAATCGTAGGGAGGGCATACGTCAGCCGATACCGGTGGCAAGGCACCACTAATGTAACCGCAATGTCCGCCGGAGGACCGCGACTCTTGCCCACGAACCATCCCATCATTTTGTTGAGATGGGATGCGAACAGATCCACGTCTGGAGTCCCCCACCGGGCACACAGAAGGCGAAAACACCTCCATATGCAGGGACCATTCTCCCTGGTCCAAGGTCTGGCGATTCAGATAGTCCGCCTGCCACTTTTCCTCACCCGGAATGTGAACAGCCGAAATTGCCAGAACGTGCGATTCGGCCCAAGACAGGATCACGGCAACTTCCTTGGCCACCCGGGCACTCTTGGTGATTGATATAAGCCACAGCCTTGGTGTTGTCTGTCTGTACTCGAACCGGACACCCCTGAAGTTGAGAAGACCAACAGAACAGACAAAGCCTGATCCAAGACATTTATCGGCAAGGAGGCCTCCACCGCCGACCACGACCCCTGGGCACAAAGCGTGCCCAGGACTCCTCCCAAGCCCGACACACTGGCATCCGTGGTGAGCACCGTCCACAGAAGCGGCCGGAAGGACTGGCCCTGTGTCAGGGTTGGCGACCGGAGCCACCACAAAAGATCCAACCGCACTCATGGCTCAGAGAAATCCTCCTGTCCAAAGACTGAGGCGTTCTGTCCCACTTGGCCAGGATCTCCACTGGCAGAGTCCTTGTGTGAAATTGAGCAAACGGAATGGTTTCGAAAGCCGAAACCATCAAACCCAGAGACCGCATACAGGTTTGCAAGGAGGAGAGATCGTTGTTCCTGGCAACCATTTAAAAAAGAATTAGAGGAGCACAATCACTGGCTTAGCAACTTGGAAGGTCGCATGTCAAGCGTGGAAGATGAGTTATACCAGTCCCAATCCACGGAACAGACCCAGGACAAACTAAATCACATGATTTTGCAAAAGCTGGAAGATTTGGAGAAGAGAGCGCGGTGGAGCAATCTCAGATTTATTGGCATCCCTGAATCCATTGCTCGTCAGCTTTTCCTGAACTGTGCGCCAAAAAAATTCCAGAAGCCTTGGGCTTATAGGGACTCGGTGTAGTGGAACAGGAACACCGCATGGGTATGTACTCTGAGGATCGCAAAACCCCACGCCCAATAATCGCTAAATACCTGAACTATGCCGACAAATCTGCTATTCTGCAAAAAATTTGCCAAACCCAAAACTTCCAGATCGATGGAATTAGGATTTTAATTTTTGCTGACTACTCCATAGAGGTCGCCAAAAAATGCAAAGCATTCCAAACCGTCTGCGGGAAACTGCATCAGGAACGCATTAAGTTCACCCTGGCCTATCCGGCGACTTTACGTCTCTGAGCACCTAATGGCACTCAGCTATCCTTCCAGAATCCAGCGGAAGCAGAAGCTTTTATTCAAACTCTTCACTCAGGTGAACAGGGGCATTCGGCCTCTTCCAAACCTTCCTCGGTCGCACGACTGCTTGTGCAACGAAGCCCATGTAAAGAATCTCCCAAGCGCCTGAAGTACTCTACTCCTCGGTAGTGAGCTCCGGCCGCATGGATGGTCGCTGACCTACAGTATTTGCTTGTTTCACTTCTTGGGGATTCTGTACTCCTTGGCAATACATGCTTTACTGTGTTCAGCTGGGATTCTTCTCTACGTTTTACTGGTTGATATACTTTAATGTCTCCTTGACGTTGTTTACTATACGTCTCCTTATGGTAATATTCTGACGCTGCCTCCTCTCCTTCTCACTTCCTCCCTAGGCACCTCTGTGGTTGGCCGTTCACCTGTTCACCTCTGGGGCTAGGTATCCTACTCATCTTTTCATCTCTTGGGTAAGGTGTATTTATTCTAGTCTGCCTGATCCCACGCTTGGGGAGCGGCCTTCCACAGTGACCATGTACGGAAGAAAGAGAAGTACCTACGTTTGTTGTTTTGTGTTTACTGTTTTGTTTACTTGGTAAGATCTGGGTTGGGACGGTATTTGGATCGGTGGCTATCGGGCACAAAGCGGGAGTACTTATTCTACTCCACAAGCGTATTTCCTTTGACGTTCTCTCCTCTCAGACCGATTTGCAGGGACGCTACGCCTTGTTACACTTACGGTTCCAGGATAGGAATATTATTATCACCAGCATCTACGCCCCAAACTCCCCTGACCAAAATTTCTACACCGACATTTCAACTCATATACTGGCGTGCCCTCAGGTCCCTCACATTATTGGCAGAGACTTCAACGCCACTATTGACTCGGTCCTAGACAAATCGTCCCGGAAACGTGATCCACGTCTCGCCGACTCCCCCGGTAAAAATGGCTTTGCGTCGGTAATCGACTCGCTGTCTTTGACTGACGTTTGGCGCTATGCCCACCATTCCGACAGCAAATTCACGTTCTATTCTCACCCCCATGATGTATTCTCCAGAATCGATTAAATTTTTTGCACAGACACTCTACTACCACGGCTATCGGACGCTACCATTCACGAGATCGGTATTTCGGATAATGCCCCCGTCTTGGTAAGCGCAGATTTACTGAATTTCCCCTCCACCCATCATATATGGAGGTTTCCCTCGTATTTACGCAACAACTCAGACTTTCTCTTATTTCTTGCTGAAGCCTGGGCGGAATATTCTTCTAAGACTTTTTCTATGTACACAAAAGGCCTATTTCTCTCAAATATTTTTAACAAATCTGTCTAAATCTGTGTTATTATTATTATACAGGATTTATATAGGGCCAACAATGTGAGGGAAGACAATACAGTTACAATACAGTTCAAAACAGGAGGAAGTAGAGGGCCTTGCTTGTTAGAGCTTACAATCTAGAAGGGAGGGTCAAGTGAAACAAAAGGCAATAACCGTGGGGGATGGGTTGATGGAGAAAATGGAGGTACATTTGTTAGGTGTTGGTAGGATAGGCTTCTCTGAAAAGGAGGGTTTTCAGAGATCGCCTAAAAGCTAATAGAGTAGGAGATAATCGGACAGATAAGGGGTAAGGAGTTCCATAGGAGAGGCTCTGGAAAAGTCCTGGAGGCGAGCATGGGAGGAGGTGACGAGGGGCTAGAGAGCAGGAGGTTTTGAGAGGAACTAAGAGAGCGATTAGGTTGGTATTTTGAGACGAGGCTGGTGATGTAGCTAGGGGCTGAGCTGTGGATTGCTTTGTAAGATGTTGTAAGTATTTTGAATTTAATTTGTTGGGTGAAAGGAAGCCAGTGGAGGGCTTGACAGAAAGGAGCAGCGGACACTGAGCGATTGGTAAGGTGGATAAGTCTGGCGGCAGCATTCATGATGGATTGAAGGGGGGATAGCCTGTGTAGAGGTATGCCAACAAGAAGGGAATTGCAGTAGTCGAGGCGCGAGATGACCAGGGAGTGAACTAGGAGTTTTGTTGTGTCTTTGGTTAGAAAGGGGCGTATTTTGGAGATGTTGCAGAGGCTGCGTTAGTGAGCACTTCTCCTTTGCCGAGATAATCCATCCACCTCACAGGTGTGGCATATCAAGATGCTGATTAGACAGCGTGATTATTGCACAGGTGTGCCTTGGGCTGGACACAATAAAAGGCCACGGTCAGGGTGCCAGGAAATCAGACCTCGCATAGATCCATTATGCAAGTAAAGTAAAGCCGTTTATTACTGTCAGAGTGCCAGGAAACCAGACCACACAAAGATGCAAGTAAAATAAAGCCGTTTATTAGGGCAACAACAATAAACGCACAGAGTGAGGGGCGAAATCAGGAACAGCCGGGTCAAGTCCAGAAGCGGGTAATCATCCAAGGCGGGGTCGAGTCCAGTAGTGGGTAGTCTGCCGATGCCGCATTGTCTGCCAATGCGGGGTCGTCTGCCAATGCAGGATCAAGAGCCAGGAAAGTCACCAGCCAAGCCAGCAGTGGCGGCTGGTGCTCCATCGGGGGGGCGTTAGACGGACCTGGTGGCGGACCCCCCCATCACTCTAGCCTGCACCACCACATCTCCCCCTGCCAGTTTACTTACCTTGCTCCTCTGGACTGACAGACGGTGGCGGCTTCCCCCTTTAGGCTCCTTCATGTCCCTTCTCAACAGCCGTCTCCTCCCCCCTTCTTGGCTAATAGCATGCCTTCTACTTTTGCCCAATAAGGGTTCACCTTATGGAGGATGCGAAAAGGCCCAACAAAACAGGGTGCCAGTTTAGGAGTGGGCACCCTGAGGTTGGGATTACGGGTTGACAACCACACCCTCTCGCCGACCTGGTACGAAGGAGCAGATGAACGTCTCCGGTCTGTCTCGAGCTTCTGACGCTGTGCAGGGACCTGTAAAGACTCTTGAATCTGCCCCCAAGAGGAACGGAGGGCACAAAGATGATCCTCCATAGCTGGGATGGCCTGTGGTGAGAACGACTCAGGCAACACAAGGGGTTGGAACCCATGATTGGCCATGAATGAAGACATTCCGGAAGATTAGTTGATGGCAGAGTTCCTGGCAAACTCTGCCCAGGGTAACAGATTAACCCAATTGTCCTGATTGCCAGAGAAATTGCTCCAGAGCTTGGTTGGAATGCTCAGAGGCACCAATGGACTGTGGATGGTAGGCCGAGGAGAAGGAGAATCGAATACCCAACTAGGAGCAAAAGGCGCGCCAGACCCTCGAGACAAACCGGCTCCTACGGTCCAAGACAATCTCCTTAGGCAACCTGTGTAAGCGGAAAACCTCCCTGGCAAACACAGCGGCAAGCTCCTGAGTGGTAGGCAGCCGCTTAAATGGAACACAGTGGCACATTTTGAAGAATCGGTTGACAACCATGAGGATAACCTTGTAACCTCGAGATGCGGGAAGTTCCACAATAAAATCCATGGCTAGGTGAGACC
Source organism: Pelophylax lessonae (assembly GCF_965119305.1). Lineage (NCBI taxonomy): Eukaryota > Metazoa > Chordata > Amphibia > Anura > Ranidae > Pelophylax > Pelophylax lessonae. The sequence goes on along the minus strand of NC_138777.1, from coordinate 108,043,138 downwards.
AGGGATGCTCCCCATTGGGAATGGGATGCAGTAGGCCCAAGGGAAGGTGCCGCAGAGATTTGTTCTGGAAACAGACAGATGCGCAGCAACATTAGTGTGGGAAGATGGCCACCAGAACTGATGGCAAATAGCCCAGGACAACTGGTTCTTACCAGGATGACCAGCAGTCTTGGAATTGTGGTACGTGTGCAACAGTCTGATGCACAAACCATCAGGTACAAAACATTTGCCAGCAGGTCTCTCCGTGGAAGCATCAGGTTGGGTAGCCAAGATCTGTTCCCCAAGAGGAGAGGTTAAGTTGGGGCGGATGGCAGCCAGGATATGATCCGAAAATATGACCGGTGTCGGCACAGAGTCTTCCCTGGATAACTCAGAATTCCGGGGAGACAAGGCATCAGCTTTAACATTCTTGGAACTGGGCAAATATGAGACCACATAGTTAAAACTAGAAAAGAATAAGGCCCATCTGGCCTGATAGGGTGTGAGCCTCTTGGCCTTTTTTCATATGCTGTCTCCAAAGGTGTTTCAGAGAATTTGGCAGTACATCCAACCAGCCTCACAACCGCAGACCACTTGTAACCACACCATCCCAGGAACTCCACATCCAGCATCTTCACCTCCAAGATCGTCTGAGACCAGCCACCCGGACAGCTGCTGCAACAATCAGTTTGCATAACCAAAGAATTTCTCCACAAACTGTCAGAAACCGTCTCAGGGACGCTCATCTGCATGCTCCTCGTCCTCATCCGGGTCTTGACCTGACTGCAGTTCGTCGTAACCGACTTGAGTGGGCAAATGCTCACATTTGTTGGCGTCTGGCACTTTGGAGAGATGTTCTCTTCATGGATGAATCCTGGTTTTCACTGTACAGGGCAGATGGCAGACAGCGCGTATGGCGTTGTGTGGGTGAGCGGTTTGCTGATGTCAACGTTGTGGATGGAGTGGCCCATGGTGGCGGTGGGGTTATACAAGAAAACAACAAGAGAAGGGCGCACCGACCTTGTGCATTACCACTTAAAAGTTTATTAAAATCAAAGAAGGGTAGCGTACAATATACTCACAAACGTAGCATATGAACAAGCATATAGGAAATGGGCACCGCTCGCTTCCAGGACACTTCTCTGCTGCTGGACGTGTGGCGATTTTGGCTCTCAGGAAGAGGGTCCTCCCTCGAAACGCGTAAGCCACATCGGGTTTTGAGGACGCCATCACGCTATCCAGCAGTAGAGAAGTGTCCTGGAAGCGAGCGGTGCCCATTTCCTATATGCTTGTTCATATGCTACGTTTGTGAGTATATTGTACGCTACCCTTCTTTGATTTTAATAAACTTTTAAGTGGTAATGCACAAGGTCGGTGCGCCCTTCTCTTGTTGTTTTCTTGTAGTGCCTTTTGGATACCCTTGGTCCTGAGGGGTCAGCAAGACCACTTCTTTTGTGTCATAAAACCCCCTAGAAGATTCACCTTCCCGCATACCACTTGAGCGCAGGAGAGATATTGTTTTTTTTTTTGGCGGTGGGGTTATGTTATGGGCAGGTGTATGTTATGGACAACGAACACAGGTGCATTTTATTGATGGCATTTTGAATGCACAGAGATACCTGGACGAGATCCTGAGGCCCATTGTTGTGCCATTCATCCACGACCATCACCTCATGTTGCAGCATGATAGTGCATGGCCCCATGTTGCAAGGATCTGTACATGATTCCTGGAAGCTGAAAACATCCCAGTTCTTGCATGGCCAGCATATTCACCGGACATGTCACCTAGTGAGCGTGTTTGGGATGCTCTGGATTGGCGTATACAACAGCGTGTTCCAGGTCCTGCCAATATCCAGCAACTTCGCACAGCCTTTGAAGAGGAGTGGACCAACATTCCACAGGCCACAATCAACAACCTGATCAATTCTATGTGAAGGGAATGTGTTGCACTGTGTGAGGCAAATAGTGGTCACACCAGATACTGACTGGTTTTCGGACCCCCCC